>NC_047668.1:6148333-6846666 GCF_011762505.2 Arvicanthis niloticus | reverse complement strand
TCTTGTGGAACCATTTGTTCCACAAGTGGTTCAATTTTGCAGTTTGTCAGGAAATTGTGAATAGTTCTACCCCAAGACCCAGAGATACCCATCCTGGACATATGCCCAAATGGCGTCCAAATACACCACAAGGACATTAGCTTAACTATAGCCATGACAGCTTTATTCATAGTAGGCAGAAACAAGAAACAACCTAGCTGTCCCGCAACTGAAGAATGGATAAAGAAGCTGGTACATCTACTGGGCTACTAAGGACATCATAAAATTTGTATGATGGAAGTACAAAATATCATCTTGACTGAGGTAATCCAGACCCAAAAGGACATGTATGGTATGTACTCACTTTTAAGTGGATATTAGGCATAACATATAGGATAATAATGCTACAATCCACAGACCCAAAGAAACCAAGTAATAAGGAGTGTCCAAGGGATGATGTGGGAAACCCAGAAGGAGATGCAAAATATAAGATTGCATTTTAATTATAAACTTTTTTCATTCTCTTTTCTTCCTCCAAACCCTTCATAGATGTCTCCCTGCTACCCTCAAATTCATGTCTTTTATTTCATCAATTGTTATTATATACACCCCTAAATATAACATATAATGCATAATAAAACATAATAAACAAAATAAAACATAATAAAACAATATATATATATATATATATATATATATATATAAATATATATACATATATATATATATATAACATGGGTGGATGCTCATTAGTTTTGTTTCTTTTAATTATTTAATGTTTTATTTATTTATTTACACTCCAGATTTTATTCTCCTCCCAGTCCACCCTCCGACTGTTCCACATCTCATACCTTCTCCCCACTCTCCTGCACCTTGAAGATGTCCCCACCACTCACCACCCACTGCACCAAACCTCTAAACTCCCTGGGGCCTCCAGTCTCTTGAGGGTTAGGTGCACCTTGTCTGACTGAACCAAGACCCTGCAGTCGTATGCTGTATATGTGTTGAGGGACTCATATCAGTCTGTGTATGCTGCCAGGTTGGTGGCCCAGTGTTTGAGAAATCTCGAGGGGTCCAGGTTAGTTGAGACTGCTGGTCCTCCTACAGGGATGCCCTTCTCCTCAGCTTCTTTTAGCTTTTCCCTAGTTCAACCACAGGTGTCAGAAGCTTCTTTCCATTGGTTAGGTGCAGATATCTGTATCTGACTCTTTCTGGTGCTTGCTGGGTACTCCAGAGTGTGGTCATGGTAGGTCCCTTTTTGAGAGTCCTCCATAGCCTCAGTAATAGTGTCAGGCCTTGGGACCTCACCTTGACCTGGATCCCACTTTGGGCCTGTCACTAGACCTTCTTTTCCTCAGGCTCCTCTCCATTTCTATCTCTGCAGTTCTTTCAGACAGGAACAATTATGGGTCAGAGTTTTGACTGTGAAATGGCAACCCCCTCCCTCACATGATGCTGGTCTTTCTATTGGAGTTGGGCTCTATAATTTCCCCCTCCCTACTGTCAGGCATTTCATCTAAGGTCCCTTTGAGTCCTAAGATTCTCTCACCTCCCAAGTCTCTGGTACATTCTTGAGGGTCCTTCCAATGTCATAATTTCATTTCATTTAAATTTATTTATTTTGTATACATTTAGGTGCACATATGTGTCTACATACATATGTGCTTTGGCATGTGTATGAAGATTAGAGAGGAGCTTGTGAAATTCAGTTCACTTCTTCTACCATGGGTATTACAAGGATTGAACTCAACTTAGTCTGAGCAGAAATTGCCTTTACCCACTACGCATTCACCAGCCCAGAAATCTTACTTCTTAATAAATACTTAATATAGGGAGGACTTACTTATGTCTGGTGGGAGCATGAACTTGTACAGCCACCATGGAACTCAGTATGGCAGCTCCTCAGGAAACTAAGACTTGATATAGCTAATGATGCCAGCTATTCCACTGTGACAGCATGTATATGCTCTGCCCAGGGAGTGGCAGTATTAGAAGGTGTGGCCCTGTTGACTTTTCTACCAATATTTTGTTGGTACTTTAAATATGTTCTGTGATTAACTAAATAAATGAGTGTGATGGTCTGAATGAAATTGGCTCCCATAGACTCACAGGGAGAGACACTACTGGAAAGGATTAGGACATGCGACCTTGTTAGGGTAGGTGTGCCACTGTGGGTGTTGGCTTTAAAATACTCATCCTCAGAGTTTTGTTTATTACCATTCTTGTTCTTTGACTATTTGTGTTTATTGCCTTGTTTTTTCCTTGATTATTTGCATCTATTGTATTGCTAGTCCCTCAAATTATAACTGACCTTAATACTTGCATTTAATTAAAATGGTATAAAAGCAAAAAAGGGGAGGTGGTATAGGAAAGGAGTTCTATGGAGGGGAAATGGGGAAAGGGGATGACATCTGAATTGTAAATAAATAAAATTTAAAAAATTAAATTTTCCAATTTAAAAAAGGAAAAAAAAAGAAAAGAAAGAATTGAAAAGTTTCACTAAAATTACAATATGCAGGTACTATACAACCAACAAATCTAACCCTGAATAAACAAAGAAGCAAAGAGTTTGAAAAACTGAATAAGATGAAACAAAATAATAAAAATTAAAAATAATCAAAAACAAAACATAACAAAAACCAAAAAACAAACAACAACAAAAAGAAAAATTCATCCTAGCTTCCTGAAAGCCAATATTCTACACAGGCTTCAGATGAAGATGTAGAACTCTCAGTTCCTCCTGTACCATGCCTGCCTGGATGCCGCAATGTTTCATCCTTGATGATACTGCACTGAACCTCTGAACCTGTAAGGCATTCCCATTTAAATATTGTCCTTTATAATACTGTTCACAGCAGTAAAACCCTACCAAAGACAACCACTCTTGGGCATACACCCAAAGGATGCTTCATCCTACTACAGAGACACTTGATCAACCATGTTCATTGCTGCTATATTCAAGATAGCCAGAAATTAGCAATATTAAGTTTGAAGTCTCCATAAACACAACCTGGCATCTGTAAGATTTATGTGTCTAAAATATCTTCAAGAACCCACATTTATACTAGAAATTTTTATTAAAGTTTGGCATCTAGTTCTCCTAGTTATGTGATCTTTATTTGTCCCAAAAGTATTTGCTTTGATATACATTATTTCACTTTTATACCAAAAAATGGTCTTCTCATGTTTTATTATGTGTGATTAAATACTTTATATAATCTTTAGCTTTAAAAAAAATAGGAGAAAGTATTTACAAATACGTTTTTTAAGAGTAAAACTTTAAAAGCATAGCAACATTTTAGTTAGACTTCCTGTTAATGTCATTGGGGAAAACTGACATCTCAGATTAATTTATTATCTCTATTAACTCTTTAGTATCTTCTCTCATTAATTCCAATTTTTCATGTCCTTTCTAGCTTCCCAGTTGCTGTGGTTTCCTGTAGATTACAACACACCAAAGGTTTAATGCATTTATTAATTTAAATCTTGTTTGCATATGAAAACAAATAATCTCATGTGGTAAAATTCTCTCTCTCTCAACAACAACAACAACAACAACAACAAAAACAGGATAGTGAAAACAATTCTCAACAATAAAAGGATTTCTGGGGGAATCTCCATCCCTGACCTCAAGCTGTACAACAGAGCAATAGTGATAAAAACTGTGTGGTAGTAGTACAGAGACTGACAGATTGATCAATGGGTTATACTTCTGAAAAAAATATCTAAGTCTGGGTTTTCATGCTAAGGCATGCTTGAAGTTGTACAGGCTTCATGCATTCTGTCATTACCACTGTGGGTTCATAGCTGCCTGCTTGTCCAGCAGACAGCTTCCTTATGGCCTTTCTCTACCTTGTACTGTTACATTTTTCATTTCCTCTTCCACAATGATCCTTGAGATGTAGAAGGAGGGGAATAGTATTCATATTCATTTAGAGCTGAGTATTCTACTGTACTTTACGTTTTATATAGTGTCAAATATGGACCTCTGTGTTATTCATCATCTAGATTATTCTCAATTGAGGCAAGAGAGATATGCCAATCTATGGATACAGTAAGTCTTGAAAAATAAGTTTAATAAGAAATGACTTTTTAGTTTGCATGTTGTAAATCTGTGAATGAAATATCTAAAGATATATGATGGTAGAATGCAGTCAGCATTCAATATGTCAGGAAGGAGGCTAGACATTCAAATATATTAAATATAATACATTCACTGGATGCTTAATATTTTTACATTTAAGAAAGAGTGCAGTCTTGGTATTTGTTGCAGTGTGAGTGAATGAGACTTTTCCAGAAACTGTTAAATACAATAAGCGAGACACAAACATATGTCACTTACATATAAATCATATGGGGTAGGTCAGATAATAAAGTTAGCACCTCTATAAGATGGTCAAGTCCAGATATTGTGTGGGTGTTTTGTGAAAAATTGGACTGTATTTGGGTATATTTGGATAAAGATTTAGACTGTAGCTGATCTTTAAAATTAAAAAAAAGTGGTTAATTATGTGAGATAGTTTGCTTTACCTGAGTGACTTTTCTACTATTTTCATTTATTTTATGATATAGTGTTGATTGTATTAAATATAAAAAAATAATACAATCATAAGATAACAATTGCCTTCTGAGGTATTTATAAACTTAGGTTACTTTTAAATATTAGAAGGTTGACCTCAAAATGAATCTATATTACATGCTTTTTGTTAAATCCTCCAAAAAGCTGATTATGTATATTTACAAATTTCTATTTGAAAATTTAGAAACCTTAAATTATGTGTACAGTGCAGGTCTTCACAGAGCAGCTCATGGAAATTCAGAGTGTGAACCTGAATGAACAATATGGGCTTCCAGAATTAACACTGTTAACAGCAAATAAATACTATGGATGCCCAGAATTACACTGTGACCAGCAGAACACAAGTCATCTGTTTTGATTTTAATATGACTGTGTAAAATTGGAGAATATTTTTCTAAAAGACTATTTTTTCTAATGAAAATAATATGATTTATTATTTTCTCCAGAAACACCTTTTGCTACAAAATCATATGTTCAAAATATATGCCTTATGGTTATTTTTAAAGAAATATACGTAAAAATGTCAACTACAGTGAGTACTTAATTCTATTCTATTTGGGTAGGAAATAACCATCTTACACATTTTAAATGTTGCATTTAGTGTGACAAACATGTTTACCTTTTTTGCAGTTTAATGATGTAAATTATTATTTGAAGTTGAGAGAAAATACAAAGTAATAAATAATCATTTGACAACTCTGACTGAGCAATGTAAAAAATGACAAGAGCCACTACATCTTCCTGCATTTTTATTTTCTCCACATTGGCAAAGTGAATTGCTAAAATTAATTCCTTTTAGTTATTAATCCCTTATTCTAAGTATGTTATTAGATTTTCTGGTTAGGGTTAGGTAACACTATATTGCTTTATAAAGATAATATAGGAGCAATTCTGTTTTACTATGTTTGAAATGGGTGAGTAGCCCCATTCCTCAACCAGGGGTTGTGCCTAATCTCTCCGTATGGAGGAGGCTCTATGACCCAGCATAGGGCATGCTAGAGTGATGAGGCTGGAGTCAGGGTTGGTTGGAGAGGTTCCTTATAGTAGCAGGGAGATAGAACAGGGTTTTGTGGAGGGAAAACCTGGAGGAGGAATAACATTTGAAATGTAAATAAATAAAATAACCAGTAAAAATTTAAATAAAGATGACATAGATTATATAAAATTTAAAAAACTACATTTCAATTCAATTTATTATACTTTGAAGGGTGTTACTGCATATAAGAAAAATTTATGTTGTTCACATACCCGGAGCACAAACACACAGGCACTGGCTTCTACATATACATCTTTAGGGACCATTGTGTAAAAAGGTCTCTGGGAATAGATACCATATTTATTCTCAAACAATCCTTTCTCAGAAAATATAAGTGCTACTATTCTAAACAACAGAATATTGCTGCTGTTTCTCAGAGCTATAAATGGGAAAATATTTCATTAATTTGGTTTCCAAAAGGCATTTGTGAAATGTCACTACCTGAGCATTTACTCTGGAATGGGTTATAGAAAATAACTTCTGCCATAATATTCTTTATGACATTGACTCTCACTTCCATGATAACCAGAGAATTAATAACCTATTAAAGAAGATGTGTTCATTTATTTCAGGGCGTACAAGAATATTGCTGCAACCCCAAACTCCCACCGGTTGCTCTATTGCTCTGAGAACGAAGTGTTTCTTATTGTGCAGTAACAGATACTTGTTTCTTTTTCTGAACATCTTTATAAAATATATAAAGAGAAAATGAAAGTGTGGGATGAGAAGAGGCTCTTTGTGAGTGACGTTGCAGTTCATCTTGCTTGTAAGAGCCATTGCAATGAAATATCAGGCACATAAAACAGTTGTAATTGACAACTTTAAATAACAGGAAAATTATCTTGGGAAATATGTTTAAGAAAATCTCCTTTGTATGACTGTTTTGCAAATCAATAAATGTACATGTCAATCAAAAATTTATAATATTATCTGAACAGTTTAAACTCATTTTCAGTCAGAATAACATGATGCTAACATAATATATATTTCTTTAAATTCAATAATTCATTGTTATTTTCCCTTATTGTGCTTGGATATTTTAAACTTTAAAGGGTAGAACACAGGTATCAATAATTGAACATATACAAATTAAGTTTCTTTATAGTAGCTACATTATTGTAATTAAACTAATGCTTTTAAAGTTTCAGTTTAATTCATTAAGGACTTAAAAACCTGTTTTATTTGTATCAAGTGTATTTTTCTGGTTGTACATTCTATCATTACTTATTCATTTACTTATTTTTTAATTATTTATGAAATGAACCTTCATCATAACTATTCTTAGCTCTTTTAGAAGTTATGTATGTTTGTATTTATTTATTTATTTATTTAGAGATGGAGTCTCATTATGTAGCTTAGCCTGGCATATAATTTATTATATAGACCAGGTTGACTTTGAAAATACAGAGACCAACCGGCTCTGCCTCCTAAGTACTAGGATTGGAGGTTGTGGAGGGAAAATAGTAAAGGGTAAATTATGTATTTATATTAAAATATAAAACAATAAATAAAAAAGAAAGTAGGCATAGAGATCCAGTGATTATTATATCCTAAACCCAAATTAGTGAGAAACAGATTCGATTGCAATTAGCTCTTTTAATGTTGTATAAAAGTAAAGGGAAAATAATTTTAAAATTATTACCAAGAAAAATTTTTATAATAAGTACACATCTTATCATAATCAATACAATCAATGTACTCATTTCTGATTTATTGAATATACTATTAATATTTTGCTTGATATTTGGAACATAAGACACTCTGTGGTAATAATAATGACTATTTCTCTAAAGCAGTGGATTTTTGGATCTCTTAAAAATCAGGTTAATATGTTTTTTATTATGATTTTATTTGGAATTGAAATAGGTTCAGGTCTTTATTGAAAAAATGGACTAAGCTCTCCTGGTGAAGGTCAATATAGCTTTTATCCTACCTGAAACTTCATAATTAGTTATCTAGATACTTCTTTAACTAAGTAGGTACATCTATTTTTACTATTTTACATTACACGATGTCACCTTATGAGCTAATGATGAAGTTAACTGCTTGTATTTTGTATCATTTATAAAAAAATAATTTATAGGAAATAAATATTTAAAAAATTATGCAAATGAATTAGGAATCCTAAATTTCAGACCTAAGACAAGTTATACAGATAAACACTTAAAAATTATCTTTAATTATTTGTTACTTTGAATTTATTTTCTGGTAGTACAAAAATTTGTACCACTTCTAAGTGTAGTTATTATAAAAGATTTATCTGTTCAGGATTTATTTTATCTTGCATGTAACAAGATTTCTTATCGTTAGTAAAAAAACAGTTGGTCAGAGACATTATTTCTTTGGTGTTTAGATAAATGCATCTGTTTTCTCTTCCACTATATCAGAGTGAAAGTTTGTACTGATCTGTTTAGGAGTCCAACTGTGTGTATGTGTGTTGTTGCTATTTGTTGTGACTAATAAGATAAAATTTAAAATTTATGGATGTGATGCCCACCAGAAACGTTATGTTTTTCTTTGATTTTGATGACTTCTCTGAAAATCATCTCTCCTCGCTCTGTCTCTGTCATTTTCTCTATGTTTTCCCAAATCTAATTTGTCACTGATTTCTTTAAAGCTCCAAAGAATAACATGGGGTAGAAGGGTATTGAAGAACAATCTAAAATTACATAATCTGAGGACTATCACAGAGGCCTGCATATGGCCTGTAGAGCAGGGTGGAGGAATAGCCATAGCTTACTTTCCTGACAGACCTCAGGGATAGATGCAGTCTTTTTTCTAGTTTCTTAATGGTTATAGTGTAGGTGCTATGTTGTTTCCAGCTACAAAGAAGTCATTGTTCCTTTTGTGGCTTTAAAGTATAGTTGTTTAACGAGTAAACAAACAGAGGTCTATTAGAAATGATTGTTTTGATGCTACTGTTTCCAGGGATTCTCATAGAAGTTTTCTGCTTTCACTTTGAAAATATAAAACTGTATTTTCTGCCCTAGTATTTTTGTTTTCATCTCCCAGCCAATGCCTCAAAACAGGGGCTTTTCATTTGATTCTTCTAATATGGTTTTCTTACATGCTATTATAATTTCGCTTAACTGAATTTTTTATTCTTTGCTTACACTGTTTTGATAAATGGATGATTGGAATAAGATGTTAATATCTATATAGTAATAGTATTTAAAACTGTTATTTAATTTTTAAAGTATCAGAGTTAACATTTAACAATGTGATTGTCAGTAGATATAACTCAAAAGTTATTGAAACTAAATTATGTGTGTGTATGTGTGTGTTCCATGTGACTCTCTCAATCATATATTAAATTTGCCAATTTAAAAACGAATCTTGTTTCTGACTCTTAATTTTTTCTTGATTAGCACTCAAAAGATTGGTTAAAATACAGTATTATATAATGTATTAATATTCATTTTGTGCACAATTATAGATACCAATCAAGAAGCCCATGCACAAAGAGCATCAGGGTATCAGCAAAAAAGAGTGGCTGGCTGCAGTGTGACATGTACACTCTTATATTTCTTATTTCTCTCATCCTTCTCTTCCATGGGCTAAAGCACATCTCTCAGATGTGTTTCCTGCTTGGTATCAAGAAATGTCAAAAAAAAAAAAAACCCATAGCATAGCTGTACTAAAATGATTTGTTTATTTTTTGGGAGGGTGCTTTCTTATGTTCTCCTAACTCAGAGATGAATTTCATACAATTTAAGCCTTACGATGTTTCTACAGTTTTCCTTACAACCTCTTCCTTGTGTATTTTAAATCTGCCTCCTCTTAATCATTTTAAACTTATCTTTGCTTTTGAATTAAAGTCTTATGAATTGAAGAATATCCTAGAATATTAGGAGAGGAACTTGTACTATTGATTCTCCCACTTATGCTTCTGAACTGTTATTCCTGCAGGTATGTGTCATGCTTGTATGTGTGATAACCTTATATTGTCAAACTTTGGTAGCCCCAATTGGCTGTGAATTACTGCAACCCTTCAGATTGTAAAAGGCTTTCAGAAGCACATGATATGTTGACAAAAGTAAGTAACATTTCTCCCACAGAGAGAGTAAATTTCTGAGTGTCATTCATTGAACATAATATGCAACAAATGTTATCATCATTGTTAGATAGTTCTCTGCAGTAAAAGAAGCATGGTGTGTGTGTGTGTGTGTGTTTGTGTGTGTGTGTGTGTGTGTGTGTGTGTGTGTAAAGAAGTAGTAGGGAGCTTTGAAAAAACATATTCTACTAAGTAAAACTGGTGCTTACTTCTTAAGAAAAATATTCTTTTAGGTATTTCTTTAGAAATTATTCTTCAGAAAAATAAGTTAAAGGGATTATTAATATTGAAAATTACTTTTAAAATTATGGAAACTTTGTCTAACGATACAATTACTTTGCAAATTATATTTTAAGTGACAAACCTAGTGTTTCCTAAATGATGTAAGGTGGATGGATACTAAATATTCCTGTTGTAACTAGCAACAATATCAATGGTAAGACATGGAGTAGTAAGTAGCTGTTAATTAGTAATCATTAGTTAGAAGCAGCCTGTGCACATTTTGATTTATACTAGTATGTGTTCCATGAATATTTATACAACTATTTATAAAACAGAAACATTTACTATGTAATTTTTATGCAAATACTTAAAATGTGAAAGTAAATATGTAAATATGTTATTAGTTCAAACTATTTAAGTCATTGATTTATAAAAACTAGCAGTCATGAAATGTTACTCTCTTGTTTAAAGAAGCTCTGACTTTTTCACAATAAAGCAGTAGAATAATCATCTAGAACAAAATGTAGCAACAAGTTGACAAAAGTTTTCTAAGAATCTCACTTCCCACACAGCTCCTGAAGTTTTAAATGGTTTTAAGTTCTTATAGTTTCTTACTTAAATTTTTCTTATGAAATTACCATGAAAATATGTTCTTTCACATGGGGAAATTTGTATTGTATTCCAGGTCCTGTTCTTATATAGTTAATAACTGAGGGATAGTCAGAGCCCTGTACTAAAGGTTTTTCAAATACTCTGCAATTTCAGAGCATAAGAAAGGCAGTGTCCATTGTTTCTTTTCACAACTGTAGGAAGAGGATGGAGTAGGAAAGAAATAAATGAAGTGTAAGATGAAGTGTAAGTACTTGCTTCATTATAGACAGAAATGATAAGATCCATAGCTATGGAGACATCAAACTCACAACACACACATACACATACATACACACACACACACACACACGGGATTGAGAGAGAGAGAGAGAGAGAGAGAGAGAGAGAGAGAGAGAGAGAGAGAGAGAGAGAGAGAGAGAGAAAAGAGAGGAGGGAAGAGATGGAGGGAGGAAGAGAGAGGAGTTGGATATGACAATGAACGTAAGTGTTTTTATAGTAATGGATATACAATTTTTTCTTACATACACTTTAGTTATCTGAATTTCTGGTAAAACAGTGCTTACTAGAAAATATTTATTATTGCCCCAAATCTAAATTTGTTTCTAATTAACTACATATGACGATGGAACTTGTCAAATGATTCTGATCCTTAGAATACATTATTCAGTCCAGTCCCAACCTGCAGGACATGAAAAGAAGGACATTTAATTGCAAGCATTAGGCCACATAAAACACTGCAAACTCCAGTGATTCTTGGATTAAAATAAAAACCAAAACAATTAACAAATTTATATAAGATAGTACATACAGTGGCTCATAGGGCTTTATTGAACTAATACATAACTTATTTTCAAAGTTCTAAAACTAGTTATGTGGAGAATGATTCTTCTTGAAGGCTCTTTTCTTTCTGACTGTCTTTTATGTTAATATAAACACATAAAGACAGTATGCCTGTGCATGCCCTTTAGTGTTAAAACCATCATCATCAATAATATGTAACAGCAGTGAATCAATTTGGACTTGAAAGTGCACCTCTTTAACCCTACCTCTGAGGCAGGAGACATGTAGATTACAGAAGCCAGTCAAACCAGCTGACAATGATGAAATTCAATGGTAACTATGTCAAGAAAAAAATAAGATGGAGAGAGATAGAGGAGGCCACCTAGGGACCTCTGCAATTCACAGGCATTGGACGTGTGCATCTACCTGCATTTGTGAATATAAACATTGATACTCACAAACAAGTGTAATGCGCACACATATGCACACACACACACACACACACACAAATAAATAAATGAATAATAAACATTGAAACAATACCAGTTTAGTTTTCAACATTTACTGCACACAAAGTTATCATATAATAGCATCACAGTTTGGGTGTTTGATATATTTTTCTATAAGAAACTACTATTGCTACAGAAGGGAAATATACATTTGTAATGTTATTAGCTGTGATATAATGGTAGTATTAGTAACTTTAATTGTAATTCCAGTTGTTATAGTTGAAGACATGTAAATACACTTGATTAAGAATGTTGAATTGAATTAATAGCCACATAGAAATCCCTGAAGTTCTCCAAAACCATCACACTCTTAGGATGTGTTTGAGTCATTTATTTATATAAATGGAATCTAGGTATCACAAATATAAGAATCTATTGCTGAAAATTGAAACTCAATCTAAAAATGCTCATTTTATGCTATAATGAACTGTGTTTTAAATTATAAATGAATATTTTTTAAAACGATCTCAAATATTGATGTGTAGCTGTCTTATTATGTCTCTGTTTGTTGACATCAGGTCTTGCCATTTATGACACTTTCTTTCTGAACTCTTGTTATTACAACTTAATAATCTTTAGGGTTATTGTTAAATTTATCTGGTGCTAGCTGCATTTACTGTTGTTTTCCCCTGTGCATTTTGTCTCCTTTACATATATAATCTTATTTAAAATTTTCACAAGGATCTGCTTTGATCCTGTAGAATGTTTTATTTGCCACAATATACACTGCAGAATTTGGCATATGTGTGTTGGGAAACGTAAGAATGTTAAAACTCCTGTGAACTGACTGAAGTCTAGAAAAGCATTATGAAATTATCATTATTTTCTCTGTTTCAGTTCATACTATAATATTATTTTATGAGAAATTAATCAAGCTATAGTAACTGATTAATCTTACTGTATTTAACCAACCTACTTCAGCTTGACTCAGTAACAGATTTATTTCAGGGCAAAATGGGCTCCTCTCTTACTGAGAGTCTTTTGTCAAAGACTCTAGATGAAAATCCTTACAAACAATTAGGAGTGTACATCTTTTTAAATCCGGTGTGTTAATAAGTAGCCTAATAAAATTTAATCTTGTTTTGTTTTTCCAGGTAAAATGTGAATGTCATGGTGAGAAAATAAATGGGAAACACATATTTCCTTGAACTGATAAACATGACATTTGTGCAAGAAGCCAGTTAGAGTGATTCACACAAACCGAGAAAGAAAAAAGGCAAAACGTAAAACCTAGAACTAATGTTATCAGCCCAATCAGTTATCTGAGCTCAAAAGTTAAAGATAGCACAGCAGTGTCAGCATTTCTCTGGGAAAGTAGAGCGCTATAAATATCCCACACTTAGAAGTGATAATCTGACCTATAAAGATTCACCATTGCACTGTGCTTGCTGCAGAAATTGGATAATCATTGTTTGTAAAGTGGCAGATTTTCTCTGTGTCCTGTACCGGTACAGGAAGGCTCCTATGAAAAAAACACAGTGTAATTCGCTACAAGTTTTTAAGTTTAGACAGACATGTTATGGGTAGTATGTCCTTTCAAATATTACCAGGTAAAGCACACCATAGTAGGCCTCAATCTAACAGAGATAGTGAATTTTTAGATCCAAATCATATTAACTTAGATTTTTATTACATCTATTTAGATTATACCTATTCATATCTATTTAGATGGGATAATTCTATAGAATTTAAAATCCTGGTCATCTATACAGGGCCTGAAAAATTTTAAGCAGGACTGGATCCTAGAAATGAGAGGGAGAAGTACACATCGGCTCCCATCTTTAACCGAGTACTTATCTGCAATTGACACCCACTTGCAAAGGAAGAGTTAGTGTCTTCACTAATTTTGTTAACTTTAGATTAGGTATCACCCCTAGCAGAAAAAGTCTAATAAAAAAAAAATCCCTCCAAAAACAAAGAATAAAACAAACCTCAATGGTGTTTTTGTAGACATTTTGTCTCATACGGCTATGTTTGCACATTTTTTTTTTTTTTGCTATACTGAACTTTTGCTTTCATATTTTTGTTTCATATTATGTTTTTTTTATTTGTATGTTTGTGTTTCGTGTTTTATTGTTCTATTCTGTTTTCGGTTTGTTTGTTTGCCTTTTTGGTTGCTGTGTAAGGAGAGAAAGAGCATGGCATTAGCTGGGTAAGGAGGAGGAATGACTGTGGAAACTGTTGTTATCTTAGCTCACTAGAGAAATCCACTCAGACACTGTTTATAGCCAAATGAAACTCTTCAAACAGTCTGTGACCATATGCAAGTGTAAGGAGACTTAGGTGTGCCCCCTCTCCAAATTTCCACAACAAAGGTTTTTAAAAGAATGAAGCAAATCTTGGCATCTTTCTTGGCAGCTGTAGAGGCTCTTTGCTGAAGTAAGCAATTTGAAGCAAGTAGTTTAATAGAACCTAATATAAGCAGTTAGCATAAGGGGTTCTTCACAAAGAGGCAATTTTAACAGAAGTTAAGAAAAATTAGAAAATAGGTAGGACATTCTGACCTTTGGTTCCTAGAATAAGTTAGGTAATATTCTGTGGGAATCTCACCAAGGTGTTAAATTCTAGTTTAACCTGAAGTGGCATCAGCAGGAATACATGATAGAGAAAATTTTGCACTGCCTTTCCCTGTTACAGTGTTGTGGGTGGTGGGAGACTTGATAAAAATAAATATTTCTGTACGGGGGATATGGTTCCGTAAGTAGAAACAGTTTCTGCTCTTCCAAGAGACTGGGGTTCAATTCTTAGGACTCACAATCATAGTGAGAAATGGAGGACAGACCTAATTTTAATGTATCGTACACCATAATGGCAAAGCATTCTTGTGGGTCTCATGAATATCACAGGCAAACTACTCATCATTTGATTATTGATATAATATACTGGCAGGGCTTGCATTGTATTAGAATGGAGGTTACCTGGTTATACCTTGAAGTTCATACCTTGAATAGTGACCTATATGACTGAGACAATCACATCCTGTAATTTTATAAAATGATTCAGTACAATCTCAATCTAGTGTGAATTAATTCACCCATCAGAGTTGCACACTATATTTATTAGCTAGAACATATTTAAGACTGTCAAGACTTTTTACAACTTCAGTTAGGAGTATGCATGTATAAGTATGTGTATACGAGTGCTGGTGCCCATCAGAGCCAGTTAACCCCTGGAGCTGGAAATAAAAAGTGACTCTGAGTCAACCAGCACGGATACCGGATCCACAGTCAGATCTGCAGCAAGGCAAACACTCTTAACCTTAAAAAAAAACATGAGTGCTAAACACTTTACACAACACCCAATTCTACCCTTGTCCCTAAGACTGGAATTTTTTATAGTTATACAAATTATATCTGACATTTCTCACATAGTTTACAAGTGAAATATTTTATAAAAATAATTTCACCTCCAACCTTTGACCAGAACTTATTTTCTTTCTATCATTATACAAAACTACTACTTGATACCTTAGATACAATGTAAGCTTTGGAAATCATTTCCTCTATTTAGCGGAAATTTTAAAGGAATTTTCTATTTTCATTTCTGTTGAGCTCCATACCATCAAGCAAAAATTCTGATTCCAAAAAAAAAAAAGTGTTTACAGTCAATAAACTGCTTTGTCTCAATTAATGTACAGGACTTAACACTGAAACACACACACAGGTCTATCTTTACTACCTTAATACTGTGTGGCTTAGTGTGAAGACATATTAGAAACAGAGGTCTCTCTAGCTTCTGGATTCTTCTCACATGGAAATTGCCCAAGCAACATGTAGATATTATAGTAGAAATATCAACATCAAATTATAAATCAAAGTTATTAAATGATTACCTTTCAAATATTAAAATACGTACATTGAATATAGGCTCATTAACTTAAAAGAA
The DNA here is from genome assembly GCF_011762505.2 of Arvicanthis niloticus. NCBI lineage: Eukaryota > Metazoa > Chordata > Mammalia > Rodentia > Muridae > Arvicanthis > Arvicanthis niloticus. The sequence goes on along the minus strand of NC_047668.1, from coordinate 6,831,010 downwards.
TCTTCAATTTAAATAATTAATACTTCAATTTTTATCACTATCTTTTATTGGTTTAAGTGCACAAGTCTGTTCTTTTAATAATCCTAATATTTTTAAGAATGTACACTTTTTCCTCTTTTTCATACAAGTCCATAAAATAAGAATTGTATCTCAAAATGAATGCTTTAGGTTGATGAAGCATACATTTATTAAGAATGCTTTTGTTAAATCTGAAATTTGTGAGAGAAAAAAACAGTTCCACAATTTTGAGCCAAATTTGAAGTAAGTTTTAATTAAATATTAGCCAAGATGATGAACTCTGGCCAGATCTATTCTTGGTTTCACAGAATATGAGGATGAATCCTGCTTAGCAGAGGCATAAAAAGGCATGCCCATAAAGCCACTGAATTTCTCATCAGTTCCAAGCAGGGGTAAGCATGTACACACTTGCAAGGTGTATTATTCTTGTTCATGTTTTGGTTTCAAACTGTATCCTAGTTATTTTGGTGTTTCATTTGATATTATCAGAGAATGGGAGCATGGATTTATATTTCCCCAAATGTATTTACACTTACAGAGAAGACATACATGTTCTCTGTAAGTGTAGTACTATGATAAATTGCATTGTTGTTAATAGTTGTTTTGTTTCCTTTGTGTGTTCAGAGAGAATACTATGCAATAGAGTGCAGTCTAGATGGCTTACCTCTATGTCCAATATGATACCAGTTTTTTCTTACTTTTGCAGTATTATTTATTACATTCTCACTGAAGCTGACACTGATGACAGAATATGAACATACATTATGGGAGTATCATCATTTTTTTTTGCTATTTCTGTTCTCTCTAATAATAATGTGGTTTGTCTTGAGTCGTACTTTCAATTTACATACTAGAAGAAAACACTCTGAACACATTTGTTTGGCATAATGGACACAAAGCAAACAAATCAACTTTTTAAATCATCTATTGAGGACTGAATATGATTATTTCTCCAGAATTATTTAGTGAAAATTTAATACTATAAGTACATTTAAGGAAAATAATTTTTTTCTGTATTATATCTCAGGTATATTTAATATGCTGAAATTGAGTTGTACACAAAACGTGTGAACTTTCTGTCAATCTCTTTTGAACTTGACATAAAGATACGAAGCTAGTAAGAAAAACGTTAAACTTGAACAGAACGTTTTAAAATATTTCAGGCATTGTTGATGTCACATATATATTTGTTGAAGCCAAAAAATTAGCTGTCTAGTTGTTTTACGATAATCAAGAAGTCGTTGTGAAGGAATATGGAGTTTAATATCAGAAAATGAATGACACACAAAAAAATAAGAATATGAAGATGTGGGCAGATGTTGTCATGGATTCATAGTCAGTGCATATGGGAGTCCACAGTCCTGGAAGCTGTACTGGGGTCTATGACAGAATTGAAGCAAATTGTTTGGGATTTAATATGACAAGGTCAGAAGTACTGGTAGAAACTTTGAAAGACTAATAGAACCAGGTTTTATGCAATCTACTGGGTTCAAGTATAAATGATCTATTGTGGGAAAACTTGATAGAAATTAACTGACAAGTTCAGCTTGGACTTAACAGATCATCAAACATTACTTATTTCCCCATGCCACTTATGCCACTGAAAGCTACTTCCTCAAAATTTAAGTTGCTTGTCAGTTTTGTCCCCCATCACTTAGGCGCTCCTAAGAATATTAACTTGAGGCCCTTCTCTGTGTCATAATACACCTTCACCAATATCTTTTTGTTCTCTTTATTACTTAATCCCATACCAGTAAAGAGCTTGAATGTCACACTGCATGACAAATATGTTTAACAAATATGCCATCACATCTGAGGAGAAAGTAGAAAAACAATATTGCTTTCTTAGAATATTTTGATATCACCTTTTCCAATCAGAATTATGTTTTTAATTCATAAATAACTTCTCGTATTAGTTGAGGAAGAATCAACATCTACATTTGCCTTAGATTTATGATAAAAATAATACTAGGCATCTATTATCTTCCTGTATATTAACATTATCAACTTAAAATATGTTGTCTCTAGAATATTCTTGAAAATGAGAAATAATTTTGTGAGATTGTATAGCATATTATAACATGTAACCCATGCTACGCCAGTAGGCCCTGGTGGGCTGGCTGGCCCGTTCTCATCTCGTGGAGACTCTCTGACTTGAAGCTCCAAAATCTCTCCCAGTGTCGGGTCACTACCACACCAACCCCACGCTTCCAAATTCCCATGGCTTTTTGGAATGCACTCTTTGCAAATCCATGCTTTGCTCCCTACTTTTCTTCCTATAATCCAATTGAGCCTCAATATAAAGGAAAACACCACATAAACTTAGTTCAAAATCAATGGTAACTCAATCGCTGGTGCAACAACTAACATCCTAGATTATAAACCATTCTAAATTAAATCCTCTGGTAGCAGAGGCAAACAGATCGGCCACCTGAAACAGGGTCTCCACTACCTAGATTTCGCTTACATCCTCCCATCCTCCATCCCTCTCTCCTCTCCTTTTCTGTCCTTTCCAACCCAGAAGTCCTGCCAACTCGCCCAGTGATTGATTTATTTATTGATTAGAAGGGTCACATGAAGTCCAGTGTTGTGATTCACTATTCATCCCAGGCAGCCCCTCTTGGGGAAACTGAATTAGCATCAAAATACAAACAGCATCAGAGCTATCCACAACAAGATTATATTATAGATACAGGTCAAATAACTTATCCTTTAATATGTTAATTTTCATAAAAGTGCAAATCTGTTGTTCTTCCTGTGGGTTGAAATCTTCTTCAGTCTTACCCCTAACTCTTCCATTGGGGTCCGTGAACATAGTTTTTATTGTTAGTTGTTAGTGTAAATATTAGTCTATGCCAGTTTCCTATCTTTTATAAAATATTATTCAATGATATTGAATATGTCACAAAATTCATTACATTGCATTTTATTTTGTATGTTAAATATGGAAGACACCTTACACTGAGAATGATTTACACATACATTTTGGTTATAAAAATATAGATTTGCTAGCAGATGTAGTACTTTGTCCAAATAGTCCAAAATACATTTTCTAAAAATTTTTTAGTAATTAGGTGTGGAATTGGAGAAAAGTTCCATTTAGTCTTGGCCCTAATGAGTACACATGATTCACAATATGGTGTAGTCCTCTGGCCAGATCCTTCCTGCTGGCAAACAAATGCAGCTTAGCCTGAAGATATTCCCACATCAGGTTCCAAGAGCTGGCAGAAATCTGTATTCCTTGGCAGCTGGTGCTTTAAGAATATGCCTCTGTCTCTTTTCAGTTTAATTTGCAATAAATCATTAGATGCCTTTTACTCATGTGCTTTTATTTACCTTTATCAGTCTAAATGGGATGCCTATTACATGCAGTTATTATTTTTGAGACATACATACTTTTCCAGAAGCTTATAAAAAAAGATTATACTCTCAGCTTGCAAGCACATTGGTAGATTTTGTCTCACACAAGGATATATTTCAATAAGAATCTTACTCTTTGGGAAAAGGATAACACTCTTTTTATTATCTTTAAAGTCATTGTCACTATATATATTCTTTTCATAGAGATGTATATGATAATTTGTTATTTGAGGAAGGAAAGGGATAATTACAAGTCAAGGAAATACAAAAGGTATTTATCTTTAAGCTTCTGGGCAGTCCAAAGCCTTTGAAAATCAATGTTTTTGTGCATTTAGTGAATTTATATTTGACTAAGAAAATTGTGTAAGCACTATTGATATAACATGCATTTTTTGAGGTGGGTTCAGTGAACATTATTGGTGGTATTCAAGAGAGTGGATAGGGCTCCTCAGGTCTCTCCTATTGTTATGGAGGTCAGGGATGGTAATTGTGAAGGAGATGCTTGGTGTTGGAGGTGGAGCTTGGATGGGGTCTCCTCAGCAACTGAGGGTATCTCGCTTGCTTTCAGTATCTTTGCTAGGGTGGGTGGTGCAGTTTTTTTTGTTTGTTTGTTTTTTTGTTTTTTATTCTTTGGAGGTCAGGTAGGCCATGAGGTCCACCACCCTGTTGCTGTAGCCATATTCATTGTCATACCAGGAAATCAGTTTTACAAAGTTGTCATTGAGAGCAATGCCAGTCCCAGCATCAAAGGTGGAAGATTGGGAGTTGCTGTTGAAGTTGCAGGAGACAACCTGGTCCTCAGTGTAGTCCAGGATACACTTTAGTGGGCTCTTCACCACTTTTTGATGTCATCATACTTGATAGGTTTCTCCAGGCTGCATGTCAGATCCACAATGGTTAGATACACTGAGGATAAGAACATGGAAGGCAATGCTAGTGAGCATTTCCATTCATCTTTGAGATGACTTTGCCCAAAGACTTAGTAGCAACAGTGGATACAGAGATGATGTTCTGGGCAGCCCCATGGCCATCTCACCGCAGCTTTCATGAGGGAGCCATTTACAATTTTCTGAGTGGCTGTGCTGCGCCAACCCTGACCAGCAGGAATTAAGACACGGAACAACCAGTTCCTTCTCACAGCAGTTTACTCAGGATGCTTAGCAGTTGGTAGTTAAGATGGCCAGCCCCCAATCCCTTTCTGGGTGCAGCTTATAAACCCTGCCAGGAGCCCATGAACTCATGCCACATGCACCACACAGCTGAGGTCACTAAACAGCAAAACAAGCTATGTGGGATAAACAATATATTTATCAGAGTGTGCTTCAGCTGTTATAGGCTTTTGAAAACCAAGGCTTTCATCAGAGTATATGGTTCCAGATGGCTGCAAAGTTGATCTAGCTGCTTTCTACTAAAGTCAGCTCCCAACAAGTAGCAGTGATGGCATGGACTATGGTCATGAGTCCTTCCAAGATGCCAAAGTTGTCATGGACGACCTTGGCCAGGGAGCCTAAGCTGTTGGTGGTGGTACAGGATACATTGCTGAATATCTTGAGTTGCCATATTGCTTGTGGTTCACACCCATCACAAACACAGGGGTATTGGCAGAAGAAGCAGAGATGATGACCCTTTTGACCCCGCTCTTCAAGTGGGCTCCAGCCATCCTCATGGTGGTGAAAAGATTAGTAGACACCAAAACATACTCAGAAACAGCACTAACCCTTTGTATATTAGCAGGATTTTACTCTTGGAAGATGGTGATAGGCTTCCTGTTGATGACAAGCTTCCCATTCTCAGCCTTGACTGTGCTGTTTAATTTGCCATGAATAGAGTCATACTGGAATACATAGACCATGTAGTTGAGGTTAATGAAGGGGTTGTTAATGGTAACAATTTTAACTTTGCCTAGTGTAGAAGAGAAGGCAGCCCTGGTAACCAGGGGCCCAATATGACCAAATTCATTCACACTGACCTCACCATCTTGTTTACAGGAAAAGGCTAGCACTGCATGAGAAGATGCCGCTGTCTCTTGGAACAGGGAGGAACAGAGAGCTGCATTTTTGTTTTTTAAAAAATGAGTTTAAATATCTACATTTTTCTTAAAAACATATGTTTGCAACATATGACATCACTATAATTTTTTAACATATTTAAATTGTTGTGTCTTAATGGGACCTCATAAACTTGCAAAGCTTCTGTAAGGCAAAGGACACTGTCAATAAGACAAAATGGCAACCAACAGATTGGGAAAAGATCATTACCAATCCTACATCTGATAGAGGGCTAATATCCAATATATACAAAGAACTCAAGAATTAGACTCCAGACAACCAAAACACTCTATTAAAAATGGGGTACAGAGTTAATCAAAGAATTCTCAACTGAGGAAACTCGAATGGCAGAGAAGCACCTTAAGAAATGCTCAACATTCTTAGTCATCAGGGAAATGCAAATCAAAAAACCCTGAGATACCACCTCACACCAGTCAGAATGGCTAAGATCAAAAACTCAGGTGATAGTAGATGCTGGTGAGGATATGGAGAAAGAGAAACATGCCTACATTGTTGGTGGGATTGCCAGCTGGTACAACCAATCTGGAAATCAGTCTGGTGGCTCCTCAGAAAATTGGACATAGCATTACCTGAAGACCCAGCTATACCACTCCTGGGCATATACCCAGAAGATGCTCCAACATATAAAAAGCCTTATTTATAATAGCCAGAAGCTGGAAAGAACCCAGATGTCCTTCAACAGAGGAATGGATACAAAAAATGTGGTACATTTACACAATGAGTATTTACTCAGTGATAAGCGGATATTAGCCCAAAAGCTTGAAATAGCCAAGATTCAACTCACAGACCACCTGAAGCTCATGAAGAAGGAAGACCAAGTTTGGATGCCTTGGTCCTACTTAGAAGGAGTAAAAAATACTCAAGGGAGCATATATGAAGACAAAGTGTGGGACAGAGAAGGAAGGAGGGGCCATCTGGAGATCATTCCTCCTGGGTATCCATCCTATGTACAGTCACCAAGGTAGACACTGATGTGGATGTCAGGAAGTGCATGCTGACAAGAGCCTGATATATCTGTCTCCTTAGAGATCTGCCAGAGTCTGGCATAATCAAAGGCAGATGCTCACAGCTAACCATTGATCTGATCAAGGGGGTCCCAATGAAGGAGTTAGAGAGAAGACTGACAGAGCTAAAGGGTTTGTGGCCCCATGAGGAGAGCAAGAATGCCAATCAACCAGAACTCCCCAGGGTCTAAACCACCAGCCTGGGAGCACATAGGGAGGGACCCATGACTACAGCTGTATATGTAGGGAAGGATGGTCTTGTTGGGTATAGATAGGACAGGAGATCCTTGGTCCCAGGAAGGCTGAACACTGAGTGGGGGGAAATTCAAGGGTGGGGAGGTGGGAGTGGGGGGGTAGGTGAGGGTACATCTTCATAAAGGCAGGAGGAAGGGAGATGGGATAAGGGGTTCCTGCGTGGTGGGGGGAATGGGGTAAGGGGATAAAACCTGAAATGTAAATATAATATACAATAAAAATAATGAATAAAAAATAAATTGTTGTGTCTTGAAGTAGTCCTCAAATACTGGCAGTTAATATATCAATGATGTCCAAATGACGTGAAATACTAATGCATCCTCATAAATTTTAAGCATTTGCAAAAATTCCGTTGTTAGCTGAACTAACAAAAAAGACAGTCTAAGTCAAATAAACTTACATGACTCTTCAAATTGGAAAAAAAAAAAAGTCCATCTACTAATTACAAGGCAGATTTTCATTATAACATCTAGAAATTCTACACGTAGATGATGAATGATTTCTTCTGAAAATGTTATCCAAATATTATACAATTTTATTTAAAAATAAGCAAACTCTAGCTTAATTTTTATTTAAAAATTAATAAATATTTTATTAGGAAGAATTACCAGTAATATGTTATCAATAGTAACATTACATTTAAAATAGTACAAAAATCAAACTATGAACTGGCAGAAGACATACATATATAAATGAATGTAACTGAATATTCAGTAAACAGAAACGTAAAACATACCTACAGTTTTTCCACACAATCAAATTTGCTAAGACCAAATTTTTCTCAACCTACATTGATTTATTCTGTTTATTTACTTATGTGATTATTTGAATCCTGTATCTTATGCAGATTAGGCTGGTTTCAAATGTTTTTGCAGTGATGAGTGACTTCGAACCCCTGAAGATCCCATGTCCTCTAAGTTCTACGTGGGTGGGCAAATGTACTACTAAGCCCAACTGATTTCTTTTGATTCTGTGATTCTATTCATTATTCATGATTTCAACAGGAGTCTTTTACATATTTTTAAACTTAATTTTTGACAAAAGTATTTGAATTAAAAGTTGCATGAATCAATGTGTTGATTGGTCTATCTTATGAAACATGGGTCAAAACATATTTAAAGAGTCATGACCCCAAACAGATCCTCATTAGAGACCAGCAACCTTAATGAATCTACATCAAGAAGTCTCTTTTCAGTTGATGTTTCTGTATATTTTATCATTTCTCATGATCACATGTAGCTGGAGGAGGCTAAAAGGAAGAAGTGGCTAAAATCCCAGGTAAGAGTCCAATGATATTTCCCAGCCATTTTCTACTTACAAGCATCCATACCATTTATTAAACTATCTCTTTTCTATTTTGCTTAATTAATTGCCATAACTAACGAACCAATGCTATCTGTAGTAAATGGTGATGGTATAGTCATGTTATATACTCAGAGGAAAAGAGCCACACTACAATGCTTTGAAGTTTAGTTGAGAGGTTTACTTACCCGAAGTCAAAAACAGTATCCAAGCAATTTTATATTTTCTAATAGAATCTAATACAAATATTACATATATATTTAATTTCTTACATACTGGCAATACCTGCAACATTGATGAATAGGCAACATTATTTTGAATCACACTTTAAATTATTTGTTTTTATGTTTAATGTTTATAGAAATAAATATGGTCAGAATATCCAGTCAGTTCTTCCTTTTGAAAATAACTTGTGTGCATGTGTGTGTGTGTGTGTGTGTGTGTGTGTGTTTGTGTTTTCAAGAGAGTAACATAGGCAGGTACATATTATAATGCTCTGTTGAGTTTAGAGAATGAAGACAATGACTTTAAAGTTGATCCTTGCCTTCAACTTTGACATAAAATTTGTTTTTCTCCACTGTCTATAAAATATTATTTGACCCACAAGGTCTAAATAATTCACTTCTGCATTTTATATGCCTCTAGAATTACTGGAATTAGAGACATGAACAACAATGTCCAGCAGCATCAGAGTTCGGGAGACCATAATTCAGATGCTATCATGTTTGACAAATGCTTTAACAAACAATATTCTTGAAACAAGTACAAAAATAAGTTAAACTTATTTTTAAAATATTAATATATAAGCTATCATATATGTTATATTAGTAGGACAAGCTTAGCAGGACTCATAGGAAGGAGTAAATTTGAGGAATGTTACATAGAAGTATTTTTATGAATATGGTAAATAAATTTAAGTAATTGGATTTAATGTACTTGCCATGGTTATTTTGGATGTCTTCAAAATCCCATTACATATGGTAGATGAATTTTTAGTTTAGTTTTCGGTTTATGAGTTTTCGATTGTTTGAGTGTTTTGCTGCAATCTTAGTATTATAAAAATTTATAGTGATTTTAAGACTAATATCACATTACTTCTTCCCCTAAAACATTTAAATTTATGATAATTAAGGAAAAAATTTAGTAAAAATATTTAAATTTATTGTGTTTAGATGATGATAGTTCTTTTCCATTTCCACAGAAATAAGGACTTTCATATATAAAATTGTTTCCAGTATTTTATCAAGGTAAACGCATTCTTATATTTTTGTTAGAAATCTGTCCTGAATATCATTTACTTGTACTTCTCTCTTTTCCCTTCTCTCATTTCTATCATTCAATAAAAAGAAAGCAGTAGTTTCACAAAATCGCCCAAGAATTCTTATTGACTAATTTGTAGCCAATATAATTTTTTTCAAAAATTATTGTGTATTTCTGTTTAAATATTTATCACTTCATAAATATATTTGTGTATGTGGAATTAATCCTGAAAAAAAACTAAAGAGAAGAAAATATTATCTCATAAATACTGTTTCCTTGTAGTATCACTATGATCTTATGTATTCATCTCATAGTCATTTAAATGAAAATGTTTATTATATTTTTAAATTTTTATTATTTTATTTATTTACATTCCAATCAATGACCCACCTCTCAGTGCCCCCTCCCACAATTCCTCATCCAATTCCTCCTCCCCTTTGCCACCAAAAGAGTGCTCCCTCTATACACTTCCCCCTTTTCTGGAGCCTCAAGATTCTCCAGGATTAAGCATATCTCACAAAGTCCTGACCAGGCAGACCTCTGCTATGTTTGTGCCAGGGAACTCAGACTGACCTATATGTTCCTAGATGGTAGCTCAGTCTCTGGGAGCCACCTGGGGTCTGGGTAAATTGAGACTGCTGGCCTTTCTATGGGGTCACTCTCTCATTCTGCTTCTTCAGTCCTTCTCCTAATTCAACCATAGGGTTTCCCGATTTCAATGCAATGGTTGGGTGTAAGTAGTTGCTTCTCTCTCAGTCAGTTGATTGTAGAGATTCTCAGTGGACTGCCATGCCAGGCTTCCATTTGTAAGCAGAGCATAGCATAGTAGTGGCAGGCCTTGGTGACTCCAATGAGAAGGATGCCAAGTTGGGCCAGTCATTGGACTACCTTTCCTTCAGTCTCTTCTCCGTTTTTGTGCCTGCATTTCTTTTAGACAGGAACAGTTCTGGGTTAGAAATTTGACTGTGGTTTAGTAACACAGTCCTTCCACTTTTGAGGCCCTGTCTATCTACTGGAGGTGTACTCTTCAAGTTCCCTGTCCCCAGTGTTGGGCACTTTGGCTAATGTCACTATCATTGAGTTCTTAGAAACTCCTACCTCCTGGGTCTCTGGTGCATCCCTCACCCAGGATGCTGCTTATCTCCATTCATTCTCTAGGCTTTCTGGGATTCTTTCCTGCCCCTCCCCACCATAACTGATCCTTTTCCCCTTTCCCCTTCTTGCTCCCCTCCCCCTTAGGTCCCTCCCTCCCTCTGCTACCTATGGGTGATTATTTCCTTTCCCCTTATATGTAAAATTGAATCACTTGGGATTTTTCACTTGTTACACTTCTTATGGTCTGTGGATTTTATCCTAGGTATTCTGTACATTTTGACTAATATTCACTATCAGTGAGTACATACTATGGGAGTCCATTAAGATTTGGGTTACCTCACTGAGGATGATATTTACAAGTCCCATCCATTTGCCTGCAAATTTCATATCCTCATTTTATTCATGTAGGTTTTTTTAAAATTTTATTGGACATTTTATTTATTTATAATAGAGATGTCACCCCCTTTCCCCATTTCCCCTTCGTAGAACCCCTATTCCATGCCACCTCCTTCTTTATGCTTTTATACCATTGTGATTACATGCATTATTAAGGTCAGTTCTAGGTTGAGGGTCTAGCAATACAATAGATGCAAATAGTCAAGGAACAAGCAAGAAAATAAACACAAATAGTCAAAGAAAAACCAAGGCATTAAACCCAATTATGTAAACACTCTTGTGATCACTGTATCTAAGGGCTTATCAGAATGAAGAAAGTATCTGAGCCTACTTTCCTGTACTAGCCCAAGGTCATTCTCATGTCTGAAGCCTACTTCCTTGTTCTAGCCTCAAATTTAGATTCCTGCCTGAGATTACTTCTTTGTTTTAGCCTAAGTAATGAGATTACTTCCTTGTTCTAGCCTCAAAGTTAGATTCCTGCCTGAGATTACTTCTTTGTTTTAGACCTCCAAATAATTTAGCCTATATTCCTGCCAACCAGCCCATTTCGTTGTCCTTGGCCCATGTCAGATTCTTGCCAAGCAGCCCCAAAGGTTTTCCGCCTCTCCCCCTTTTGTATTTTATTAACAAGTCTGAGCCTGTCTTAGGTCTTTGTGACAAGAATGCCTTCCTTACCCATTATGAAATATGCATTATCAAAAGCAATGCACTTATGTCTTAGGTCGGTAAGTGTCTGTGCAGGAACTTACCTGTCCTTGGCTTGCCAACCTGTTAATTTAACAACTCTTTCTGGGGGTCAGTTTTCAGGTTCAGCCCATGTACTTTGGCTGCCAACATGTTGTTGTTGTTAAAGAAAAGCTTTAACACAATGGGCAGGAATAAAAATATTCTCCAGTACAAAAAGGGCTAGTATAATCAAGCAATATATGCCATATTTGAAGCTTGACCAAAATAGAAATACTGACCTCAAACCATGGGTAATTTTATCTGCAGTATCTACCGCATTGATGCTCAGCAGAGCAGCATTCTTGAAAACCCTGAGTTCCATATGTATCCTTAAAACATCCTGAGCTGTTAGAATTATGCCAAATACACTGCACATGTCAATAAATGTCTTTCTAATTATAATGACTACTACTGTATATTGTAGAACTAATATGATTCAATGGTATTTGCCATGACACTCAAGATGGCTCTTTACCCTTAAATTCTGAACCTCCTTCCAGTAATTTGAATAGGATAAAGAGCATCAATCCATTATCCCAAATGCCTATCTAAATACTCTTGTATATTCAACACATCAGTAGCATTTTTTTTTTTTTTTTTTTTGCTAAATGATTAAGAAAAGTAGCTGTCTTAACTTCTTGTGTCACAGCAATTGCAGAAGCAGTGGTGCTAGAAATTAATGAAAATAGAGCTCTGATACCAGCAATAATCAAGTCCACTCCCCCTTGCTTCTGCTTAAAGCCTGACTCAGTTCTTTCAGTACTCGTAAGATATTTTTAGAATATCAAGGTTCTGTGATACTCAGGACAATAAAAAAAGATGTTTGATAGACCTCCATAACTGACATGCCAGATTTCAAAACACAAACACAATTAGAAGATGTACAATCAGTGTAACTATATTAAATACTGTAGAAGAAACAAAAAGATTTTTAACTTAGCAATTAAAAGACCCTTAACACATGTGCTAACACCTGTTTAAAACCCAGATTCTGCCCAACTTTATCTCTTGGTAACATAACATCATAGAGAACAAAGGCTAATTTTCATATATGTTCTGAAAATGTCCAGAACCAGGCTTTCAAATGAAGACTGTTATTTCCACTATTGGATTGATTTCTAGACCAGTCCATGATTGAATCTGAATAACTGGTCACATTTAATAACAAACAAGAAGCATTATAACATCTCTTTTTCATGCTCTGTTTCACAAGGTCTAAGAACTTGAGGCAAGTCAGCTTGTCCTATCAAGGGTATAGATAAGCAATGGTGGGTTAGGAACTTATGTCCAATACAGCTTCCCAGTCAACATTGTCAGGGCACTCAGCAAGATCACAGGTCAGCATCATTCTTTGTCCTGGTAGCAGCATGTCGCACCCATTGCTCTGGTGGTTACCATGTTCCTTCAACATCCTGCAGAAAAAACACAAACAAGCCCTCTTCCCCATATTTAATACCTGATCAGGATCATGCTGTATGCCAGTAAGTGGATCCTTCGTTTCACCTATGCATAAGTATGCCTAGTTGTAGAGTGCCATAGACACTCAGCAGAGAGTTCCTTAGCATCCAATTTTAAAAAAAAATTAAAATAAAAAATAAAAAGAATAGGATTTAAATAAATCTGTGGTGTACAGGGGTATATCTCCCCCCCTTTTTTTCCTTTTTGTTTATTAGATATTTTATTTACACTTCAGATGGTATCCCCTATCCCCATTCCCCCCCACCCCCCTTAGGAAACCCATATCCCATGCCCCCTTTTCCTTTTTGCATTTATACATTTTTTTAAAAAAAGAATGTTAATCATAGGCTTTATAAGTTTGGAATTGTTCAGTCAGAGGTGTAACCCACTGACCGACCTAGATATAACAACTATCTTTGACTGGTGGAGATACATGAATATCTGCCTCCCTGTCTCCCCCCTTTTTCTCTCTTTCATCACCTAGCTTCTCCTCTCCTTCTTCTTCTCCTCTTCTTACTCCTTTTCTTCCTCTCAGTACTCCTCCTACCTTAGCTCCTCCTACACATCACCCTTCCTGTTAAATATCTCCCCTTTTTTAATTTATGAAAATATTGTTTTAAAGTTTCATGAGCCTGTTCCACAGTCTTTTGTCCTTGACAAGTATAAAGAATCCCTGTAATATGGGTAATGTTAAATTGATGCTAATAAGTCTCAAATGTTCGACTGCCATAGCCAGTTTCAATATCTGGTTTTTGTTTGTTTTTCTTTTCTTTTTGTTATTGGGTAATTTATTTATCTACATTTCAGATGTTAACCACTTTACCCATTCCCCACCCCCAGAAACCCCTTAACCCTTCCTTCCTCCTCCTATTTCTATGAGGGTGTGCCCCTACCAGTCCATCCACTCCCACCTCCCCTCCCTTGAATTCCCCCTCACTGGGGCATCCAGCCTTCAAGAGACCAAGGCCCTCTTCTTCCACTGAATGTCAATAAGTCCATCCTCTTCTACAAAGAATAAAACTAGATACATGGGTCCCTCCATGTGTGTTCCCAGACTAGCTGTTTAGACCCAGAGAGCTCTGGTTGGTTGGTATTGACACTCTCCGTATGGGGCCACAAGCCCCTTCAACTTCTTCAGTCTTTTCTCTAACTACTACACTGGCATCCCTGTGATCAGTTTGATGGTTAGTTGTGAGCATCTGCCTCTGTATATGTCAGGCTCTGGCAGTGCATCTCTGGAGACAGGTATATCAGGCTCTTGTCAGCATGCACTTCTGGACATCCACAACAATGTTTGCATATTGTGATTGCATCTGGGAGGGATCTCCAGATGAGGCTGTCTCTGGATGGTCTCTCCTCCAGTTTCTACCCCACACATTGTCTCATATTTGCTCTTGTGAGTATTTTGTTAATCCTTCCAAGAAAGATCGAAGCACCCACACTTTGGTCTTTTCTTTTCTTTGGCTTCATGTGGTCTGTAACTTATGTCTTGGGTATTTCGAGAATTTTGGCTAATATCCACTTAACAATGAATGCATACCTTATGTGTTCTTTTGTAATTGTGTTACCTCACTCAGGATGATATTTTCTAGTTCCATCCATTTACCTAAGAATTTGTCAAAATCATTGTTTTTAATAGCAGAGTAATACTCCATTGTGTCAATGTACCACATTTTTTGTATCCATTCCTCTGTTAAAGGACATCGGGGTTCTTTCTAGCTTCTGGCTATTATAAATAAGGCTGCTACGAACATAATGTAGCATGTGTCTTTGTTATATGTTAGATCATCTTTTGGGTATATTCCCAGGAGTAGTATCACTGAATCCACAGGTAATGCTATGTCAAATATTCTGAAGAATCTCCAGACTGATTTCCAGAGTGGTTGTAAAAGCTTACAGTTCCACCAACAATGGAGGAGTGTTCCTTTTTTTCCACATCCTTGTCAGCATCTGCTGTCATTTGAGTGTTTGATCTTAGCCATTCTGATTGGTGTGAGGTGGAATCTCATGTGGTTTTTTTGATTTGCATTTCCCTGATGACTAAAGATGTTGAACATTTCTTTAGGTGCTTGATGGCCATTCAATATTCCTCAGTTGAAAATTCTTTGTTGAGCTCTGTACCCTATTTTTTAATAGGGCTATTTAATTGTCTGGAGTCTAATTTCTTTAGTTCTTTGAATGTTTTGGATATTAGCCCTCTATCAGATGTAGGATTGGTGGCCATTTTGTCCTATTGACAGTGTCCATTGCCTTACAGAAGCTTTCCAATTTTATAAGGTCCCATTTGTCAATTCTTGGTCTTAGAGCATAAGCCATTAGTGTCCTGTTCTCCTGTACCCATGTGTTCAAGTCTCTTCCCCACTTTTTCTTCTGTGAGTTTTAGTGTGTCCAGTTTTATATGGAGATCCTTGATCCATTTGGACTTGTGTTTTGTACAAGAAGATGAGAATGGATTGATTTGCATTTTCCTACATGCTGACCCCCAGTTCAACCCTCACCATCTGTTGAAAATGTTTTCTTTTTTCCACTGTATTTTAGCTTCTTTGTCAAAGATTAAGTGACTATAGGTATATGGGTTCATTTATGAGTCTTTGATTCTATTCCATTGCTCTTCTGCCTATTTCTGTACCAATACCATGCAGTTTTATCACTACTTCTCTGTAGTTCAGCTTGAGGTCAGGGGTGGTGATTCCCCCAAATGTTCTTTTATTGTTGGGAATAGTTTTCACTATCCTGGGTTTTTGTTGTTCCAATGAATTTGAGAATTTCCCTTTCTAGCTCCGTGAAGAATTGACTTGGAATTTTAATGGGGATTTCATTAAATCTGTAGATTGTTCTTGTAAAGATGGCCATTTTTACTATATTACTCCTAACAATCCATGAGCATGGAAGATCTTTCCAACTTCTGAGATCTTCTTCTATTTCATTCTTCAGGGACTAGATCTATCACTTGCTTAGATAAATTCACACAGAGGTATTTTATATTACTTGTGATTATTATAAAGGTTGTCTTTATTTTTAATAGCTGAATAGCATTCCCTTGTTTAAATTGACCATATTATCTATATCTATTCTTTGGTTGAGGGAAATCTGGGTTCTTTCCAGCTTTCTAGCTATTACAAAAAGGCTTCAATGAATATGGTGGAGCATGTGTCCTTGGGGTATGGTGGGACATCTTTTGAGTATATGCCCAAAAGTTGTATAACTGAATCTTCAGGTAGAACTATTTCCAATTGTCTGAGAAACTTCTAGATTGAATCCAGAGTGGCTGTAGCAGCTTGCAATCCCACTAGCAATAGAGGAGTGTTGTTTCTCCACATCCTCTACAGCATGTGCTGTCACTTGAGTTTTTTATCTTAGACATTCTGATTGATGTGAGGTGGAATTTAGAGTAGATTTGATTTGGATTTCTCTGATGACTAAAGACTGAACATTTCTTTAAATGTTTCTTTAAGTAAGTTTGAGGCTCTTTCCAACTTTCTCTTCTATCAGATTCAGTGTATCTGGTTTTATGGTGAGGACCATAATCCACTTAGACTTGAACTTTGTGAAGTATGGTATGTATGGATGTAATTTCATTCTCATACATACAGACTGCCAGTTTATCCAGCACCATTTATTGAAAATGCCTTATTTTTTCCACTGTACATTTTTGGCTTCTTGTCAAAGATCCATAGATGTCCATACATATTTGGGTTTCTTGCTGGGTCTTCAATTCTATTCCATTTATTGACCTGTTGGTTTCTGTACTAATACCCTGCTGTTTTTATCTTGCCTTGTAGTGCAGCTTAAGGTCAGGGATGGTGATTTCCCTGGAAGTTCTTTTATTGCTGAGAATTGTTTTGGCTATCCTGGGTTTTTGATTTTCCATATAAAGTTGATAATTGTTCTTTCCATATCTGTGAAGAATTGTGTTGTAATTTTCATCAAGATTGCACGGAATCTGTAGGTTGATTTTGGTAAGATAGACATTTTCACTATGTTAATCCTATCAGGAGCTTGGGAGATCTTTCCATCTTCTGAGGTCTTTTGTGATTTAATTCATCAGAGACATGAAATTCCTGTCATACAGATCTTTCAGATGCTTGGATAGAGTCACAGCTAGATATTTTATATTATTTGTGACTACTATGAAGGGAATTGTTTTACTAATTTCTCTCAGCCTATTTATCATTTGTGTAAATGAAATCTACTGGTTTGAGATAATTTATATTCTGCCACTATGTTGTTATTGTTTAACATCTCTAGTAGTTCTAGGCTGAAATTTTTGGGATCATTTTTGTATACTATTATATCATTGGCAAATAGCAATACTTTAATTTCTTTCTTTCCAATTTGTATCCACTTGATCTCCTTTAGTTGTTCAATTTCTCTGACTAGACCTTCGAGTCCTTTATTGAATAGCTAGAGAAAGAGTGGGCAGCCTTGTCCCAGATTGTAGTGGGATTGCTTCTAGTTTATCTTCATTTAATTTGATGTTGGTTGTTGGTTTGCTATATATTGCTTTTAGTATGTGTAGGTATGTGCCATGAATTCCAGATGTCCCCAAGACTATTAACATGAATGGGGGTTGTATTTTGTCAAAGGCTTTTTCAGTGTCTAATAAGATGATCATGTGGCTTTTTTTGAGTATGTGTATATATTGTATCACATTGATGGATTTTCATATATTGAACCATCTCTGCATCCCTATTATAAAGCCTTTTTAAAAAATGTGCTCTTGGAAATTCTAAGCTTAACTCTTCATTTAAAAGTCTTCACATTTAATCAATTATCCAAACTATATATAGTGCTGTAGCTGTTTTTGATTTTGCTTATGTTTTACATAAGTATACACTCCAGTACACAGAAAATTCATGCCTGTAAATGTTTTAGTGCATTTATTCTTAATAAAGTTATCAGTTAATAAATAAATTCAAAATTATTTACAAAGGTTATTTGACCTTTTCTGAAGATGTTGTAGATGAGTATAAACAGACTTAATTTTGTTTGCTTTCTCATTTAATCAGAAGACTACACAACTACTTTTAATAGATGTTTTATTTCCATAAATCTCTCTCTCTTTCCATATTTTTAAAAACGTAGTACACATGTATTATGTAACCCAAGTTTCCCTCTTCTGTAGTTAAGATGTTAAAATGTTGTATTTGTTTTATTGTTTGTTTTTGTTTTTGCCACTGAAGTTAAGGAAAAGGGAGCCACACAAGAAAACTTAATCTTCCTGCTTTTTACTCCATGGCTTATAAATGAATAGTTTTTGATATTTTTTCTAGCAAATATTTCACCTGACTCTAGGGTATGGCTTTACCAGGAAGTCAACTTTCATTTTATAGCCTAGGATGGCTATGCATTTAGATATTCAGTTGAATTCTGGATTTTAAGAGTTTACTTATTAGAAAGCATTTTTGAAATATCTGGAATTCATCTGGTAGAGCATTAGAGATGAGATAACTAGGAGATTCTCAAAATATAATGAAATCTCTGAAGTCTCAGGCTGAAGATCAAGCTCAGTAATAAATTACCGATACAAAGAAAGGAACTTCCAAAGACACATAGTAAAGAGCACTTAAGCATGTGTTTGCTTTGCCAGAATAAGATATAAAATAAACTAATTTCTAAATGTGTAGAGTCAAACAGTTATAGATGTGTTTATTTAGTTGGACTGGTAAAGTAGTGTTGGATTATTAACTTCCTGGTATGTTCAGTACACAAAATAATTCAATGGGGTGTAAGTAACAGAATAGATATATGGACAGAATTACATTAAAAATAGATTACAACAAAATGCCCAAATTAAAAGATAAACTTTACAAATGTTGTGATATTATCAAAACATCTAAGACGTGATGGCCTTTAGCATGTGACAAAAGCTAAATCTTAATACTTGAAAGAAAAAGCTGGAATTAAATAAAGTTAATCAATGTAAATAGAGTAGAACTATTTAAAATTATAAAAAAAATCTAACTTCAATGAGGAGAAAAGTAGATATAAAATGACATGTAAGTGGGCTGGAGAGCTGTATCTGTGGTTAAGGGAGTGGCTGCTCTTCCAAGAAGTTGGCATGTTCTCTGCCCTGACAAAGTGGCATACAACCACCTGTATCTTCAGCTGCAAGGTGTCCAGCACCCTCTTCTGGCTCCACGGAAGACTTGCACTTTCATGAATAAGGATAAACAGTTCACACATATAAAACAAATAAAAACAAACAAAACAGCAGTCTCGATTGACCTGGACCCCCCCAGACCTCTCAGACACTGGACCACTAACCAGGCAGCATACACCAGCTGACATGTAGTCCCCAACACATATACAGCATAGGATTGCTAAGTCTAGGTTCACTCAGAGAATAGGCTCCTAATCTTCAAGAGAATAGAGGTCTCAGAAAGTGGGGAGGTCTGGTGGGTGGTGGTGGGTGTAGGGTGGGGACATCCTCGTGGAGAAGGGGGGGAACATATGGGATGTGGAACGGTCAGAGGGTAGACCAGGAGGTGGATTAAAATTCCTCTATAAATATCTGTTTACAGCCCTGCAATATAATTTAACGCTACTTTCCTAGTCTGTATACATAAAAAATTAGTAGTGTTAGTTCACTTCTTGTCTTACAGCAACATGTAGAAATATTTATTTTCCTAGAATCTCAAATTAAGTTATCTCATTTCTATTGTTTACAACACTTGATTTTATAAGTTAACTGATATTATTGTTAAACTTTAATTTAAATTAAGCCAATATGTATATTCAATATATATGAATAATTTTAAAATATTCATAAATTGTTAAATGGATTAATAACCAATTAGCACATATACTATTCCACAGATTTTTTGATGACAAAACCTAAAACTCTATTCTCATTAATTTTAAGGATGCAAATATTTTTTAATTTAATATAATTATCATAATTAATGATGAGTTTCTCTGTTATTACTCCTAATCAACTTTTTAACTATTAGATCAATATTTTTCTCACTCATAGGGGCTAGTGAAACATTATTATGAAGCATACTACTTTAAATTTAGCATTTTTAGATTACAAGTGTATGGGTGTGAAATAATACAGAGTGAATTTCTGAATGTGTGTGTGTATGTGTGTGCACATGTATGTTTGTGCATGTGTATGCATGTGTGTGTGTGTATTTTCCTGTTTAATTTACACTTATTGGCATATTATCTTCCAAGTTTTTTTTATATTATTAGAGCATATAGGTTTTTCTTTTAAAATTCAAAATAACCCTGTTTCCAGCATATACCACACTTTAGTATTCATACATTTGCTGATGTAGACATGGCTAATTTTATTTGGTCATCAGAATTCTACAGCATTGACAAGAAAAGTAACATATCTTCCTTGAAACTGTGATTTCATGTTTTTTAATGTATACACAGTATTGAAATTGATGCTCATGCTTGTTTCTGACCAACATCTGCCTTCATGATTTTCTCTAGAATGATTGTGGTAATTTAGATTTCATCTCCAAGCCTCCTCCTTTCTTCATGATCTTACCATAGTTATCATCTGTTATCTTTTTGTGAGAAACCACTAGGAACAAAGCTAGGTACTATTATATCTTATTTGTAATGTTTGATTTCCTTAAGGTTTGTTTTGTTGAAGACCATTCAGTCACTGTTGAACCTTTTGTCTTTTTGAAAAATAATGTTCAATATTTTGACTCATTTTTAAATTGGGTTATTTATGTAATTTGGAAATCCAGTCTATATCCAAAATATTGTGGGAATTTTTACATCCTCACTTGTTTATTACATTTTTTCTGTATAATAGAAATTTAGACTGAGGCAATTCCATCTTTCTACTCATTGAAATTTGGTTCATTTTTCTTTCTGTCTTCTTTCTTTTCTTCCTTTCTTTCTTTCTTTCGTTCTTTTTTCTTCCTTCTCTCCTTCCTTTTTTCCTTCCTTCCTTTTTTCCTTCCTTCCTCTTTTCCTTCCTTCCTTCTTTCCTTCCTTCCTTCCTTCCTTCCTTCCTTCCTTCCTTCCTTCCTTCTTTTTTCCTTCCTTTCTTCCTTCTTTTAAACCTATTATTTGGGAGTTTCATCAAATGATAATCATTGTCTAGATAAAAAAAGGATATATTTTTTAAAAATGTTTCTTTGTTGTTGTTGTTTTAAGGTTTGGATCCTTTCATTCTTTAAAATATGTATTTAATATGTTCTGAGTTGATTTATTTTATGTGATCTATATGTGGCTTGATTTCCAGGCTTTTGTCTGTCAATATCCAGTTCTTATTGCATGTGTTGTGCTTTGTCGATGTGGCAAAAGCTAGGGTTAAACAAGGGTTAGATAGGACCCCATAGTTAAAAAGCTATGAGGACAAGCCAGGAAGTGGTGTTCTTTCTCTGATTCTGCTTTAGTTCCTGTATCCAGGTCTCTGCCTTGAGTTTTTGATAAGACTTTACATAAACTGTGATCTAGGTTGTGTAAGCCTAAGGAATCCTTCTTCAAGCTGCTGTTGACTGTGCTATTTTAACATAGCAAAAAAAAATCAATAACACTCTATATCACTTTAAGAAATCCTCTAGGCTAAAGATATTATCCTTGCAAAGAAAAAAGTATTTGTCTTACCTTAAGAATAAAACAATAAAATCGAATTATAAAGATAAAAGGATATGTTAAGATATTAAACAAATATCTGTAGGATTAAGACTTTTTTCTCTATCTATTTCCATTGGTGTACTTAACACACATATGTTATTCAAAACACAAATACATGCATACACGCACACACACACATACACACACACCAACTTGTTTTTGTACACTTCCAAGTGTTTCAAATGCCTTTTTGTTTTTAGTTTTAATGCAGTAATAACACACTTAGAAATTTATGCTATTGGAGCAAAATAATAAAATTTATTGACTGAATATTAAGAGATTATGAATTAGGCAAAAAAAATGAACAAGTATATGGATGATTTTAAGATTGACTCACTAGTGTATGTTTGTGTATGTCTGTTATGTGTGTGTGTATGTATATGTGTGATGCAGATATGCACAACTTCTCTAAGGAAAAAAATAGTAAATTGTTCAGTACTTTATAAAAGAATTAAAATTATTTATTTTTCTTTTTTCTTTTTTGCATTTCCAGGTACCCTCTGACTGTTCCACATCCCATACCGCCTCCCCATCTCCAGTCTCCATGAGGATGTCCCTCCAACCCCAACCCCACCAAACCTCTAAACTCCCTGGGACTTCAGTTTCTTGAGGGTTAGGTGAATCTTCTCTGACTGAACCCGGACCCAGTAGTCCTCTGTTGTATATGTGTTGGGAGCCTCATATCAGCTGGTGTATGCTGCCTGGTGGGTGATCCTGTGTCTGAGAAATCTCAGCCATACAGGCTCAGCACTTTTTGTCTTGAGGTTTGGGTTCTTAATGTGAAAGTTAAAGATATTTTTATCTATTTTTTAAGAAACTAGCAACATTCATTGAAATATTTTTAAAATCGCTAATTTCAATTTAAATGCTGGTAGAGTATCATGGTACATGCCTGTAAGCTCACCACCTTGGAGACAAAGGCAAACAGAGTTCTATGAGATTTAGGTCAAACTTCTCTACACATCCAGACCCAGGCCACCATAGGCTACACAGCATGACTTTTTCACAAAAACCAAAATGAAATGAAATGAAATGAAATGAAATGAAATGAAATGAAATGAAATTTTAAAAATGGAATGAAAAACAAAATTTAATTAAACTATAAAAATTAATAAGAATACTGAGGAAGTATCCCTTTTTAAACTTAACATGTTCATGATTCTTATTACAGCATTAACTTCATCTTCAAATTTAAGTTTGTGAATATTCATAATTAATACCTTCTGAAACTAAGAATTGACAGTTTCCTACCTTTTAAATTAAGTACTACTTCTGAATATTATCACATCCTTTGTAGATTAACTTTTAAAATGTCACAAATTAACCTATAATTCTAATGAAATTATCTAAGATTTGATAATCATTCATATATATGCATTTCTTCATTATTAAATATTATCTTTATTTTGTGGATTTTAAATTGAAGTCTAGAGTTAGTTTTAAGGGAAAGTTCTACTGTTGCATTAAGTGTCATTTGTTAGGAAGAAAATTGTTATGCTGCATAAGGTAATTTATTATGTATAGAGCTATGATTACCTTTTGTTTACATTAAAGAAAAATTACAAAACATGAAATTATATAATTAAAATATATTGCTAGATGAACACTATACCATCAGTTACATAGGGCTTTTAAGCTGAATAGAAGAGAACAAATTTATTGCCTAGTATGTGCTATACAAAGACTTCCACAATGAGTTACAACACCAATTCAGAAATTTGTTTTTAAACATTTTCATTAAGTGCACGTATTGGCATGTATGTAAATATATTCATGTGTGTGAATGTGTTTGAGTTTGTGTGTGCGGGCGTGTATGTATCTGTGTGTTTCTTTGTGTGTGTGTATGCAAATGCCTATGATGGTCAGAATAGTGTATTGTGTCTCCTAGAGAAGTTGTAGGTGATGGTGAAAATTCCAACCTTGTTGCTAGGAATTGAACTCTGATGCACTGCAACAGAAGCACAGTTCCTCAACAGCTGATCCATCTCTCCAGATTCTGTGTTCTCATCTTATTTCTCAATTTCCAGTCCTGAAATTTTTTGTGAGGCAACCCTTTTGTCAATAAAAGTTATGTTATTAATGAATTGACTTACAAATCATGTAAACAAATTTATTTATTAAGTAATGATTGCAAAGTAAGGATTAAGTGGCTGATAGATATGAGAGGACAATAAAAGAGTGTGGAAGAATAAGTTTAGCCATAATATATTATATACATATATAAAACTACTTGAACTTATTTCAAAAGAAATTAAATGGTCTTGATTACCATGGAAATTATTCACAATTTCATTTAAGATCATATATTACTATTATTACGTACTTTTTATCCAAGATTAAATCTTCAGAATTAGAAAAAAATACACAAAAACAAGTAAGCAAAATAAAAAAGAGGAGTAGATCTTTTCAGGAAAAAAAAATGTATAACTTTGCAAAGAAACACATTTACTGCTTCAATACCAGTTATATTATATTGAACATGTAGATGGAGAGACAACCATGAACTCCATAACTGTGTATGGCACCTTTAATAATAGCAAGGAGAAAAACTGTCATAATATTTACATTGATTCTTCATTCATTCACCTATCTTTTTTATAGTATTTATTTATTTTTTACACTCCAGATTATATTTTCCCCTCCTTCCAACTTCTGACTGTTCCACATCCCATACCTTCTCCCCACCCTCCTCTCTCCATGAGGATGTCCCCAACCACCACCCCACCCTCACCCTACCTGACCTCTAAACTCCCTGGGGCCTCCAGTCTCCTGAGAGTTAGGTGCATCATCTCTGATTGAACACAGACCAAGCAGTCCTCTGCTGTATATGTGTTGGCTCAGTGGTTAAGAGCACTGACTACTCTTCCAGAAGTCCTGAGTTCATTTTCCAGCAACCACAGGGCTCATTCACCTATCTTGCAATATTTCTGAAAAGTTTGAAAAGTAGACTACCTATCTTTATCATGCAAGATCATTCTTATACATCTGTTTGCTAAACTAAAATACCCTATGGAAATTTTTTTCTATTTGTAGTTATGAAAGTGCAAAAGTTAAGTCATTCTATCATAATGCATAAATGAATCTTCAGGAACTAGTTCAAAACAAGCTAGAAGACAATTTCAAATTTTCTGAATAATTAGAGTTCCTGGAGAATTTTAAATGTTCATTGAGACACATGGGAAAATCATCTTCAGTCATCACTTAATTGATTTTTAATACTGTCTTTCTGCACTAGAATCTAAGATTTCAAAAACTGACTTTAGTTATTCTTGCTGACACAACACCATCTTCCTTTAAGGTATGTTTGGCAAACAGTAACATTTAGAATATAAAGAATTCCATATGCATCATGGTAAGTAAAAAATTCTATAATATCATCATGTGCAGTGCTCCTCAACCATCTATATTATACTATTCCTTTTCTGTTCAGTCCAAACTTTTTCATTAACAGCTGCATTTCCATTCACATTCTCTCAAGAGCCAACTCTTCTTAAATTTATGAATATAACTATCCTAAAAATTTTATATAAAAGTTTTCATCGCCGGGCGGTGGTGGCACACGCCTTTAATCCCAGCACTTGGGAGGCAGAGACAGGCGGATTTCTGAGTTCGAGGCCAGCCTGGTCTACAGAGTGAGTTCCAAGACAGCCAGAGATACACAGAGAAACCCTGTCTCAAAAAACAAAAAACAAAACAAAACAACAAAAAAAGTTTTCATCCACTACGTAATTCTGTGATATCATTCAGCATATCTTTATTAAGCGTATATATATGGCCTAATTCATATCATTTTTTAAATCTTTAAGCCTGAGTGATATTTCACTGTTTATAGAAACTTTGCTAAGTTTATTAATCTCTCAATAGATATAAGGCTATTTCTTCATTTTGGAAATAACATTACTATGAACACATATAATAAGTATCTGCTCCATTTTCCATTTCCTTTTACTTTGGTGGTAGATATGAATGGAAAGTTATAGAGTAGCGACTCTACCATGTAAATCATCATTTTCTCTAGTTAATTGACCAGAGAGAAAAAGCACTGCAGTAATGTCCTGCCAAATATCCAAAGCTTATTACTCTACTAGAGTACATTCTTGAAATGCATTTTTTGTACGTGTAAATGTGAATTTACTTGTTAGTTTGCTGATTAACCTACCTAGTTACTGAGTTAGATATTTAAGAATGCAATCAACATTTCAAAAACTTATAAAAAGATCACATCTTGTACCTTTACATTCTAAGCAAGTTTTCAATAAATTAAATCTTTTTGTTCATTTCAATGGTTTGTAGTAAATATAAGTTACTTTGGATAAACTTTATCTACTTTACTTTATTGACATATTCTTTGTACCCAGGGCTAGTTATAAGAATAATTTCTTTCATGTCTATCACATGCTTAAACATATTCACCACATATGCTCCAAGTTTTCCCCACCTTGATTTGTTATCCAATTATCTCCTTTCCCCATCTCATCTTACTTTATATTCATGTCCCACATATAGTGTTGTGTTTCAATATGGAATCGAGAATTCACAAACAAGAGAAAGTAAGACTGCTTTACTGGACCAGGATGTACTGTGTAATGTGATTGTCTTAAATTATGTCAATTTATCCAGAATATAATATTATTTCATTCTCCTTTATGGATGTTTCAAAGAGGCAATATTATTAGAAAATTTGCTACTAAGGATGAGTTCAGATATAAAAAATCATGACTGCTTTTCATTTAGACGTTGGATAGGGAAATAATTACGCAGCATGATGAACACTTTACCAATCGAAAGTTATTCTCTTGAGATTATTTTTGGCATAGTGTTTTGATAATTTAAAAAAAATGAAGTGTCATTAAATTGGCATCTTCAGTACATATATTATCTACTACAATATGCTCAAAGTTGGTACCACCTTTTGACGTATTTGCTTCTATTTATATACAAATTAGAAAGGCTATGTAGAAATAAGTAAATAATGTTGTTTGCAAAAGCAATATATTGTGGTTATAATATATACTTATACGTGTATACTAAATGCTTATAGGAGGTGTACACACATACACAGAGACACACGTATGTGTGTTCACTACTCAAAAATAGAATAAAATACAAAATAGCAAAGAAATTACAAAGTTCTACTATTAAATTCAAGCTGAGGAAATTCATGTGTAGAATACTTCTTTTACAATGAAAATTTACCTTAAAACTGTATTTTTGAAATTACTGAGAAATGAATTTAATTTTATATATACTTAGGATATAAATAATAGATATTTTCTGGAACACAGAGGATGATTTCTCACTAATCCCATATTACTTTTGTAAATTACTGAAAGAGTTTTAATTCATAGTCTTTTTTGTATTATCTAATTTTGATAACAATCAAAACATTAAAAATTCATGTCTATATGTTTGCAACTGTAAATACTTATGCATTAGTGATTTTTCTGTAGTTTTTTTTATTCAACACTACTACATGGCAATTCCCAGGAAGAAGAGTTATTTGGACATAGAGTTACAGAGAGAACAGTGTATATAATGGCAGGAGCCATGGGAGAAAAAACATGGCAGGAAAAAACAGAATAGGATGCAAGCTGATATTTGAACCACAGCTCATAGCAAAGACAGCAAACTGACAGTGACTTGAAGTTTTTAATCTAAAAGTCCACTATCATGCTCCTGCAGAAATGCTACACATCCTAAATGTTCCTAAACAGCATCACCAACTGGGGAACAAATATCGTAAGGTCCAATACTATGGCAGACATTTCCTATTCAATCCATCACAGATTCACTGATTTTCTAACTAAATATTGTATTACATTATCTTTTTTTTTCTTTTTTTTATTAGATCTTTCATTTACACTTCAGATACCATCCCGTTTCCCCATCCCCCCCCCCTTAGAAAACCCCTATCCCATGCCCCCTTTTCATTTTGCATTTATACATTTTTTAAAGAAATGTTAATCATAGGCTTTATAAGTTTGGTATTGTTCAATCAGAGGTGTAACCCACTACCCAACCTAGATATATCAACTATCTTTGACTGGTGGAGATACATGAACATCTGCTTCCCTGTCTCCCCCCTCTATCTCTCTTTCATCACCTAGCTTCTCCTCTCCTTCTTCTTCTCCTCTTCTTACTCCTTTTCTTCCTCTCAGTACTCCTCCCACCTTAGCTCCTCCTACACATCACCCTTCCTGTTAAAAGGAAACTTTTCTCTCAAAATACAATTAGAGCATAATTATGCCTATTTGTACCAGTGAGGTACAAGATAGTCCTAATACCCAGTCCATCCTTTTGTTGACTAACCAGCACCTCTGTCATCTATCCTAACTAAAACACTTAGTTCTGAACCTGGCTTTTTCCTTGGCTTTAGGATGAATGTCAGCTGATGACCATACACTCAGATCTTTTCTCTCAAAGTAAATTATCTTAAAACACAAAATTTTAAGTATCGCAAAACACACCAAGTGCTTCCTCTGGGTCATTGCTCTTGACTTTGAATGTTTCAATGTAAACTCATGTTCTTTTATCTCAGTAGAAAGGACCTAATTTAAATGAATGCCCATGCAAGTAACAAGTAATAAGAAAGGAAAATATGTTGTCTAATCAGACTATATAATCAAATGGGCATTTCATGAAAACACCAGACTTTATATTCATGAAGTACACAGGCTTTTTTGTATTTTTCCTCTTCTCTTGTTCTTTTTTTCCTTTCGACATCTTTATTATATTCTCTCTTTTTAACACCAAAAGGGATATAAGTCTCTATTTTTAAATCTTGTTACCTACTACAGTGCTGTATTAAAAAATGGAGACAAGAGAATTTTGTGTCTCATAGTTCATTGTAGGTTTCTTCCCTAGTGTTTGGATTTCTCAATATAATTTTTGATTCTGTTTAATATTTTTCAAAATCTCCACCAAAGTTTTTATTTAGGGTGGTTTCTTATGCTGTGCTTTTAAAGATTTCTGGAGTTTACCTTTCAACAGGAATCGAAATTAATTTATTTTTTGTTCAAGTAGAACTAATATTCCATCACATATTATACCTGTTAAGATGAAAGGAGCATAAAAATGAGATGGCAGTTGTGTACTAGTAAATATTTTACAAATAAATTCTCTCTTCAGATCTTGTCAAGTAGATTAATATTTGTTAAGAATATTAAATAGCTAATGTCAGGGGGAGTTTGTATGTAGCAGTGATTAAAATTGTGATTGGATTTATTTCAGGAAAAAAGTTTTCAGAGATATTTGGAGGAAAATATAATACATAGTAGATATGACTCTGATTTTATGTTTGTAAAATATATTTATCACCTAAAAATCAGTCTAGGTAGCATTACAGTAATATTGGTAAACAAAAAATAACCTAACCATAGAAAGTTCCTCTATTAGATAGGCACTGTCAATTAATACTTTCTACTTTATGATTTTTAGAAGTCATTTTGATGTATTCATTTTCAAATAATGAACATTGTGCTAGTACTGATTTCCTTTTTTTAGTAAAAAAAAACATTAAAATAATTTTTGTCCTGAAATGTATTTATTGACAAGCTCAATGTACATACATTAATTACTTATAATTAAAATAACAGACTACATGATATTATAGCAAAAGTAGATTGTGACATTAATTCTTTATATTATGTTCTAAAAATGGGAGAACTTGTGGGAAGATAGTGCTGGGAGGGGCCCAGGGCAGTTGGAGAAGAAGAATGTTACAAAGCCAAAATCCATTGTACAAATAGTAAAATTCTTGAAAATTAAATAAAACATATATTATTTATGTGCATATATAAAACTCAGTGTTCACCAAAGAAGTTCTTTTGCAATAGATAGAGGAACCTACAGAAATCTACACCTGGTCAAAATGATAGTCACATATATGTGTAACCAGCCCCACTTGGAAGATCTACAATAAAACTACATTTCAGGATCAGGGAAAATTTTGGAGGAAGGGACAAAAATCACAAAGGTTTTGAATTTGTATGAATAAATAAAATTTCTGATTGCAAGTCATTCAGAACTTACAGAGCATCCTAGTCCTGTTGTCTGACTTATCCCTCTACTCACTTGCTCCTTATAGTCTCTGGGGAACCCATTGCATTCTGAGGCTGGCCCCTGGCACTTCCTCTTCTCTTACATTCATTTACTACTTAAAATACTTCTGAGTCAATGCCCTACTTTGGCCCTGCCATGAGCTGACAGTACCCTAGGGTACCTCCCACACGTGTCTCTGGACTCTATTTATGGCCATCTTCAAAGAGATGAGAGTGATTGGCTTCAAGGAGTTCGTTATGGCAGTATGGGAGCACCAGGACAAAAACATTTTCACCTATTTCAGTGATTCTACGGATGCCAAAGAGAAAGAGAAAAGATGGTGTCTGGACTGTTCAGAAGCTAAACCAGTTGTGTGAGAGGTGCTGAATCATGTTACTAAAGACTGTGTTCATCTACTGCCAAGTAAGAGTCAGAAAAACTGGAAAGACACAAATAATGACTTCAGAAAAAAATGAAATTGCTGGGCAGCGGTGGCGCACGCCTTTAATTCCAGCACTTGGAGCACAGAGGCAGGTGGATTTCTGAGTTTGAGGCTAGCCTGCACTACAGAGTGAGTTCCAGGATAGCCAGGGCTATCCAGAGAAACCCTGTCTTGAAAAAAAAAAAAGGAAATTAAATTCAGTGCCTACATTACTTAAATACGGAACATTTCAATAACTTTTAGAGTCTAAGTGCCTCTGGACCAACCTAGTAGAAATGATCTTCTCTGAAGATTATTATTTGATAACCTCTCCCACCTGACAGTGGTGTCAAGTGCCTTTGGTTCTAGCATTCAGGAAGCAGAGGGTTCCTGATCCTTGGGTTTGAGACCAGTCTGGTCTTCAGCGAGTTCCAGAACAGCCAGGGCACCACAGAAGCCCTGTCTGGAACTTTTCCCCAAAAGATTTGATGATTGCAATTGTGTCTTGATTTCCTGGATTATTTAAAAGCAGTCATGAGTAAATGATGATATGAAAATCAATGTGGCTAAAGAATAAAGAATCAATTTTGAAAAAAATAAATTGTAAGTTAGAGGACCAGGATTCTTAGTGCAAGATAGTGCTCTACAGACGTGACAGCAAACCTGTACCCAATAAATCTCAACCATATGGTTGCCTTGTTCCGCGCCCCTTTTCAAGTCCCCTTCGCCCACGAAAGAGACACGTGAGGCAGTGTTTGGGTGGTTACTACAGCGAGGCTTTATTCTTGTATCAGCAGAAACAGAAAAGACCCAAAGCCCGGAAAGGCACTGCTATATATACCCTAGAGTGGCGTGTTCACTTCTGATTGGCTGTTCACTCATCATCCCATATTAACCCCGGGGATGGGCAGTGACTTTGACGCGCTTTTGCCTTTTGCACTTGTGCAGTTAGTTGTTTACTTGTGGGAGCACAGGATGCCCGCGCCATCTTGTAATGGCGAATGTTGTCAAGCTCCTAACATTGCCTAAACATGACCTGCACAAAACCAGACTGACTGCTCAACAAACTTATTTTTTTTTAAATAGACTTATCCTTTTCATCTTTATTCTGTACTCCATATTCTCTCACTCTTTTTATTTCTTTATTATGACACAATACTTAAAAGACAGAAAATCAATTCCAGTCACTAAATGAGCTTAAGTTTCATGCAAGGTATTTTAATCACATAAGTACAAATACACCAAGAGGAGAAAGACACTTAGTCACCAATACTGTTGTTATTTAGTGTGAGGTCAGATTAGCAGAAATAAGAAAAAATAATGTTGAAATACAGAAAATAATTTTAGTAAATTCTATAATACCACTTAGAAATTTTAGCATAGGTATCATGGCAGTTTACTTTAAGAGCAACTATGAAGAAGAAAAATATCATCCTTTACTAATGAATGAGACACATTCAATGACAGGACTAATTATGCTCGAGGGAGAATTTATGCATGGATAATAAGAAGCAGCGCTAAATGTTGTCTTAATTTACCCTCAGGCTCTGAAAAAATGTTGATTCTGGTTTCACTAATTGAACCAACAAGCATTAACCACCTTTTCAAGATACTGTCACAAAACAGTAATCTTCCCATCCCAAATAGTTCAGTCTGTGTAACTTTTTATAGATTTTTCTGTTTCTTTAAAGAGGTTTGCCAAAATATTGCATTTAAAGGTAAAGCATGCAGGAAATTCAGATTTTTCTCTATATGCATTTCCATTAATTTACATTTTAGTATACTATGAAAGATTGTGGAAACTAAAAATAATATCATTATATGCAACCATATGTTGAATAATACAAATAATGGCAGAAGGACAGGCTTCACGCATCTGCAGCATCTGAGTCAATTTCATAGGAATAAGATTATAACAGTAGCTACTACAGTTTTGTGAGGAGAAAAGAGAAGCATACATCTTAACTGTGATTGTTTATTATGTAATAAGGCTCTAAAAATCATCTTTTGTTAATATGCAAATATGTACAAAGGTAGTCTGGGCACGCAAATCTACGCAGAAACCATATCTTCACTTAGTATAAATTATCATGACTTCACATATTGGAACATAGCTACAGAAACTGACTGATCTCTGAGCTGAGTGTGTATAAAGTAGAAATGATATCTTCACAGTTGTGAATCATATTTAAATTTCAGCACGTGTATCAACCTTATGAGGAGACATTTGATTTATATAGATATAATAAAATGAGTCTTTACTTTTTGTATGATGAATTTCATAACTGTTTAAAGTATTTTCTTTTAATATATTACCTTGAAAATTAATTTTAATTTTGTATGGCAATTCTCATATATTAAAGTAAATTAAATGACAAACTTGATCATATCAAAATCAGAATAATCAAAGGAACAAATTATTTGATTAATCTATAATGCAATGTTGAGTAGCAACTACTCTTTAATTAATCTAAAATATAATATTTATTATAACACACATTTGTAAATTAAACTATTAAAACTATTAAGAGGTTTATATAGAATCGGACTAGAACATAAAGCACCTAGAAATATGAATGCAGTTAACTGTTAATGTGATAATGTCATTTTTGGAAAATAAATAAATTATATTTATTTATTAATTTAGGTTATATATCTATGTGAGGTTTTTATATGGCCATTAACCTCTAATTTTTATTATTTTATATACCTGAGTAACATAAGTAGAAAATGAAAACAAATTATCATTGAAAATACTATTAAGTAGGTTTTGGGTCTAAATATTAAATATTATATATAGCTATCATCCCATACTATGTCCCACTTACACAAAATATTATTTTAAATTAGAAAATTTTCAAAAATTAATAATGTTTATTGATGTTTATTTTTAAACTTTTCTATAATTTTTCTTCTTCAAAAATAATTTTAGTTTGTTCCTTAAATTTATATACATGCATACAATGTATCTTATCTCCAGTCGATTCCAGAAATTTGTTTTGTGACCCTCAACACATGTACTTACCTTCCCCACTTCATGTCCCCATGTTTGTTATTGTTATTATTTATAACTCCCATCATTCCAATGATTGCTGCCCATATGGCAAAGGTGTAGAGGCATCCACTGAGTCATAGGCCACCTCCCACCTACTACCCCATCTAAAGAAATGGCTCACCTCTCCCCACAACCATGTACTGCCGAAAGATCTTGAGCTAGGGGTGAGGACTAAGGATCCCTTTTATTCTCCACGTTATAAAGTTGATTGGCTTTGCAGATCTTGTGCAGATAGTCAGAGCTGCTTTGAATTCATATGCATAATCCCCTGTTAGTGCAAGTCCCCTCTTATGTGCAGAGGAGTGCCCTTCACAATATGTCACTTGTCATAGTTACCATTTAAATGGAGAAATAATAACATTTACTATAAGGTTCAAACTTGCTACAATAAGTATATATGATCATTTGACACACTTAAACTGTTCACTGAAATATATTTTTCACTACTGACAAAATTGGAAAAAGTTACTGGAACTTTTTAAACCTAAAATCTTTACCTATTTTGTTTTTGGTGCTGAACAATGGAGCCCAATAACTGAAAACAGTACTGTTTACCAGTAGTTTTAGATACAGGTAAAGCAGGTATTAAATAATGCATAGAATCTGTTCTTATCATTAACCACATGCTGAGATCACTCTGAAAAAAATTTATTGCTTTAAGAAAATTTCAGTGAAGATATAATTCAATATATATATATCAAAAACATAATCACATAGTCAAAAAAGGCAGAGCCCCCAAAGTCTATTTTTATTTGATATTTGATTTATTTACATTTCAGCCATCCCTTCATCAACTCCCATCCTACCCCTCCTCCTCCTTTTTGCTTTTATACCATTTTAATTAAATGTAAGTATCAAGGTCAGTTCTAGGTTGAGGGACTTGTGGTTAGTTGTGGCTAGAAACACTGAAAGTTCCTCCAGGTGGGAAGTTAGGCACTGTGGCTGTGATGGATGATGGTTGAATCTGGGTGTGCACCCCAGTGAAACTCAGGGATGACCTGCGTTAAATAGGGAGGGAGAGAGGGGAGAGGCTGGGGAAGAATGCTTAATTGCCTCTGCCCTTTGGCCTTCAGGCATCTCATTAGAATGTAAATCTCTCTAGGGCCTGAGGCCTATAGTCACAACTCTACCTGTGCTCTTTGGGTGGGGCTACATTGCCCTGAAAGTGACTGAACAGTGCAGGTCAATGGAGTTCCACACTACATGTTAAGAGCCTGGATTCTGGGAGCACAGCAGAATAGATTCCTGTCCCTTACAGGCAATGAACACCTGTTGGGTCTCCAGGCTTTCTAGCCAGCTCTTAGATCAAAACCAAGACCCCTTTCATGGCCCTACAGGGACTAGCAATACAATAGATGCAAATAGTCAAAGAACAAGCAGGACAATAAACAGAGTCCCATGATCACTCCATGATCACTATTTCCACTTTCCTGTCCCAGCCCAAAGAAATTTTCATGCCTGAAGCCTACTTCTTTGTTCTAGCTTAATATTTAGATTCCTGCCTGAAATTACTTCTTTGTTCTAGCCTAAAGTCAGATTCCTGCCTGTAGTCCATTTCCTTGTCCTTGGCCAATGTCAGATTCCTGCCAGGCAGCTGCAAAAGCTCTCCACATCTTTCCCTTTTTAACTGCATAAATCAGACTGAGCCTGTCTTAGGTAGTACTGACAAAAATACTTTCCTTACCCATCATAGGATATACATTATCAAAAGCAATGCACTACTGTCTTAGGTTGGTAAGGGTCTGTACAGAATCTGACCTATATTTGGCTTGCCAGCCTGTTAAGTTAATATCTCTGTCTGGGGGCCCATTTTCAGTTTCAAGTCATGTACTTTGGGGGCCCATTTTCAGTTTCAAGTCATGTACTTTGCCTGCCAACACATTGATGTTGTTAGAGACAAACTTTAACATGATGGGCAACAATGATAGACATACTTAGAAAAAAGTTTAAAGACACTTGTAGGGTATTTGACATAGTTCTAACACCTCTCTAGCTGTTTTAACTTTGCATAGTAAGATTATGAATTTAAAGAATGCTGTTCTGCTGAGCTTTGATGCTACAGATAATGCTAATAAAGTTATCCAGGCTTGAGGTCAGTATTTCCATTTTGGTTAGATCTCAAGAATGGCATATATAGCTTGATCATACTAATTATTTTGTCCTGGGAATACTTTTATTCTAAAGTCTATTTATACCCATGATTTACCAGTACTATGAGTTCCAGTTATAAATTATATTAATAAACTTATGCTATGTGATAATACTCACAGAAATGTAGCAGACAAGTTATTTTTAAAAATATTAAATGGTCAGTATATTTATATAAAGTATGTTTCTGTATGGAGATACACAAACTTACCATACTTTATCTCATGTTGTATGTAACTATGTATGCATTTAAATATATTATATATATATATATATATATATATATATATATACACACATTAAGGTACTGAAGCAAACTATGAGATACAGTGAACATTGTCATGACTCTGGAGAACTTACACCAACAAAAATAAAGCATATGATCACACATAGTGAATTATGTTGAGATATTTATAAAGTCAAAAGGCATTATCATGATATTTCCATTTCTAGTTGCATTCACAGAAAACTGAAGCAATGTTATCACCAGATTGGATTGAAGGACATTTCTTTAAGCATCTACAGTGTATCTAAGTCAGC
This sequence comes from Arvicanthis niloticus, assembly GCF_011762505.2. NCBI lineage: Eukaryota > Metazoa > Chordata > Mammalia > Rodentia > Muridae > Arvicanthis > Arvicanthis niloticus. The sequence goes on along the minus strand of NC_047668.1, from coordinate 6,795,253 downwards.
ATACCATTATAACTCCTCATAAATAAATAATACATATATATATATATATATGTATACATGTGCATATATGCTTTTTTAAAGATATAGCATGTATAAATTACAGTTAAGTTCATAATTTGATTGTGAAGGACAAATATTTATAAAATTAAAACATTTATAACAGAAGGAAACTAGATAAAAGAGAAAGGAGAAATAATATATTTATTTTATAATCTTGATAGTAAAAGAAAACATGAAAATTGATAATTCTACAGATCTGTAACTGTGCTTTTTTCCTTGATAAATTGTGTACTGAGAAAATATAACTACAATTTTCATGTTAAAAATGATGCTAAAAATACATGCTTTAAGATTAAACAGATAATAACTTTCTTAATAGAGGAGGTAGGTCAAAATTCAAATAAGTTATTTCTTCAAGGCTGTTGTAAAGACATGTAGTCTTTATATTAATTAAAACTGGAGAAATAGACTCAATTATAAATAATCAGCTTTTTGAAAAACCGTGCATTATATAAACAAAGCTATGATGCAAACAAATGATAAATGTACTACCATATAGTTGGCAAATTTGAGGTAAAATCTGGTCCTCTGAATGAACACATAATGACTAATAGTTCTGTTATACCACTTCACACAGTTTTCTCCATGGGATCTCCTGCCCTATTTCTGGACTAATAGTCAGTATTGATCAATAGAAAGTGTAGAAAGTAGAAATATATGATGAGACTTTTTGACAAAGGAAAGTGACCTGGCAAAAATAATGGTCGTGGTGGGGTGCACCTCAGTGACTGAACACCTCAATCATTTTGGAAAGTCGTGGAGTAGGAAAAGATACTTGGCTGGGAAATGTGAGGGCAGAACATGGCTTAGCAGGCTCATATCCTGGGCTGCCATAGTTGCCCAGGAAGCTCATTGAGATGGACAGTCTTCACAGGACTGTGTGTGAGATAAGATTTAACTATGGTCATGAAAACAGCTGAACAAGAGTGATGTGATGTGGATGCTCACAGCCAACCATCAGACTGAGCACAGGGACCCCAATGGAGGAGTTAGGGAAAGGACTGAAGGAGCTGAAGGGGCCTTATCTGTCATCAGTGAGAGGGGAGGCCCTTGGTCCTGTGAATTCTTGATACCTCAGTGTAGAGGAATGCTAGGGTGGTAAGTCAAGAGTGAGTGGGTGGGTGGTACAGCATCCTCACAGATTCAGAATAAGGGGGGATGGGATAGGGGACTTGCAAAGAGGAAACTGGGAAAGGGGATATCATTTGAGATGTAAATAAATAAAATATCCAATTAAAATAATAAATAAATAAAATTTTTAAAAAGAGTGATCTGATATGTGGAAGATAGTTATTTTGTTTGGTTGGTTTTGTTTTTGTTTTCTGTAGGAATATGTTTTGCTCTCTAGCTGGGTTATGTGGAGAAGCAAATGCAATGTGAAGACTATGATCTTATGTCTCATGAATGTGTGAATTTTATGCTTAAGATGCTACTTGAAGAAAATTTTTAGACACCTTTAAAAGGTGAAAAAAACTATGAATTCATTTTCTGTATCATTTCATTTATGTCATCAGATACTTTGAATTTCACATTTATAAGATTTATTTTTAAAAGGTATATGTGTGTCTGTACTTGGGTATATGTACAATATTTCAATTAACTCAGATTAATTGAGGTATCAAATCCCCTGTGCTAGAGTTACACATGGTTGTGAGCTGCCTGACTTGGATTCAGACTCTGAAGTACAAAATGTATATATAAAAGAACCAGTTCAAGCTTTAAAAAGGTATGAGTACACCCAATTAGAGTCTCTGCATGACTTCATGTCCAATTTCATTCTTCTGAGTATCATGTTTCTCAATTACCAAGGGGACATTTAGACACAGTTGGGAAAGTGAAATTTTAAGGAAAACTTATTGGTAAAAATGTACTCTAAGGAACACTTGATCTATGGCAGAAATTCACTGCTTTTATTGCTTGTTGTCATCTTACTACTGTTTCCACTGGCTGGAGTAGTTAAATACTAATCAATATTAATTACATATTCATTTTCTTTAAATTGCAAAATTTGCAGTCTTTGTAACTTTTGAACCTTTCTAATTTATGTCAAACTTAACTATCTGGGTGATTCTTATACATTATACAAATCCAGTTGCAGCATGAGATACAACCTTGGTTACCTCTGGAACACAGGTCCTTTGTACTCTCAGAAAACAATTCCTACAAGATTTCACCTCAGTGATTTTAGTCTCTTCTTAATGACTACTAATTTCCAAGCTCCAGCTAACCAGCATCAATTATCACAATACTACCTTCTATTCTTTACTGTTAAGCCAGAGCCAGTTGGCCAAGGCTACCAAGTTCTGCTGCTTGCTGGAACTGGAACATGGACCCATTGTTCTGTTACATCAGCAGCTTTCTGTTTTCCTTCTACTTCACTACCTAAGCTTGGAAGTTCTGAAACTTGTTCTGTAGATTGCGTATGAATAGAGAACTGTATGGCTCTGTCTCCTGAATGCTGAAATTAAAGGCATGTACCAGCAAGTCTAGACTCCATATTTTCTCTTTTTAGAACTTGCTCAGAACTTACTTTGAAATGTGCTTGTATCTGTCTTCTGGGGTTAAATGTGTGTACCACCATGCCACTAAGCTTTCCATGACCACTATGACCCAAGATCAAGGACCACGGATGTGTCCTTCATTTCTGAATTGTATTTCATTTCATATTAAAAATGAAAACAAAACCATGAAATAGTAATACCTAGATAAAACTATCACTTGTTCGACTGCAAAAGTATGAACAATAAGCTTGTCCTAACATCGCCCACTCCCTTACTTTGCTTATCTCTTTGAGCACAGTATTCAGCTTCGTGTCATTTCCTGGGTCCTCTTTATTATTTATACCATACATACCTTTTTTATTTTTCCTTTCTCGGTTTTCTATGCTTCATGAAAATATTCTTCATGAGCGTAAACTAGGGGACAAACTCTATGCTGGGCTTTTCTGAGGCTTCCATTGTCAATGCAATTAATCTGAATCTTCTCATGTTAGCCTTATCCTCAGGCAGACTCTTCAGAAAAGCACAAAAAGCAGCCAAAATATTCACACACAAAAAACAAAAACAAAAAGTCTCTAGGCTACATTTTAACATTCTGAAACTGGTTGAGCTAGACCCCCCACACACAGTTCAAATTATCAATGTCTTCTGTATTCCCATAGGATCACCCATTTAATATCACTTAAAGCATTCTACTTCTTTGAAAATCTAAAGTCCCAAAGTCTGCATTCCTCCAAGCAAAAGCATGGCCAGACCTATCACAACAATACCCTACTCCTGGTACAAACTTCTGTTCTTGTTTTGGTTTTACACTATGATGAACAACCATTTCCAAGGCAACTCTTATAAGGCCAACCTTTAGTTGGGTCTAGCTTACAGGTTCTTAGCTCCAGTCCATTATCATAATGGTGGGAAGCATGTCAGCACCTGGCAGGCATTGCACTAGAAGAGCTGAGCTGAGAGTTCTACATTTTGTTCTAAAGGCAAACAGAAGACTGTCTTCCAGGAAGCTCGGATAAGGGTTTCAAGGACCACCTCCAAAGTAACAAACAAGGCCACCCATCCTAATAGCACTACACTCTGGGTCAAGAATATTCAAACAACCACTCTCTACATGGTAGCAACTGCTTTCCAATGAGGGAAAGGTCACTGCAGGAGCCAGAGCACTGATAGAAAACAAATGAAGTTAGATATATAAAAGCTACATTCAGACTTCAGACTAACTAATACTTTCTAGAGTATATGATCAGTTTTTCTTTCTGCTAAATGCCTATGCAGAAAACACGTATTAACTTCCTTCAGTGATATTTGCAGAATAGCTTGTATTTAATGATACTTCACTCACTGGAGAACATGACGTATTTAAAGTAACTCAAAAACAATGACAAGTAATAACTAACAATTGAATATTAGTTATTTGTTATGGAGTCAGGGATCAGGGCTTGTGATCGAGTCATAAAATGCTAATTACATTAGCTTTATTACAATTGGGAATGTCACAAAAGCAGAAGGGCGGGTAAAACATTTTGTGGGCTGGTAAATATTTTTAATCTATTTGCATGGTTGACTGATATAATTTAATAAATTTAGTTTAAAAGACTCCCTGGCCAAAGGCAGTAAAACTTAATATGAGAGCATAATAAGCCAACTAAAGAAACTACAGCATCAAAATCATTCTTTAGGATTAAATACAAGCATTGAATTTATCAGTATACTCTCTTATTGCAGGTTAAGAAAATACAGGATAAAATGAAACCGACCGAATCTATACATGCAATATAACATATATAGTAATATGATCAAACTAATGAAAATAAACTATTGTTTTACGTAAGTACTATGATTATAGTTTAATCTGCAGTCATGTGATAGACCTTTGAAATTATTATTATTTTGAAAGCAATATGTGATATTTGGATATGAGCATGATTTGATAAATATTGTCTTAGGTTAAAGTTAAGTTTAAGTTTAGGAGGAGCCTTAAAGGATAGAGCATTTCTATTGGGTTAGGACTAAGAGTTGCCTTTAGATTTACAGTTAGGGTTATTATTGGTGTTGTATTAGTGCTAGTGTCTGTTAGTTTTAGTGGACAGATTAAAGTTAAGTTTATGGTTAGTTCAAGTATGAAAGTCAGGAATAGGAGTAGCATTAGAGTCAGGGTTAGTGTTAGTACAATATTTAGCTTTGGAGTTTAGTTTAAAGTTAGATTTAGGTTTATAATTCAGGTTCAGAATTATAATTGGCAGTAGAGTAATTGACGTTTACATATTAGGGTTAGTGTTAGGGTTGTAATTAGTATTAATTTAGGTTTAGAGTTAATGCTCCTGGTAGAATCGGTTATGAGTACTATTGTTTTGGATTTGTTTGACTATGTTTTACATGATATATTTAAATTATTGAAGGAAAATTAGAGATGAACACTACAACTACTTCATCATTGTCTCTTTATCGATTACCTCAAATTCCTGCATTATCTCCCTCTCAAATTCATGATTTCTTTTTAAAAATTATTCTTACATGCACATACCAATGTATGTATACATCTATGAACATATATACGTATACTCATATATATGTCCACAAATATATATGTTATATATATGTTTGTGTATATATATATGGATGATTCCAGCTGCATATGTACATATATATATATATATGTATATATACATATATATATATGTGTGTATATATATACATACATATATATATATACACACATATATATATTTGTGGACATACATATTTTCATATAATAGCTTGTGATTCTATTTTGTTTTTCCACTGACTATATTAGCATCCTAAGTGTTGGTGTATCTTGCTAGTCTTCAGATAACCATGTTGTTGAAATCTTATGGGTATATATTTTCTGTTTTGTTTAAGATTCCCTGTCAACAGGCATCTTTTGCCCTTGAATTTTAACATAATGCTGCCCATTCTTCTATGATTTTTCTTGAGCCTTATGTTTCTAAACTGTGTTGCAGTTGTATCAGTTAGGTTGGGTACACATAATCAATTATTCTTTATATTTTGACCCAAGTTATATCATTGAAACAGTCTTCAACTATTGTGAAATATAGCATCTTTGATGATAGATGAGGGATATTCTTATTTGTTGGTATAGAGAAATGTATTAAGAAATCAAAAATTTTACTGGTTTGTGAATCTAGTAGTAGTAGTTTATACTCTCATTCTATACCTGTTTTAGACACAGGGAGTTGGCTACATGTACAATATAATACCTGAACTGCTCCTTTGAATGTATCTTAAGACCAGTCAAATACCTGTTGAATAAAACATAGGACTAAAAATGTAATTATTATATGATCTGAAGAGAAACCAAAGTTGCTGACAAGAGCCTGATATAGTTGGCTCCTGAGAGGCTCTGCAGAGTAGGTCAAATACAGATGTGGATGCTAGCAGTCAACCATTGGACTGAACATGTGGACCCCAATGGAGGAGTTAGGGGAAGGACTGATAAAGCTGAAGGGGTTTGCAACCCCATATGTTTCAGCTATAAACAATCTCAGTTGTAAATGGCTTTAAAACAATTAAATAGCCAGAACTTGTCATATTGTCTAAAAAAAAAAAAAAAAAAAAAGAGAGAGAGAAAGAGCACAAACAAACAAAATGGTATCTCTGAAAGCAAGGGTATAAGTTAGGAGAATCCCTTATAAAAAGATACGGTGCTTCATCAAAACAACTAAAATCATTGTCCTGTAAGTTCTGGAAGTCCTATTCTTGAGTATATATTCAAGGGAAATTATATCACAACCCTATGAAACTACAAGTTCATTTTTTTTTACAATATTTAACATGTCTAAATTATGCAATCACATATTTGCCCTTCAGCAGATACATTAAATAATAGTGTATTATTGTACCATGAAGAAGATGAAAATTTATTATTTACAGTGAAGTGAATGTTTTCTATTGCATTATGTGCAGCAGTGTGCATGCACAACAGTAGGAATTAGGAACTGAAGACAGGTGAGTGCATGAAACATCTTCATTATACAACCTCTCTCTCTCTCTCTCTCTTTCTCTCTCTCCTCTCTCTAGCCTATGCATGGAAAACAGATGAATAAAAAGTTGAATAAAATAAATGTAACAGTATTTTTCAAAGAAAGATTATGATATAAGGAGATAGCCAAGTAAAAAAGAGAAGCTTGAATATAATGTTATTTTATGAAAAAATATAAAGATCATTAATAGGCTAACAAAGGAAATGAATACCATGAGATACTACGACACATCCTAAAACCAAGCTAATAGAGATGACTATTTACTTTCTCCGACAGTAGAAAGCTTGAGTAATTGGAATTATAACAGAATCATTAGGCAGTGCTCAAACAGGTAATGCTTATCCAAAAAAAAAAAAAAAAAAAAAAAAAAAAAAAAAAAAGCTGGTACATTATCTTATCTTCTACTTACTTTCATTAAATCAGATGATGCAATTGTTCAATTTTATTTTATTTTTTTTAAAATTTTCTACATTTATTTTTTATTAGATATTTTATTTACACTTCAGATGGCATCCCCTATCCCCAGTCCCCCTCCCCATTGGATGTAAGATTTGTAATGATCTTTTCACAATCTGTTGGTTGCCGTTTTGTCTTGTCGACAGTGTCCTTTGCCTTACAGAAGCTTTGCAATTTGATGAGGTCCCAGTTGTCGATTCTTGATCTTAGAGCATAAGCCATTGGTGTTCTGTTCAGGAACTTTTCCCCTGTGCCTAGGTATTCGAGGGTCTTCCCCAACATCTCTTCTATTAGTTTCAGTGTATCTGGCTTTTTGTGAAGGTCCTTTATCCACTTGGAGTTGAGCTTTGTACAAGGGGATAAGAATGGATTAATTTGCATTCTTCTACATGTTGACCTCCAGTTGAGCCAGCACCACTTGTTGAAAATGCTGTCCTTTTTCCACTGGATGGTTTTAGCTCCCTTGTCAAAGATCAAGTGACCATAGGTGTGCGGGTTCATTTCTGGGTCTTCAATTCTATTCCATTGATCATCCTGTCTGTCTGTGTACCAATACCATGCAGTTTTTATCACTACTGCTCTGTAGTACAGTTTGAGGTCCAGGATGGTGATTCCCCCAGAAGTTCTTTTATTGTTGAGAATACTTCTCGCTATCCTAGGTTTTTTGTTATTCCAAATGAATTTGTAAATTGCTCTTTCTATCTCTATAAAGAATTGATTTGGAATTTCGATGGGTATTGCATTGAATCTGCAGATTGCTTTTGGCAGGATAGCCATTTTTACTAAGTTAACCCTGCCAATCCAGGAGCATGGGAGATCTTTCCATCTTCTGAGATCTTCTTCAATTTCTTTCTTCAGAGACTTAAAGTTCTTGTCATACAGATCTTTCACTTGCTTTGCTAGATTCACTCCAAGATAATTTATTTTATTTGTGGCTATTGTGAAGGGTGTCATTTCCCTAATTTCTTTCTCTGCCTGTTTATCCCTTGAATAGAGGAAGGCTACTGATTTGTTTGATTTGATTTTATATCCAGCCACGTTGCTAAAATTGTTTATCAGGTTTAGGAGTTCTCTGGTGGAAGTTTTAGGTTCACTTAAGTATACTATCATATCATCTGCAAATAGTGAAATTTTGACTTCTTCCTTTCCTATCTGTATCCCTTTGACTTCCTTTTGTTGTCTAATTGCTCTAGCTAGGACTTCCAGTACTATATTGAATAGGTAAGGTGAGAGTGGGCAGCCTTGCCTAGTCCTGATCTTAGTGGGATTGCTTCAAGTTTCTCTCCATTTAGTTTGATGTTGGCTACTGGCTTGCTGTATATTGCTTTTACTATGTTTAGATATGGGCCTTGAATTCCTGAACTTTCCAAGACTTTTAACATGAAGGGATGTTGAATTTTGTCAAATGCTTTCTCAGCGTCTAGTGAGATGAGCATGTAGTTTTTCTCTTTGAGTTTATTTATGTAATGGATTACATTGATGGATTCCCGAATATTGAACCATCCCTGCATTCCTGGGATAAAGCCTACTTGATCTTGATGGATAATTGTTTTGATGTGTTGTTGGATTCAGTTTGCGAGAATTTTATTGAGTATTTTTGCATCAATATTCATAAGAGAGATTGGTCTGTAGTTCTCTTTCTTTGTTGGGTCTTTCTGTGGTTTAGGTATGAGTGTAATCGTAGCTTCATAGAATGAATTGGGTAGTGTTCCTTCTGTTTCTATTCGATGGAATAACTTGAAGAGGATTAGTATTAGGTCTTCCTTGAAAGTCTGAAAGAATTCTGCACTGAAACCATCTGGCCCCGGACATTTTTTGGTGGGAAGACTTTTAATGTCTGTGTCTATTTCTTTAGACGTTATGGGACTGTTTAGATGGTTTATCTGCTCCTCATTTAACTTTGGTACCTGGAATCTATCTAGAAAATTGTCCATTTCCTCCAGATTTTCCAATTTTGTTGAGTATAGGCCTTTATAGTAGGATCTGATAATTTTTTAAATTTCCTCTGTTTCTGTTGTTATGTCTCCCTTTTCAGTTCTGATTTTATTAATTTGAATGCTGTCTCTGTGCCTTTGGTTAGTCTGGCTAAGGGTTTGTCTATCTTGTTGATTTTCTCAAAGAACCAGCTCCTGGTTTTGTTGATATTTTGTATAGTTCTTTTTGTTTCGACTTGGTTAATTTCAGCCCTGAGTTTGATTATTTCCTGCCGTCTACTCCTCTTGGGTATACTAGCTTCTTTTTGTTCTAATGCTTTCAGGTTTGCTGTCAAGTTGTTAATGTATGCTCTTTCCACTTTCCTTTTGTGAGCACTTAGAGTTATGATTTTTCCTCTTAGTACTGCTTTCAATGAGTCCCACATGTTTTGATATGATGTGTCCTCATTTTCATTTAAATCTAAAAAGTCTTTAATTTCTTTCTTAATTTCTTCCTCGACCAAGTTATCATTGAGTAGAGCATTGTTCAGTTGCCAAGTGTATGTGGGCTTTCTGTTGTTTTTGTCCATGTCAAAGACAAGTCTTAGTCCATGGTGGTCTGATAAGGTGCTAGGGATTATTTCAATCTTTTTGTATCTGTTGAGGCCTGTTTTGTGACCAATTATATGGTCTATTTTGGAGAAGGTACCATGAGGTGCTGAGAAGAAGGTATATTCTTTTTTTTTTTTTTTTTAGGATGAAATGTTCTATAGATGTCAGTTAAGTCCAATTGGTTCATAACTTCTGTTAGTTTCATTGTGTCTAGATTTAGTTTCTGTTTCCATGATCTGTCCATAGCTGAGAGTGGGGTGTTGAAATCTCCCACTATTATTGTGTAGGATGCAATGTATGCTTTAAGCTTTAGTAAAGTGTCTTTTATGTATGTGGGTGCCCTTACATTTGGGGCATAGATGTTGAGAATTGAGAGTTCCTCTTGGTACATTTTTCCTTTGATGACTATGAAGTGTCCTTCTTTATCTTTTTTGATTACTTCTGGTTGAAAACTGATTTTATTTGATATTAGAATCGCTACTCCAGCTTGTTTTTTGGGACCATTTGCTTGGAAGATTGTTTTCCAACCTTTTACTCTGAGGTAGTGTCTGTCCTTTCCACAGAGGTGCGTTTCCTGAATGCAGCAAAATGTTGGGTCCTGTTTACATAAAAATATGGAACGCTTCACGAATTTGCGTGTCATCCTTGCGCAGGGGCCATGCTAATCTTCTCTTTATCATTCCAATTTTAGTATATGTGCTGCCGAAGCGAGCACAATTGTTCAATTTTAATCCAAATGTATACAGAAGCTGTGTCTCTATTAGCCCAATACAAGAAAAAAATTTGATGTCCGGCAGGAATGAATGTCCAAATAACCCTACATGTAGGTGAAAGAAGTAAATATAAATGAGCAATTGTGTATAAAACTACTTGGCAAAATGGGAGAAGATGAAAACACAGGCGCTGAATATATGTCTATTACATTACTGAAGGAAACGTTACTTCAATGTGGCACAGAATCAGACTGCAGGATCCCTGTGTGAAGTAGAGCACCTGCACACTTGCACAGTTCTAAGTTCTAGATGAGGAACTAGATGATTTCATTATCATCTTAGTTTCACAACAATATTGAAACAATGTGGAAAAGAGTAAATTTGGTGTTCTACAAATCGGTATTTGTGCTGTTTCTAAATTGTGACAAATAAATATTACTATAACAATATATTTATACTGATAAATTCAGTAATACTCTATATTTGACAAATTATAGCATATAATAACATTATATTACAAATTTTACAGTATAATTCATAATATATATATATATATATATATATATATATATATATATAGTCAGATGTGACCTATTGTATATATTTTTGTAATATAAGAGGACATTTTAAAATTAAGAAGTAGATTATATCTAGAGACAGCTTCACCTGGGGATCCATCCCTTATGCAGACACCAAACCCAGACACTACTGGGGATGCCAAGAAATGCTTGCTGACAGGAGCCTGATATAACTGTGTCTGGAAAGGCTCTACCAGAGTATGACAAATACAGATGCAGATGTGACAGCAACCGTTGGACTAAGCATGGGGACCCCAATGGACAAATTAGGGAAAGGACTGAAGGAGCTGAAGGGGTTTGCATGTCTCCAGCAGCATATGTAGCAGAGGATGATCTTGTCGGGTATCAATGGGAGGAGAGGCCCTTGGTCCTGTGAAGGCTTGATGACCCAGTGTAGGGGAATGCCAGGGCTGTGAAGGGAGTGGGTGGGTGGGTGGGAAAACACTATCATAGAAGCATGGGGATAGGATGGGATGGCGGTTTGTGGAGGTGAAACCGGGAAATGGGACAATATTTGAAATATAAATAAATAAAATAACCAATAAAAAAGAAATTGATTATGTGCTCAGTTTCTTGCAATCTTCCAAAAATTAATTTTTAATTGCTTTCTTAACTCATTGTACCTGCTATTTTTTTTTTTTGCTCCATTGCCTATTAAATAAGACCACAAATTTACTCTGCTGCAAAAAAATGAGAGCAGAGACAGAGTATAAGCCAGTGACTGCCTCAAAATGAGACCCATCCCCTGAGCAAGAACCAATTCCCAACACTATTAATGATACTTTGTTAGGCGTGCAGATGGGGGCTTAGCATAACTGTCTTTTTCTCAGTCTCTTCATCTGTAATTTTCACAATCCTCGTTCAAAGACGCATCGTTCCATTGGAAAATGGAAACAATCTTCACATTACTCTTTGTTTTTTACTTTTTTTATACCACTATTCTACTGTCATTTATGAATATACTATATTATGTTGATATCTGATACACTGCTTCTCAAAGTCCAGCTGCCTCTCTACTCACAAAGTAGTTACTCATTATACACTTTATGACAGCAATGCATTACATTCAAGGTTTAACCATATAGTAAAATAACATGAGGTATCATGAAGAATTAAATCTGAGGATCAGCATTCCCTGCCTCATGCTATTTGAGGCCAGAACAAAGGGATTATAGAAAGTCATGCTCATTAAAAGCATAATCATAGATATTCAATCACAACTCTACATAAAGACAGAGGTTGAGTCTATAACACTCATAAATTCAGTGTTGTTGAATAAAGAATAGAGCTATTTGTAGCATCTTAGTCTCAAGATGCCATTTTTTCCCTCATGGACCAAAACAAAATTAATGAAACCATATGTAACCTATTTTTAAAAATCACTGAAGTTTACAGTTTTGACACTGGCAACAAAGTGCTGCAGGTTGGATAACATCCTTCTCAGTTCCTAAATGGAGATCAGGTTTCCTTCATTTCAGGGCTGTTCTATCTGCCTCGTGATTGCTATCTAATTTCAAGGCCATCCTCATTCCCCACAGCTGAGGGAACAGCATCTGTGCCAGACTTGTGTGGGCAGAACTGAAGTAGGGCATCCTATTTCTTTCACATTTCCTCTACTGCTTTATTTACCCAGATTAACCATCCTGAAAGAACTGAAAAGTGAATTCTATATTCCCCAAAATAGAGGAAATAATCACCTACTTCAAACTGCAATACACTATGCTTACCATGTATATTCTACACTTTCAATTCAGGATGTTCTCTTTTCATGCAGCAATTAGTAGAAGCCGCCTCATAATGTTAGACATAACTCAGAATCTAACAGGCAGGATTTAAATTTGATGGACAGAATTAAAAATAAATGACAGAATAATAGCAATTTAAAGGCAATAAAATTGAATTATTTTTCTAAGTAAAAGATTCTAATTAGGTTTTCAATTACATTCTCAATCTTTTTAAGGTAAAAATTATTGCAATTACTTATTCTGCTTCATAGTTTCAAACTCGTTAAATATTAAAGTGATTTTGCTAATTATTCTATTTGCTTAAAGAGTAAATTATCATGAAGATCACCGAGGCCAATCATCTAAAGAATCAAATAAGAGGTGCATATTTCTATTTTGAAACTGTTTTAAAATATTCATTTATCATTTATCTGTGATGAAGGATGAAGGCTGCTTAACACAAGATTTAACATTGGGATGTTGCATATGGACAACAATATTTTATAAATTTAGTTGACTACAATTACATTCAAAATAACAAACAGTAAAATAAACTTTATAAGCAATGGCTATGTAAAAAAAAGAATATTTTACAGATAGTATTGATTTCAACTCTATCATATTTTTCTTCCAAATTAAATTTTGCAAAGAAAACATGTGCTATCATGTATGCCTATATGTTCTAAAAGAGTGTTTCTGTATTTTACTAATTTGGTAATATATCGATGACACAAAATATACTTTTCGTGTGGATTTAATTCCAAAAGGTGTGTAGAAAAGGTAATGTTTGACATTCACTTTAGATGCAATTAAAAAATGTATCAGTTCAGTATCATTGGGCCTATAGTCCATTAGAACTCCCTTTGCAGTGTGTCTCATGTGTTGACATCCCAGCAAGTATACTATTGACATTTCTGCCAATAACCAGAGAGTAATAAGAAATAAGATTACTAATTTATCACTCATTTAAAATTTAATTTAAAAAACATAGCTAGAAGGAAGATATCCTATAAGGATAGATTATGCTTCCCTGAAAGCCAAGAGTTATAAAACAAAACTCCATAGCCAGGTGTGAGATACCTTTAATGGTTTGTTGCTCCTGGAAGCCCCAAAGTCCATGCAAATAGTTCAGGTTCTTGTTTTCACTCATTGTTGACCAATAGAACTAACTAATAAGACCCTATTGGCTGGGGGTTAGGATGAGTAAAGAGATAGATCATAGAACACTGGCTGTTCTTGCAGAACACCTGGGTTTGATTCTCAGAGTAATTATAACTCCTATTCCATGCCCTCCTCTGATCTCCACAGGGACCAAACACATGTTGCAAACAGACATACACAGAGGCAAAAGGTTCATTTAAAATATATTTTTCAAGACACTATTAATGATTATAAAAAAGTTATTTACATGATGTAGGCAAATCAAGCTGAAACTAAATAGAAGCTTTTTCTTGCTGGATAGCATTTATAACAGAAAATGGCATGTGAACTGCTGAAGAAGAAAGGCAGCAACATACTTACCTCACTATGAACCCTATGCTAATCTTACTTTTCAGGAAAAGTATAACATTTATGGAAGTATCCAATTACTCTCAGACTGGAGCCTCACTCCACTAGCTAAGTTTTTGCCTAGTGATGTCAAACTGGTCAAAAACCCATAACTGAGATGTCTTAGGTTGTAGAAGTGAACTTCATTATTTTTTTTAGTTGAATGGTCATGCCACCAATCTGCCTTACATATGTATTTATGTTTCTACCCATAGACAAATGTGACTATTCAAGAAGCATCATTGTGATGAATGCCAGTGAATGTAGGGATGCACGCCTGCCTGAGAATATTCAATGGTTGTGTGTTCATTCCTATGGGCATTTGCACCATGTACCATAAGGCTCGGTGAACACTGCAGAAAGAAAGAATAAAGAAAGAGAATAATTTAAGAACTGAAAGACAGGGAGAAGGGTTGTAATATGAAGTCTTCAGTGCAGAACAGAGCCAGTGTAGACATAATCCATGGCAGCTTCATCTGCATGCAATTGTCCAACGTAAAATTGTTCCATCAAGAGTCAAAAGTCAATCCAGAAGGAAATATTGGGTATGATGAGTTTTATAAATAGGACAATCATTGTCTTTACCTGTGTACTCAGTTATGAGTCTACCACTCGACTATGGATAGTTACAAATCCATGGTCTAATAGACCTGGTTAAATACAGTGGGCTGACAAACAAAATAAAAAGGACATGAATGGGTGAAAATGACTTCTAGATAAATGGATAATATGGATGGAGGAATTTGAGAACCATTGTGATCCTCAGATCACAATAATCAAACATGCATATGTGTGTCTGAAATTATGAAAGAATAAGTTCAATTCCATTTTTCCCAAAAACGAGAATATTGCACATGTAAGACCTTTTTTTCTCATATTCTGAAGTGATTTTAGCATATGTAGATGCACCATCTAGCTAAGTGTGTAAGTGTGTGTACCTCTCCCCCCTCTGTGTGTGTGTGTGTGCGTGTGTATGTGTGTATGTAACAAATTTGAACTTTGTTAGGTAGTGCACAATGTCAGCTAGACATGTGCTAGAATGTTTATAAGGATTATACAAAAACAGTAAATAATACTGTACTTTTAAATTCTACATACTTTGTGTATCAGATAATAAACCAGGTTATAGAGCACAGGGCATAATTCATTCTCATAGGGAGGAGTTGATAAACCACAGTGCTTTATTTTAGCACATGCTTTTTTCTAAGACCTGTTGCCATCCTCCATCTTAGTATTTGCTTTACAGGTTGTATCTCCCTTAAATAGTTACCTAAATTGGGAAACTGTCACTTGTTTATAAGTGTTGAAAAATAATCAACCCTCAGCATATATAATGTGCACCTGAAAGGAATTTTTTTTTCTTTTACCATGTTTGGATACCTATTCTTATGGAAAGTATTTATTTAATTTTAATTTGTCATTTTATTCTTGTTTGTCTTTTAGGTTTTAAATTATTTTTTTTAATGACCAAGCTTCTCTGGTCTCTGTAGAATTTAAATTCGAAGTTGCTCATCTTATACTCAAAGGCTCCCCACCTACACACAGCATTTGTTTTTTCTTTTTAGTAGTCTTAAGTATCCTATGATTAAGGCTCAATTAATGTACCCAGCAGTGACAAAGAAATTCTTCTTGTTAAAACAGACCTAATTATTTCAACTCTGCTTCTTACATCAATTATAAGATTATTGCCTTATCAGGTGATCAACAGAATGAAAAATTGAGACAAGAAGTGATTAAGGATCATGTTGTTTGAGAAACTATAGAAGAGGCTATTAAGATATACATCATAAATGTTGGGGAATAATTTATAATGGTCGTACATAATATATTGAGAATTTATGGATGAATGTCTCAATAAAATTATAGCATCTTTGAACTGAACTTAAATTCTGTAATCCAATAATGACACAGCACTGAAATACCCTATCATGCTGCTGTGCACTCTGTATTCTGTGTTATCAAGTGATTCACACTGTCTAGTATATTAAGATTTCTCTTATTTTGCTCCAACATTATTTTTAATCTCAAGGGAATATTATAATTTTAACTTTTGGACCTGGTAATAATTTATAAACAATTACAAATGCTAGTATTTATTTCAGACTTTTATTTGTGTTTATGACTTTGAAGATGTTAGATATTTCCATTTGAATATGCTGAAATTTCATTATTATTCCATGATTTGGGTGAGGGGGGATGTTTTCTTGAATTATATTATGGTAACTTGCAATTTATTTTATATGGAGGTTTAAAGCAAATGTATCTGAAGTACAAAGCTCTCCAAAAAAGCTCTTGTCTTGTAAGGCTCAGTTGGAGATCTTTTTCTGGAGTTTTATGTAGAACTGAAGTAGGTTAGTCTTACTAGTATTCCATGTTTTCATGTTTCAAAATTATATCATGAATAATATTTAATTCATCATAGTCATATTTATTTGGCAGACATATTAATGAACTATTTCAAAATAGTTCTTTGATGTTCTCTCTAATACTAATTTTCTAAAATATTTAATTCTTTGACAAGAATAGAAATGGATTAATAAGCATAAATAAATATTAGCATAAAATACCAGAAAAAACACTATACAACCTATTTATTGTTTCTTGTTCTTTACAGATTTTGTACAATAATGCCACTGCAGGAAAAATATGAAAAAAGTAAATCTTCCATAAATTTGAAGCATTCTTCTGTGAAAGCTCTACAATTTGATTTCGGAATATATATATATATATATATATATATACACACATATATATACATATATACACATATACATATATATACATATATACATATATATGTGTGTGCATATATATACACATATACACACATATATATACATATATGTATACATATATGTATATATATGAATATATATGTATATATATGAATATATATGTATATATATGTGTGTGTGTATGTGTACATGTCTCTGTGTGTTCTTATATACCTACATACACACACATGTATATATAGCAGATCTGAAAGGTATTATCAATTTATTGTGCAATGTCAACAGTATTCAATTTCTTTCATTGAAAAGTTCTTACAAAATCTTTAATAGAAATATCATTTCAATTCTCACTGAGAAGATAATGACTAATTTTCATGATAATGCTATGACCCTGATAGAGGGCAATTATATCTGAAAGCCAATCAAATATTCATTATCACAGAATAAATTTTTTTTAACTGTCTTTTTAGAAACTCAAATGCCAATTTAAACTCATTCAAAAAACAAATTGAGAGTGTTCTACTTTACATTTGGTTGGTGCTTTATGATTTTTTTTCTCTGTAAATCCCTCTGTATTATCTTAAGTTATTAACTTACTTCAACATCAAATTTACATAAAATATTCATACTCAGTGTGGCGTGTAAAAGGATAAAATTCCAGGATACACTTCTTGGACTGACAATAGCATTTTACTTAGTAGACTCTGTCTGCTGAGCACACACTACAGCTGATGACATTTAATCAGCTGCTTAAAGCCAGCTGAACTTGGTGCTTAAATAGGCACTTAATTCCACTTGTGATTAGCCAGTAAAATCAAAGCACTCAGGTTATCTGCATGTACTACATACCTCTGGGGGGACACAAAACAAAAAAATAACCCAAAAAGACACATTAGGAGACATTTCATGTCATTTTCAACTCCTGAAGACCAGTTTCTTTACATATCAGATTTTTATCCCTAATTAACTAATATATAATTTCTTCTTTGGAGAAACCTATCTTGAACCTCAGTGTCATTCTTTCTCTATAAAGCTAAAAGCTGGTGGTTACATATTCATATATCTTTAATTAATTAGTTTGGCTTTCTTTCATTTCAATTTTTCTGAAGTTATTTATTTTCTTATTTTTAGTGGTTTTAGCCAAAATACGTAAGAGAAGATAGAACCTGTAGAGACCAGCTCCAGTAGATAGGCAGACGCCCAGTTGAAGGATGGTGCCACTCAATCATCTCAAAATGTTCCTGTCCAAAGGAAACACGGGGAAAATAATGGAACAGACACTGAAGGAAAGGCCAACCAGATACCACCTTACCTAGGAATGCATCCAGTCTGCAGACACCAAACCCTAAAACTATTACTGATACTAACAAGCGTTTGCTGACCGGAGGCTGGTGTTGCTGTTTCCTGAGAGGTTCTACCAGCACCTGTCTAATACAGATGCAAATACTCACAGTCAACTATCAAACTGAGCCAGCCAACCCCAATGGAAGAAACAGAAAGGACTGAAGGAGCTGTAGGGGGCTGCAACCTCATAGGAAGAACAATATCAACTAACTTAACCCAGAGCTCACAGTGACTGAACCACAAACCAAAGAGTATGTAAATGGAAGGATCCATGGCTCTGGATAATAAGTAACTGAGGACTGCCTTATCTGACGCCCAAGGGACGAGGGGATCTTGGTCTTGTGAATGATTGATTTTCCAGCATAGGAGGAATGCTAGATAGGTGAGTCAGGAGTGGGTGAGTGGGTGGAGAAACACCTCATAGATTCAAAGGAGACGGGGGGGGGGGGGGGGGGGGGGGGAGGAGGGGAGGAAGGGTGATGAGATTGGGGCAGAGGGTTGTGGAGGAGTAACCAGGAGAGAGAATATCTTTTGAACTGTAAAGAAATAAAACGATTAATAAAAAAAGAATTTTAAACTTTATGTGGTATTTTTTTGACTATATTCACTACACAGTGACCTCTCCCTCTGCTCTGCCAGAATCCTCCCCATACATCCTCCCTTTCCTTCTCATTCTACGATTGTTTCTCATGCTTTAAAATATATCAGGTACATTTTGTGCTTCCTGTATATGCTGGAAGAGTGCCAACTAACCAGAGGCTGCAACTTAAAAACATAATAAATTAAAACTAAATCCCTTTCTTCCCGCAGCTATTAATTTCCAATACCTTTTCAAGTAAGTGTAGGAATTCGTGACCACCTTCTCTAAAATGGAACTTTGTGTATCCTGAGCCTGCATGAGTCTTGTGTATGTTGTTTCAATTACATGCTGCCAAGTGACATCGAGTCAGTATTTAATGAGCACGTATTAATTATATAGTCGAAATCTCGTTTAAAGAGAGAAATTGGCAGACACGGTAAAATGTGATTTTTCACAAGAGTTCAGCTGCAAATACAATATATGTCTTAACTAATGTTTCTGGTGCTGTGATAAAACACCACAAACAAATCAACTTTGGGAGGCTTTTGTTTATTTTGTTTATAGGTCCACATTGTGGTCCATTTGAGAGGACAGGAAGCTGGAGGCAGGCACTGAACCAGAGAAAGATTGATCACTGGCTTATTTTCATTGCTTGCTTGGCTCACTTTCCTTTCCCCTTCTTCCCCTTCCCCTTCTTCCCCTTCCCCTTCCGCTTTCCCTTCCCCTTCCCCTTCCCCTTCTTCCCCTTCCCCTTCTTCCCCTTCCCCTTCCTTCCTTCCTCCTTCCTTCCTTCCTCCTTCCTTCCTTCCTTCCTTCCTTCTTCCTTCCTTCCTTCCTTCCTTCCTTCCTTTCTTCCTTCCTTCCTTCCTTTCATTTTGGATTAATCTTCCTTTACATGTACAGAATTTTTTATGATACAGAATAAAATGTGAATTGTGTACAACTAGCTTTAATTGAATCTTTCTTGGAATTTTGAAATCGCTTAAATAAATGAAAATATCCTCATTACAAGAACACAGGAAAATGGGTTTCAGAAAATTTCCAGATTAGGGTGATAAACACTATGATAAAAATAAACTAGGGGAGGAAAAGGGTTATTTAATCTCACACTTTTAGATAAACATTCACCATCAAATGGAGCTAATGCAGAAATTCAAGGCAAAGCCTGGAAGTAGGAACTATATCAGAAGCCATAAAGAAGTGTCTCTTACATGTTTGTTCTATATGGCTTTCTCAGCCTCCTTTCTTATACTGCCCAGGACCATCTTCCCATTGGAGGCACCACCATTTCTTAACACATTAATAAATAGACTATGTGACTACATACATTACGTATTTGTAAGACCAGGTGTGTTCATTTACTAAATTGGTAAAAATGTTTTATGTAATGGATACTATTTATCTAAGGCAAGGTATAAGAAAATTGTGTACTTGAAACCATAGTGCTAAGTAACTTATAGCTTTGTAATTCCAGCATTCTTTAACTATACTGCTTTCATCATGTCACTTATATCCTTGGTCATCCAATAATCCCAGCCTACCAAATCAAAGCATAAGACTAATTCATACATATATATTGCTATGTTAATTTTATAAAAATAAATGTTTTATAAAGTAAAAGTGTCATTTTTAACCTATGATTTTGGAAATTATTTGAGATTTATTTTTTTCTTGGTTGATAAGGAAACATAATTTGTCATTCAAGACAAGTACTTAATGATGTACTCCAACACTAAAAACATCTAAGAAAAGTATTTTCCTAAGGTCTAAAATATAATGACCATCCTTTCTAATGATAACTGTCATAATTAAAGTTTATTCCATTATAAAAATTGTGCCCTAAGATTAACTGATTACCAAAATAATCATATTAATACTGTGCAGAAAATATCTAGTAGGTGAATGTGAAAGTGAGTTAGACATTAAGTTCTGTATTATGGGTAGAGGGTGCTGCTGCTAAGTCTGAAGAAAATCAAATGAAACAAAAAAATAGACACCATGAATGACACTACTGTATAATGCCAAACAAATTGAAAGGAAAATCAGAGTGAACAAGTCTATAAAACACTGATAAAGAGACAAGCAACTTGCTGTATTATCTCTGATATTTCTTTGAAACTGTTATAAAATTTCTTGCCAAGAGTTGTTTTCTGAAAGATCTTCTCAGATATTGGCAGTCATTTTCATGTAAGATAATTAGTATCTTTACTTTATAATGATGTTTACTATCATTTACAGAAAATTATTAGATGCAAAATGTATCAAAAGAGGAAAGAAAACATGTTTCACTGGATTCTAAGATATATTACATTAATAGAAATACTATCCTTTTAATTTAAATTAAACTATATTTTACATTAATTTAACACAAAATCATATTGCTAATATAATTTACATAGAGAGCATCCATTAATTTGAATAATAATTACTGTATACCAGCTACTAGTTCTGGTGTTTATGATATGTAAATCAAAAGTATATTATAATGGGATATGTTGATATTAAACAGATCAACAAAATATGGCATAATCCTCTCATGCTTTTACATATAAATCAAAAGTTAGGGATATGTTGACATTAAGTAGATCTGGAAAATATGCTTCATTCTATCATGATTGTACTTGAAATAAGGAAACAGCATAAGGAGGGTGAAGCATGATGAACAGCAGGGGTGTGTCTGCTGTATGCAGCATGTTGAGAGTTGTCCATGTTAAAAACAGAGCACTCAAGGCAGAGTATAAATTAAGTATGATAGTGAATGAGAGAACCTTTGAAGTGCTCTCCATTATAGAATGGAAAAAAAATTAGAACTGCAGAGTAAAGAGAATAAAAATAAATCGAATAGCATTAAAAAAGGGAGAACCATTGAATGCATGTTAATGATATGAGCAGGACTGCATTATAAAATTCTGTATGTTTTACTGAATAATATGAAAGTTAATTAGAAATGTGGATCAAAGGAGTGAAATGGTATGTATATTTAAGAAGGGTCATTTGGCTGCCCCCTCAGAAACAGGACAAAGGTATGAACGGGAAAGGAAAGAAGTGGAATAAGTCTCAGTGGCTGTGATCAAGAGTTCAAGGTAATCTCTAAGTATTAATGAGTATGAGGCCACCCTATTTTACATGTCATCCTGTTTTATTAATCCATCTATACATATTTAACAGTCATTTGAGAGCCCGAGAAATAAGTGAAAATTATCTAACAATTAGTTATTTTAATATACCATGGTCTTTATTACATTTTCTATAAACCTCTGCTCTAGATAAATCACAAGGAGTGGATGCAAATCAATACCCTCTTTTAGATTAATATTCTTGACAAAATATTTTAACATATTGCTTATTTGATTTACTAGCAGTCCTTACGGAATAAATACAAAACTACAATTAAAAACTGGTGAAAGTTCTGTAAGTCAAATAGGCTTTTAAAGCATTGTTAGCTAACAAGGTCCTATAGATTCATATAGATTACAGGTTACTACCAACTTTATTGGTTAGCTTAACAGTAAAACCCCATAGCTCATTCTATATACTTTAATTACAAAACACAGAGAAGTAATGTTGATATTTAACTGGATGTTTCATCCTTATTTCCTAGCTTAAAAATTTTGAAAACTACTACATAGGTACTGGATAAATTATCCATCAATCTTAGCCAACTGTGAATCCATACCATCACATAGAAGACTGCAGTGGAATACCATTGAGATTACTATGGAAGACCATCATAGTGAACACTATAAGTACCACTATAACTTACCATCAGACCATCACAGTGAAAATTACAACTGACCAGCATGAAGATTATTGTAATAACCTCCTCAGATGACCATCACAGTAACCATTAGAGGTGACCACCATGCAACCTACCACCTCAGCTGACAATTAACACTAACCACCCAAGTGACTGTTGTAACTATCACAGTGAAAATTATAATGACTACCTCAATTGTGCCCTTCCCCCAGGCCTGAGCAGGCCTGCAAAGTCATTTACCACAATAGTCCAGGCAACAGTAGGACCTAGGAGATGCATTGCATTACCAGCCTTGGTGCCTTGGAGCCTGCTACCTGAGCTAAGAAGAATGGACTGCCTGCTGAGCTAGCCTTGACACCTTCTAGACTGCTATCTCCTTGCCCAGCCCCTGGGCTGAACGGAGAAGAGACTCTGGGGGGGTGGGGCTTCCCCTTTATATGTGAAAGCAAATTATTAAACTTCCGAGCCTTGATCAGAGAACTTTATCTTGGCTTCATCTCTTCCCGCCAGTTTCCCTATTCTCAGCCTCTCTTACAGGTGAACCCGGTTCAGCTGTTGCTACTGGCGGCAACACTCAATGACCACTACAGTTATCAACTATGCACAAATGTCACAGTGATAACCACAAATGGAAATTGTAGTGATCATTGCAACTGCAGTAGCGATCAGCTCAGGTGACTAAAGGAGATGACTATTAACACTAGGCACCATAGTGACCACTATGACTACCTATCACAGTAAACACTACAACTGACCACTTCAAGGACTACCACAATGATCACCATAGTGACCATTATGGATGAACATTTCAGTGAACACTACAAGTGACCTCCACAGTAACCACTATGATTGACCCTATGGTAACACATGCCTACTACTCCAAAGTTACCACAAATGGAATAGAAGTAATTCAACAGCTTCCTAATTTGTTTTCAGTACTGCTTCACAAAATGAGACCTATGCATTGGACAATTTGAGGAGCAAGAAGCTGTAGATATAATTGTCATAGTCCCTAGGGGATACTGATAATAGTAGTTTATACTATTATACTAGTAACATTCTATTATTATTCCAATAAATAGATATCTTATTAACCCACTTCTGATGACATAATGTATGTTAACCTTGTCAGTCTCTATTTGCAGTAAAAGAGTAGTAACACAGAGACTCCCAGTTGTAAAGTATGTAAAGAGTAAGAGACTGTAAAATGCTCAGCACTGAGCACAGTGTCTATATTACATCTCATACACACACCAAAGTGTCGGAGATAACTGAAGAAAGGGGATACTCAAAATGTAAGAGCCAGAGCTGCTGCCTGAGGGGAAAGTGTGTTTTGTGTATTCACTATGTTATATATCACTTTGTCCAAATAATCTGTTACCTATGAATGTAAATAAAGCCTGGTATTATGAAGATTATGTCCATTGTATTAGGATAGGTGGAGAAGAACATGGGTCTCCATTATAACGTTGGATTCTATACCTTCAGACTTCATGATACATTAACAAGGTCAATATAAATTTTGTGCTATTTGAACATTTCTATTATTTGGATACTCTATTACTTACAATCATTTACATTCAAATTTTCAGAAAAAAATTCAAAGTCATTATCACTCTTAAACCAAAAAAAAAAAAATGAATATTATCAAAGATAAAATATTAGAATTAGGTAATGAATGTTTGTCCAAAGCCAATGTTAGTATATACAACCATCAATACTGGAAGATCTATTTGCTTCATCACATTAACTGGAGCAGTGAGACATACTGAAGTAAACCACAGAATGTATGTGCACACATTAAAAACTTAATTTAAATTTTACTAATAATTTATTATTTCATATATTTAAAATTATTTTAGCACTTATAATTGTGTAATAGAGTTTCATTGTTAGTATCATACTAAAACTATACAGTATTCAGTAGATAGTTGGTTATCAACTACTTCAGATTGGCAACGTCCAAGAGAATAATAAAGCTCACATCTGAGTGTGCCCCTATGGGCACTTCAGAGACAATTAGATTATTGGACTCTCACCTAATTAATACTTTAATGAACAGAGGAGCTCAAAATGTGATGTATATTAAAATATGATGGGAACTTTCAGAAGTGAGGGTTAATTTCAGGAAGCAATTTAGTTTCTGGATTTTATCTGCTCCTACCAAATTCAAGTTAAGAACTCAATTAAGTCAGATTTTTTTTACAAAGCCTCTATTTTGATGCTCTGCCACAGCATGGGCCCACAAGGTTGGAACAAGAAGCACATGTATCAAATCTCATTAAATATCAGTTAAAACTCATCCTTTCTACTTTAATCAGTTTCTATCAGGTATTTTTCAGAGAAATAAATGTCTGCCTTTCTATTTTCTATTAATAATCTATCATGCAAGAATATATATTCTTGTATATGTATATATACATATAATAGTTTTTACCTATCTTTCTATAAATCTATTTTTATCTTTCTCATTATACACACACATATATATGTGTATATATATTCCTTAAATAATGCCCAAGATACAGTAATAGAATCAGTGAAAGTTTTTATTTGTATGTATGTTCTGTTAATTTAATCCTCCATTAAAATTGAAAACTTTATTTATTTACACTCCAGATTTTATTCCACACCCCAAGTCCACACTCCAACTGTTCCACATTTCATACCTTCTCCCCACACTCCTGTGTCCATGAGGCTGTTCCCACCCCTAACTTTCACCCCACCTGACCTCTAAACTCCCTGAGGAGCCTCCAGTCTCCTGAGGGTTGGGTCCATCATCTCTGAACACAAACCTGGCAGTCCTCTGCTGTATATGTGTAAGGGGCCTCATATCAGCTGGTGTATGCTGCCATTTTGGTGGTCCAGTGGTTCTCAATCTGCAGGTCTCAAACACTTTAGAGTAAAATTTTATAGCAATTTCACATTCTACTGAAATATATGGTAATATTTTTATGATTTCCTGAAATTTATTTACTATGGAGAGGCAAACATTTTTTGAGAACTTGGTTCTGGCTGTGGCTGCCGGCCTTAACAAGTACTCAAAAGAACATAGGTTGTATAAAGGCCAATATATCGTCAATTATTTAAGTCACTAACATTCTTACACTAGAAGACTTCTAAATTCAGAATGCAAAGACCTTCTATGTTACAAACATGTTTACAACATTTAAATAAATTTTAAAGTTACCTTTCTACCTGTAATTCAAACAAATATATTAGACAACCAGAATCTAATATCATTTAAATTTTTAAATGTTTTCTCTTTTACAGAAAGAGCATGAAAATTGAAAAGACAATATTACTTCATGCTGATTTTCTTTGACGCATGATAGCAATATGTAGTATAAAGATGTTATCTAGTATAAGCTACACCTGCCAATATTTCAAGAGATTTCTAAACTATGTCATAGAAACATTGATACATCTCAAGTTATAACTCATCAAATATGTGTATACTTCCTTTGAAATTTTCCTTTGAAATAGAACCATAGATGTAGGAAACAATGGTATATTTACAACATATTCCAAGTATTCATAAAGTAATCATGAAAGATATGAAACATCACCCCCTCAATGTATTGAAGTAAAAACAGCAATAATGAAAATGTCTCATAAGATATATTTTGGGCACTTAAAGGAATTTTGTACTATTTTTATACAATTTGGATTCTGTAGGTTTCCTTAAACACAATATATGTAAAGTTTTCTTTTAAAATTTGAGTCATTTGTTAACAAACAAAATGATATATTAAAGCATAACATTGCTATCTTTAGAATAGCAAAATTGAAGAACAAAATTGTGCCCTTTTGAATATATAGCACTGAAGTAGACAAAATATAATTTAAAAAAATTCTTCAAGCTCTTAAAAACTTTCATTCACTGCTTTTATGATATAAGGTGGATATTGATGCATAAAAAATTCAGTGACATATCTGTAAGACAGAATTTAAAATATTCAGTATTCTAATATTAGAAATTTTAGTTACCAAATTTGCTTGTGAAAAAATTAAAGTCCCAAGAATTTTCACAGTGGCAAAAAGTATATTTCTCTTCTGGTTGGCAAGAGAGAAAATAAACAATTTAAATGACTAAAGAAGACAATTTTGTTTACCAATTACTATGAAATGAATAGAGCAGTGTAGTAGGGAATAAAATAGTAGAAAGTTCTGATTCTCTCTCTCTCTCTCTCTCTCTCTCTCTCTCTCTCTCTCTCTCTCTCTCTCTGTGTGTGTGTGTGTGTGTCTGAGTATTAGTATCCTTAAATGTGTCTCTCTGTGTGAATGTGTCTGTGGCACTTTACCAAAAGCCCTCAATGCTCTCTCTCTCTCTCTCTCTCTCTCTCTCTCTCTCTCTCTCTCTCTCTCTCTCTCTCTCTCTCTGTATTAGTAACCCTAAATGTGTCTCTCTGTGTGAATGTGTCTGTGGCACTTTACCAAAGGCCCTCAATGAAGTGATTTTTGTCACACAATGTGTCTTGAGGGCAGAGGAAGAATGGTGTCCTGTGGTGATGGTTTTTTTGTTTGTTTGTTTGTTTTGTTTTTTTTTTTTTTGTTTTTCAAGACAGGGTTTCTCTGTGTAGCCCTGGCTGTCCTGGAACTCACTCTGTAGACCAGGCTGGCCTCGAACTCAGAAATGTGCCTGCCTCTGCCTCCCAAGTGCTGGGATTAAAGGCGTGCGCCACCACTGCCCGGCCCAGTGATGGGTTTTAAAATAATTTCTGGGCGCTGAGAGTTCATAGAGATGAAAGTGCTTGTCTCTTTAATTTGAGCTCAGTCTCCAGATCCCAAAGTAGAAAGAGAAAACCAGTTCTCAAAAGTTCTTCTTTAACCTCTGCTGAGATGCTAAATCACTAATACCAGCACATACACACACACATACACAAAACACACACACACAGAAACACACACATACATACACACATGGATGCACAGAAATACACATATGTTTATACACACACATACTCAAAAGCACACACATGCACACATTCAGACATATACATACATACATACACACAAATGTAGAAACACACTCCCCCACACAAATTCATAAACACTCATATGAAGTCTAATAATACATTTTAAAACTAATTTAAAAATCATCTGCAAAAGATGAAGTATGCCAAACATTTATATAATTATTGGAGTAACTGAATGCACAAAAAGAAAATCAAAACAGAAAAAAATGTGTGAAAATGTATATTATAATTAAGATATGCATAAAATCCAGAAATCTATAATTTACTAAGGGTGCTCCAGATAAAACAATACAGCAGTCACAAATGATATAAAATAATTTATTTTTGTTTAGTTAAATTAAATAATTAAGAAATAAGTTCAACAAAGAGTTTAAGAGTATTGCAAATATGAATAGGCAGGCAGCTATAGGTCATAGTTTGACTTTGCAGATGGGAAGCATTTGTGCTACTGGAGAGAGTTTTACTGCACAGTGCTGACCGTAATCTATTTCAGAAAATGTACTTAGAGCTAAAAATAGTCAGAGAAGTTAAAGAAGGTCACTTATTTTTACAGACATAATCCATACAAAGATATTACAGTTCCAAACAAATTTATCTAAAAGCCAGGAGTGTCCAATTTTACAAACTAAATACTATTAGGTGTATATCCACAGATCATTTCAAACATAATATTAGTAGGTGACTTTAATGTCCTATTCCCATGAATAGACAGGTCACTCTAATAAAACATAGAGGGAGAATTAAGCATTAAGTGTCATGGCAGATCAAATAGACTTAATAGAAATCTATAGAACATAAAATTCAAACACTTTAGAATGAACCTTCTTCACATTAGCCCAGAATACTTTACATAATTTAAATCATTAACAAATAGGGGAGAATCTACATAATTATTTGTATATGTTTGCTCACAAAGTTAACTAAAACAACCTGTTCCAGATTTTTACTGGAAATGTACCATCTATTTTGATAAAATACAGCTTTCTTCTCGCTCGTAAGGAAATTAAAAATAAAAGATGTTTTAGTTACTTTTTACTATTGTGAAGAGATATCATTACCAAGGCAACTTATATAAGAAAGGGTTTATTGGGTTTACAGTTTCTGGGTGTGAGTCCACGACTATCATGCAGGAAGTATAAGAGCAGACAGGCGTGGTGCTCGAGCAGTTGCTGAGACCTATTGCAGGGTTGCTGGTCATTTGTCTGATCACAGGACAGCTGGAGCTGGTTTGGAGTCCACCAGGGCTGTCTGGTTCTCAGGCTCTTGGACACCCAGGCACAACTGGGAGCTGTTGAAGTGCTGAAAACATCACTACATTCTGGATTTATTCTGGAGCTGGAGGATAAAGTGGGAGCTCCAGCTAGCCCCAAGGTGATTGTCCTTGGCTTGGCTGGCTCAGGCTTGGTGGTGATTGTGGCTGGGAATGCAGAGAGGCCTTCTATAGGAGATTAGACTGCAGCTCTGTAGGTGAAGAACTTCTTCTTGGCTCCCCACAGGGGATTTCAATGGAAAGTTTGTGGTTCCAAACCATTCATTGCCATGATGGATAGTGGATGTGTAACACCGTATCCCATTTTTCAGGGTGGACCTGAGATTAAATACCTTTTGCAGAGAAGAATTTCTGGGAATGAAAGCTTATTGGCTATGTCCTCCAGACTTCTAGGTATCTCATTTACATAGCTATCTCTTGATCTTCAGCCTACTTGACCACAGGTCATGTCTCTTATTATACCAGAATAGCCACTGATAACAATCTATACACAATTCTCCTTATATCCACATGTAAGTATAATCTTTATAAAGACTATTTCAGAAAACCACAACCAATCAATACATTGAGTTCTAGAAGAGTTCAGTCCTTAAGAATACCACTGCAAAACACCTGCCACTTAAGTAGGGCTCAGAAAATATTGAACAAATGGGGTAGAAAGATTTTAAAAGCCAATGATAGAAGAGTTTTCTGTAACTTGTGTCTCCTAGTAATATCAGAAACTACATCCACAAATTCTCACAAATATGACACTCTGAAACAAATTTTAAACCAGTATCAGTGATAACAAACATTTTTCATAAGAGTAGTATCATAAATGTCTCAAATTCTAGAGGTAATAACTGTCTTCCTTGTTCACTTCATGTTGAAAAGTCATGTTGGAGAGATGGAGCTTCTGACTTTTCTAGGAGACACAATTTCTTCATTTCTTTTATGCACCTCCCCCTTATTCAAATCCTTCCAGCATGTATGCCCTCCATCTTTTTTATTATTGTTGTTATGTATTCACATATACAAATAAGTATATACATGCGAAAACATGCTGAGTATAGTAAATGTGCCATCATGTACACGTATCTAGGGATGATCCACTTGGTACTGGATAACCAGTTTGGTGGCTTCAGTTGGAGGAGGTGTGCCAAGGACGGAGGCTTTGAAATCCCTAAATCCTGGGCAATTCTTACTCAGCTTTCTCTGTCTACCTTTTACATTCAGATAAGTCCATAGGTTGTAGGAAAGTGAACCAGAAAAATTGGCCTGGTCCTAGGTTGAGATAAAGACTTTGTAGCCCAGAGACCCTGAAGGAATGGTAGGTCTTTAACCCTGTTAATGTATATACTCATATTGTTTTAATAATCAGTTTATTGATTTCTAGTTTTAAGAGAAATTATCTGATTTTTATTATCTTTATTAAATTTTCATTCTTCATTAAAAAAACTAATCTAGAACACCAGCCATAAATTCTAATCCAAAATGCCATTATCTTTTAGAAGTTTGTTGAGATATTTCATGATGTTTTGCTGGAGGTTGAAGAAAGCAGTTATATAAGAGTTGTGATTCTTGACCCTAAATGTGGAGATGATACTGAATGCCTTCAAATTAGCTACCTAAAACTACTTACTTAGCCCCATAAAAGTCTTAGTAAATACTGAATGTTTAACTGACAGATGTTGTAAGACTATCATAGTATCTGTAATTAACAAGTCTCGTTTCATTTACATTACTGAATACAACCATATTATTTAGAGTGATTGCATTAAATTTCTTAGTTTCTACTAAAAATAAAACCCT
This sequence comes from Arvicanthis niloticus, assembly GCF_011762505.2. Lineage (NCBI taxonomy): Eukaryota > Metazoa > Chordata > Mammalia > Rodentia > Muridae > Arvicanthis > Arvicanthis niloticus. Next base: position 6,764,673 of record NC_047668.1, on the reverse strand, counting down.
GATGATATTTATAATAACTATCTGGGGCTATAGGTATAAAATTTAAACTTTTAGCACATATTGTTATCTGGAAGTTTCTTATCCAACTGCTTTTTAAGTGTAGTGATTTATTTAATGAAGAAAGATAGTAGGAAAATGAGTACATTATTTTTTGAAAATTTAATATCACACATTTATCAAAATTGTCTATGTAGTAAAGTAAAGGTACAGATTGTTGTAATATATGCATAATCATATATGTAAAGATATATATAGGGTGTATAAGTTTTTCTATGTGCAGATGGAGGCCAGAGGAGATCATCAGATGTCTTCTATTACTTTTGTTTTAAGATTTTGAGACAAAGTTAGTCACTGAATTTAAAGGTTGATGTTTATGCTAGAATTATGGACCATTAAATTTCTGAGCTCAGCCTCCTCTGCCTTCCCAAGACTAGAGCTGTATCCACTGTGCAAACATGGTCATGAGTATTTGAAATCGGGTTCTTGTGCTTTCCCAGCAAGCATTGTTATTAGTGTTTTAAAATTTAGAATAGAAGGCTAAAATTATAATTGTCAGTAGCATCTCTCTGTGTATCCACTGCTGAAATCCATAAACAACATTCAAAAATTTGTTTCATATGCTTACAAGAACAGTATAACTTTTTATTAGTTTAATTATGAAATTGTTATACATGTTCATTTTGGAAAAGTTATCTGATAAAGTAATAACTTTTCCACATTCAGACAATTATAACCTTGCAAAACTTAATCACTTAGGAGGTTTTTATTTGTTGCCTTATGTATACTATCAAAAGGATATCTACTAAAAATCAAACTCATAGCTTTTCAAGAAAGTTTTATTTCACTGATTAATGTAAAACACCAAACAACATTGTATATAATTGTAGACATATTATCAGATAGAGAGAAAGAATAATTATCAATGAAATAAAATTGAAGACCCAGAAATAACACCACACACAGACATTTGATCTTTGACAAAAAAAAGCCAAAAATATACAATGGAAAAGGTCAGCATCTTCAATAAATGATACTGGTCTATCTGGCAGTCTGAAAAATAAAGATAGGTCCATATTTGCAACCTTGCACAATGCTTAAGTCCAAGTGTTTCAAGGACCTCAACATGAAACCAGATAGAGTGAATCTAATAGAAGAGAAAGTTGCAAAGAGCCTTGAACTCATTGGCACAAGGGGAAATTTCTTAAACAGAACTTCAATGGCTCATGTTTCAAGATCATGAATTGATAAAATTGGACCTCATGAAAATGGAAAGCTTCTGTAAGACAAAATACATAGTCAATAGGACAAATCAACAACCTACAAACTGGAAAAAATCTTTACTAACCTCACATGGGATAAAGGGTTTATACCCAAAATATATAAAGAACTCATGAAACTAACCACCAAAAAACCCCATACAACTGAATAAAAAAATTAGATATAGAACTAAACAGATAATTCACAACATAGGAATATCGAATGGCTGAGAAGCACTTAAAAAATATGTTCAAAGTCTTAGTCATTAGAGAAATGCAAATTAAAATGACCCTGAGACTTCAGCTTACAACAGTCAGAATGGCTAAGGTCAAAACCTCAGGTGACAGCACATGTTGGCAAGGATGTGGAGAAAGAGAAACACTCCTCCATTGCTGGTAGGATTGCAAACTGGTACAACCACTCTGGAAATCAATCTGGAGATTCCTCAGAAAATTAGAAATAGATCTACCTGAAGATCCAGCTACACCACTCTTGGGAATATGCCCAAAAGATGCCCCACTATGCCACAGGAGATTGTGTTCCACTATGTTCATAGAGGCCTTGTTTGTGATAGTCAGAAGCTGGAAACAACCCAGATGTCCCAGAACAGAAGAATGGGTATAGAAAATATGGGTCATTTATACAATAGAATACTACTCAGCTATTAAGAATGAGGACATCCTGAGTTTGGCAAGAAAATAGATGGAATTAGAAAATATCATCCTGAGTCAGGTAACTCAGAATCAAAAGGATATGCATATTGTGTACTCACTAATAAGTGGGTCTTAACCAAAAAATGTACAGAATATACAGGATACAATCCACAGAACTCAAAAAAGTTAACAAGCTGAAAAGCCTAGGTGAGGATGCCTCAGTCCCACTTAGGAGGGAGAAGAAAGCAATCACAGGAGGGGAGATGGAGGGACCTGTGTGGGAAAGGGGACAGGGAGGGGAAGAGGGAATGTGATCAGGTATTTGGTTAGGGGAACAGGACTGAAGCCCAGAGAGCCAGCAGAAGGAATTGAAAAAGAAAACCTCAGGAGGTAGGAGATAGGGGGACCAGAGACCAGGGTGGTAGGAGAATTTTAGGACTTGGGGGTGGGAGGGAGACCTTTAGATGAAATGTCCTACAATGGTAACATGGAACTTGTAGAATCCACCTCCAACAGAAAGATATGGCATTAAGTGAGGGATGACCTTGCTATCCCAAGGTCAAAAACTCTGACACATAATTGTTCCTGTCTGAAAGAACTGTAGGGATAAAAATAGAGAAGAACCTGAGGAAAAGCAACAGGCCCAAATTGGGATCCAGCTCAAGGGGATGCCCCAAGGCCTGACACTGTTACTAAGACTATAATGTGCTCACAAAAAGGGGCCTATCATGACTGCCCTTTGAAAGACACAACAAGCAGTTGAGTGAGATGCAGATATATGCACCTAACCAATTGAAAGAAGCTGCTGACCCCTGTGGTTGAATTATGGAAAAGCTGGAAGAAGCTGAGAAGGAGGGCAACCTGTAGGAAGACAAGCAGTCACAATTAACTTGGATGCCAGAGATCTTTCAAACACTGGACCACCAACCAGGCAGCATACACCAGCTGATATGAAGCCCCTAACAGCAGAGAACTGCTGGGTCTTTACTCACTCAGTGAAGATGCACCTAACCCTCAAGAGACTGGAATTCCCAGGGAGTGGGGAGGGAGGTCTAGTGGGCTGGGGGCTAGTGGGTGGTGACATCATCATGGATATAGGGTGGGGGGAGGAGGTATTGGATGTGAAACAGTCAGAGGGTAGACAGAAGGGGTATAAATTCTGGACTGTAAAAAATATTAAATAAAATTTAAATAAATAAATAAATACATCATATCTAAAACAAAATAAAACAAAACAAAAGTCACAACCAGGAAACATTAAAGATCATTATAGATGCATTATTAGTGACAATTTGAATAATTGATAACTGTCAGTAAAATGCCAGGCCAGAAAGTTGGGAGTTGGTGGGTGGATTTGGGAGTACCCTTATATAAGCAGGGGGAGGGGAAGGGGATAAAGGGTTTCCAGAGGGGAAATCTGGAAAGGGAATTACATTTAAAATGTAAGTAAATAAAACATCCAACAAAAATAAGTAAATAAATAGTGGGTAATTCTAATAGGTTGCCAAAACAAAAGAGATAATATTGAACAACAAAGTGAATCAGAACAATTATTTCTTTTCTTACATGAATTTATAAAGTGGTATTCTTAACACTTCTAATCAAAATTATTTTCATATATTTATTATTTGTGGTACTGAGCATTGAACCCATTACCTTATACATGCCATTCTGGGTCTACTTAGTTAAATGTATTATCAAATTATAAATTTTATTTAAGAAGACTCAGGTGAGTGAAATTGCAGATACAAAGGATGTATCCTGAGACGTAACAATTCAATTCATTTTTAAAACAGAATAAAATCATATATAAGTCTTGTTTTAAGGTTCCAGGGATCAAAACCCTGAGACTGTCATGTTCCAGACGGTCAAGTGATGAGCCAGTGAGAGCTGAGAAGACAAATTATTGAAAGACATCTAACCTGTAAGCCACACTATGCTAAACTGGTATCTTCTTAAATATATAAATTACCATCTGTTCACATTTTGTAAGGGCTAACCTGTTGGAATTAAGCCGGTTGTAGGTTGTAAAGGGACACCTGATATGATGGTGAAGACCTACACTGTGAAGTAAATAGTTTACATTCCATTAATTATTCAACAGAGTGCCTAAGTCATGGAAAACATTCACTTTTAACTTCATATATTGTGCTTTCTTTGCAATTCCATTGAAATATCAGAGCTGGTCTGACTTTTGTAAATCAACAGGGGATACCTTAATGACTTAAATAATACATTTTAAATAACCCCTCCTGTACTGTCTAGTTTTGTGTGTCACTGCCCTGCTTGAGTTCCTCTCCTGACTTCCTTTGGTGATAAATAGCAATGTGTAAGTGTAAGCTGAATAAACTCTCTCCTCCCCAACTTGTTTCTTGATCATGATGTTTTGTGCAGGAATAAACACCCTGACTAATACAAATTGGTACAAGCATTGTGGGATATTCCTGTGACAGCCTAACCATGGTTTTGGGAAGACTGTGGAAGGAATTTGGAACTGTGGACTAGAAGAGCTCTGTTGGATGTTCTATAGAAGCTTGGAAGATAATGTTGAGAACAGTGCAGAAGATGAAGCCCAGGCTTGTGAAACTTCAGAGGGAAGAATAAAGACTCTTACCATGGCCATTGCTATTTTGATTGTGAAGATTCTGTGGTTTTGGTTAGCTGAGGCTGAAAAATCAGCTGTGATTAACAAGATACCAGAACTACTAAAGTGAAAGAAACCCTTTGTATTACTGGGACAATTGATGCTGGTTAGCTATGAAATCAGCAGTGATTAGAGTCCACTATCACTGAGGTGAAATGTTGTAGGAAGTGTTTCCTGACAGCACAAAGAAGCTGTGTTCCAAAGGCAGCCACCGTTGTATCTCCTGTTAGCAGTCAGACTTGGTAATGTAAAAGAGTTTTGAAACTGGTTTTGAAACATGAAGGTACTGGTTTTGAAACATGAAGGAGTAGCAGCTGAGGCTTGGCACTGTGGAAGGCAAGGAGAGGCCATTGGTGAAGGTGCAGCCTCAGTGGCAGTTGAAGGCCCAGGACTAAAGGTGTCATACAGAGAAGTTGTTGCTTAGCACCATGAAAAGAGCCTATGAGAGGCTATTTGTGAAAGTGCAGTCTAGTTGCAGCATTAGACAGCAGTGTTTTGGAGATGCCAGTAACATGAGATGACCACCAAGAACAGGAATAGCAGTGGAGTATAGTCATTCACACCTTAGAAGACAAGGTGTGTGCTACAAAGGACAGAGCTGGAGAAGTGACCCAAGCCCTTGGCGAAGCTCATAAGATCATGAGTAGGTGCCAGACATAGGACAGTTAGAGTTTGATTTTGATTGTGACTGTGCCCTGGTATTTTCCCTCTTGATGAACAAAAGTATTTTAGATGAGCCCACAGTTAAAAGATCTGAGTTTCAAAAGAGATTGGATATTTTAAAGGGATTGAAATTTTTAATATGTAAGAATCTATAAAGACTGTGGAACATTGAAAGTTCTTTAGATCTTGGGGATGAATAAGAATGTAAGGGTTGTGGTGTAATAGTGTTTGTATGTCAAATAGACAAGTTGTACTGTCTGATTTTGTGTGTCAACTTGACACAAGCTGGAGTTATCACACAGAAAGCAGACCCCCTTGAGAAAATGCCTCCATGAGATCCAGCTGTAAGGCATTTTCCAAATTAGTGATCAAAGGGAGAGGGTTCACTGTGAGTGGTGCTATCTCTGGGATAATAGTTCTTGGTTCTATAAGAAGGCAAGCTGAGCAAGCCAGTGTAAGCAAGTCAGTAAGTAACACCCCTCCATGTCCTCTGCATAAGCTCCTGCCTACAAGTTTCTGCCCTGAGTCAGTTCCAGTTCTGACTTCCTTTGGTGATAAACAGCAATGTGGAGGCTTAAGTTGAATAAATCTTCTCCTCAGCTTGCTTCTGGTCATGATGTTTTGTGTAGGAATACAAACCTTCACTAAGACATCTCCAAACATTCATCACTATAATTGCTTATTTTTTGTTTGTTTTACTTGAGCATTATGTATAAACAAAACTGAAAGTTCATATGTGGAATGAAATTATATTCTACCTGACCATGGAAGGTCAATTTTATAGAATATTTCTCAGTTCTGTTTACCAACTATCTAAACCAAATTGAAGCACACCCTATCAATACATACAATAATAGGCTCTGGGACGTGTTGTCAAGTCACCATTACATATTAAATGATATACGATGAAGGTAAATCCATTTTTGTTAAGCAAATAATGTTTGTATAATACAACATACATATGAATGTTCTATGTACCATTTTGTGAAAATAATTAGATCAATATGACTTCTAGTCAATTTACAAATATTATTCTAACTTTACTAATTTTTTTACTGTGTCTGTGTATATATATACTCAGGTTTAGCCTAACTGGCAAATATGAAACAAACCTTAAAAAGACAATTTAAGAATATACAGAAATCAGATATAAATATTCTCAAAAGCCAAAACCAAACCAAACCAAAAAAAAAAAAAAAAAAAAAAACCTTTGACACAATGTTTAAGGTATACAACTCTGCCAGTGAGGCTGACATATGTTTGAGGTACACACAGAATCAGTGTATTATTCTGAAAATCTTATTGAAAAATATGTTTGTCACATTTCCCAAGTACGTTGGATTTTTTTTACTGCATCTCTTTATTTTTTCTCTTATTTTTTTTACTTGAGATCCTTCTTCCTTCTGACATTTAAAACTGATAAAAAAAAAAAATGACCAGACATTCTAGATCTTTCAGATATCAAAACTCATATGTGCATAGTTTCTTCCAATTTTCAGTAACCACAATCTATCCAAGTGTGATGGCTATTCTTGTTTGTCAGCATAACTACATCTGGAATTACCTGAAACCCCCAAATGGAGATTACACCTGAGACAGACTTTTGTTTAGTTTGAATTAGGAAGATCCACTTTGAATCAGATCATTAAGGTAGGGCACACCTTTAATCAAAATCTTTTTGAAAACTCACCTCTAACCTGGGCTACACCTTCTTCTGGAAGGTTGTATAATGGCATGGAAGAAGGAATTTTTTTGCCCATTTCCTACCCGCTTTCACCTTGCTAGCAAGTCTATTTCTTCACTGGCATTACAGCCTACTTCTTTGTGATTCCAGTGTATACTGAAGATTATCTGAGACATCCAAACTTCTGGACTGAGCAACTACTAAACTCATGGACGTTTCATTCATATCAACAGTCACTTGATTGGCTGGAATGCAGCCTGTAAGCCATTCTAGTAAAGAGCTTTTCTATGTGTATTGAGAGGTTTATTTTATATGCTGGGTTATTTCAGCGAACCCCTAACTAATATACCTTTAGAGTCCACGTTTGCACAATAATTTATTTTGTTGTTAATATCATGTTTGTCTCTTTGGGAAAACTTTGATTAGATTGAGGCACAATTTTACATCACAATGCAAACAAAATTTTTGTTGCTAATTATTTTGTTTTAATAATTTTATTCATTATTTAATGTAATGAAAATATTAAAACACTTGTCATAGGCACTAGTTGCTAAAGGCTGAATATAAGTAAAAACCAACCATAAATCTAATGAAATACTTATATTGCACATATACTCTTCATCTTTGTAGATTCTTAATTTTTCTTTTTTTCTGGTTCTTCTTTTTAATTATTCTTTAATCATTTTTATCATCCAGTCATATTCTTTTGTACTACAATTTTCAATTTACATGAAATGCAGCTTATAAAATGTACTTATTACATGTTTCTCCAGTAAGTCTGGTTATAATTTTACACTGATGCACATGCATACCATTATCAGGTTAAAGTACTTTCTTGCTATGTCTATAATTTTATTTAATCAAATAATGATTAGATATTGGTTAGCTTTTAACATTTTGGAATTTTGTAGGCAATTAGCATAGGTGCAAACAGCAAAGCAGCATAGTTCATGTTTTAGTTAAGTATTTGTTTTGATTTAAAACTTTTATTTAAATTTGACATTTTTCAAAGTTTCTTACATTTAAACTTCTGAGTATTCATTTTATATACTTTTGCCCATAAATATTAACCACCCTAACCACAGGAATTTATATTCTTATGTTAGGTTTGTCCCATCTGGAGCATTGCCACCTGTAGAGATATTGATTTTTTTTTGTCTCATTGAAATATGTGTAAACATATTTAAATATGTACCAGGTATCATTAAATTTTCCTTGAAACATTTTCTCATTTCAAAAAAACTCTGTGTAAAAACAAAAAGAGAGATGTTAAGACATTTTATATTGGAAAGTAAGAATTTTTTCTTCTTACTAAAGCATGTGTGTGTGTGTGTGTATATGTGTGTGTGTGTGTGTGTGTGTGTGTGTGTGTGTGTGAAGGTTAATCAAGCAAGTAAATGTTTTGGATTTAGGAGTTGTGGTTATGATTGACATTAACTAAAACTTATCTGACATTACCTTAGGCCTATCATGGAAAATCAGTTGTTAGAGAAAACATTTCCCTGTCTACCTCAGACTTTCACTTATATTACTGTGTCTCAGAAAATGTTCCTTCCACAGTCACTTATGCCACACCAATGGTAGTTATTTTAATGGTAATTATTTTAATTATGGGTTGAACTGAATCTTCTATCAAACATCCTTTAGAGAGCTTATTCTCTCAATATTATTCATGACATCTCAGTCATTGCATAAAATGTTTGTATAAAATCCCACTGCTAATGTCTGGTTGTTCCGTCCCATAGAACCAGTGCCTATTAGATGTGTCTCTTTTGGAACACTGAATAAATTGAAGCATATATTTATATCACAATTTATAAACTTTTGCATTGTTTGAAGAAATTATTTTCAGATCATATATGTCTTTTTGTAATTTTTAAAATAAACATAAATTGCTTTTTTTCTGAATAAAATGTGCCCCTATTTTAAGTATTTATGGTACTTGACTAGTCAAATGTATTATTTGTTTTAACAAATCTCACAAAAAGAGTCCACAAGGATGTATGACTTATAGTTGTCACTCACTGAAATACAGTAGGTAATGTCAGCTCAGATTGTCATTACTCCAAAGCCCAAGTTCTTTCCACCTGATTTTCTATGAGTATTTTTCATTTTGGTTATCTTTTAGCTTTTGAGATTCTAATGTAATTATGTAATTCCTCCATTTTTTTTTTATCCCACAAAACGCTTCCATATGCTCCTCCTTATTCTCTTTTAAATTCATGGACTCCTTTTTATTAATTGTTGTTATATACATATATTTAGTTATGTTCATATACAGACATATATGTTCTATATATATATATATATATATATATATATATATATATATATATTCTTCTAAGTATAACCTCATAAAATTGTATAGTGTCACTAGTATGCATGTTTCAGGGACAACCATTTGATATTGGATAGCTACCAGATCAACTAATAAAAACATACCCAAACATGTTCAGTGGGTTGATATCTGAACTGCCTCATGAGATCTAGACTTCTGTGAAAACTAAAATTAAATGCTAGTTTAGTTATGGTAATTTTTAATACAGTGAAGAAGAATAGTGTTGAATTAATTTAATGGACATGGTATCCTAAAATATTCAGATTATAAGCAACATTCCAAGGCAGACACTTAAACAGAGTTCTGAAAGATAAGAAAAAAAAATGTAAGTGCAAATTAAAGTTAGATCACCAGATCTATTTCTTTGTGATCAGAGATTACATTCTCAAGTAATTCAAACTCTGCTACATCTACTTTCTGAACAAAAAGAAGCCATAGGAAATAACCGATTAAGTTCTAAACCACCTGGCTTGCTTTTATATTTAGTGAGTTCCCACCAAGGTTTAAAGATATGCCAACTTTTCTAAAATAATGAGCATTACCTTCATTGATATCAAGTCTATATCCTGGATAGAAAATCATAGCAGCTTAAATCTAGGTCAAATCAAGAAATAAGTTTAATCTCACTGAGTTTTATAGTAAACTTTTTTATTCTTTCATTCTGATCACAGCTTTCCCTCCCTTACCTCTCCCCAAGACTCACCTTCTCATCTGCCTCCCTTCAGAAAAGAGAATGCTTCCTGGGGACATCAACCAAACACCTCATAACATGATACACTAATGCCAGGCATAAACCATCTCATCAAGACTGGAAAAGGCAACCCAGTAGGAGGAAATGGGTCCCAAAAGTAGGCAAAAGAGGAAGGAATATCCCTTGTTCCTACTGTTAGATTCCCATAAGAACACCAAGCTACTTAGCCATAACATATATTCAGAGGACCTAGGTCAGACCCCTACAATCTCCCTGATCTCTGTGAGCCTCCATAAGTCCCAATCAGTTGATTCTGTGAGCTATGCAATTTTTAATGTGTGTGTACCTGCCTAACTGGTTTTTCAGATCTTTCCTCCCTGTTCTCCTCAGGACATCCAGAGCTCTACCTAACGTTTTGCTATTCCCATTACTTTTACATGAAATATCTGTGGTCTCTTTGATGAAAATTCTGTTAGGTTCTATTCCTAGAACACTCTCCAGGCAGGACAATCTGCACATAGAAAGTTTTGTGGATGGGTTGGGTTGGTGTCCAAAATCCTTTACTTGAGGCTTTGCCTGATTAAAGAAGATAACCAGTTTGAGCTCAGTGTTCCTTTTTACTAAGTCTTTGCTAAGGTTACTCTTATAGACATTATAGAGTTTGCATTTCACTCTTTTCACCTCACCTCTGAAATACCTGAACTCCAATTGCTGTCATTTCTCCAAATATTTTCTTCCCTACCTGATCTGTCCTGTACCAGTGACACCCACTATGGGGAACATAAAAGCCATGCCAGGAAGTTTGGCAAGGCAGAGCAGGTTGAGGCTTGAAGACCCAGTGTACACACACCTGAGTCTTAGGTAACTCCCAGCTCCTTGTGAGACTCCTGACTTGGAACATGCACCAAGCTTTTCATATAAAAGAAACATGTCCTATGATTATGTAGGCCCCAAACTGAGTTCTCCATGCTAATGAGGTAACTAGAGGTCTGAAGGACTTAGCCAATATGCTTCCCTTCCCAGATATCCCTTCCTGCAAACGGTATTTAATCTGTTGCTCACCCTGAGAAGCTTGTGTGTGGTTTTAGGCATTCATTTTCAGCCATGACAATAAACTATATAGAACCATGGACTGTCTCTTTTCATTAAGATCTACCATGAGGAGCTACGAAGAAGGCCTTCTACACAACCACAGTCTAATCTCTCATAGATTGCCTCTCTGTGCTCCCAGCAACAACTGCCACCAAGCTGGCCACCCCCAAGATAAGAACAATCGCCCTGCATAAGCTCCCCTTTTGTCCCCTGGCTCTTTTGCAACTCACAGCAGCTCCCAGATGTCCAATAGTCTGAAAACCCCATGGGCCCAGCTTCATGAAGGCCTGAGGACCCCAGAACCAGCTTAGGCTTTCATATGTCTCAGACTACACTTTCCCATCCCCTGAGAGGTGCCTCAGTGCTTCCCCAGCATTCTGCCTCTGCTCTGTGGCAGAGCAGTGTGGGCCTACAATCCTATGACTGGTGCCAACAATGTGGAGCAAACCCAGCTGAAGCATATGCAACCCGTTCATGAAATCTCTTCAATTTCCTAGGGGGATTCTTGCATTCCCCTTAAGCCCTTCTTTTACTTACTTTCCTAACCCTGTAGACTGTAGCATGATTACTTTACCACTAATATCCACTTACAAGTGAGTACATAGCATGTTTAGTTTTCTGAGTTTGGAGTCATGATGAGTTTTTTCTAGTTCCATCCATTTGGCTTCATATTTCACGATTTTATTGTGTTTAATAGCTGAGTAGTATTTTACAGTGTAATTGCGCCATATGTTCTATATCAGTTGTTCAATTGAAAGACATCTAAGTTGTGCGGGTGGCGGGCTGTGAGCAGCAGCTGGGTACCTGGTCAAGGGTAGGCCTCGAAGCCCAGAGAACCTAAAGGGGCAGTGGAAGTTCAGCCTTGCTCCTGGGCCCTGGTTCCTTTCACTTAATATCAGCCAGCCACAACCTCTCCCAAAGAAAAGTTTGTGGCCTTCAGTCACATTGCACAGGTAGAAGGGGTGACTACAAACTGCAGAGCCTCAAGAGATCTCCATATTAATGAGATACCAAAAGGCCAGAGGGCGTAGCCAATTAAGCACTACTTCCAAGACCCTCCTCAGTGCAAAATATATTTAACCTCAGGCCTTCCCAGAGGACACTGGGTACAGCTTCATCCACTTTCTGCCATGACAATAAACCTTTTAAAACCATGGGCATCCTCTCATACTTGAGGCCTCCATGGAGAACCATGGGGGAGGCCTTCAACTCCCCAGCTGCCCTCCGAGGACCTCTCTGCTTTCCAGCCACAGAAACCCACCAACTCAAGCATGCTAGCTGAGGCAGCCATGACCCAGCCAAGCTGTGACCAAGAGTCTCATTTTGGGGGGGGGGGGGATGCTGCTGGAGCGTCTCTCCCTTACCCCATTCAGCTGTGGGCTGGTCTAGCCCATATGACCCCCCCCCCAATCTCAGTCCTTCTGTGGTCTCCCAGCAGTGCCTGGGAGCCCAAGGGCTGACACCAGTCGGTCTCTGGCCAGCTGCCTCAGCCCAGAGACCCTCGACATAAGAGCTCCACCCCCGCAGGACATCAGACTGGAAACTCTCCACACACAGAGTGGAACTCTGTGGCTTCCCCTAGCCCAGTGTCTGCCCTGCACTGCATGGAGTGAACTCAGTCAAATTCCCAGGCATCTGCCTCCCTGAGCCACCTGGGGTGTCAGATACATGGCTTCACAACTCAGCCCAACAGGACCCATGCCCACTTGCGAGCTACAGCCTCACAAAGTTGTTTCTACTTTTTGGTTACTATGAATAAATCTGCTATGAATATATTTGAGCAAGTGCCCTTGTGATAGGATTGAGCCTTCTTTGGGTATATTCCCAGGAGTTATATAGCTGTGTCCTGAGGTAGAATGATTTCCAATTTTCCAAGAAACCAACACATTAACTTCTAAGTGTTTGTACAAGTTTGGACTCCCACCAGCACTGGAGGAATGTTCCCCTTTCTCCACAACCTTGCCAGCATGAGCTGTCACTTACATCTTTGATTTTAGCCATTCTGGCATGTATAAAATGAAATCTCCCCAATTTTTAATTTTGATATCCATTTCAGCACTTTCAAATTTATCCTTCTAAGCTCAAGGACACTCTTCAACAATTCCTGTAGAGCTCTGAATTTAGTATGTTTTAGGGATTATTCATATTTTGTTCACGTTAACTTGCCTACTTAATTTACACTAAAAAGATTCTTCCATTTTTTGAATTAGTAAGAGAATATTTTTGGATTACAGATTACATTAATTATGGTTTATCACAAAAATCATTGAATTATATTGTTTCTGAGAAGAAAGGAATCTAGATCTTGGTGTGTATTTAACAACTATAACCAGTTGTGTCCCTGCTTCCTTCTGTCATTTTAAATTTAACATGTAAGCTTTGTTCAAAGAAAAAAAAATATTTTTACATATGTTTCACGTAGTAAAGAGCAGATCTATATAACAATATAAGAATATGTAATATATTTTAAAAGAACATATACATTTAACATCAAATATTTTTAATGGCTTCTATCTATTTAAGGAAAGTTAGATGAGAACAGAAAGGAAAATATGGATTAAAAGCAACATTGGACTTAAGCTTTGATTCATCATTTCTTTTTTTTTCAGATATTATCATCTCAACATGCCTTTATTAGTTCTTATATTATGTGACATGATGAAAATCAGAGATTTATATTGAATTAAAATTATAAAATGGCATGTGCTTCGAGACAATTTACACAATAAATTTACACATTAAATTTTACAAATTAAATTATACATTAAATTTACGCATTAAAACATATCTTTTGTAATTAAGCTGAAAATGTAGGTTATTTTTGAGGGCTCAGTGAATAAAGTCACTTACTGTTAAGCCTGATCTCCTGAATTCAATTCATTGATAAGGTAAGAGAGAAATGACTCCTAAAAATTGTCTGTTTGATATCCATAAGTGCAGTGACGCACACATACACACACACACACACACACAATTCTATATTAATTTACTTATAAAGATTTTAAAGTCTTACAATAAAATTATGAACTACAGATGACTTTTCCCAAGGAATAGTCAGTACAAAATAAAAGAGGCAGGAAATGGAAAGAGCCTTACTTCATCTGTAGATTGTTATTGGCATTTAAGAGAGTATAAAATATTTTAGTGATACATTAGTTAACAATATAAGATTTGGGGAAAAATACAGTTTAAAATTTGTTCAGGATATTTTTGGCAATGTAAAACCATCAGAAAATTTTCCCTTGAAGAAAATTATAATTTAGCATGCATTCTAATTTCATCTCTAGTAAAACTAAGAAAAAATGGATAGCAGATTTTATCTTTTTATAGTTTCCTAGAATTAGCTTTAAGTTGGCAAAATAAATAGAAGATGATAATTCTGTGAACTTGAAATAAACAGCTATTGGGAAATAAAGAGGGTAAGTGTTCACCTAATCAGTAAGTCAACTTTATAACCCTGAAGTCATATGATCTTATCTCTGTGATTTGCCTTGTCTTTATCCATCATATTGTGGATGCAGGTTAAAAATACTTTTAAAACTGAGTACAGTATGACTTGTTTATTTTGGGCTATGTGATTATTTATTCTAAGAAGCAGTAAAGCGGAATATTTTGCTTGCAGTTTTACAACATTCTACTTTGAATTTTCTGCAAATCGTATCCCTTCCTTTATAATCTTCCCAAAGCCTGAGCATGGCTGGAAGATAAAACCATAACCAAAACTTCAACATAAGGGGAGCCTTTTCCAGTGGGCAATGTAAAAAAAAAATCTGTTCTTCACTGTATTCTGTTATGCATTTCAAACAGCTACTATAGAAAGAAACTAGGACTCTACAAATCCTGGACATTCCTTCAGCTTTGGAGCTTAGGTGACACATAACTTAGGTATGACAATATCTTAGCAAAACCATGCATACTGGTAAGTATTTCCACATCTATATGTGATCATTATGATACCCCAACCACCACCATCAGTGTGTACTATTTTCTTGTTCTGCAATATTCACAGTGATAAACATGTTCTTACATTATTTCACCGAATCTTGAGGAAATCTTTACTGTATAAACACTAGTACAGATCACAGAAAGAGAGAATAAGGCTGCACACATAAACTTAAAGTTTATATCAAGGGAACATTTGTTTCACTCAGGAAATGTGTATACCTGATAGCAGTTAAAACTGAATCTGGTGTTCTGTGAAATGGCTCTTGGTGACAAGGAATTTTACCTGCATGAGAAAACTGAGAGATAGACTTGTTAAATATATTATGTTCACAACTATTTGACATGCTCTGTAAATTCAATGATCAAATCTTCCTTAACCCTCTGTGTTGCTGAACTTAATAGTTAACTATAACTCGAAGTAAAATTAATGCAGTTACTCTTTTTTTCTTCATATAGGTTTGGTATTACATCTGGGTTTTATGAATTTTAAGTTTTTTCTCTGTTACTTAAGTAGAGTGGCTGTCTCAAATTTTGTCTTTAGTATTAGATGACCAAAGACATAGTAGTTTCACTGTAGAAAAGGTCAGCTTCTGTGTCTTAACAACATTAATGGGACTGTGTTGGTAGGTCTCATAGCCAAGTGATGAAGATTCATACCAACCACCATGTGAATGATCCATCTTGGCAACATTAAGTTGTCTTCAACTCCAACTGAAATATGGACTGCAACTTCCATGGGAAACCAGTAGCAGAGACATTCAGCTAACAAATAGGAAAGCACCACTACATGGAAACCAAGACTATGCTTCCTGTATTAAATTGATATTTTTTTTAGTAATTTCTTAGACATGAATAGAATACAAATATAGAAAGCAGCAAAATTAAAATTATTAAATTTGCAACTTTGAAAACTGCAACAGTCAAAAGTAGATACTGCAAATCATAAAAGCCTATGTCCTCTTTTTGTGAGATACAGGGTCTATGGGAAGTCGAATGACAAATGTGAAACAGGACATAGTATACTTCTTCTAGCTGTTTCTTTGCAAGTGTGAGATACATGACCTGATCAAATTAGGAGAAGACATAGTAGAGACTTATTCTAAGTGCTGATAATAAAAACCAGTTCTTTACGTCCACTAGCTCAAGTGCTAGAATAGTAAATAGTAAATGTTAAATAAGATGATAGATTGAAGATGTAAACGAATCACACAATAGATGTTCCTTCTAAAGGTTTGAGAGAATGCTGAGATTTATATCTGCAACAAAAAAAGACATTTAATAAAAGCTTCTATTAAGTGCCTGAGATAAAACTTGCTGTAGAATCATCAGAGGGAACCATTTGTATTCTTTTCTATTTGAAAGTCAATGGAATTTGGCATATAGGCTGAAGAAAGTCTGCACTGTAATCATCATTTTAGAAATCATTTCTCCAGAGACAATCATAGTGAATTAAGTCTGTGTTAAAACACCTATGTAAGTTGAACTAGCTTCCATTAAACAAGCTAATAATTTGTCCTACCTAAATAATTCATTTTAATTAATATTAAAAATATTGAATAAGCTTTGAATTTTAAGTTTATTGTTCATGCCTTTCTGCTTCCATGCCCTGCAAGCCTGACCATGTGATGCTCATGGTAAGATCTTGGTTTAAGATGTATTGTATTACTCTTTCTCAATTTTGGGTACTTCAATGGAGTACTGGGTCTTAAGGTAATTACTTTGCTTTAAAAAAACAATAAATCAGGAGTCTAAAAAAAATATTTCAGAAGTCAAGTACTCTTTCTTAAGTAACAACCTGTATGCTTCATTTATATTTCCTAAATATAATGCAGCCAGTGGCCTACAAAGAAAATTGCAGGACAAAGGGAGAAAGCTTGTCTTAAAAAATAGAAAAAAAGAAGGAAGAAACAAACAAATAAACAAAAAGAAAGAAATGAAGAAAGAAAATAGAAAAGGAATCTAGGAAGCTAGCCTACCATGACATGGAAAGCAAACCTTTTATGGCTTCTTCTAAGAAAAGCATTCTATTATGATTTCCTCTTCAAGGTGCTGTTGGAATTTCCTCCTCAATTTCTCTCACTAATAAATAGGCTGAACCTATGTGGTGAATTAAACTCTTTTCTCCAATATCATGCTTTGGCCATATATTTACCATAGCAACAAGATGGACCTAGAACACAGCATAACCACACCAGTCACTCTGCTGTCTTTTCCATGACATTACAGGACAGTGGGCCTCCATATGGCACTGTTATACTCCTGGTGTCTCAGTTAATCTTTGCCAGGTTTGTTAATCTTTCATCTTCTCACTCCTACTACATTCACTATGCTTAGACTTTTGAAACTAAATTACGCCCCTTCTTTACTTCCCTGTGAACTATGAACTACTATGTGCCTACCTTGAAGGCATCTCTTTTCCCTGCATAATTTGTGAACAGAGGAGGCCCATTCTACCCTTTCAGAGATTTCAGAGATTATCTGTACATCAGTGTTTTTTTAACTGATGAAGATACATAAATTTTCTTGCAAAGGCATGGAAGGGACACAAATAGTTCCTCAGTGGACAAGAAAATATGCTCTTAGCTTGTTATTAGAAAATACTCTTCTCTGTGGCAAAGTTAGTAGGTAAGTTTGCAGATTTTTAATAGAGAGATTTGTTTCTTAGTTCGGACTTCCTGTCTTTAATTTAACCCATCACAAACAATCATTTCACTGGGCCTTTGTTGTAGGAGGGTAAGAAACACAACAGTCACAAGGAGAGAATCAAACATAAGATACTTTTCCAGTAGGCAATACAGTGTTCTTCATTATTTCTTAGGTGTCTCTTGGATACTGTTACTACCTTTGAAACAATCTCCCTAATTTAATAAATGTTTAGAACTATGAAATTAGGATAGAATCCGAGGTTTTCTGTTTGCCTCCTTTCATCCCAGCCCCATTTTTGTCTTTCCTCTCTCCCTCTCTCTTCCTTCCTTCCCTTTCTCTCCTCCCTCTCTTCCACCTTCCCTCCTGCTATTTCCTTGCTCTTCATGTGATTCCACCATGACTTAGGATGCACCATGTCACTACAGGTCAACAAAGCAAGTTAAACCTCTTACTGACTGAGATAGCCTCCTTTACCACTGTATTTCTAATGCAGTCAATGTGGTGAGAAATAACAGAAGTTCTATGTGACAAAAACTTATTTGGACAAAGGAGTAAGAAGGAAATGTGTTTCATTATCTTTTCTATCCTTTCCTTTGATATTCCCCTTTAACTTCATTCCTTCCCACTAATTGACACTAAAACAATCCCTTCACATGTACAGTAAGTGTAACGTATTTTTACATAAAATGTACTGACTCGTATTTGTGCAGATGCTGTTTGATAATAGAAATTGAAATGTTTCTTGGAGCAGCCCTGATACCTTATACATCATCAACTAGAAATTTAGGTAAATATATAAATTCTAAAAGGAATTCTTGAAAACAAACATTGAGTCATTACAGATTAAGGTATCTGCAGGTTTTTACATGTCAGAATTGTACCACAGTTGTGTTTCCCTTTAAATTACTAACATGTAAGTAGTATTTTAAGATTTTTAGAACATTATATGTGTCGTTTTTATTTTCTGTAGAGAGGAGCAAGGTGAACATACAAATTAAAGATCATACACTATTTATAGAAGAATATTTGGGTTAGAGATATATGGATTGTTTTGGAAAATGATGCAATAGTTATTTATTTGTGAAAAGCCATGTGCTAGAAGATAACAACTCATTTCACACTGAATTCTCAATCTGTTGTTACAGAAGTTATAGCTTCTATTAAAATTAATATAATGAATGGGGACTCCAAAGGGGAAAATGATTAATTTAGAATTCCATAATAATTTAATGATATCACAAAGGACAAATCTTAATTGGATTCTTCCTAAAAGAAGCTAGCTTTTTGTTTATAAATTTATCCTAGAAGAAACAAATGGTGGGAAAAGAGTGAGAGTGCATTGTCCGTGTGTGTGTGTGTGTGTGTGTGTGTGTGTGTGTGAATGTGTGGTGTTTGCTTGTGTGTGTTTGTGTGTGTATGTTTTATATGTAGTTACATATTCATATGCATGTGCATTATTTTGTATATATGCCTATGTAACTAGATAGATTTATTGATTTACATTTCAAGTGTTATCTTTCTTCTAAGTTTCCCCTCCTGAAACCCCCATCCCATCTTGCTTCCCCCTGCTTATATGAGGGTGCTGCCCCACCCACTCACCCACTCTCACCTCACTTCTCTGGTATTACCCGTGTAAGCCAAAGGGCAGTGCCATGTGGCTTCTTTTTTTTTTTTTTTCTTCTTCTTATTTTTTCTCTATCTCTTTTTTAAACTAGATAGATTTATTGATTTACATTTCAAATGTTATCTTTCTTCTAAGTTTCCCCTCCTGAAACCCCCTATCCCATCTTGCTTCCCCCTGCTTATATGAGGGTGCTGCCCCACCCACTCACCCACTCTCACCTCACTTCTCTGGTATTCCCCTGTACTGAGGCATTGAGCCTTCACAGGACCAAGGACCTCTTCTCATATTGATGCCCAACAGGCCACTCTTTGCTACATATGTGTCTGGAGCCATGGGTGGCTCCATGTGTACACTTTGTTTGGTAGTCACTGTGAGCACTTGGGAGTCTGGTTGATTAATGTTGTTCTTCTTTTGGGGTTGCAAACCCCTGCATCATTTTAAGATAGTATCTCTCATAGAAGCTAAACCCACAGGTTCGGCTAGACTTATTAAAAAGCCAGTATAAAAATTTTTTTGTTTACTGAATACTATGATTGTGGATATGTGCTACTTTGCCTAACTTTTAATCTAGGTGCCACATATCCATTTTCAGGTTATCATCTTACTTTACAATCACTTTAAAACTGAACCATCTTCCTAGACCCCACGGTTATTTCTTTACATAAGAAATATACCTAATGTATTTAATAAATCCTTGACTTTTAAATATGGGCATATTTGCTAATCCTGTGGTGTAATAAGAAAGCAAGTTATTTTAATTGAAATTTCCCTAAAACTTGTATAAAATTGAGGGATTATAAAGTTATAACCAAATATGCTAGAAATTAATAGCTTCACAGTCCATGAAAGCCCACAGTGTATATTATTGTAAAGCAGAGCCAGTTGTTCAATACACAATAATGATGCTCAGAATAACAAAAAAAGCATAAACATGGCCTAATAAAATAAGTTATCTAGAGATGGTGAAAACTTATTCTGTATGAAATGTTTTGTATGGATCCCATGAGATTTCTTTCAGCTCTTTCTCTTTACAACTAGTCCGTCTTTCATAACTGGGGCTGTTCTCCTGGGATAACCCTGGTGGGTTTAGCTTTTATAGAACAGAACAGAAGCAATGAGGATACGGAGCCTGATTGGATCCCCACTCTAGGGATTCTGGCTCATAAGCTGCTCAGGAGGATTTTCAAAATAAACAAAACGCAGGTTTTTTTTTTTAAAATTTAAGTAGAATGGACTTTAAAAAAATCAAAGGAAAAATTGCCTCAGTGTGGTGATACTGTTGGCATTTTAAAATCAGTGTCCTCATCTCACAACTCAAGTCGAATAATTTGGTTTAATAAAAAGATATAATTTTCATCCTAGTAATTGATTCAAGTGTATCATAATTTGATTAAATTTTTGATATGTTTGACACAAGCAAGTTATGCTTTGGACTTAATAAGACCCTAATATCATAATTGCTTCCAGCAATTTTTAATAAATAATGTTTTCTCCTTATAAGAAATATATTTCATAATATCAAATAGTTGAATAAAAATCCCAAGTACAGTGAAACAACATATAAATAATTTTGCATAAGCACAGTAGTACTTTACTAACCTCTGGGTTATCTATCATAAACATTGATTCTTTTCCTGTTTTTGTTTTGTTTTATTGCTGTTAAGATAGAACTTTGCCTAAGGTTGCCAAGAATGCTATCACTAAAGCACAAAGCTATATCCTCTGCCCATTTTATACTCTTAAGAAAAGGTCCCACCATATTGCCAAGTCTGCCTAAAAATTGTGCTGTTGCCCAGGCTGGGATTGTGTCAAAGGATAAACCAAGCTAGCTGTGAACTTGGCATCATCTTATCTCAGTTACTGTACCACCTAGAGTAATAGTATTCTTTATGAAGTCTGGATTAAAAATTAATGTTTACACAATAATTTGCATTGTGTCAATGTCAGAAAGTAATAAGAAAGAGTAAAATTTTAAATTCTGGATGCTTAAAAAGTGAGTGCTTGTATTTAATCCTAAAGTGGTTTGAATTGGGAAGAAATGTGACAGGATACAAATGGGCTAAATGTGCAATATTTAATCTTTTAAATTCTCTGTACTGTTCCTAAAATGGAAGAGTAAGTCTCTGTGGTGTAACCTGATCAATGTGCAGATCTATTTTGGACATTTTTTCTAGTGTATACTTAAGAAGTGCCTGACATTTATTTGTGTTGATTTCACAGCCCATGTAATAAATGATACATGTTTTCTAAAAACAAAACAAAGCAACCAAATGAACAAACGGAGCTGGCCCAAAGTTAACTGCTCCTAACCAAACAGCTTCATACTGAACTGAGCTCAGCTGCAATCTACTACATCACATGAACCTACAGCAACTGCACTCACCTGAACTGCCTCCATTTTGACTCACTCGGGGCTGATTATAAATAGCTTCTCTTTCCTGTCCTCATGACGGTTCCTCATATAGTGTCTCTGACTCATGCTGTCAAATCTTTCTCTGATTCATCATTTTGTCTACCACTCAATTAGACAACAATTTTAAACATGATTACTTCCTTCTACAAACTACCTTTGCCTTCATTGTTAGGGATTAAAGGTGTGTACTAAAGGCATGTCTGCACTCCAGCCAGAGGAGTTAAAAGTGTTCAGCATTTCTGCATTCCAGCTGGATCATACAGATGGAGAAGGTTTTTGGATGTGATCACTTGCCAGAGCAGCCATGTTGCTACATCAAAATTTCTTCACATCTTCTCTCTTTCTGTTTAAGCTAAAAATCTTACAGTTCAACTATGAGGACATAAACAATTACAGACCCCATAAGCCTAACGGTCTGAATGTTCTTTTGAAGATCTGCTAGTGTAGTGATCCTTTTCCTATAATCACAGTCCTGATCATGTATTCGCCAGAAAATGTTCATTTCAGCATCAAGGTTTTCAGTCTGCCAGTCTGACAAATGATCTGTACTTCTTTCACTAGTTTGTTGAGCTCATGCAAAGGAATCAGCTTTCTGCGTTGTCTGTGTTACTCTCTTTCTTTGTTTTTTCTGTCCTTGAGTCATGCCTTTCATGTAGATGCATCGCTTGCTCTGATCAGATCTTTATCAGTTTTAATAGTCAAGATGGAAACTTAGCAAGTAAAATTATCTCTACTAAAGAAAGTGGCATAGAATAGATCTAAAACAACAGAAACATTTGTGTTCCAAAAATCACTGTTTCTGCCTTGCTTCACTTGAAAACATATTTTCCAATTTTCTTCAACCTTTTTCAAAATTTCCAATGTTCTCCTTGTTCAAAAGACTTGGCACTATTTATACTATATAGTGATTCCATTTTATTGCATGCTAGGGTATTTTTTTTTTATTATTGAATTTCAACCCAAGAGTGAGAATCTACAAAGCGGGAACTTTTCTGTAAAAGCAGTGTTTGTCCTCTATTTTTAAATATGAGGTGTGTGTCCATGGGCATTTCAGTGAGAATAACCGGAGTCACAAAAATCACACCTGTGTTTTCTCCAAGTGAAGGTTAATGAAATGGTAGAAATCTTAAAAAATATTCTATAATGAGAATCTTTCATAAAGTTTCCTGATAACTATAGATATTAAAAATGATTTAAAAATTAGCTGGATTTATGTTCATATTTAATATGATCCTCGAGAAAGCATAGCTAGGGGACAGAGTCACAGGGTTTAGCTCTCTGTTAAGTTTAACAAATTTGCATGTTTAAATTTTCAGTTTCAAGTCACATGAAAGTAGGCAAAGAAAGTCATAGGTACAAAAAAAATTAATCAGTGCTGTTAGTAATTAACCAGCCCACATTTTTATTTATTGAACCAGGAAAAAAACATACCATTTAGTGTTCAATTTAGTGGAAAGTCCATGCAGTGAAATAATAATGCTATGCACACGTGAACTTTTAATTGTAGGTTTTATTTCCAACTTCAACTAATTTTATAAAACTGAGACCAGTAGGTGGCCCCTTCTGGTAGAAAGAAACAGTATTAGCTACTGCAGAGAGCTTGTTCATGAACTGCCTGAGCTGACTTAACATGAACAAGCACCTGTCACAAATGAAGCATCTGCTGAGAGACCCAGGAGTGTTTTTGGTTTAAGGTTACACTGATTTTGACATAAATGTCTCAAATCTTTTTTATCCCTTTCCTCTTAGATGTCATTTCTCTGAAATGTGAAGCTCTTAAGAATCAAGAACCGATGTCTTGAGATTGTCAGGAAGAAATCTGTAAAAATATTGAATGTCAAATTTTTCACCCATAATTTATCCATGTAACACTGTTACAAAGTATAGTACCACTATTATTTCCATTTTGAAGGTTAAAATCTATAATACTATTGATACTATAAAACTTCTAAGCAAGGAATAATTCCTTCACACATGCCCAAAACATCCAAATTTGTTTGAAGTTCAGCAACTCAAATTCCATTTCTTATTCCTCACAATTTCCAATCATTAGTTGTCAAAGAGCAATGAAAAGCACAGGTAGAAATGGGGACAAGAGAAAAATCAGGTTAGTCCTGAAGATATTTTTAAAACTGTTTCAGTGAGCTAATTTGTTCTTTATAATTACTTGTTTTAATATATTTGACTACTATATGATTAAATGAAATTTTCAACTGTAAAAAAAAACACAGAGCAGCATTTTGTTATATCAGATATTCAATCTGGATTAATTCACTGGTGATAGAGATCTCATGATCCAATCATTATCCTGATTTGTATTTTCTGGAGGCCAAGCTTGAAAGAGACGAAATTTCTGGAGACAGTTTATTTTTATACCTTAAGAAGGACTGGGGAGGTCTGATTGGGTCAGGAGATGAGTGGGTGGCAACATCCTCCTAGAGACAGGGGTATATGGAATGTGGACCAGTCAGAGAGTGGACTGGGAGGGGGATAAAATCTGGATTGTAAAATAAGATTAAATAAAATTTAAATAAAAAGATTTGCATCTAAACACAGACACACACACAGACACACACACACACACACACACACACACACTCACTCACACTAGGACACCCAGGTTGACTCTTGACTCTCCCAGAATCCTTCCAAATATCTCTTGTTTTTCTCTTCCCTTTCCTCATTGTATCTTCTTCCTTCTTCACTCTGTCCTTCTTATCTTCATCATATCTCATACTTAAGAATTATTCTCTGGCCAGCCAGTGGTGGCACACGCCTTTAATCCCAGCACTTGGGAGGCAGAGGCAGGCAGATTTCTGAGTTCGAGGCCAGCCTGGTCTACAGAGTGAGTTCCAGGACAGCCAAGGCTATACAGAGAAACCCTGTCTCGAAAAACAAAAACAAACAAACAAAAAAGAATTATTCTCTTTGAAGGGAGGAGATCCAAACACTACTCACCAAAGTAAAAGTTCAAATAGAGAGTCTACTTTAAGCAGATCAATACCATCTGCAGAAAAAGAACATGTCTCACAGAGAAGTCTTGAATGCATTTACAGGAAGGGTTTTTGTTTTGGTTTGGTTTCAGTTTTTTGTTTGTTGGTTGGTTTATTTTTTGTTTTTTTTTTTTTCTTTTTTGTAACGTTTGTTTGTTTTGTAATTCACTTTGCATCCCAATCACAGCCCCACTGCCTTCAGAGAAGAACATACCTTGTGTACCACCTCACTTTGCATCTAGTCCCAGCAGGTCTTTGTATGTCCTCTCTCAATGAGGCAGTCCAAGAAGTGGGGGAAGGGATCCAAGGGCAAGGAACAGAAAACTAGACAGCCCCATTCTACTTTGAAGGGGGTCTAGGTCCAGCTCTCCTATGCTTCCTGGTTGGTGGCCCAGGCTTTATGAGCCCCCATGGTCCCTGGTTAGTTGACTCTAGGGTTTCTTGTGGTCTCATTGACCCCCCTCCCCTGGCTCGCTTCTATTCAGCACTCTCACAAAACTGCCTTTGGCTGTGGGTCTCACCAATCGTCTTCATAGGATGCCTTTTGAAACCTCTCAGGAGAGAGTTATGCTAGGTTCCTGTCTGCAAGCATAGCAGTGTTATTATTGGTTTAAGGGGTTGGCTCCTCTTTCACACTGAATGAATCTCAAATTGGTGCAGTCATTGGTAAATTGTTCCCTCAGTTTTTGCTCTATCTTTACTCTTCGACATCTTTTAGGCAAGACAGATTTTGGGTTGAAGGTTTGTGAGTGGATGATGTGTGTCTTCCTACTCTGGAAAGCTTGCCTGGCAACAGGAGGTAGCCATTTCAGTGTCTATATTCCACTCTGGTAAGAATAGATAGAGTCATCCTCATAGATGCCTCATATCCTCTCGAATTTCAGGCCTCCAGCTAGTCACCAGAAATGCCCCCCAGCTCAGACTTTCATTCTCATTCCCAGCCCTTTCTCACCCCCCTTTCCTCACAGCTGATCAACATTTCCATTCCCATCCTCACTTCATCTACTACACAGATTCCTCTCTCCATGCAACTCAAGAGAACTATTTACTTTCCTTTTCTAAGATTGGTGCATCCTCTCTTGGGACCTCTTTATTACTCACTTTCTTTGGGTGTGTGGATTTTATCATGGTTATCTTGAACTTTATGGCTAATGTCCACTTATAAGTGAATACATACCATATATGGGTTTTCTTTCCTCTTTGGGTTACTGTACTCAGGATGATATTATTAAGTTTCCATCATTGCCTGCACAATCTATGATGTCTTATTTATAAATGTTTGTATAATATTCACTTGTATAGATATACTGAAAGGTATAGAAAACCTATGAAAAATATAGAAAGTTTTTATGACCCTTAGACCTGAGCAAAAGAATGCAGGTTCACTAGTTCCAAGAAAGCAGAACTGAATATAAGATTTTAGGCCTTCACTGCCCCAGGATACATTCTACATTCTGGGAGGGGTACATTATCCCTGAGTCAGAGGACACTTGCTGGATTAACATTCAGGAGAGGAAGGGAGAGGCTGATTAACATTCCTCAGACCTCAGGGAAGAGAACCCACCTGCAGGTGGGGAAGGCCAAAAGGAGGAAGATACATTCCTGATGGCAAAGAAAGATACAAGTCATCTGGGTCGTACCAGGAACTGGCTGACCGCAGGATAAATGGTTAGGCAAAGTTACATTCTTATAAAAGATAAGTGTATAAGATGTTTTCCGCATGACCCTGATTAAATTTGGGTTGGGACTTTTTAAGACTTTGTACTGTTTTTATGTTATGTTTCCTTGGTTACCCCCTCACTCCCCCCCCCATTGGTTTGTGGTTCTTCCCTATATAAGCCCTCCACTTCAAGCCAACAGGGTCAATTCCTCTGCTCCTGCATGGGTTGATAAATTGACCATCAGTTGACTGATCCTGAAATATACCTCTTGCTGCTGCATCAAGAATGGTGTCTTGTGAGTTATTGGGTGACCATGAATTCCTGAGATTGAGGGAGGTCTTCCCTTCATGGGAGGGGTGTCTTACAGTACCCCATTGACATTATTCTTTCTTCTGTTGAAAGAAATCTAGGTTGTTTCTAGTTTCTGGCCACTATGAATAAAACTGATATAAACATAGTTGAACAAGTGTCTCTGTGTCATAGTGGGTCATCTTTTGGGTATATGCCCAGAAGAGATAAATCCAGGTCTTGAAGTAGTGTTAGTCCTAGTTTCTGGAGAAAATTCTGAATTGTTTTACAAAGTAGTTGTACAGGTTTGTGCCACACCAGCAATAGAGGAGTGTTTTCCTTTCTCTGGGTCCTTGCCAGCAAGTGCTATCATTTAAGGTTTTGATCTTAGTCATTCTGATGGGTATAATATATAGTCTTAGGGTGAATTTACATTTCACTGATGACTACGATGTTGGTTATGTCTTTAAGTACTTCTCATCCATTCAAAATTTCTCTGTTGGGAATTCTCTGTTTAACCCTGTACCACATTTTTAATTGATTTATTTGGATTGTTGGTGTCTCATTTCTTGAGTTCTTTATATATTTTGGATATTAGTCCTCTGTTGGATGTAGATTTTTTTTTTCCATATCTGTAGGCCCAAGGGACATTCCTCCCACTGACATCCAACAAGGTCAACCTCTGCCACATATGCAGCCAGAGCCATGGGTACCTCCATGTGTACTCTTTGGTTAGTGGTCCAGTTTAGGAAGCTCCAGGGAGTCTGGCCAGTTGACACTGTTGCTCCCCCTATGGGGCTGGAAACCCACTCAGTTCCTTCAGTCCCTTCTCCAACAAGTGAAACATCTATAAGACAAGAATTTTAAGTCTCTAATGAAAGAAATTGAAGAAGACCTTAGAAAATGGAAAAATCTCCCATGCTCCTGGATTGGAAGGATTAATATAGTAAAAATAGCCATCTTGCCGAAAGCAACCTACAGATTCAATACAATCCCTATCAAAATTACAACTCAATTCTTCATAGAGTTAGAAAGAGCAATTTGCAAATTCATTTGAAATAACAAAAACCCCAGGATACAGAAAACTATTCTCAACAATAAAAGAACTACTGGGGGAATCACCATCTCTGACCTCAACTGTACTACAAAACAATAGTGATAAAAACTGCAGGGTATTGGTTCAGAGACAGACATGTAGATCAATAAAAGAGAAATGACAACCCAGAAATGAACCCACACACCTATGGTCACTTGATATTTGACAAAGGAGCTAAAACCATCCAGTGGGAAAAAGATAGCATTTTCAACAAATGGTATTGGTTCAACGGGTGGTTAACATGTAGAAGAATGCATATTGATCCATTTTTTCCCTCCCTGTACAAAGCTCTAGTCCAAGTGGATTAAGGATTTCCATATAAAGGGAGATACACTGAATCTAATAAAAGAGAAAGTGGAGAAAAGAATCTAACACATGGGTACAGAGGGAAACTTCCTGAACAGAACACCAATGGCGTATGCTCTAAGATCAACAATAGATAAATGGGATCTCATAAAATTGCAAAGCTTCTGTAAGGGAAAGGACACTGTCAATAGGGCAAAACAGCAGCCAACAGATTTGGAAAAGATTGTTATCAATCCTATATCTGATAGATGGCTAATATAAAATATATATAAAGACCTCAAGAGATAATACTCCAGAGAGCCAAATAACTCTATTAAAAATGGGGTACAGAGCTCAACAGAGAATTCTCAACAGAGGAAATTCGAATGGCTGAGAAGCAAGAAATGTTCAATATCCTTAGTCATCAGTGAAATGCAAATCAAAACAACCCTGAGATTCTACCTCACACCAGTCAGAATGTCTAAGATCAAAAACTCAGGTGAGAGCAGATGATGGCAAGGATGTGGAGAAAGAGGAACACTCCTAAACTGCTAGTGGGATGACAAGCTGGTACTTTGGAAATTAGTTTGGTGGTTCCTCAGAAAATTGGACATAGTACTACCTGAGGAGCCAGCTATACCATTCCTAAGCATATATCCAGAAGATGCTCCAACATATAATAAAGACACATGCTCTAATATGTTCATAGAAGCCACATTTATAATAGCTAAAAGATGGAAACAACCCAGATGTCCCTCAGCAGAGGAATGGATACAGGAAATGAGGCATATTACTTTTTTTCTTTCTTTCTTCTTTCTTTTATTTATTTATTTATTTTGTTTTTCAAGACAGGGTTTCTCTGTGTAGCCCTGGCTGTCCTGGAACTCACTCTGTAGACCAGGCTGGCCTCGAACTCAGAAATCTGCCTGCCTCTGCCTCCCAAGTGCTGGATTAAAGATGTGTGCCACCACTGCCCGGGGGTATATTTCTTATATGCAGAAGAATGGCAGATACTGTTTAAGCAACCACTATTGTAGCCTGTGTCTTTTTATTGGTGTATCAAGTTCATTGGTGTTGAGAGATTTTAACGACCAATGATTTTTATTTTGATATTGGTGCATGCATGCATGCGTGCATGCATGCTTGTGTATGTATGTGTAGTTCTTTTCATTTGGTTTTGCTGTGACATGGTTAATTTCTCCTGTTTCCTTGGGTGTATTTACCTTCCTTCTGTTAGTGTTTTCTTTCTAGTATCTTCTGTAGAGCCAGCTTAGTAAAAAGATATTGTTTCAATTTGGTTTGGTGATGAAATATCCTGGTTTCTCTAGGTTGATTGAACATTTTACTGCTTATCGTCTAGGCTGACATCTATGATCTCTTAGGGTCTGCAAGACATTTGTCCTGATCCTTCTGACTTTTCAAGTATCTGTTGAGAAGTGAAATATAATACTGATAGGTCATTTCTGTTTTCCCAGAAACCCCTGTTTTATAACACTACTTTTGGAATGAAAATTCCTTTGATGTTGTTAACTAGGATGTCCAGAGACAGTGCATGCACAGGGTTGTATACTCTGTATTTCTATGTTAAAAGATAAGCACTTTTAGCTTTCCTTTGTTTGATTTATCTCTACTCTTAAAGTATGCATCAATGGATATAAGGCAAGGTAAAATATGGGTTGCTGGTCTATGGTTATATTTGCTAATACCTCCACAGTATCTGTCTTCCTCAGTTTTCAGTTTCAGGCCTGAGGGGACCTGGGGTTTGACCTGTACTCATATCAATAGAACAAATAAAAGACTCAGGAGTAAGTAGAGTTGGATACTATTGGAATGACCTAAAAGCCAATGAAACCTTACTGGTTTTGTTTTATTTTGGTTTTTATTTTTGGTGTGTGTGTGTGTTACATTTTTTTTGGTACTGGTGCCAATAGTTTCTGCTTTCTTGATCTCTGTTTGGTGGAACCATGGTATATTGGCAATTACCATTCTAATAATGGTAACAGAGATTTACCATGTAAAGTTCTTCCTAAGTTGGTTCCTGTATACCTTTGACTACTCTCTTGAACCAGGTTCAGAATATGTCACCATGTTTGAAGTGGAGATTGGCTGGGTCTCTCAGCTAATCTGACAAATAGCCTTTATAGAGGCCTGGAGGGCTTGTGGTAGGTAAAAGAATTCTTAGATATTTCTGTAAACTGCTGTTCTCTGAGCTTGAGAAGCAATGGGAGATTTCTTCAAACTAATAAGTTTATATTTCTCTCCCTGGTTTTCTATTTTAGCTTATATTCAATTGCTGTTGATTTTTTTCTTTATCATTTTTTTCTTTATATGCTCTTATGTATCACTATGCACTTTGTATTTCATTTCTGCCAAAATACTGTGTTTTAAATATTTAGTTGCTTAAAAGTTTGAACACATAAAACATATTACTAAATTGGTTAAAATCTTAAGGAAATATGTTAATATTTACTCATAATTTTCTATTAATAAAATGAAGTCACATTTAATATATTTTTCAGTGTATTTTGAATAAGTTACAATTTTACTGAGATAATTGTGGTTCTAATGAAACATTTAAGGTGTTGAATATTCTTTGGTAAATTTCATTGTTTTAAACTATTTTTGACTTAGTCACAGAACTAGGAATATAGTGTAATTGATGGAGTGTTTGCCCCACATGGACAAAATCCTATGTACATATCTAGCAATGCATAACCTGGGTGTGGTAATACATGCCTATAGTTGCAGAACTCAGGCACAAGTGGAAAAATGCAAAGTTATAAAATGTTAACAACCTT
Source organism: Arvicanthis niloticus (assembly GCF_011762505.2). Lineage (NCBI taxonomy): Eukaryota > Metazoa > Chordata > Mammalia > Rodentia > Muridae > Arvicanthis > Arvicanthis niloticus. Next base: position 6,733,902 of record NC_047668.1, on the reverse strand, counting down.
TTTGTAATAATCTGAGCCATATTTATTTTTGCCTTCTATTTCATCATGCATTCAAAAGACACATGCCTGATATGTCATTTATTTTACATAAAGAAACATGTGTGTTTTATAATAATTTTGATAAATTTAATATCAATGTATAACACTTCTACAAAGTTGACTTACATATGGACCAATGAATTAATTTATGAAACAATGAAATCTAGTATGAAATGACTAATATCCACCCATGACCTATTTAGGATTCCTTATTTAGGCATAGTAGTGAGCTATCTATCAGAATAAAAGAATATATTGTACATTAATAGTCTCAATAACTTTTACATTCAAAGTCTGAAAAATCCAAATACTTTGATTTTTTAATTTTTATTCATTATTTTATTTATTTGCATTTCAAATGTTATTCTTCTTCCCAGTTTCCCCTCTACAAACCTCCTATGCCTTCCCCCTTCCCTGCCTCTATGAGGGTGCTCCTCCACCCGCCCATCTACTTCTGCATCATTTCCCTAGTGTTCACCTACCCTGGGATCATCGAGCTTCCACAGAACCAAGGGACACCCAGTAATGCCTGATAAGGCCATTCTCTGCTACATATCCAGCTGGAGCTATGAGTTCCCCACCCCCCATGTGTACTTTTTGGTTGGTGGTTTAGTACCTAGGAGCATTGGAGGTTCTGGTTGGTTGATATTGTTTTTCTTCTTATGGGGTTGAAAATCCCTTAAGCTCTTTCAGTCTTTGCACTAACTCCTCCATTGGGGTCACCACGCTCAGTCCAATGTTTGGCTGCATCCATCCATATCTGTTTTGATCAGGCTCTGACAAAGCCTCTCAGGAGAGAGATATATCAAGCTCCTGTCAGCAAGCTCTTCTTGGCATCAGCAATAGTGTTTAGATTTGGTGACTTCAGATAGGATGGATCCCTTGAAGCAATCCCACTAAAATCAGGGACAAGGCAAGTATGCCCACTCTCTCCTTATCTACTCAATATAGTACTTGAAGTTCTAGCCAGAGAAATTAGGCAACAAAAAAAGATCAAAGGGATACAAATTAGCAAGGAGGAAGTTAAGATATCATTATTTGCAAATGATATTATAGTATACATAAGTGACCCAAAGACATCCAGGAGAGAAATTCTACAACTGATAAACAACGTCCGCAAAGTGCTGGATACAAAATTAACTCAGAAAAACCATTTTCTTTCTGGTACTCAAAGGATAAATGGGCTGAGAAAGAAATTAAAAATCAACACCCTTCATAACAGTCACAAATAATATAAAAATGTGACATTAACCAAGCAAGTGAAAGACAAGAATTTCAAGTCCTTGAAGAAAGAAATCAAAGAAGATCTCAGAAGATGGAAAGATCTCCCATGCTCATGGATCAGCAGGATAAACATAGTACAAATGGCCAACTTAAACTAAAAGCAATCTACAGATTCAGTTAAATCCCCATCAAAATTCCATCTAAATTCTTCACAGAGATAGAAAGAGCAATTCAGAAGTTTATCTGGAATAACAAAATCCCAGAATAGCAAAACCAATTCTGAACAGTAAAATAACTTCTGGGGGAATTACCACCCTTGACCTCAAGCTATACTACAGAGCAATAAAACCTGCATGCACTTAGTACAGAGACAGGAAGGTAGATCAATGGAATAGATTGAAGATACTTTGATTTTTATTGACATTGAAAATTTAATCTGTAGAAGGAAAATTCCAGAAGAAATCATGGTATGAAAGTTGTCAGCAATCATCTAAAATAAGTGCTATAGTGGCCCACTTTATAGTTCTAATTGCACCACATGGCTGTCAAAATATTTATTATTTCTTATAAGCCTAAAATCTTAATACTTTCATTTTTCCTGGTAATGAGTATTTAGTTAATTAAACAAGAAAATAAACTAAATGATACCTGGCTTGTGTGTAACTCAATAATAATGTATGTGCTTAAGAAGCATAATGTCCTAGGTTTAATAATTAGTAAAACTAAACAAAACATGAAAGAAACAGAATAATAGGAAGAAGAGAAAAGGAAAGGACATATGAGGAAGAGAGAAAGAAGAGGCAGAAGACAGCACAGAAAAAAGAATAGGTGAATAAAAGAAACTCAGATCATTTGCTCAGTGTAGTATCTCTTAAAACTTCATAAATAACTTTACATACCATTTCAGTTCCACTTAGCAGAAAATTCGCTGACATTTTGTAGATTTTCACACCTGCTCTTTCTAGCCACAATCCAAAGTAAAATTGAAATTCAAACCTTTAAAATTTGAGAACATGACTGTCAATTCAATTTTTAAAAGGTTCATATTATTTTAAGAATGTAAATTTTAACTTAAAAGTAAGTAAAATAATTATTAGAAATTTTGCATAGTTGTTCCTAAAAATAGTATGTATTTTAAATATTCAATATTAATTAATAATAAATATTAATATAAATATTTATATATGATTTTCAAGACAGGATTTCTCTGGGTAGTGCTGGCTGTCCTGGAACTTTCTGCAGACCAGATTGACCTCAAACTCAAGATATATGCCTACATCTGCCTCCCAGTTGATATGATTAAAGTTGTACATTATCACTACCCAGCAGCAGTATGTATTATTAAATTAATACATTCACATTTGATAAAATGTAGGATATAAATTTAGCAAACTACAATGCAAAATATACCCCAAATTTTAAGCAGAGAACAAAAGAATTATGTCTCATCCCATATTATATTGTTTGAATACGGCTATTAAAATATTTTGTATTAATATATAAAATAGAGATGAAACATGACATTTATTTATTTATCTTAATAAATCAATTCATTGCTTCACCTCAGTGGATATTTGCAAGTATAATGAATGTGTTCTGATTATATTCACTCCCCTGCTCAACTCTTCCTTCAATTCACATCCTTTCTACATGCAATCAACTTAGTTTTATTATTTAAAGATCCTACTAGACAAGTTTGCACTACCCTCTTCTTCTTAAAATGGCTGACTTTAAAGGTATGATACTCTTAAAAAGAAAGGGATTTCTTCCTCTTTCCATCGATAAAAGTTACCAATAGTTTTATGCCTGGGAGTGAAATTGTGTGCCCAACTCCTCTCTATTTACTGCAATTTGGTATGCCTTGGTATGCCCAGGTTTTCTTCTGTGACAATTTTGAAGGTTCATGCTTGGAGTTGCCCTATCATATCCAAAAGATGTTTTCTTTAGCTGTCTCCTGGCTTTATCACATATTCTCATTCTACTCCATCTTTCACAATGATATCTGAGCTATGGGTGGAGTGTGAAATATCTATGTTTCCTTTAGTGCTCAGCATTCTGCAGTCTTCTACTCTCTGTACTTTGGCTACTTGTTGGTTACTATGTTCATCATCATCTACAGCAAATATAATTTTCTTATATGAGGAATGTGACATGCCCTGATCTATGCCATTACAGTAAGTCATGAGAAGTCAGTTTAATACTAACTAGTAGCAAAATAATGCTAGGATTTTCCTTATGGTCTATTGCCCAATTATGGTGGGGGGTATGGGCTTCATCCTGTGAAGTAGGATTTGGAGTTAATAAAATGTGGCAATTTACTACCATGTTGCTCATGTCATTATTTTACTATAGTGTATATTTTATATGCCAATAATTGTAGCTTGAAAGGTTATAGCTGTTTAATTGTGCTTAAGATCAACTTATCAAGAAGTGTTTCTTTATAGGAAATGGAAATCATCACAGAAAATAATCGAGACAATGCAGAAATCACTGATTTGTGGGAGTTCAACCATGGTGGGTAAATTTGAAGAAGAGCAGCTCAAGATTCGATCAGAGAACATCATTGAAAAAGGATTACCGTGATTATAAGTGTCAGAATACCAGAAGAAATACTATGAGGCAATCTCCCCTAGAAATGGCTGAATAAAGAAGAAACAATGCTAATATCAATGAACATAGAAGTGTGGAAGGTGGAAAGCAATAATTATCTGTTGTATAAAAAACTATTTATAATGAAGTGAAGAATTATGCTGGTTACCAAGGAACAGCTTTGACATCACAGGCTAAACTCAGACAGTCAGTGAAGTGCTATGACAATGCAATTGATTGTGTCCCAAAGTGAATGGCTTCCAGATATTTAACTCCTGCTGATAGCAGCAGGGAAAAAGAAACATATTTACCTGAGTTTCCTTCTTCTTGAGTCAGGGACCTCTTGCATGCCAGGAAAGAGGCTCAAATTTTATTAATTTATCCAGATTTAGAAGGCAAAGAAAAAAAAAAGAAAGGAAAGTAAAGTGAAAGAAAGGGAAGGGAAGTTGTGGGGTGTTGACAGAAGGCGGCTATCGTCAATGTAGCCATCTTGAGCCATATACCCTGAAAAGAGACTTGCTTACATTAGCCTACAACAGCTGTGCACACTCTGATAACATCTTGCTTTAGATACCCAGGATTTTCCCTTGGGTGTGTGAGACTTAAAGGTGTGTGACTTAAGGGTATGACTTAGAGATCAGATTTAGAGACAAGACCTAAGGGCATAATTAAAGGCATGACTTAGAGGTGTGGCTTAGAAGTAAGACATATAAAAGGCAGACAGGAGAGTTCAGAACAATTTGGAGTAACAGAGATTCAGACACTAAGAGTAGGAGTAGACATTAGACACTCAGAAGAGAACAATTTAGAGTAAAACTTGGAACTAGGAATTAGGTTAGACACTTGCAACAGAGAATTAGGCACTTGGCACTAGGATAAAGAACTTGGAACTTGGAGGCACTAGGAACTAGGGACTAGGGACTAGGAACTAGGGACTTGGAGAGAAGAAGAGAGACTGAAGAATAAACGGGATTGAATCACACTCTGTCTGGTCTCCATTCTTTGAGTCCGTCCTCACTCTCTCTCTTGCTGAACCCCAACCAGAGCTGCTTGGGACAGTGCAGGCTAACAAGTTTGTCCCCAAGGCTTTTGGCAGTGCGGGTTCCAACACTGACAGAACGGTCCGAGACAGGAAGGCAAGGGAAAGGAAGGGGAAGAGAGTGAAGGGAAAAGAAGGGAAAAAAAGGGAAGAGACAAAAGAAAAAAGAGAAAAAACACATACACATATAACATGTATACTGAATGAAGCTGAAAAACCGACTCCACCACCAATTTATTTTTGTTCTTAGTTTTTATGTTCTCAGGACAATAGAGCAAATGGTTTCCTAAGCATTTTTGCATTTCATAAGTTCAGAGTAAATTTAAGGCAATAGTTCATGTCATAGATCGATAAAACTTACTGATGTACAGCAGCACTGTTTACATGTCTTTCTGTTAAGACTAGTACCCGCCTAAGCATTCATTATCTGTTACTAGCTCCATTAGTTTATTATAAGTTTAAAGTAATAATTTTCATGTCATAAGTTAGCACTGTTTTTGTCAGGAAACAAAACATCTAACTTGTGTATTATTATTTCAAAATCTTGTATAGATGAACTAGCCTATCATTTTTTTTTGTCCTTGCATCTACAATATGACTTTTAGCTCCTAGGTAGCAGCCTCATTCCTAACCTAGAAAGAATGTTTTCCTAATTATAAATTTCTTCCAAACCTGTTTTCTTTTCCTAGTGCAATTAGCCTATGACACATGAAGTTTTATAGAACTTTATTTACAGCATTTGTTCTATAAGGGGCTTGGGATTATTTAATAAATTTAGGAATTCTATAAAATCATTATCTGGAATTATGAAATAATCAATTAGCCTACATAGCACTACTACATGAAAGTACATCTTCATATTGATTTTGTGGGAATTCTGGCCGATAGGGTGGGCTGAGTTCCAGGAATCACTAAGTTATCACATAGGGACGTAAAAGTCCTATCAGCAGTGAGAAGCAACCCTGGGATTAAGAATCTGAGAATCCTGCATCTCAGAGCTCACCTATCACAGCCCTGCAAAATGGTGGGCCAACTCTAGAAAACTTACTTGCTTGCCAGAGACTTTTCTAGATAGCTTCTGACAGCTGGTTTAGAAAAATATATGTAATAGATTATTTTCTAATATTTATAGTTATTTTAGCCACAGGAAGATGGCAAATGTTCTAGTACCAGGCATTATTTGGTTCCTGTTTAAAAAACAAACAAACCATAACAGCAACCAAATAAACAACACCAGTAATACAATGATAAAGAAGAATATTCCAAACTAAATCTCTTTCAACTTTACTCTTTTCCATAATTTTCAGAAATATGCATAGATAGAACTCTTTGTTTTGTTTATTGGTTTGTTTATTCTTGGATGCTATTTTGAGGCACATGGTCCTGTGAACTCACACTGAACTCAAACTCATTACAGAGCCGATGGTAGCCTTGAACTTGTCTTTTTATTCCTGCATCAACTTCAAAATGACAAAAATTATAACTATGAATCACAATGCTTGCTTTAAGGACTCTTTAATTTAAAGGTCATTAGTTTCCATCTTTGCAATGATGTATAATGCCTCATCATCAACTTGATTAAAAGTAGTATAATTATACTGGGTTATATTTATTCCACATATTAATATTTTTACAAAAATTCATCATTTAATTTTGATGCATAATAAATTATATTTGGCAAACAAAAATAAAACAAATTAGAATAAAATTGGAAACTATTTGCTTGCAAGCATTGCTTATCTTTGATGAAGTCCTTGGATTGGATTAAACAATACAAATATATGAGCTTATCAATAAAATATAAATTTCCACTTTGAAAAAAGCCTTTTCTATAAACTGTAATATTTATAGCAGAAGAGCCAACATAGAAAGAATAACCTTCACAATGGATATATAATAATCACTTTCTTAGTCACTTATTTTCAATATGGAGTTTTATCCAGGAAATGTAAACCATTGTATTTTTTTCTCATTAAATATTTTGTTTAAATATAATATGAACAAAATCCACTTGTGATTGAGTTTAAATACATTAATATAATTAAGCTAAACCTTGCATATTTATGACTATTGTATTTTATAAAATAAGTTTTATAGTTTCTTCCACTGCAGTAATACAACATCCATATCAAATTTGTATTGCAAATTCAGGACTAATTTAATCTGCAAATCTACAATGAATCTTGGCTAGTCACAAAAATAGATTCATTAACTGACTGAACATTACAAACACATATTAATCTGTTCTTTTCACCGTGACTCTAGAAAGCACTAAGAAAAGACAATGGCATTCAATTACCATAATTAAATTTGTATTAATATATTATTACTCATTAATTCTGTGCTGTGTGAATATATTTTAATTAGAAATATAATCTAAAATTTAAAAATGTTTTCTTCAGTAGAATTTTACAGACATATAAAATAAACATGAACAGTATCAAAATATACAGAAGACAAACAACATTTTTTTTGAAATAATTTGTTTAAGTGACACTCAAATTATTATAAACTTCATTTGAACAAAACACCATTGACTATAGTACCTTGGAATTAGATATTTAAAAAATGAGATAAAGAATAAAAATTCTTCCACTACACTGCATACTTCTCAAGAATATGATTAATTTGCCTAAGGTGCTAGAGGAAAATAATGCTAACATATAAGAAATTAAAGACTGTTATTTATAAAATTGACTATAAGACAAGAAACTAAATTTCTATTTGAGACCTCTATTAATTTAGTCTATCATATAAATATTTTGTATGGACCTCAGTAATTGAAGTGAACAATAGAATGTGACATAAAACTAAAAGGAAAATATCTTTTAAAAATTATGTATTTAATTTTTCAACAAGATTTTAGTATGTAGCTTTGAGTATATAGAAACTTCCTCAAATAAATAATTGTCTATTCATATTTAGATAAAGGACACTAATAAAACATAGTGGGTCCAGCAGGAAAAAAAACCCACAACATCAATGGCATACAAAACCAACAATAAAGAGATAGAGCAAAAGACAGGAAGGGAGGAGGGAAAGAATGAATGATGAATACTAGTTGGGCAGATGCCATCAAGAGTGGGAGGATAAGATAAGGAAATCAGAGCATGAATGTGTTCATTCAACCTTACAGATGTATGTGCATTTTTGTTCTCTATTTTAACTTTTCAAATGTTCAGTTTTTTTTATTTTTTTTTAGATTTTTTATTAATTATTTTATTCATTTACATGTCAAATGATACCCACTCTGGGTTACCCTTTCACAAACTCTCCATCCCACTCCTACTCTCCCCTCTCCTTTTTTTCTATGAGCATGCTCCTCCACCACTCACCCAATCCCACTTCACTGCTCTAGTATCCCCCTACACTAGGACATCTATCCTCCACAGGACCAAGGTCCTCCCCTCCCATTCATGTCAGACAAGGCCATCCTCTTCTCTCTCTCTCTCTCTCTCTCTCTCTCTCTCTCTCTAGATAGATAGATAGATAGATAGATAGATAGATAGATAGATAGATCTAGAACTATGGATCCCTCCATGTATACTTTTGGGTTGGAAGCTCTGGGCGGTTTGGTGGTTGATATTGTACTTCCTATAGGGTTGCAATCCCCTTCAGCTCCTTCACTCCTTTTCTTGGATTTTCCATTGGGGTCCCTGGGCTCAGTCAGATGGTTGTCTGTGAGTATCATCATCTGTATTGATCAGGTGCTGGTAGAATCTCTCAGGGAACAGCCATACCAGCCTCCACTCAGCAAGTTTCTTGGAATCAGCAATAGTGTCTGGCTTTGGTGTCTGCAGATGGGATGGATCCCTAGGTGAGGCAATCTCTGGATGGCCTTTTTTTCTGTCTCTGTTCCATTTTTTTTCCCTGACTTTTCTCTGGACAGAAATATTCTTGTGTTAAATTTTTGAGATAGGTGGGTGGCCCCATCTCTCAACTGGGCACCATGACTATCTATTAGAGGTGGTATCTACAAGTTCTATCTCCCCTTTATTGTATATTTTGTCTAATGTAATCTCTAATGGGTCCTGGGAGCCACTTGCTTCCCAGGCATCTGGATCTTTCTACTGGCTACTCCACTTCTCCATGCCCAGCTGTTACATATTTCTAATTAATGTTGAAAGTCAAATTGAATTACAAGTGAATATTTAAAACAGTGTACTCATGTAATTTCTTCTATTATTTTGCTTAGTAGACATTTTAAAATTTTCCATAAACATGAATTCAGTGTGAATTGTTTGAATAGCTTATGCAAGTAGCATGGAAGGGACAATATGGTAAACATCTGTAATACTTGATAACAAGTCATACCCACCAATAGAAACTTTTGTTTGCTAATACATTTAAGAGAATTTTGTGTGAACTGCTCGACCTTTGCGCTGGGACCTGAATTGAACTTAGGTCTTCTAGGAAACATCAAGGGCTCTTAAACACTGAGCTATCTTCTCAGATTTTTTAAAAAATGTGTTGTTTAATCATAAGTAATTGTGGAATATATTAATCAAATGCAGTCATGTTGTTTATAATAGATAAAACATTAAGAATTTGAAAATACAATGTGCCCCTAATAATTTTCTTTGTACATTTTTTTTTACAGGAATGAAAATTAGTGAGATGAAACCTAGAGAATGATGCCTGCCCAGATAGGTGTGCGAGTTTGTAGTGTAGCTGAATGTTATTAATAAAGGTCTATGAGTTACCATTTCCCAAGGCCAACAATGCTTGGGTACTGCACTGAACTCTGAAGTCTCTTCTGTAATACAATGTGGTCACTCTCATAAAAGATGTAAATCTCAGGCTGGTCTATAGCTAGATTTTTTTCTGGAACACCACAGCTCCAGAAGATGACTGGGTAGTGGGGTTTCCATTAACTTTGAGTCTGTAGGAACTACTTTATCTCATCGTTCTTCAAAAGTTCAAAAAAGTGTTTTATATGCCAAACTTGGATGACCCTAAAACACATTGTTATATTCATGCTTCGAAAAATGGCTTTTTTTTTTTTACAAAATAGAATTGCTAACAAGTATCTAATTCTTATCTGTTAAGTGATAATTTATCATTACTTTTTAAAAAATTATTACAGCAACAACACTAATTTAGCAACAAATTTAGTTTAACACTGATCTTGAAGGTGTGAAATGTAAAAGCTTTTTGTAATACTTGTAAATCAGAAAACTTCAGTGACACTACAATGAATTATGCCAACAACCTCAATAATGTTGATTATTAGTGTAGGATGTGAAACTGTTATTTTTTCACCCACATTAGTATATGTAGTACTTTGGTCATCTCAGTATTTACTTTATTATGGTCATATGATAACATATAACCTGACTTCCAATGGCTTCTAAGTCTTTACTCAGGAGTGAGAGGGACTGCCTAGATACAACCCACAACCTTAAGATGAGTTGCTTCTACTTTTCCTTAAATTATTTGTTAAACTCAGTGGCAATACTCTATAATTCTAAGAACTAGAGACTTAATATCCCTGGAACTTAAACTAAAATTAAGTACCTCTGGTCTAAAATCAAATAAACTTAACGATAAAATGACTGCTAATGTCATTCTAATTTATTCATAGATCAGTGCCTTGCTCAGCCATTATCAGAGAAGATTTCTCCTGAAGCAAAGGTAACAAGTACAGGGACATACAGGTAGACATTTTCCAGGAATTGGGAGACCTTGGAACACTCACCTCTAAATGAGATGTAACTGTCATTAAATCTCTCTCTCAGAAATCAGGTTACTCTGAAGATGAGAAGACAGAGAGAGTGTAAGTGCCATAAGGGATGGGGAACACTGTGGGGCAGTGAGCTGTGAGATGAGAAGCAGCTGGGTGCTTGGTCAAGTACGAGCTTGGAAACCCAGACCATTATTGGATGGCAGGAGTTCAGTTCTGATCCTGGGCCCTGTTTCTTTTCATTTAGCTTCACCCTCCACAAGCACTCCCACAGAGAGCTCTATGGCCAACAGTCATGAGGAACAATTCATTTTATATTTTTTTAATTGAGGAAAACTTTCAAAGTGAACAAAAATAATAATCTGATAAGAGAGATGTTAAAGTATGATATTTTGAAGAATTGCATGTGAAAAAAATATTGTCCCTTATGCTTTCTATGTTTGGCACACAGTAACTTATTTCCTTTGAGTTGTTCAATTATTCTGTTAATTTCTTTTATCAGCAGTTGGTTCTCAGTTATATGTTACTTCACAACTTTTAGCTAATACCTGTACTATAACTCACATTAACCTGTATGTTTGCCCTTTCTTTCCAAGACTGAAGTTCTCCCAGTTAGAATCAGTTTTATACCTCCAGGTTCAAGAAATAATGAATGAATAAAAACTCAATTACTAGTTGGAGGTTTCCTTTTGGCATATCAAGCTGAGTTGGTTGATACAGTTACAAGGGATTCAAATATGATGATTTATAATGACACCGGGAACTAGGCCACTTTAATTCAAAGCTATCTAATTAGACTTTTAAAAAGAAAACCAAACTCAATGGGAAGAATGCAGAATTTTTTATGCTCTTTGTGTCAGTAGAAAATTGAATTATCTTGATATTTTTCTAAACAATTATCTTTCCTATCTCACTGACAACAACACAAATTAATGGTATATTTTCATATGACCCACTATACTGATCTTTGAGACCTATTACTTAAAATGTAGTGTACCAACATTACTACCTTAATGTGAATTGAACAAGAACAGCACCAGCAGACACGCCAAAGTGGACAGGGAATAGTTCATGAAGCCTCAACCTCACATTGAGAACTATAGGTCCTCAGTGCTTCAGTGTTGTTCCTGCCCCCAATACTTGACCATGTTCCCATCTTTCTCACCCTGTCCCCTTTCCCTCCCAGATGTCTCCCTTTTCCCCCACCTCCTGTGTTTGCTTTCTTCTCCCTCCCAAGTGGGATTGAGGAATCCTCACTTGGGTCCTTCAGCTTGTTAGCCTTCTTGAGTTTTGTGGATTGCATCCTGGGATTGCTGTACAGATTTGGCTAGTATTCACTTATCAGTGAGTACATATCCTGCATGTCCTTCTGGATCTGAGTTACCTTACACAGAATGAAATTTTCTAGTTCCATCCATTTGCCTGCAAATCTCAGAATGTCCTCATTCTTAATGGCTGAGTAGTATTCCATTGTGCAAATGAATCACATATTCTGTATCCATTCTTCTGCTGTGGAACATCTGGGTTCTTTCCAGTTTCTAGCTAGCACAAATAAGGCTACCATGAATATAGTGGAACACATATCTCTGTGGCCTGGTTGGGGCATATTTTGGGTATATGTTTGAGAGTGATATACCTGGGTCTTCAGATAAAACTATTTCCAATTTTCTCGGGAACATCCAGATTGATTTCCAGACTGGTTTTTAACATTTTGCAATCCCACCAGTAATGGAGGAGTGTTCCTCTTTCTCCACATTCTAGCCAACATTCTCTGTCACTTGAGTTTCTGATTTTAGCCATTCTGACTGATGTAAGGTGGAATGTCAGGATCTTTCTGAGTTGCATTTCCCTGATGACTATGGCCTTTGAACATTTCTTTAAGTGCTTCTCAGTTATTTGAGATTCCTCTGTTGTGAATTCTCTGTTTAGTTCTATACTCCATTTTTTGATTGGATTGTTTGTGTTTTTGGTTTTTAGCATCTTGAGTTCTTTATATGTTTTGGATATTAGCCCTCTATCTGATGTATAAAGACTTTTTTTCCAATCTGTAGGTTCCCAATTTGTCCTACTGACTATGTCCTTTGCATTACAGAAGTTTTCCACTTTCATGAGGTCCCATTTATCAATTTTTGGTCCTAGAGCCTGAGCCATTGGAGTTCTGTTTAGGAAATTTGCCCCTGTGCCAATGTGTTTAAGGCTCTTTCCCAATTTCTCTTCTATTAAATTCAGTGTACCTGGTTTTATGTTGATGCCCTTGATTCACTTGGACTTGAGCTTTGTGCAAGGTGACAAATATGAATCTATTTTCATTTTTTTACATAGAGAAAGCCAGTTAGACCAGCACCATTTATTGAAAATGCTTTCTTTTATCCATTGTATATTTTGGCTTCTTTGTCAAAGATCAATTGTTCTTAAGTGTGTGGTTTTATCTCTGGGTCTTCAATTCTATTCAGTTGATCAACTTATCTGTCTCTGCACCAATACCATGCAGTTTTTATCACTATTGCTCTGTAGCATAGCTTGAGGCGATGGTGATTCCCACAGCCATTCTTTTATTGGTAAGAATTGTTTTTGCTATTCTGGGTTTTTACTTTTCCAGATGAATTTGCGAATTGTTCTTTCCACAGGAGAGACAGAAGGTGGAGGGACCCTCTAGAATATACCAGAGACCTGGGAGATGAGAGACTCTCAAAAATGCAAAGGGAGGAACCTTAGATTAAATGCCCTACAGTGTAGAAAGGGAACATGTAGGGTCCACCAACAGTAAAACCACAGGGCGGCAAGTTGAGGGATGTGGTTGCCATCCCACCCACAGTCAAAAACTTTGTCCCAGAATTGTTCCTGTCTGAAAGAATTGCAGAAACAAAAATGGAGATGAGCCTGAAGAAAAGGAGTCAGTGACAGGCCCAAATTGAGATCCTGCAGGGTGAGGCCCCCAAGGCATGACACTATTACTGAAGCTACAGTATTTCAAACAGGAGCCTATCATGACTGCCTCCTGAAAAGTCCAACAAGCAGCTGCAAGAGTTTGATGCAGATATTTACACCCAAGCAATTTCGAGAAGCTGGTATCACCTGTGGCTCAATAAGGGAAAAGCTGGAAGAAGCTGAGAAAGAGGGCAACCATATAGAAAGACTAGTAGTCTCAACTAACCTGGACACCGAGATCTCTCAGACACTGAGCCACCAATCAGGCAGCAAACCCCAGCTGATATGAGGCCCCTAACACATATACAGCAGAGAACTGCCAGGTCTGGACTCAGGAAAAATGTACTTAACCCTTGAGAGACTTGGGGTTCCAGGGAGATGAGAGGTCTGGTGGGATAGGAGAGATGCTGACATCCTCTTGGAGATGGGAACAAGATGAAGTGTGGGACGTGGAAGAGTTAGAGGGTGTGCCAGGTGGGGGATAAAGTCTGGTCTAAAGAATAAAAACAAAGAATAAAAATAATTTTAAAAAAGAACTATTAGTTAATAGGTGCAGGGCAGGCTTGTCTTCTCTAGAAAAGATTGCCAAAAGCCAAAACTGGTTGTCCAGAGCCAAACGTCATCTCTGAAAACATATATATGTAACATTATTCAGACTGAAAAGGTTTTATTTAGTAATGTATATGTAAATACATATGTGTATGCAACGACAGTTAGTAGAAAAATGCATGAGTCTGAAGTAGAGCAGGGAGAGTTATAGGGAAAGATTTTGTAGGAAAAAGAAGACGACAGAGATGTTATAATTATATTTAGTTTCAAAAATATAATTAAGTGAATAATTAAGCCACGTGGTTAAACATGCTGGAAATGAGTCAGCAATTAAAGAAACAAATACAACAAAATATTAAGTCTGCTCAACTGTATCTTATAAACAGTATCATACAAATATAACCAGTGTATAGACCTACATGTGGTGAAATGTGGGTTTGACAGGGGGTACAAGTTATTGTTGCTAGTTTAAAGGATGCATCATCATTATTGTGTTGTTTATTTTATTCTAAATAGATAAAATTTTGAGAAAGAAGACCTTTTCTGTCTTGAAACCAATATCATTTTCACTCCTGTTTATGCTTTGCTAAAGCAGAGGGTTTCCCCTTTTCTTTGGCTTGTTTTCACCATGATCTGTCTGGATTATTAAAATGTCACAGGAAGGTCATTTATCTAGATTATGCTGCTTCATTACACAAGTATAAATGTTGCTTGAACAAGTTTAATCATTCTGCTTGTTACCTGCTATATGCATGCAAAAATGTTCACACTGGCAGCGCCAATATGATATATTAGTGATACCAAATGCAAGCAGGGGCAAAAACAACGCTTCAAAAACAACGCTAATAAAGCATTCATCATCATTCATGGAAAGTGATAGCAAAAATATGAAACACATTAGTGTGTATTTTCTTGACTGGAGATATCCAGGACTGTTTTGAATCCAGGCAGAGAAAGTGGGTGCCAAACCTGAGCTCTTACTCACATGACACAGATAATTGAAATATGATGACCACATGACTCTTAGGAATTCAGAATTTTGTAGAAAGCAAGGTTTTGCACAATATCTATTGTATCTTGCTGCAGGAGTTCTCATAACAATGTGTAAATGAAAATGCCCTAATAAATCCACAGTCCTTTATACTTATTTAAAGGTATATGGTTTACTTGTTGGTAAATTGAAAATATAACATATAATAATGACATACGAAACCCTTTAGTCTCAAGAATAATTACTAGAACCAAACTGACTACATGAAAATACAGGTTACGAAAACATATCTAATTGATTTAATGCATACTGTATTTTTAAAAAGTACCACATGTCCTGGAACTCACGGTGAAGAGCAGCCTGGCCTCAAACTCAGAAAGATCCACCTGGCTCAGCCTCACAAGTGTTGAGATTCAAGGTATTAAATACCAAACATGACTAAAAAATGCTATTTTATCTATATAAATATGAAATTATGACAGTTATCACTTACCGATTTTAAAGGCACTATAAAATGTTTTTTAATGTGTGGTATATGACTTTTTCAGACATCTCTTTCTTTCTCTATCTCTAATGTATATCTATCTATCTATCTATCTATCTATCTATCTATCTACACATACAAACACACACTGTGTGTGTGTGTGTGTGTGTGTGTGTGTACAAGTGTGTCTGCAGGTGAATACTCATGGGCTTATAGGAAGGGTAGAGGAGGCCATGCTTTTCAGTCTCCAATTCTTTTGAGGCAGGGTATATTCATTCACTATGGAGTGGGAAACACCAGGGAGCATCCTGTCTTTATGCTGCAAATTGCTTGATTTAAAGGTGTATGTCCAAACATTGGAATTTTTACTTGGGTTCTGGGATTTAAACTTAGGTCTTTAAGAATTCATAGAAAGTACTCTTATACACTGACCCTTCTCCCAGGTGCAGACATAGGCTGTAACACAGTCTTTTTTAGGTACTGATACTTTCATTAGTTATCCCATTTATACACGTTTCCTTTTATAATTAAATAATTTTTACTATATTTTGAATATTATATTTGCAATTTTACATGTATTATATTTTATATTTTTTCTAGAAAGAGATTATAAATTTCTTTCTATATTCTTTGGTAGTGACTCTTTTTATTTTTCAAAAAAAGCAAACTTCTTCTGTCTTGTATCTCTTAAGTTTTTTTTTTTTTTTTAATTTGTGAGAATGATACATGTGAGAGTTCGTGAAGAAGAGTCAGAGGGCAGACCAGAAAGGGGAATAATGTCTGTACTGTAAAAAAATTAAATGATAATAATAATATTAAATGAAGAAGTAAAAAAATAAATTATCTATCTATCTATCTTATATTTGTTTTTCCTCAAGACATTTAATATTTTGAAATTGCAAAGAAAAATTTCAATTCAATTTTATTTAAATGTATTGTAAATTTAGTTATTTTACACAATTATGTTGTTTTCTTATTTATAAACAATTGAAAACCTTATTACTATATTCATAAACAGTTGTTACTGAAGTTAAATTTATTAACTGGTAATTATGTTTAGTTCATAATGCATTTCCCTCATAATCTCAAATGTAATAATGAAAAGTATGATTTTAATACATCATTAAAATATTTTTGTGTCACTCACTTTTTCTCCATATTTGCTCCCGTAAGTATTTTGTTACTCCTTCTAAGAAGGACCAAAGCACTTACACTTTGGTCTTCCTTCTTCATAAGCTTCATGCAGTCTGTGAGTTGTATCTTGGATATTGTGAGCTTCTGGGCTAATATCCAATTATCAGTGAGTGAATACCATGTGTGCTCTTTTGTAATTGGGTTACTTCACTGAGAATATTTTCTAGTTCCATCCATTTACCTAAGATTTTCACAAATTCATTGTTTTTAATAGCTGAGTAATGTTCCATTGTGTAAAGGTACCACATTTTTTTTATTCAGTCCTCTGTTGAAGGCCATCAGGGTTCTTTCCAGCTTCTGGTTATTGTAAATATGTCTGCTATTAACATAGTGGAGCATATGGCCTTGTTATATGATACAACAACTTCTGAGTATATGCCCAGAAGTGATAAATCTGGGTCCTCAGGTAATGCTATGTCCAATTTTCTGAGGAATTGCCAGACTAATTTCCAGATTGGTTGTACCATCTGGCAACCCCACCAACAATGGAGGAGTGTTCCTGTTTCTCCATATCCTCGCCAGCATCTACTATCACCTGAGTTTTTGACCTTAGCCATTCTGACTGGTGTGAGGTGGAATCTCAGGGTTATTTTGATTTGCATTTCCCTGATGACTAAGGATGTTGAGCATTTCTTTAGGTGCTTCCTAGCCATTCAAGTTTCCTTGGTTTAGCTGAGAATTCTTTGTTTAGCTCTGTACTCCATTTTTAATAGGGTTATTTGGTTTTCTGGAGTCCAATTTCTTGAGTTCTTTGTACCTATTGGATATTTTCCCTCTATTGGATGTGGGATTGGTAAAGATCTTTTCCCAATCTGTTGGTTGCCATTTTGTCCTATTGACAGAGTCCTTTGCCTTACAGAAACTTTGCAATTTTATGAGGTCACATTTGTCGATTCTTGATCTTAGAGCATAAGCCATTGGTGTTCTGTTCAGGAACTTTTCCCCTGTGCACAAGTATTCAAGGTTCTTCCCCACCTTCTCTTCTATTAGTTTCAGTGTATCTCATTTTATGTGAAGGTCCTTTATTTGCTTGGACTTGAGCTTTGTACAAGGAAATAAGAATGGATCAATTTGCATTCTTCCACATGTTGTCCTCCAGTTGAACCCATACCACTTGTTGAAAATGCTGTCATTTTTCCACTGGACAGTTTTAGCTCCTTTGTTAAAGATCAAGTGACCCTGGGTGTGTGGGTTCATTTCTGGGTCTTCACTTCTATTCTATTGATCTTCCTGCCTGTTTCTGTACCAGTACCATGCAGTTTTTATCACTATTGCATTGTAGTACAGCTTGAGGTCAGGGATGGTGATTCTTCCCGAAGTTATTTTATATTAAGAATAGTTCTCGCTGTCCTGGGTTTTTTGTTATTCCAAATGAACTTAAGAATTTCTCTTTTTAACTCTGTGAAGAGTTTAGTTGGTATTTAATGGGGATTGCATTGAATCTGTAGACTGCTTTTGGCAAGATGGACATTTTTACTATATTAATCCTGCAAATCCATGAGCATGGGAGATCTTTCCATCTTCTGAGATCTTCTTTAATTTCTTTCTTCAGAGACTTGAAATTCTTGTCATACAGACTTTTCACTTGCTTGGTTAGATTCACATCAAGTTATTTTATATTATTTGTGATTATTATGAAGGGTGTCATTTCCCTAATTTCTTTCTCAGCTTGTTTATCTTTCGAGTAGAGGAAGGCTTCTGATTTTTTTGAGTTGATTTTATAACCAGCCACTTTGCTGAAGATTTTTATCTGGTTTAGGAGTTCTCTAGTGGAAGTTTTAGAGTCACTTAAGTATACTATCATATTATCTGCAAATAGTGATATTTTGAATTCTTCCTTCCTATTTGTATTCCTTTGACTTCTTTTTGTTGTCTAATTGCTTTAGATAGGACTTCCAGTACTATACTGAATAGATAGAGAGAGAGTGGACAGCCTTGTCTAGCCCCTAATTTTAGTGGGATTGTGTCAAGTTTCTCTCTATTTAGTTTGATATTGGCTACTGGTTTGCTGTATATTGCTTTTACTATGTTCAGGTATGGCCTTGAATTCCTGATCTTTCCAAGACTTTTACCATGAAGGGATGTTGAATTTTGTGAAATGCTTTCTCAGCATCTGGTGAGATGATCATGTGATTGTTTTTCTTTGAGTTTGTTTATATAGTGTATTACATTGATGGATTTCTGAATATTGAACCATCCCTGCATTCCTGGAATAAAGCCTACTTGATCATGATGGATGATTGTTTTGATGTGTTCTTGGATTCGGTTTGCCAGAATTTTATTGAGTATTTTTGCATAGATATTAATAATGGAGATTGGTCTGAAGTTCTCTTTGTTGGAACTTTGTGAGATTTAGGTATGATGTGATTGTGGCTTCACAGAATAAACTGGGTAGTGTTTTTTTCTGTTTCTATTTTGTGAAATAGTTTGAAGAGAATTGGTATTAGGTCTTCCTTGATGGTCTGATAGAATTCTGCACTAAAACCTCTGGTCCTGGGCTTTTTTTGGTGGGGAGACTTTCAATGACTTCTGCTATTTTTTTAGGGGTTACGGGATGAAGGGGGCCAACTGGAGACCGTCACACCTAGGTATCCATCCTATGTACAGTCACCAAAGTTAGACGATGAAGAGGATGTCAGGCAGTGCATGCTGACAGGTGCCTGATATACCTGTCTCCTTGGAGGTCTGCCAGAGTCTGACATAATCAGAAGCAAATGCTCACAGCTAACCATTGAACTGTTCATGGGGATCCCAATGGACAAGTTATAGAGAAGGAGCTGAAGGAGCTGAAAGGGTTTGCAGCCCCATGAGAAGAACAACAATACCAACCAACCAGAGCTCCCAGGATCTAAACCACCAGCCTGGGAACACATAGGGAGAGACCCATGTCTCCAGCTGTATATGTAGGAGAGGATGGCCTTGTTTTGGGGGCATAGGTAGGAGAAGACATCCTTGGTCCCATAAAGGCTGGTTGCTGAGCGTGGGGGAATTCAAGGGTGAGGAAGTGGGAGTGGGGGTGGGGGGCACATCTTCATAGAAGCAGGAAGAGGGGAAATAGGATAAGGGGTTACTGCGGGGGGGAGAAAATGGGGTAAGGGGATAACATCTGAAATGTCAATAAAATATCCAATAATTTTTAAAAGACTATAGGTTTCCAGAAACTAACAACAAGGCCCCAACATCTACACATCTCATTAAATATGGAAAAGTTAAGCTAGTATCTACATAGAGCCATCACCCCTATGTGCTAATCTCAATGGGACAGGAGAATACTCAGTGTGCTATGAAGGAAGAAGCATAAGTACTAAGTCAGTCACAAACCTTTTGATTTTCAGTAATGTCCTACCTGGAGGGTATTTTAGTACACAGTTGGAACAAAGCTTAGAGAAGTAGCCAACCAACATCTGATGTGACTTAAGACCCACTCAGCTAAATTAAACTCATATTTGACACCCTTTCTTGTGTCTTTTCGACCACTCTTCCTTCTATTTATTTGCCTTATCCCATTCTATTGATTTAAATTTCTTTTACATCATTATTTTATTATTATCCTTTATAAATCTGCTTGTTTTCTAATGAGAGACAGAAAGAGTATAGATTTGGATGGAAGGGAAGGTGGGGAGAAGTCAAGGAAAGAAAACCTCAATTAGGATCTATTATGTGAGGAAAAAAAAGCCTGTTTCACCAAAGGATGATGAGATTAAATAGAATTCTCAAATTTTCTCTGTTACTTTTCAGTATATGAATGAATAGACCATAGGCACACAGACTTTCATTTCTTTCAATACCAGATCAGGCACATGCTTTAAAATATCTCTATCATTGTTCTATATCAAGGATAATTGGTCTAACTTTTCAAGGACAAATTTTGCACATAGAATGTTTCTCCTTTTTCTGTGAGCTTGTCTTTGTTTCTGTATTTTCAGGTGGTTGGTGGAAATTAAAAGGAGAGTCCTTTGGTATGAAATTTTGAAATTAAATGATATCGAAACCTTATTATATGACTTGATTGAAAGCCATTTCTATTGGCTTTTATTTATCTCTGTTTTAGTAACTACTTTTATGCTACAGCTGAAGATATAGCTACAAAACTATAATTATTAAAAATTATGGACTAATAAGCCCAAGCATTTATTAACTGGCAGTTAAAACTCAGCCTTTGAATATGGACTAGACTTAGGTAATGCTGATTTTATTAGAAATGTTCAGACAGATTGTTTTTAGTTATATGTGCAGTTACTGCATCGACGTCACAGTGTGAAGTTTCTGTTGTGTTACCAGTCTTAGACTCACTAGCTGTACTTAGGAAACATTATAGGGTTGAAGTCATTCAGTTTTGCATTTATAAAGTAATGAAAGTATAATTTGGGTCTTCTATATTTTTAAGTTCTTCAACTAATATTCCTGAAGCATTCTGTGCATGCTTCTGACATGCATACATCTGATATGAGTGAATAGCAATAAGAACCAAACATGGTTCAGAGTCTTTTCTATGGAAAGAAATGATAAAACCAAGTCCTAGCATTGAGATGGAGCTGATATTCTTTAGCAAATGGCTAAGAACCTTTTTGGAGTACCTTGCTTGAAGGGACAGATTTTTTAATTTTGATAAAGAAAAGCTGCAAAATAAATATATTGTGCATTTCAAAACTATAAAATAGTCACTACAAATTATTTTTATTCATTTGAATCACTCAACAAATAACAATCTGATTTAAGTATGACAAGTCTTATTTTATCTTTTTGAGAATACTCTATGCTTCCACAAACAGGAGGGGGCACCCTGAACATATTTTGTCTATTTTGATGTGAATCTGAAAACAAATTACAATTGTTTTTAAGCAAGTATGTAAAATAAAATATAAAAATAGAAATGAAAAAATGGTCAATTTTCATCTACTTTTTGTGTGAATTTCAACATTTTAAGCCAGCTAATTCTTAGGATTTCTTATGAATATGGGAGCAAAGCTTTGAGATCTGGTAGAAAGTATGCAGTGGTGATTAAATATTTTTTTTCTAGCACCTGATGTAGTTACAGCTTGTAAAAGTTTTTATATGAAAAGTGTTTCAAACAACAAGGTAGATTTTCCAGATGCCTGGAAAACCCCCTTCTATGGGAAAAGCATTTAGAAATCTAAATAAACCTTTGAATGTCAAAAAATATTTTTGTGCTAATAAGATAAAATTTCATATTTTGAATATTTTTCGTGTTCAAGAAACAATTGCTGTTTTGTTATTTGAAACTAATGTCTCCATATTCATTGAAATGAAGAAAGCTAAGGCACTAAAATATCAAAAAATTTAACCAATTTACAACAATTAGGATTTTGAAGACTAATAAATATCTTTGTCTTAGGAAGGGTCAGGCATAGTTGGGTTCATGGTAAAATTTTTTCAGAGTTTCAAAGGACATCATACATACTTTTTTAGTCATATAAAATAAATGGAAGTATACAGGGGAGCTTGGAGGGGGTGATGTACAGGATGTAAAATACATAAATAAATCAATGGGAAAAATGAAGGAACACTTACAAACTTTTATAAAGCCAGTGTCATTATTAATTATTTTATAATTATTCAACAATAATAACAATAAAAACAGATAAAACCTGTAGTCCAGTACCCTTGACAAACACAGATACAAAAATCATTAATGGGACAAATGGTAAGATGAATACAAGCATATATCAAAAATATCATTCACCATTATCAACTTTGATTTATGCTAGAGCTGCAGGTATGTTTTAACATATAAAAGTAAATAAGTGAAGTAAGGCATAACAATTAATTCAAAGACAAAAATCACATAACTAGCTCAATAGATGTTGACAGTGCTTTTAACAAAATCCAGCATATTTTCACAATAAAAGTCCTAGAAAGAATTTGACTGGAGGCAACCTACTTTAACATAATGAAAGATACATATGGCAAATTCACTCAGCCAATGGAGAGAAACTTTAAGCAATCCACTAAAAACAGAAAAAAAAAAACAGGATAATTCAGTATTCTCATTCTGCTTAGTATACTTTTTGACTCACCAGCCAGAGCAATAATTCAAGAAAAATTGCAATAGAAAAAGTCAGTTTTTTTTTTACTACTTGTATATAATATGGTATTTATAAAATTTAACCAGAAAACAATTTTATTGGTTATTTTATTTATTCACATTTCAAATGTTGTCCCCTTTCCTGGTACCCTTCCACAACCCTTCTATCCTATCCTCTCTCCCCTGCTTCTATGACAGAGCTACCCCACTCACCCACCCACTCCTGCCTCACTGCCCTAGCATCACCTTATTCTGGGGCATAGAACCTTCACAGGACCAAGGGCCTCCCCCTCACTGATGCCACATAAATCCATCATCTGCTACATATGCAGGTAGAAGGATGGGTCCCACCATAGTTACTCTTTTGTTGGTGGTTTAGTCTCTGGAAGCTCTGGATAGTTTCTGTTAGTTGATATTTTTTTCTTCCTATGGGGTTGCAAACATCTTCAGCTCCTTCAGTCCTTCAACTAACTCTTTCACTGAGGTCCCTGTGCTCAGTCTGATACTTGGCTGTGAGTTTCTGCATCTGTATTGTCAGGTTCTAGCAGAGACTCTCAGGGACAGCTATATAAGGCTCCTGTCAACAAGTACTTCTTGGCATCAGCAGTAATGTCTGGGTTTGGTGTCAGCAGATGTAATGAATCCCTAGGTGGCCTGTTCTCTGGATGACCTTTCCTTCAGTCTGGGCTCCATTATTTGTCCCTGCATTTCATTCAGACAGGAACCACTCTCGGTTAAAATTTTTAAGAAGCGTGGGTGGCTCCATCCCTCAACTGGGGACCATACCTATCCACTAGATATGGTCTCTACATGTTCTATGTCCCATCTGTTGTGTTTTTCAGCTAATGTCAACCCTGTTGGCTCCTGGGAAACTCTTGCTTCTCTGGCATCTTGGACTTTCTAGTGGCTACCCCTAGTTCCCCATCCCCCAATGCTACACACCTCCATTCAATTTCCTGACCCTCTGTAATTCTCCCTTTATCATCTCACACCTTTTCCTTCTGGCTTTTTTTCCTTCTCCTCCTCTCTCCTTCCCATGACCCTTCCTCCCTCTACCTCTTATGATTATTTTGTTCCCCCTTCTAAGTAAAACTGAAGCATCCACACTTTGGTCTTCCTTCTTCTTGAGCTTCATATGGTCTGTGGGTTGTATCATGAGCTAATATCTACTTATCAGTGAGTACATACAATATGTGTTCTTTTGTGACTGGGTTACCTCACTCAGGATGATATTTTCCAGTTCACCCATTTGTTGGTGAATATCATAAAGTCATTGTTTTTAGTAGCTGAGTAGTACTTTTTGAGTGAATGTAACACATTTTCTGTATCTATTCTTCTATTACGGAATATCCAGGTTGATTCATGCTTCTGGCTATTATAAATATGGCTATGAACATAGTGTAGCATGTGTCCTTGCTATATGTTCGAGCTTCTTTTGGGTATATTCACAGGAGTGGTATAGTTGAGTTCAAACATTTTAAAATGATCAATGCATTTAAAAAAGTGACAAAGAAATCTTATAAAAATCAGTAACATTTCTATGACATTTCTATGTAACAATGATAAGCATGTTGAGAACTTTTATTTCAGAAACATAGATCCAAATTGATTCTTTAGATATTAATTTGAAGTTATCACAGAAGCAAGAACACAAAAGGGGGGGAGAGTGGGTACAACTAAAGACGAGTAATTAATGGAACAAAGGGTGTATAAACTGAGAAATGAGAAAATACAGGTGTTATAAATGAAAAGAGAAATAAAGGACAATACAGGGGAAGTGGTGGGAGGAGTAATAACAGTAGTGATAGTTGAAAACACCATATGAAAACACATGTTCACTTTAACTACATGCACAGAATATTGTGAGTATATATAGAGAGAGAAAATTTGAAAGAAGGTACACCACTTAGGTTGATAATTTTCCACAATGGAGGATTATGCTATCTAACCAACACTGCATTGTCAATTACAGAAAG
Source organism: Arvicanthis niloticus (assembly GCF_011762505.2). Classification (NCBI taxonomy): domain Eukaryota; kingdom Metazoa; phylum Chordata; class Mammalia; order Rodentia; family Muridae; genus Arvicanthis; species Arvicanthis niloticus. Next base: position 6,709,160 of record NC_047668.1, on the reverse strand, counting down.
CATTCCTTAGAGTTATTGGTTTGGGAGATAAAAGAGACTCTCAAAGTAGTCTGAAGACTTCACATCACACTTGATTGGCTCTCAGAATATAAAAATAAGACCATGGTACTGAAGATAGCATACATTTCCGTCAGAGAATTTGGAAGAACTAAAGTATAACTGACTTGGAAGCCTCCTACCTGTCCAACTCGCATAGTTCTGAAACATGTTATACAAGTTGCATAGAAGAAAACAATCAACAGTTCTACCAGAAAGCATAAAGAGAACAACAGTGATAATCATAGAACGATAGCTCCAAATAGTGACATTTGTATACTATGGCTAACTGCCTGTTGTTCAATTGGACTGTAGGCCTGTTCATTAATAGGAGATGTGTGCCTGATATTGTAAACCCACTCAATTACCTATGTTTGGTAAGATCATGGAGTAGTAGAAGAACCTACTACTGTTAATATCAAATATAAGTGTAGTTTCTGAGTGCATTGTGTATATGTATCCTTATGCCAAAAGATAAACATAGTTCTTTCCATTCAACAAAGAAATTTCTTGAGCAAAAATTATTACAAAAATCTATGATTTATTAAAATACAAAGAATGACCAATACCAACTCATAAATCTACACGTCAGTGCTTAACATATAAGGCTCAGGGGCATGGCAGAAGAAGAGGCAAAAAATGTAAGGGCAGAAAGATGGCATGTCTCCTAAGGTAGTATCTTCTTAAGTTACTGGCAAGCTGTACCCAAAAGATAAAAAGGAATACTACAGTCATCTAAACATTTCCTTCACAATAGCAGCCATCTAAAATGCCAAAGTGCATGGGGATATCTCAGAAGTTCTAGGTAAAAGAACACAGTCAGTATTTCTCAAAGATCAGAAAAAGACTTTCCTATGGATGAGGCCTTAAGAGTTTGTCCAGTCCCAACATGTAAGGCCTAACTATGTTCACACTGAATAAACTCAGCAGGTGCCCCTGTCCACCTTGCACCTTCTCTCCTCTCTCTCTCTCTCTCTCTCTCTCTCTCTCTCTCTCTCTCTCTCTCTCTCTCTCTCTCTCTCTCTCTCTCTTCTCTCTTTTCTCTTCTCTTCTTTATCTTTCTGTCTTTTTCCTTCTATCTCTCTTCTGTTTCTGCCTCTGTCTCTCTTTCTTTCCTCTCTCAATCTCTTCTTCCATATGTGTGACATATGTAAAACTATATACATATATATAACAATGATTTAAAAGTTCGTAAGTTCAAAAAGAGTGTGTGAGACACAGGAGAAATTGGAAAGAATTAGTGAACAATGGAAATGATGAAAACAGAATATTTTCATATGACATTGTGTAAAATAAGATATTTAAATATAAAAGCAGGAGTATATATTTTTAAATTTATTTTTTATTGGATATTTTATTTACATTTCAGATGCCATCCTCTTTCCCTATTTCCCCTCCCTAGAAAACCCCTATCCCATGCCCCCTTTTCATTTTTGCTTTTATACAATTTTTTAAAAATGTTAATCAAAGGCTTTATAAGTTTGGTAATGTTCAATCAGAAGTGTAACCCATTACCCAATCTAGATATTTTTAAACAAATATCTGTTAATAAAATTTCAGTTACACAAGATGTTTTATGATAGGAAATAAAACTTTTAGAAAGATAATTTGTTATATTACTTCCCAAGAATAAAGTTGATGAATGTAAACCAATTTTGGTTATCATTCTGCTGCCTTGAATACATTTGAATTTTGTAAGTAAATATTTTGATTCTTGTTATGTATTTGAATGAAGTGATTCAGCTGATTAGTTCTTTCTATGTTAATTTGAAAAGATATAAATGGGAAGGCCAATTTTAATTTATAGATCACTAAGTGAAGTTGACAACATTGATTATAACATTTAACCTGCAAGTGAAAAACATATTTGGAGGCTAAATGATAAATATAATAAATATCAATGTAAATAAATGAGAAGTGTGCTCACAAGAATTATAGTAGGTGATAATTTGTGAGTCTTGTCAAATTAGAGAACAATTTAAATTGCTTCTAAATTTCAGTTTTTCCAAAATTTCAATAGTACCACAATTAAGTTTGGTTTTCAAATATTAAGTTACTAAAGTGTCAATTTTTAAAATGTAATTTTTCACATATCAACATGAATTTAATTACTTTCCTCTCCTTCATTTCTTCCCTCAAAGCACTTATTTATTCCTATTCCCAATTTCCCTCCACATATTTAGAAAATTGTCATTTAAATTGTTGTTGAAAATTTTCTACATGAGTACATCTTTTACAATTCCACTCACTTCTACCCACCCAACTATGCTTTTGTCCTTCTCACGTTCATGTTTTTTTAAAATTAATGTTACACACACACACACACACACACACACACACACACACACACACACACAAACACACTGGATAACCTTGATTGTCAACTTGAGCAATTTTCTTTGTTGATTCATTTGAGCTTGGAAGACACACTCTAAAACTAGGCTATACTTTTGTCAGCCACCTACATAAAAATCATGGAAGTAAAATCTTTTACTTTATTTTCTGCCTTTCCTCACACTTGATGTAAAGGTTTTCATCCATTTACATGAAAATTATATTATTTTGATTTTCTTAATATCTGAAGAAAGTCCTATGTGTAGTTATGAAACTTTGTTACATTTTTTAAAATCAAGCTTTCTCCATTTTCTGGCTATTGCAAGAAGAGTATCAATGAACATGAATAAGCGGGTATAAGAATGGCAGGATCTAGTGTCCTTTGGATGTATTGCAAAGAGTGACTCAGCTGGGTCATGTAGTTAGATTAGCTTCTTGCTTTCTGAAGAAACTCCCCGCTTATCTCCATAGTGGCTATATAAGTACAGAACAACACTAGCACCTATAGCCATTCCCCTTTCTCCACATCCTCAGCAGCTTTTATCATTATTTAGTTTTCTAATATCTTTCATCCTGATTTGTATGATATCAAATCTTAAAGAAATATGAAGTTGCATTTCCTTGATAACTAAAAATGTTTCACAGTTTTGAAAAATTTCTCAGCCATTTGTTTGTCAACTTTTATTAAATTGGGTTCAGTAGTGTTGGTGTCTATATGTTTATGATTATATCTTTTTGTTTTATTGTTTTCTCAATTAGAATTAAGTGTCCCCCCAAAATAACTCTTTTCTGACTAAATTTTTTTTTGTGAGATTCTATACTAGAAGTACTTGCTTCTTGGTCCTATTTTCTTGAAATATTTCTCCATCCTTTTTATTTAAAGTGTTGCCTGTTTTTCAATTTAATATGAGAGCATATATAATATATATATATGTGTGTGTATATACACATACATACACACATATATATATATATGTATATTGTTTCTTATTTATACATTCATCTAACCTGTATCTGATTATTAGAAATTTTAGATCATTAATATTTATAATTATTATTGAAACATGTATGTAGATTGCTGTCACTTTGTTCTTGCTGTTAGTATTTTAGTACTCTTGTGCTTTCTAATTATAGTTTCATTAATTTTTTCTTTAAATGTGTTTTTTAAATCTATTCTTCTCTCATGAAATATATCCAGACACAAGACTCTCCTCAATACCCATTTCTGTCAGATTCCTTGCTTCCCCATTTGTAAAGATCAGCCTTCTCAGTGATATCAACAATAGCATAACAAGACTCAGTATGTCTAATTACAGCACTCATATCAAGGCTTGATGAGGCAACTCCAGTAGGAGTAAGAGGGTCCACAGAGCAGACAAAAGAGGCAGAAATACCCTCTTTCCCATTGTTATGAACCAATAAATACCTCAAGGTAAACAAGCATAGCATGTATGCAGAGGACCTAGAACAGAAAGACCCTTACAGGCTCCATGATTGCCTCTTCAGTCTCTGTAAGCCCTTAGATGATTGCCTAGTTGATTTTGAAGGCTGTGTTGTCTTGATTTCTGCAATTTCTCTAACTCTACAGTCCTACTTCCCCTTCTTTCATAGGATTCCCCAAGCTCCACTTGATATTTGCATGTAGACCTCTGCATCTGTTCCTATAAGTGGCCAGGTAAAGCCTCTCTGATGGAAACTTGGCTAGGCCTCCATCTTTGAGCATAACAGAATATAATTAAGAATCATTTTGTAATTTTTTCCTTGCAATAGTTTTGTTTGGTACTATATTGAATAGATATTGAGAGAGTGGACAGTCTTGAATTTTCCAGATTGTAGTGGAATTGTTTCTGTTTCTTTCCATTTAATTTGATGTTAGCCATAGGATTACCATAAATTTCCTTTATTGAATTTAGGTGTGTCCCTTGTATCCATGATCTATGCAACATTTTTATCATGAAGAAGTGTTGAATTTTGTCAAAGGCTCTTTCACTATCTAATGAGAATATCACTTACTTTTGTTAATTCAGTTTGTTTATACTGATAGATATTTATATGTTGAACAAACTCCAAATCTTTGGGATGAAGCCTTCTTGTCAAAATAGATGTTCCTTATGGTTTTTATTATTATTTATGGTACAGTTTGCAAGTGTTTTGTTGAGTAATTTTTGCCTCTATCTAAATTGGTCTGTGAGCCTCTTTCTTTGTTGACTGGCCTCATAAAATAAATTTGGCAATCTCCTCTTCTATTCCTATTTAGTGCAACAATTTGAAGAGTTTTATTATTAACTGTCCTTTGAAAGGATCATAGAATTTTGTGCTAATACTTTCTAGGCTTGTTTGTTTTTTGTTTTGTTTTTATTTTGTTTTGTGTTTTGGTTTGGTTTGGTTGTGAGACTTTTAATAATTGCTCAAATTTCCTTGTGGGGTTATAGGTTTATTTAAATTCTTTATCTAATTTTGATTTAACTTTGGCAAATAGTATCTATTGAGGAAATTATCTACTACTTTTGAGTTTTTCTATTTTGTGGAATACACATTTTAAAAGTATGACCTAATGTTTTTCTTTTTTTAATATTTACTCCATGTCTATTGTTATGCCCCCTTTCTGTTTCTGATTTTGTTAATTATGATATTCTTTGTCCTTCTTTTAGTTAGTTTTTATAAGGGTTTAGATATCTGTGATTTTTAATTGAGCAGGACCTTTTAGAGAAGTCCATTGGAATATGATAACCAGCAGGTGAGGGATGGTAGGATATTGGCTGGGCAGGTATTGAAAGAGTGGAGAAGATTTTTGGTGGACCTCTTACCTGGATTTCTTATGGTCAGTGTAGCCTCTGGTTCATCAGGTTGCTTCTACTAGTGACAAGGAGGGGGGTTGTAGTCTTGTTTTCCTTCTGTAGCCTTACATTTATGCTTTATCCTGTCTACAATTCATAGTACTGTTTCTAGTACTTCCTTTAGAGCTAGCTTGGTGGCCAGTCAGCATTTGTTTGTTGGTTGTTTTATGTGGCCTTTAAAGTCTCCATTATGTAATCAGTTGTTATTCTGATGATTTTCCAAGTGACTTGTGCTTTTTCTCATGAGGTTTTTCATAATCTCTCATTTTTATATTATTTAATGTCTTAACAATAAGTCATGAGAAGTTTATTTTCCACTTCTTTCTGCTTGCTGCTCTGTGTGCTTATTATATCTGTATGTCCCTTAATTTGGATATATTTTCTTCAAAGATGCCACTCAAGACTAAATGTATACCTTTGACTTTTAATTTTTCTATCTCATCTATTCCTCTAGTACAAAGATTTTGTCCTTCCATGAAGTTCCATAAATCCATGTGTATCTCAATTTTTAAAAGTTTGTCATATGCTTTAAAGTAATGGTCTAAACTTCTACTTTAGTCTATTTTATGCTTGATTTACTTATAATGATTTCACTTGAGTTTTCAAATTGAGTTGCTGAGATTTCATTTCCACCTTAATTTCAACTTGAATTCCCTTCAATATTTCTATCTCTTTAATAAAATTCAGTTATCAAATTGATGACTGTTTATCAAATTGTTATTTAATTCATTAGGTTTTTTTCTTTTTTGTTTTTATGCAGAGGGCAGTACATTACTCAGACATTTATTGTTATTGTTCTATATTTACAGTGATTTTTATGTCTTCTTTAAACTTCGTAAAATTCATTGGTCAAATTATTTTGTTTGATTCTTTTATTTTTATAAATTTTCTGTCCTGAGTTTCTTCTATGTAATTCCCCTTAGTGAACATTTCTACAGAAGTAATTGGTTTGGCAATTTATATGGTTTCTGTTTTTGCATATGAATTGGCTTACTTCCTTGGTTGTGTATCCAATGTGGAATTCTAATTTGCTTTGGGCTTGGCCAGTGCAGCAACTGTGAGACCAGTACTAAGACTAAGAAGGTGGAGAGTTTATGTATAGGTTTCATTTTTGGAGGGTTGCCCAGTCCAGTGGACAAGCTATGCCTCTGTATCTTGTCTTCTTGGATATTCTAGAGGAAGAAGAGAAACACTGATATATTAAAAAAAAAATAGTGGGAAATCCATGCCTTTAATCTAATGTTAGAATAAAAATGTGGAAGTTTAAAAGCGCATGATTTGCTTCAATATGGCAAATAAAGCCCATTTTTAGTTCTATATTTTTATTTATATGTATGTATGTATGTATGTATGTTTGTATATCCCAAATGTGGCCCCCTCTCAGTCTTCCATTCTCAGAGAGTATCCTCCATCCCCCATTTCTCTTCTGAGAGGGTGTGTTCTCCTGGGTATCTCCTCACCCTGGCACATCAAGTCCTTGCCAGATTAGGGCCATCTTCTCTAATTGAGGACAGAAAAGATAGCTTTGTTGGTGAATAAATACCAAAGTTAGGCTACAGCTTCAGGTAGAGCCTCCACTACAGTTGTTCCAGGGCCCACAAGGCTACTGAGCTGCAGGTCTGCTACATATGTGCTGGGGGCCTCATTCCAGTCTGTGTGTGTTCTTTGGTTAATGGTTCAGTCCCTGAGAACTCCCACAGGTCCAGATTTGTTGACTCTATTGGTCCTCCTGTGGGGATTCCATACCCTCAAGGCCTTCAATAATCCCCTCAACTCTTCTGTCCAACCTCTGTCCAATGTTTGGCTGTGGGAAAATGCATCTGTTTCAGTCAACTTCTGGAGGAATCTTCTCTGAGGACAGTTATTCTAGTCTCCTGTCTGCAAATCTACCTTTATACAAAGAACAAACAGGCAGAGAAAGAAATTAGGGAAACAATACCCTTCACAATAGCCAGAAATAAAAAAATATCTTGGTGTAACTATAATGAAGCAAGTGAAAGATCTGTATGACAAGAACTTCATGTCCCTGAAGAAAGAAATTGAAGATGAGTGCAAAAGATAGAAAGATCTCCTGTGCTCATGGATAGGTAGGATTAACTTAATGAAAATGCCCTTCTTACCAAAGCATTCTACAGAGTCTTGTCATTATTAGTAACACCAAAGTTTTAGACAACATTCAAAATTATTGTACAGAATCTGTGAGAGACACAACGTCTCAGTATTGTCTAGATATAACCTGTGAATCTCATTCAGAGGCTGAGTCTTTTAGTGGATTTTTCCACCTTTACTGTAACACAGGGAATATGCTGCAAGGACCCCACCAGACAAAAGCATAGCTTTTATGTCCATATTCAGTGGTAGAATGAAGGCTGGAAGGGCATGCAGTAAAGACAGGAAGCTGAGTTTAAAGTAGCTAAGGTTAACTTATTGTCTATTGTGTATCAGTTCTCAAAGCTATTAAATATCCATTCTGTATTCTGCCATTCTGTATTTTTCTGTTCAGTTTTGTTTCTAGCAAACCTAGAAATAAGTCTTTGAAATAGCCTGTGATAGTTTAAAATTGGTATGTAAATATTTCTCACATCTCAGCTGCATTTTAATTAAATGTAAATAGACACAACACACACACACACACACACACACACACACACACACACACATATATATATATATATATATATATATATATATATATATATATATATATATATCCTTTAATCCTTCCAAGGCAAGTCACTATTTGTCTTTTGCAAAAAAAGAAAAGTCAAGGTCAAAGATAAAGCATGCAAACTACATGAGCAAAGAGAATCTGTTAGACCCAAGGGGCCATAACTGCTGAATAATCTTCTTCTCTTCTACTTCATCCTTCAGAAGACTCTATAAAGTAATGTGCTGTGTTCATTCCAGTGAAGATTTTATTTATTTATTTTTTTAGCTGACTTGAAGTAGTTTGGTCAGAATGATTACTTTAGGGAACATGTTTTCAGCATATGCCAACATAAAAAATGATGGTGCCATAAGTAATTTTGATAGATTGTCTACATGTTTCATTTGAGTTTTGGTTTCAAACAAACTCATCTTTCTGCTATTATATTTCGAGATTGTTTAAATTGTTTGCAATTTGAGCTATTTGTAGCCAGCTGTCTTACTAAGTGTTGATAAAGATTAATTGCTTTACTATTTTTTTGTGTGTCTATCCTCACTTAACTCATTTGCAATCAAACATATCACATTCCTATCAGTCTTACCGATAATTAACTTTAGGGACTTGATTTGCAACTTTTTATTGTTATCCTTTACTTCAATTTTGCAATTTTTTAAAATATTTTGTTTTCTAAGTGTTTCAAACCGTCATTTGCCTTACATGTGTGTGTGTGTGAGCCCATGTGTATATGTATCCATGTATGCATTTACCTTTATGTTTGCACATGTGTGGGCATGTTTGTGTGCACATGTGAATATATATGCACATGTCTGTGTGTGCATATGTGTTTGCACATGTATGTTTATGTGTGTGTGCTCATATATGCTGCAACAGGGGTGTGAAAGAAAGTTTAGAGAAATCCTCCAAAATTATGTTTTCACTCTGATATAGTTTCTGTGGGTTAAGCACAGGTTTCATGGTCTTTGTGGCTAGTGGTCATCTACTGCCTGTTAAGTCAGGTTTTTTTTTTTTTTGCTTATTTTTGCTATTTTACAGATGTAATTCTTTCAAATTATTCAGTGACATTTCCCCTATGTCACTTTGCATTTATGTTTTAATTGTGTATCTAATAACTCTCAATGAAATTACTATTTATTTAACTTCTACAGCTATTTCAGTATTGCATTTTAAATAAATTTTATCATAATTTATTATGTAATAGCAAACAGTTTAGCATTTCCTGTATCTAATCAGGTACAGGTTTAGTAAACATCATATTCATACTAACTTTATTACTACCCTCCTCAACTTGGACTGAATCTCAGTCTATTACTAATACTTAATTTTAGGAAATTCATAGCTACTTAATCTAATATTTTTTTCCTATTTGTTTACATCTCCTTCCCAGTTACCCCTTCACACAGCCACTCCCCTTCTTTTCTGAGAGGATGAGGGGCCCCCTAGTTATCCTCCCACCCTGGTATATCAAGTCTCTGCAGGATTAGGTGTATCCTCTCTCACTGAGGCCAGACAATGCTGCCTTATTGCGGGACAAATTCCACAGTCAGCCTGTATCTTTAAAGAAAAAAATCAAGTGTTTGTATTTGTAAGTGTATGGTTTTATTTCTGTATCTTCAATTCTATTCCATTTTTCAACATGTCAGTCTCTGTACCAATACTATACAGTTTTTATCACTATTATAGTGAGAGACAATTTTAAGTGTTCTTTGATCACATATACTGTGGGATCCTGAGGTCAAATGTAGATTCATCTCCTAGAGTGGTGAATGCTTTTGTTATCTACAGCATCTTATCCACACCAGGGTTCACTTTTCTCTGTGTCCTTGCCAACACTGGGCCCCTGTACTTCTTTAGAATAGCTATAATTACTGGAGTCACATGACAGGATTTTATTTTTGATATTGCTGTTTCTTTGTTGACTAATGACATTGCACATTTTTTATAAAATTGTAGTTTATTTGTATACCTTACTTAAAATTTTTTGATTTGATCTATAATCTAGTATTTGAGAAATGTGCTAAACACATGCATTGATTTGAAAACAAGTAAAATTTAAATAATTGTCCTAGGAAAACAGGCATCTTTGTGCAGGAGGATTGAAATTAAACACTCATATTTCTTGCTTCTTAAATTTCATATTGAATTTTAGTTGCATGTCAATTATCATATGTATGTGCTACAAAGATTGTCTTTACCTAGGATGTTTAAAAGATTTTAAGTATTTTAAGAGTTTGATAGATATTTTACACAGATATTCTCAAGAGAAGTTATCCTCATTTTGAAGTATCAGGACTCATGTTGTAATCTGTACTGCTAATAATTACCTTTACTTAGAAACAGTTCTCAACCTGTGGGTTATGAACCCTTTGGATATAGTATATCGGCTACCCTGCAAATCAGGTGTTAACATTATGATTTATAACAATAGCAATATTACAGCAATGGCATAATTTTATGGTTGCAGGTCACCACAACATGAGGAACTGTTTTAAGGAATCACAGTCTTAGAAAGGTTGTAACCCATTGGTTTGCTGTTTTCACCTAATTATCTGAGGTTCTTTCATTATTTTTAAATTATTATTGGTAATTTTGTTTATTTACATTTCGAAAGTTATCCCACTTCCAGGATTCCCCCCAACACCCAGCCCCGCACCACTCTGCCTCCACAAAGGTGCTCCCGTCCCACCCCACTGCCCTAACTGCCCTATCATTCCCTTACGCTGGGGCATCAAGCTTTCACAGGACCCAGGGTTTGCCCTCCCATTGATGCCAGACAAGGCCATCCTCCAGCACATATACAGCTGGAGTCATTCATGGGTACTTCCACGTGTATTCTTTGGTTGGTGGTTTAGTCCCTGAGAGCTCTGGGGTTCTGGTTGGTTGATATTGTTCCTACGATGGTGTTGCAAACCTCTTCAGCTCCTTCAGTCCTAACCCCAACTCTTCCATATGGGTTTCTGTGCTTAGTCATGTTTGCCTACAAGCATCCATATCTTCATCCACAAGGCTCTGTCAGAGTCTCGAAGGAGACATCTACATCAGGTTCCTGTCAGCAATTCTGAGTTAAAATTTTGTAAAGGGTGGGTGGCCTCATGAAAGGTAGGTGGCCCCATCCCTCAGCCGCAGGCCATGCCTAATCTCTGGCTACGATCTCTGAAGTTTCTCTCCCCACTTTCTTGGGTATTTCAACTAATGTCATCTCTGTTGAGTCCCGGGAGCCTTTTGCTTTTCAAGCATCTGCTTTTCTGGTGGCTAACCCCGTTTCCCATCCCCCATTGCTGCATATCTCTGTTCAATTTCCTGACCCAGTGTACATCTTGCCTATCTCCTCCCACACCTAATTCTGCCCCCCTTTTAATTCCTCTCCCTCAGCCTCCCATAATTATTAGAAGTAACTAGAACTTGAATTTTGTCAAGCAGTTCATGGCTTCCACTATTCTTTCCTAGAGCCTATCTTCACTTACAAAAACTGTCTTAAGTATTGTAGTAATCGCATGAATGTAACCAACATGTAGATGTGATTATATGCTAAATCTCCAAAATCATTTCTAGGACCCTTTTTTTTTTTTACTCCTGTCTAATACCCCATCTTTAAGATTTACGATCAAGCATCTTCCAAACCTTCACTCTCTTCCTCCTAATCTGTAGGTTTATGTCTTTCCTCCAGGTCTTGAGCTCCTATATTATTGATGGACAATAACTTCAAACAAGAAAGAGTTAGAAATAATGAATAATTTACCTGAAGATATATTTTTAAAGGAAACAAAAATAAATACTTATTGATAAATTTCTGTGAACATTTAATCCTATATTCAGGCTAGTAAAAAATTGTTTCACTTGGAAGAGTAAGAATGTTTTCATATTTTAAAACCTGAAAATGAAGACTAAGATTATTTTGGATGTAGAAATAAACTGTTCAAATTATGAATAACTAAAATAATTAAATAGCTCAGGAAGATTATTGTTTTCAATTGGCTTAAAACACTACATTTATGCCATGTATTAATTTGTAATGGCATTTTAACACACTTCAACAGACTAGTTTTTAAAATGTTTCATTTTTTTCACTAGGAGTAAAAAAAAATAATTATATTAAGGTGTCAGCAGAATTAAATTTATCCTCGAACTTTATGTTAAGCCAGCAACTATCTTTGTTTTCCCCTGTAACTTTGTATGATCTTTTCTTTGTATGTATCTAAGCCAGTAGTTTTTAATGTGTGAGTCACAACCCCTTCAGGGGTCTGAAGACATTGAATGAAGTTTTATATCAAATACCCAGCATATCAGATATTTATATTGCAGTTCATAACAGTAGCAAAATTATAGTTATGAAATAGCAATAAAAATAATTTTATGCTTGGAGGGAATCACCAGAACATGAGTAATTGTACATAAAGAATTTAAGAATTTAGGGATTGCAGAATTCAGAAAGTTGAGGACCACTGATCTAGGCCTTATGCTCTTTACAGAACATGGACACATTTGATTACAGTCATAAAACATCATCTGTTAACTTACTAGTATCTATCACAAAATATGCTTATATCTCTCTAAATATCTGTCAAAGTCTCATGGCTGGACACAGATTTCAAGATAGTGGAGAAGTTTAAATTCTTCACTTATGTTGACATGGTTGACATAAATTGATAATTTATATTAAAATGATGAGAGGTACTAATATATAATTTCATATAAATAATATTAAAGCTGATACATAGTTTTACCTAAAGAGTAATGTTTAACTATAGAATGTCTGGTAGACAGAGATTGTTTTCCTCATTCAAGGAAAAATGAAATAGACTTACATCACTTTCTTCTTCTTTTCCTCCTCCTATAGTCTGTTATCTATACTTTGTCTAACTATTCCATGACCCCCTTTCAAGTAGATGGCCTCCTTTTCTTTGATTATTGTTACATATGTGGTGTGTGTGTGTGTGTGTGTGTGTGTGTGTGTGTGTGTAGATATGAGGATAGGAAGAGAGACTGTGCATTCACAAATATATAGGAAGATAGCCTGCTGAGTCTGCTTTGTTGTGAATGTGGTTTTAAGTCAGACTACTCAGCATTAAAAACCAACAATGGGTCTCTGACTGAGAGAGTATAGTTTTTCTTTTCTTTGTAGTCATTAGTTGCCTGTAGTTCTTTGTCTACAAGTGGAGCCTATGAAAGTTCCCCCCTACTCATTAATATGTCTATGATACTGCTTGTTTGGCTCTGTTGATGCAGCCACATTTGGAAATATTATTGCATACTCAACATCCTGGCTTTCTGGCTTTTACAGTCCTTCTAACTCCTATTCTGGGATATTTCCTGAGCCATAGACGTATGAGCTGTGGTAGGCTTGTTTCTCCACATTCCACTGATCACTGAATTATTTCCAGTTGTAGTTTTCTGTTACTATCTTTGCTAGAAAGAGAATCTTCTTTAATGAGAAATGGTAGCTACACTTAGTGGATTTATGATTGAGATTTAGAATATAATAAAAAATTATACTAGTCTAGCAAAGTGGCAGTAGTGGATTTTTTGCTGAAGTTCATGACCTCACTAGCTCTAGAAATCTGACTACTTTCCCAATGTCAGGTATGATTTCTCTCTTTACTTTAATCCAATTAGGCAGTGATTGGTTTCTAACCGCATATGACTGCTACTTATTGACCTTTACAGAGATCTTACCATTCTTATAATAACGTATGTGCAGAGGTTTCTGAGATTGTAAGTATTCTTATAAAATAATCATCTATTATAATTTGTTGAACACATGTGTATATTGTTTGGTAAAGAGTGACACTTGTAATACTGATTGATATATGGGTCAATTTCAGTCAGTAATTTATATTCTTATAAAAATCAGTTAACAATTCACATATGGGTTCAATGTTGTTAAAATGTCATGAAGATGTGCTTAATTTTTTTTCTAATGTAACCCTAGTGCATTATTGATGACTTGTATTTAATCACTAATGTATTTACTCCACATGACTTGGAATAACCTTGCCATCCATTCAAAAGTTTCACATATATGATATTGGTTTTTTGTTAGTTTATAGTTCTTATGCACAGCATTGTTCAGCCAAGTGTTCTAATTTCCATATATACATTATGTATATGTATACCTATACATATATACACATGCATGCACATATACAACATAAATACATGCATAAGTTGTGTATTAGGTTAATATAAAAATATTCCATTCCTTGAAGGATTATAAGATAACCTTAAACTCTCAACAATATCCAGGAAATGGAAACAACTTCAATGTTCATCAACAGAAAAATACGAAAAGAAAATGAAGTACATGAACTCATGGATAGTGGAATACTATCCATCTGTAGTGAATAATGGTACCAAGAAATTTTCAGGTAAATGAGTTGACCTAGAAAATATTGTTTGAATGAAGCAACTGAGACTCAGAAAGAAAAATCCTTAGATGTGTGTTTAAAACATTGAATAAACACAAAATAATACAGGAACCATAGATGGAGCATCTTGTGAGGGGAACAGTAGTATACATGTCATATGAGTTTGAAAATCAAATGACAGTAAGGTGCTCCAAATGGGAATGGAGAAGGAGATCAATACAGAAGGAAAATGTAAGAAAAGCAAATAATACCAAGTTTATTGGATAAAGTCTGAAGGAATCATATTATACATTTTATATTATTCAGATGGGATATATGAATTAGATTAAATTAATAAATATAACCATATGTATTTATTAAGGCACATTTTTATTTCCTGAAAGGTTTAGAAAATGTAGAGTTCTGACCTACTTAATGCTCAGAAAAGTTATACAAAGATATCATTTCCTTATAGATTCACAGCTTCCCTATTGGTAAAAATCTCTTCATGTGTAACATCTATTAAAATATATGAGGCTACACTGACATGCTATTACCCAAAGTCTATAGCTTACATTGTGGTTAAACCTTGACACACTGGAGTTTTATAAATGTGTATAGACATCTATCCATCATTATATTAGAACATAGATAAGCTTACTGTTCAAAAGACTTTTGTATTATGTGTTCTACCTATTGAGCCTTCTCCTATAACTCCAGGCACACTCTAATGTGCCGTATTCACTTTCCAGACAGTTATATAGGTTAAATAAAACACTATGCAATCATTGCAGAATTGCTTCTTTTATGCAGTTATGCATACTTACCTTTCCCTTATATAGCTTATCATCTTGCTAGGTTATTAAATTTTAGTGCTAAACAGTATATCATTATAAGAATACATCGACATTGACTGATCCATTCTTCCTGAAAGCTGTCTTTGTTACTTCTAAATTTTTGTTAAAAGTATACATCCACTTTATTGGTGTTGTGTGGATATTAACATTTGGCTACTTTAGATAAATGTTATGAACTTAGGTTGGAATGTTGAATCACATAGGGAGAGTATATATTTGTAAAATAAAACATTATAGTTTCTTATAACATGATTACAGAATTTTAAATTTTCAGATAGAGCCTTGAGAGTTCCTTCTGCTCCTTCCCCATATGTATGTAATACCTGTTTTTTATTCTAAATGTCTTCTGTTCTTAAAAAGGTACAGTGGATTCTGTTATTGATAAGATATACATTTCACTGTTGATGTTCAGTGTAACTAATTTTCCATAAGATAGTCTGCATCTATCTCAGCAGTGAGTTACGTTGCCTCTCTCTTTTTTGTATCTAACTTTGTTATACAATTACTCACTGAATTTTTTATAATGAAACTCACACCTGATGGTCAATTTTGTGAATACATGAAACTAAATTGAAGCAACAGTTCTCATTTGCAAAATGCAGATTTTAAATATAATTTATGGTTTCTCATCTAATTTGACCATATTCTTCCCTTTACCTAACTCCTCCCAGTTTCTCCCTACTTCCCTACCTACCCAAATTCATGTTTTCTTTTTTTCTTCCTGAAGGAAGAAAAAAACACAAGAAATAAAACCCAAGGTGAATAAAACAGTAACACACACACAAAAATACTAAACAAACTCTCTCTCTCTCTCTCTCTCACACACACACACACATACACACACACACAGAGAGAGAGAGAGAGACAGAGACAGAGACAGAGACAGAGACAGAGACAGAGAGACAGAGAGAGAAAAAGACAGAGAGAGACAGAACATAGAGTCTGTCCCAACAACATTATTTTACTGCAACACAAATTCAGGTATTTAGATATTTACTAAACTATTCATAGACATTTCCAACAATAGTCAATAAAACATTTTCTTATGTTTGGAAAGATATTTGATTTTAATATTAAATACTTTTAAGCTATTGCCCCAAGCAATTGGTGGGAGGGTATCTTGGGGACAAGCTGAAAGTAAGGAAAATGGAAACTCTTAGGAATCTCTGAGAATGACTGTCTTCATTAAAATTTCCACTGTTGTGAAAAGACACCATGACCAAGAGGAATATTATAAAGGCTAACATTTAACTGGGGCTGGCTTAAAAATTCAGAGGTGTAATCACAGCAGAAAGCATGATAGCTTTGCAAACAAACATGATGCTGAAGGAGCCAAGAGTTATACAGCTTGACTTAAACATCAATCTATAAAGAGACTAAATGTGACAGAGTTTGAACATAGTGGGCAGAGTTTGAACATACATACAACCCTAAATCCCCACCTCCACCTTGACACACTCACTTTAAAAGGGCCACACTTCATCCAATAATGCTACATCTCTTACTAATGCAATTCCCTAGGACATTCAAGTACATGAATCTATGGAGAAAAAACTTGTTCAAACCACCACAGTGACTAATAGCAATACTGAAATGGTCACCTCCTGTAATGAGGCAAGACTTCCAATAAAGAAATATAGATAGCAACCTAGCCACAAAACCGGGAATCTAAAATATTTTCTGTCTACAAGATGTGTAAGGGACAAAGATAGAGCAGAAATTGAGAGAATACCAACAAATGACTGGCTCAACTGGAGACCCATGCCATGAGATGGAACGCACTTCTGATACTACTGATATTATTCTGTAATTTCACACAGGAGCCTAACATAACTTTTTTTCTGAAAGGCAATACCAAGAAGTTGATGGAAACAGATGCAGAGACCTAAAGCAAAACATTAAGTAGAGATCAAGGAATATAGGGGGAAAAAGGGAGAACAGATTGAAGGAAAAAGTTCAAGGACACCACAAGAAAATCTACAGAATCAAGTAACCTGGGCCCACAAGGCACACAAAGCCTGAGCCACCAACCAGTGACATCCATCAGACAGACCCAGGTCTCTTACACATATATAATAGACTTGCAGCTTAGACTTCATGTGGGTCTCATGACAGCACAAGCAAGGGCAGTCTCTGACTCTGCTGCCTGCATTTGGATTTCTTTCCCCTAACTGGGCTGCCTTGTCTAACCACAATAGGAGAAGATGCACCTACTGCAACTTCTTATACCAAGGCAGATCTAAGCATGCTTCTCCTTCTCTGAATAGAAAAGAAGTGGGAAAAGAGGGAGAGAAGAGGAGCATGAACCTGGGATGACAGGAGGAAGAGGAAGTAAATACATAAATTAATTAATGGGAAAATAAATATTAAATACAATGAGATCCAAATTTTTGAGTAAAAATCAATAGAAATGTATTCTTGAACTGTTAAGAAAATGTCTTCACATATTTATTCTTCTGCATATTCATAAATAGCTTTCCATGACTTTCTGTTTTAATCTTTTTACATTTTCTTATTGTAGTGGGTGATATTTAAATCTCCAACCCAAATATGACCAGTCAGTGAAAACACAACTCAGTAATTGTGAATATATTCTGTAAGCCTAGATTGGGTGTATACCCCTACACTACTCTGTTCCCCAGCTATGAGATCCTTATAACTTGAGGATTTTTCAGACTCTGCATCTGTCGTTCTACCTTCTGCCTCCCAGTAATCCTCTCCTTTATCATCTTCCTCCTCCATTGTCTTTCTCCAGTCCTCCTTTCTGCTCTCTCTTCCACCCACTTTTATTTCTCCACCTTCCCTTCTTCTGCCCAATCACTGGCTCCAGACTTTATTTTACAAATTAAAATAAGCAGAAGGTTCAGTAGAATTCACCTGTGTACTAACTCACACCTCCTCTGCAGACCTTCACAGAAAAGGTGAATTAGTATCAAAATACAAGGCCTGGGCTATCCACAATTATATTTGTTGTTTTTATGATATCTGGTCTTTCCGTGAATCCTTCACTGGCCTAGAATTTTCTATGTAAAACAGACTGTCCACAGATTTTACCCAGTCTGCCTGCCTTTGAGTCTCAGAGACTTTGAATATCGGTATGTGCCATAACACCTAACACCTAGTTTTAATTGTTTAAAAAGTATGCCCATGCTCTTTAGAATGTTTTGTCATATGCATGAGCTTTACTTTGTTATTAGAGCATAAGCTGAATATTAGAATTGTTGGTACAACTTCTGCTTGCAAAACACATCATATTGAGTACTAATCATATGCTTTTAACATGTTCGTCAAAGGATACTTAATAAAAACTCAATTGAAAAATTACCTAGGGACGTGGAGTAAAAAAGACATTCATAAAAATACTGTTGTCTCAGGAAGACTTTCAGATTCTGTTGGGACACTCTTGGTCCACCAGGCTAGGACCACAATACTTATTTTTTTACTTGCCTGTGTTTCAGTCTCACTAGCCTTCTTTATTTCATGTTAAATTACTTGGGTATTGTTTTCTGCTATGCTATTATTATTTTTTTCTCAGACAAGAGTAATGCTGTGTGCTGTTATTTCAGATCAGCAAGAGAAACAAATATAGATTTATTTTCAAACAAAGTTATTAACAAAATTTTGTGTCATAATATATATGGTTATTTTACAAAATCATTATATGTAATACAAAATAGAATTCATTAATATATGTTAAAGTTTCTACTCATGCTGCCTATAAAAATATATTCAGCAACATTGGGTAAAGGACATCACCTCAATTAAGCTTAATTTACCTAACAAAGTTTTGAAATACTACTACTTGCACAGGAATATCCAGGTCAAGCTACTTTATTGAAATAAAGCCTCTTCATGCTAACAGTGACCTCATGATGACCATCTAAAAGGACCTCTTTATATAATAAGTTCTTCATGAGCTTTGCCTTTCCAGATATAAGCTCTCCCTTTGGAATGAGACTGGAATCCAATTACAAACATGTTCATTATCTAGATATCATTCATGTCATCATTGAACCACTGGACATATCTTGGCAAACTATTTTTATAACTCTCAGGGTTTGCATGTGGGTAAATTAGTGACTGTTCTCTCCCAACATCCTGCATGGTAACTTCCAGCACTCTGAAAGCTAATTAAAAATAACCTAGCTACTGGATCAAAACAAATACATTTCTCCTTGTCCTAAGAACATGTGTGGTATCTTCAGAAATAGGGCCTTACCATCAAGTTCTGGTGGACAATCAAGAATAATTACAATAGCCTTAAATTGATGGGGGGCATTGCCATGACTCCCCCTTGATGAACACTAGAGGCGAAATATTTGTCTTGTTGTTGTTCCTGTTCCTGTTCCTGTTCCTGTTCCTGTTCCTGTTCCTGTTCCTGTTCCTGTTCCTGTTCCTGTTCCTGTTCTTGCTCCTTCTCCTATTCCTCCTCTTCTTCTTTCTTATTTTACTTCCCTATTGCTGACTTCTCCTACTAGTGCTGCTTATAGAGTGCCTCCTCTCCTCCTTTTCCTCCAAGAGGGTGGGGGCCCCCTGGATATCCCCTGCTGTGGCACATCAAGTCTCTTAGTTAAGTGCATGCTCTTCCACTAAGGTCAGACAAGGCAGCCATCTTGGGAAATAGATTACACAGACAGGCAATAGCTATATAGACAGCCATGTCTCCATTTATTTGGAGACACACATGGAGACTGAGCTGTACATATGCTACATGTGTGCCTGCAGTCTCTGTCCATCCCATGTATGCTCTTTGTTCTGTGACTCAGTTTATGAGAGCTCCTAGAGGTCCAGATTAGTTGTTTCTGATGGTCTTCCTGTTCAGTTCCTATCTTATTCTGGGCTGACAATCCTTCCATCAACTCTATCATAAAAGTTTCTAATCTCCATCCAATGTTTGGCTGTGAGCATCTACATGTGTTTCAGTCTGTTGCTGGGTGGTGTCTCTTAGAGGACAGTTATGCTAGGCTCATGTCTGCAAGCATAACAGAATATCATTAACTGTGCCAGGGATTGGTGCTTGCCCATGATATGGGTCTCAAGTTGCATCTGTTATTGTTTGGCCGTTCCCTAAGTCTCTGTTCCATCTTTGTCCCTGCACTTCATTTTGACAGGATAAATTTTGGGTCAAAATTTAGTGGGTGGGTTGGCATTCTCAGCTCTCCACTGGCTGTCCTGTCTGGTTACAGGAGGTGGCCTCTTCTGGTTCCATATCCCCAGTGTTATACATCTCAACCAAGGTCACATGCATTGACTACTGTAAACTTCCAATAGCTCAGATCTCTGGCACTTCCTAGAGACACCCTATACTTCAACACCCCTGCCATGTGACAATATAAATTAATTTCCTGCCACTTTGTCTGTCTCCTTATTCTTCTCTACATTATTTCCCCCACCTATGTTCCTCCCTTTCTGTGCCTTTTATTACTATTTTATTCCCCATTCAAAGTGAGACTCCAGCATCTTCACTTGGCCCTTCCTTAATGTTTAGCTTCTTTGGAGCTGTGGAGAATAGAATGAGTATCTTGTATTTTATGGCAAATATCTACTTATAATTGAGTTCATACCATGCATGTCCATTTGAGACTGAGTACCTCACTCAGGATGATATTTTTTAGTTCCATCATTTGCCTACAAATTCATGATGTCTTTGTTTTGATAGCTGAATAGTATTCCATTGTGCAAAGGAACAAAACTTTCTGTATCCCTTCTTTTCTTTGAGAAACAACTGAGTTGTTTCCAGTTTCTGCCTATTAGGACAAAGCTGCTATGAATATAGTAGAACCTTATGGTATGGTGGCACATCTTTGGGGTATATGCCCAGGAGCAGTATAGGTGGTTTTCAGGTAGAACTATTCCCAATTTGCTGAGAAATCACAAGGTTAATTTTCAGAGTGGTTGTACAAGATTGCAATTTTATGATAAATGGAGGAGTGTTCCCATTTTTCTACATCTTTACCAGCATGTACTTTTGCTCGAGTTTTTGATAGTGGACATTCTAATTGGTGTAAGATAGAATCTCTAGATCATTTTGATTTGCATTTCCCTGATGACCATGGATGTTAAACATTTCATTAAGTGCTTCTCATACATTTGAGATTTCTCTGTTGAGACTTCTCTGTTTAGTTCTGTACCCCATTTTTAATTGAGTTATTTGGTTTGTTGAGGTCTAACTTCTTGAGTACTTTATACATTTTAATATTTGCCCTCTCTCAGATATAAGGTTAGTGAAGATCTTTTCCCTATCTGTGGGCTGCCATTTTATTTTATTGACAGTGTCATTTTCCTTACAGAGGCTTTTCAGTTTAGTGAAGGTTCTTTTATCAACTCTCGATCTTATAGCCTGAGCCATTAGTGTTCTGCTTGGAAATTGTCTCCTGTACCAATGCATTCAAGGCTCTTTCACACTTCCTGTTTTATTAGATTTAGTATTCAATTTTATGTTGAGGTTCTTGATCCACTTGAACTTGAGTATTGTGCCAGGTAACATATATGGATAAATTTGCATTCTTCTGCTTGCTAAAGAATGTTTCCATTTCCCATTGTATGGTTTTGCATTCTTTGTAGAAAGTCAAGTGTCCATAAATGTGTAATTTTATTTCTGAGTCTTTGATTCTATTCCATTGATCAAACTGTCTATTTTTATACCAATACCATGAAGTTTTAAAATTATTTTTATCAATATTTCTCTGTGGTACTGCTTGAGATCAAGAAGAGTGACGAGTGACGTGGGGAGCCAACAGAAGGCGGCTATCATCCTTGCAGCCATCTTGAGCCATATACCTTGACAAAAGACTTGATTACAATAGCCACAACAGCTGAGCACACTCTGATAACATCTTGCTTTAGATATCCAGTCTGTCCTTACTCTCTCTCTCTCTTGCTGAACCCTGACCTGTGGACTGGAGCAGCTTGGGGCAGTGCAGGCTCTGACAGTTTATCCCCCAAGGCTTTTGGCAGTGTGGGTCCAACATGACAGAACGGTCCACAACATTTTGGCCCTCAAGAGTTGGGCAGAGAGGTCTGCAACAGAGTGATACATCCAGAAATTCTTTTATTGTTCAGGATTGTCTTAGCTATCCTGGGTTTTTGTTTTCTCATATGAAGTTGAGAATTGCTCTTTCAAGGCTTGTAAAATGTGTTGGAATTTTGTGGGAAATACATTGAATTTGTAGATTGCTTTTAGTAAGATGGCCATTTTCACTTTGTTAATCCTATGAATTCATGAGCATGGGAGATCTTTCCATCTTCTGATATCTTCAGTTTCTTTCTTTGAGGACTTGAAATTATTGCCATACAGATATTTCACTTGCTTGATTACTTACACCAAGATATTGTGTAATATATATGGACATTGTGAAGGCTACAATTTGAAGAGTGTAAGTATTAGCTCTTCTTTGTAAGTGTGGTAGAATTCTGCACTAAAACTATCTGGCCCTGGGCTTTTTTGGTTTGGATACTTTTACTGAGTGCTACTGTTACCTTAAGGTTTATAGGACTGTTTAGACAGTTTACCTGATCTTGATCTAAACTTGGTAAGTTGTATCTGTCTAGTAAATTATCAGTTCATTTATTGTTTCCAATTTTGTGGAGTACAGGGTTTTGAAGTAAGACCTAATGACTTTTTTTAAACTTCCCCAGTTTCTGTTGTTATGTCTCCCCTTTCATTTTTGATTTTGTTTAATTGGATACTGTCTCTGTGCCTTTTAGTTAGGTTAGTTAAGAGTATGTCTATCTTGTTGAATTTCTCAAAAAACCAGCTCTTGGTTTTTTGGTTCTTTTAATTGTTTTCTTTGTTTCTAATTGATTGATTTCAGCCCTGAATTTGACTATGTCCTGCCTATTAGTCTTGGGTGAGTTTGCTTTGTTTTGTTCTAGAGCTTTCAGGTGTGCTGTTAAGTTTCCAGTATGAGATCTCTCCAGTTTTATGAAGGCACTCAGTGCAATAAACTTTTCTCTTAGCACTGCTTTCATTGTGTCCCATAAGTTTAGGTATAATGTGCCCTCATTTTCATTGAATTCTACAAAGTCTTTCATTTCTTTCTTTGTTTTCTCTGACTGAGTGATCATTGTGTAGACATTTGTTCATTTTTCCATGTGTATGTGGATTTTCTCTTGTTGGCGAAGTCCCTCCTAAATCCATGGTAATCTGAAAAGGTGCACGAGATTATTTCAATCATTCTGTATTTGTTGAGACATGCTTTGTGACTGATTATATTGTCAGTTTTGGAGAAGGTTCTATAAGGGGCTGAGAAGAAGGTAAAGTCTCTGTAGATATCTCTTTAATCCATTTGCTTTATAATATCTGTTAGTTTCAGTGTTTCTCTGTTTAGATTCTGTTTCAATGACATGTTCAATGGTGAGAATTGGGTGTTGAAGTATCTCCATTATTATTATGTGAGTTTGATGTGCAATTTGAGTTTTAGTAACATTTTTTTACAAATGTGGGTACCCTTTCTTTTGGGGCATAGATGTTCAGAATTGAAGTGTCATTTTGGAGGGATTTTCCTTTCATGTGTGTGACATGTCCTTGCCCATCTCTTTTGATAATCTTTGGTTGAAAGTGTGTTTTATTAGATATATATTTATTATATATTGAATTCTAACACGCACCCCCGAGCCTTGCATCCGTGGGAGAGAAAGCACGAGACGCAGAGATCGGGTAGTTACTGCAAATCGAGGACTTTTACTTTTTTGTATCACACACGTGGAAAAACGTGGAAGGGCTGAGCTGTGGAAGGGGTCTGGCTTAAATACAGTCTAGAGTGACGTATTCACTTCTGATTGGCTGTTCGCTCACCACCCAACATTCAGTGACTTTGGCACGCCTTTCTGCCTAGCAGCTGCGCAGATAATTGTTTACATCTGGAGAAGACACGAGGCTAGCGCCAACTTGGGGTGGCAGATTATATTGCGGCTCCTTACATTGAATGGCTCCTCAAGATTGTTTCTTGGAAAACCTTTTTCCTGGACATTAATGTGAAATGGAGTCTTTCTTTGTTACTGCTGTATGTTTCTTGCATGCAACAGAATAATGGATCCTATTTGAGGATTTAGTCTGTTAGCTTGAATCTTTTTATTGGTTAATTCTATTGATGTTGAAAGGCAGTAATGACCAATGATGTCATTTTGATATTGGTCATGGTACTATGTTTATGTTCTCTTCTTTTAGTTTTATTGTGGATGATTAACTTTCTGTGCTTTTTTTCTTATTTTTATTTTTTTATATTTTATTTTTCATTGGATATTCTATGTATTTACATTTCAGATGTTATCCTCTCCTCATTCCCTCCCCCCACCCCAGGAACTCCCTATCCCATTTCCCTCCCACTCCTTCTATGAGGGTATGCCCCCATCCACCCACTCTTCCCTCCCTGCTCTAGAATTCCCCCACACTGGGGCATCCCACCTTCATGGGACCAAGGACTTCCTTTCCCACAAATGCCTGACAAAGCCATCCTCCACTTCATATACAGTTGGAGCCATGGGTCCCTCCATGTGTGTACCCAGGCTGGCAGTTTAGCTAGAGCAATTAGATAACAAAAGGAGGTCAAAGGGATACAAATTGGAAAGGAAGAATTCAAAATATCACTATTTTCAGATGATATGATAATATACTTACGTGATCCCAAAACTCCCACCAGAGAACTCCTAAACCTGATAAACAACTTCAGCAAAGTGACTGGATATAAAATTAACTCCAACAAATCAGTAGCCTTCCAGTACTCAAAGGATAAACAGGCTTAGAAAGAAATTAGGGAAATGATAACATTTACAATAGTCACAAATATAAAATACCTTGGTGTGAATCTAACCAAGCAAGTGAAAATTTGTATGACAAGAACTTTCTGTGTTTTCCTGTGTGTAGTTACACTGCTTATTTGGAGCTTTTCTTCTAGTTTCCTCCTTGAGACTGTATTACTCAAAAAAAAAAAATTGTTTAAATTTGGTTTTGTCACAAAATAGCCTGGTTTCTCCATCTATGGTGATTGAAAATTTTTCTGGGTATTGTTGTCTGCACTGACATCTGTGGTTCCATAGGCCCTGTAAGACATTTGTCTAAGACCTTCTGGCTTTTTGAGTCTCTGTTAAGAAGTCAGATGTAATTCTGATAGGTCTTCCTTTATATGTTGCTGGCCTTTTTCTCTTGCAACTTTTTATATGCTTTCTTTGTTTTGTACATTTAGTGTTTTGATAGTTACGTGGCAAGAGAATTTTCATTTTGTTGTTCAATCTATTTGATGTTCTGTAGGCTTCTTGTACATCTGTATGTATCTCTTTCTTCTCATTAGGGAAGTTTTCTTCTATGATTTTATTGAAGATATTTTCTGGGCCTTTGAACTGGGACTCTTCACCCTCTTGTATTCTATTAGCCTTATGTTTAGACTTTTAATTATGTCCCAAATTTCCTGGATGTTTGTGTCAGAAATTTTTGACATTTTCTTTGATCAATGTGTCAATTTCTTCTATGTATCTTCTATGCCTGACATTCTCTCTTCCATCATTTACATTCTGTTGATGATTCTTGTGTTTGTAGTTCCTCTTCTCTTTCATATGTGATCCATCTCTGGAGTTGCCTGTGTGTGTGTGTGTGTGTGTGTGTGTGTGTGTGTGTGTGTTTGTTTGTGTGTGTGTGTATGGTGTGTGTGTGTTTGTTTTTATTTCTATTTTTAGATCTTGAACAAACAGTTTTATTCATTTCCTTCACCTGTTTCATTGTACTTTTCTGTACTTTTAAAGGATTTATTTATTTCCTCTTTAAAGGCCTCTATCATCTTCATGAGATTTAAAGTCATCGTCTTGCTCTTCAAGTGTGATTGGATATCCAGGTGTGATGGTTTGTATATGTTTAGTCCAGAAAGTGGTTCTATTAGAAGGTGTATCCTTGTGGGGGTAGGTATGTCACTGTGGGTGTAGGCTTAAGACCCTCACCCTAGCTGCCTGTAAGTCAGTTTTCCACTAGCAGCCTTCAGATGAAGATGTAGAACTCTCAGCTCTGCCTGTACTATGCCTGTCTAGATTCTGCCATGCTCCTACCTTGATGATAATGGACTGAGCCTCTGAACTGATAAGCCAGCCCCAATTACCTGTTATTTGTTATAAGACTTGCCTTGCTTGTGGTGTCTGCTCACAGCAGTACAACCCTAACTAAGACACCAGGGCTTGCTGTAGTAGATAATCTAGGTTTTGATGGGGTCATATTGTACTGGCTTTTGTTGATTCTGATTTTGTGCTTGCCTTTAGTGATCTGGTTGTCTCTTGCCCAAAGTGTCAACAGGCCTCCCAAATTGTTGGCAGAGAGGTGGGCTGGAGTGTAGATTGCAAGTAGAGGTGTGGACTAGAAAGAAAATGGAGTTCCAAAAGGATGGGGCAGACCTCAGGTCTGCTGGGCTTGCTGACAGGAAATTGGGTGGTGCATGTCTCATAGAGGTGAGATATTCTATATTTGGCTTGGGGTTTTTATTTGGCCACAAGTTTTCTAAGAGAAGCAGTGTTGCCTATGTTGTGCAACATCCTTTAAACTGGTGTGTGTGTGTGTGTGTGTGTGTGTGTGTGTGTGTGTGTAAATATAAAATACTAGGTTTCCATCTTGCTTTTTCAAGCACCATGGATATTACTTACTCATCCTTCTCACTACTTTACTAATCTCCTAGCGTCCATTATTTCTTGGTATATAGTTCTCAAACAATACCTCACCTCAATTTGAAATTCACTGATACTACAAATCTATTTATATTGGCATTCCTTCTGAAATATTTATATTCCCATAAACTATGTCTGTGGGTGTTAGTAACACAAATTACAAATTAATGGTCATGGCTGCCTTATGAAGTAATATTAAGTTATAATAATGTAACATATTAATTATAATAACTAAAATATTAATTTTAACTTTCTAGTATTTAGAGAAAAATAAAAATAGTATGCAAACACTAATCTACAAATTACTCTAAACATATTAGTTGGCTGGAGAAATGGCTCAGAGTTTACTAATGCTTAATGCTCTTTGAGAGGACCTGAGTTCACTTCCTTCACCCAATTCACTCTACGCAGAATTCCTCTAACTCCAGCTACATAAGATTTTTACATGTCCTCTTGTTTTTATGGGTGCACACAAACTTGTAACATATACCTCCACATACATTGATATACACAAAAATCTAAAAGATAAAATTATTCATATGCAGATACAGATTTTCCTGACCAAAGTTATCAAAAATCTCAATATATATACCTAGCATACATCTACATATACATATATCTTCTAGAATTAAACACATATATGTACATGTGTGTATAATTCATGTATATATATGTGTGTATAATTATGGTATATATAAATCTGTGTATATATACATATATATGTTTAATTAAGACAAGCTACTTATACTTGAATGTGTAGTTTCTATTTTCCATAGACAATACTTTTAGTTATAAGAAAAGAGTCATACTCAAATTTAAAATTAGATTTTTAAAAATTTTAAATTGAAATATTTAATATTCCATGCATATTTATATTTGTATATTTTTGTTTTCTATTTGTATAAAGCTATTTTACTTGAATATAATATTTACCTTCACATGTATGTTCAAAAATGCATATATAGGGGTTATAGTATCTTATTTTTTTTCATTAAGAATTTT
Source organism: Arvicanthis niloticus (assembly GCF_011762505.2). Classification (NCBI taxonomy): domain Eukaryota; kingdom Metazoa; phylum Chordata; class Mammalia; order Rodentia; family Muridae; genus Arvicanthis; species Arvicanthis niloticus. The sequence continues at coordinate 6,681,445 of NC_047668.1, read as the reverse complement.
ATTCTGTAGACTAGTCCAGCTACTAATTTGTTATCCCCCTGCTTCAATGTGTTATGTACTGTGATCATAAGTATATGATATTGCATTACTTTCTTTATATTTCTTTCTAGCTATATTATACTCTATTCTTCAGTATAATTTCATTTACTAGCCTTTTCTTTATCTAAGAGTTATATGTGTGTGTAATTGTTTATATTGTATATGGTAATGTACATCATATATAATTTATTGTTTTTATATATTAATTGTGTAGCCACCTAAATTACAGTTACTTTTTTCTGCTTCTTTTGGCTTTCTTTGGTGCACACAGATTGCTCATTTTGCTTCTGTAGTTATAAAATAGATTTTAGTACCTCCTGTGCTATCTAGCCTCTTGTAGTTTATTTTATATGTTAATTTTATATTTCCAAAGGGTTTAAAGTGGGCGATCATATTTTCAATGTCCTCTATGAATTTCATAATGAGATCTGTATTGACACCTCTCAATTCTCTTTTAAAACAAGAGATACTATGAGATCTCCCTTTAGATAAGTGTAAAATGCATCAAAGGTGTTTTCCTTAGTACAGGCAACTTATAGAGTTTTATACTAATTTCTCAGTATAATTTTATAATGTTTCTTTAACAACTTATTCACCATTTAATTTAATGTACTCACTTTGATATATCTTTAGGTTTCTACTCTCCAAAATAAATACTTGTAAGTTCAATATTTAATAAATTGTCATAATGAGTGAGTATTAGCATGTCAACAATTGATCATGAGAAATCCATCAGGATAACCTTCTACTACCACCTGAAGAGTGCCCTTGAAAGCAACTTCAGAGCCCACTTCTTTGTAAAACATTTATTGGTTCTATAGTTTTGTTTTGTTTGTTTTCTCTATGTGACTTTTTCAAAAGCAGTTCATTTTATTTTTTTACTTAGATGGTATAAAGAAATTAAAACAACAAAAATGCCTTAGAATAAACAGAACTAAATATAGCCTGATATTAAATTATATTGTGAAGTTATTCATTTTATTAAATATAATTTTCAAAGTATTTTAATTATGCTGAATGGCAATTATATTCTTATAAAAACATACTGAAGCATGAGAACTGAAAGGAAAGTTTCTTCAAATGTTCACTGCATATGATAATATCACATTGTATACACATAAAATTCTCATAGATTAAAAATAATATTTTGAATCATATGTATCAGAATATTTTGTCTGATAATAAATTAGTTTGTATCTTAAAAAGCAAGTATGCTATGAGCTAAGAATTTAAAGACATTTGTATACAGCTAAATAACACCTATAAGATAGTGTATTCAATTTTATATGCCTTTCCTTACTTTATGTTGCTAAATCTACTTTTAAATTTCACAATCTCATATAATGTTCTGAGCTTCTCAGCCAAAATGCTTTCTAATTAAGATTGTTTTAATTCATTGTCTTAAGGTTTTTAAATCTTGAAAATTAAACCACACTCTGACTTCAAGTTACATACTAATAACTTGCAAAAATTAAAAACATGGACATATTTATAATGCTATGTTCTTAAGTTTAAGCAAACTCAACAAAAAGTAATTAAAGAGAAAAATGCAAAACCCATTTCTTCTTATTGCATACATAGAATTGAAATAATATGTCTTTCTTGAAAGCCACTGAATTGTTTTACACAGACTATCTCAGCACTGTTAACACCAAAGATTATTTTATATAGTTCAATTATGAAATGAGATGTTTTGCTTACAATGAATATCCCACATGGGAATTACACTTAACAAAAACTTATTTCTTATTTACTACTCAAGAATAAGTCAAGATCATCCTGGATGGAAGATATTAATTTGATGTATCAATATTCTTGTTATTAATAATTTAACGATACATGAATCGTTATTTGTATGAAAATTTTTAAGCTGAGTTGAATTTACATCATACAGATACACTTTGTTGCCTTCAAAATAAATGGAAACTAATTGAATGTCTAATCTGTGAACTTTCAGAATCAATCGCTTTAACAAACATTAAATCATTGGTATATGTAACATGTTTAGGTACAGCATATCTATCTGCCAGATGACGGTCAAGCAGCACATTGCTTCCTTTACTTTTGAAGTACAGTCTGTGGTTTACTGTAACTCTGTTATTTTCAGAACATTTATCTCAGAGACAATGCTTATTGAACTGTTCATATAGCAAAAAAAAAAAAAAGTTACTGGGAGAAAGAGACTTTATGAAGGAGGTAATTTGACAGTGGTGGGTAAAAGAGTGAGAATATTCAGAAAATTTGATGGAAATTGTTAACAAATTTAATAGAATTTATTACTAAACCAACCAACTTTTTAAAAGTATTAACTTTAAAGTTAAATAATTCTATAGAAGAAAATTAAATAAAAATGAAAGATAAAAATAAAATTTTGGGGAACAGGGCCATAAGATGCATGAAACTAATGCTGGGAACATCACCAATGACTACCATTCTATGACAACACCTATTTAATGGTCACAGTCATGGTCTGCTGCTTCCCTGATCTATGGTGATAAATCATAGTTGTACATGCATGCATATGTGAACACACACACACACACACACACACACACACACACACACACATGCATGCACATATACAAAAATCCAAGGACACAAGAACACACAAAATAAAATTTTTCCTGATCAATCTCAATAGTGGTGTGTTTTATAGCATATTGTAAGACTAAATGTCAAAGACAAAACTGTTGATCGTGTTGGACTCATGTGGAAATTCTCTTCCTGTCCAGCAGATTTCTGACTTCTTGCTGTGCTATGTCATGCCTTGCCTCTGTGTTCCCACATCCTTGAGTTTCTTTATCTGACTCTTAAAGTTATTCTGAATTAACTGCAGCAACTATTATAGATCAAATTCCCAAATAATATCCCATTCTAAGGTATACTGGGATAAAACTAATAAATATAAATGGTTTATTCATTCCATCCTGTATGAAAGTAAAAGACACATAGAGTAAATCATGAGATATTGGAATCACATTAAAATAGACACAGCTAAATGAAGAATACCTTACCTTCTCAGATTTAAATTGTAATCTCAGAGTACTAAATTTTTATCCTTAATGATATTAAGCAACACTCTAAACACACAAACACAAAATAACTTTATTATGCTATGTTACAAAATTTAAGAGATTATCAAAAACTAGCATAATTTGAAAGAAGAAAGAGAACTAAATGTCTACCATTGAAGATTTTTAATTTATTATAAAAGTATAGGAACTTAAGATATTGTATTTCTATATTGATAGGTACAGAGGTAAATGGAATAAAATACAATATCCATCAATATTCATTCTTATATGGAGAAATACCTAAGATCAATTCAGTTAATTTAACAGATATAGAAGGGAAGTTAGATTTAAATGTACAAAATAAAGAAGCTAGCTTGTTACACAATAACCTGTGAAAATTAATGCAAACTAACTTTGACCCATGATCTAAATGGAAAAAAAAAGAACCATGACAGGTTTGAAGAAAAATACAGATAAATTTCTTCATAATATTCAATTGGCATTGTTTTAATCAATATTACACCCACAAAAAAAAGTCCAAAAAGAAGAAAAATAGCAAGTTGGACATCATGATACAATTTGTGTGTGTACAGCCACAAATTGAAAAAAATAGAAGAAAAATATATAAGAGGAAGTCTTTGTTAATTACCTATCACATACAGCACCAAGACTTTTGAAGCAACAAAGTTCAAAATGTACAAAGAAATTGAGAGGTAAGTCTGAAAAACCCCAGAATTTGAATAAACATGCAATTGTTAATATGTATAATATAAAAATGAGACTGAAATACTTCCTCAGAGCTGACAAGAATATAGCAATGGAAACTTTCTGAAAATGGCTTTTGTGCCTCCTCACAAGAAAATTAGAAAATAAATAACTAGAAAACTCTTAAATGGCCCAGCTAACTATTGCTATGTGCATACTCAAATAATTTAAAGTAAATTAAATAAATATGAATGGGCAACTACATATATTAGATGTATTTGTAGTAATATAATGAGCATGTATATTATTAAGAAACATGCAACAACATTTTTAACACATAAAACCATGAGGAGATGTAATGTACGAGAGAAAAATAAAAGTTAAAAGAAGAAAATTAAATTGAACGAAGTTTGCATTACATGGCATGAATGGACCTCAAAACGTGATGGTAAATAAAATGAGAAAAAGTCACAAAATATACCAAGTGACTCCTCTTTAAAATAGAGTTTCTAAACTAACATTTAAAAAAAAAAATAAAAATACATACTATGTTACAGAGCATCAAGGAAGAAGGAAATGAAATGAAAAAAATATTGTTTAATATATATTAATGTTAACATTATATAAAATATCTGTATATGTTAATTTTTTAAAGAATTATGATTTATATTTAACTTTTTTCAACTGACAATTATTTTTTATTTTTCAACAAAATGTAACTGCAAAATTCTTTACATTCAATTGTATCATTGAGTTCTTTATTCCACATGTACCCACTACCCACCACCAACACACACAAAAACCTGACAAATTCTCTGAGCTTAAAATCTGCACCCAGCATTAGCAGCTATGGTCTGGTGATTCTTTGCATTGATTTCCATCACTTTCACAAAGTATCCAAGGATACTTTTTTATCAACAGGATAAACAATCCATTTCAACTGTGAATATAAGACATTCCAGATACTGGAGATTCTCCATAGTTCAAATGCAAATTCCAATCCTCTTACATTTTTAACTATTAATAGAATTTAATGAGCCAGGCAGTGGTGGTGCACGCCTTTAATCCCAGCACTTGAGAGGCAGAGGCAGGCGAATTTCTGAGTTCAAGGCCAGCCTGGTCTACAGAGTGAGTTCCAGGACAGCCAGGGCTATACAGAGAAACCTTCTTCTCAAAAAACAAATAGAATTCAATAAAATAAATATGGATAAGTGAATGATGTGATTAGCTTTTTTTTCAAATTCTCTTTATGAAAATACACATTTTTCATACAGTATATTCTGATTATATTTCCCCTTCCCCCAACTACTCTGAGATCCTCTTCCCCCCTACAGTCTCATGTGAAGCCCTATGGTTTCTGTCAATCCTTAGAAAACAAACAGGTACCTAAAGTATAAAAATAAGATAAAATAAAATAAAACATAGGTGAATGTAACAAAATAATGAGAAGAAAAAGAGCAAAAGGGAAAGAACAAGAGACACACATAGATTCAGGCATACACATATTCACACAGGTGCACACACACACACACACACACACACGGACACACACACACACACACACACACACACACACACAAATCCCATGAAAACATAAAACTACAAGGATCTGTAAGGTTTTAAAAAGCTGATTGTGAAAATATTGTGAGACAAAGGACCTCCAATGATTTCATTGAGTTAGTTGTGTGTTGGCCATCTTCATGGGGCCTATGCTTAAGAGTGATTTGTATCACTAGTGAGACTTTGTTGGAGAAAACTAATTTTTTATTTGTCTGTGTTTGTTGAAGACAGCTTCTGAGTTAAGAAAAGGAGATTTTGTCCACATCTCTCAGCACTGGACCCACATGTGATACAGATTCACACAAGCCCTGTGTATAACACCAGAATCTCTGTGAGTTTATATGTATTCTGATGTCTTTCTTGGGCCTTGTTTCCTTGCTGTCAAAGATCCTCTCTTGGCTCTTACAATCTTTCTCCCTCCTCTTCCCCAGGGTTCTATGAACTTTGTAAGAGTAGAGGTTTGATGGAAACATCCTACTCTGAGTATTTCAAGGTCTCCCACTTTCTAAACATGTTTCAGATGTTGGTTTCTGTACTTCTTGTAAACTGTAGAAGGAGGCTTCTCTAGTGATAACTGAGAAAGACATTTATCTATGATTATAAAATACTGTTGTTGGGTATTTTATGGCGACATTCCTTTTGTAGAACTGTAATATTTCATTTTTGTTTTTTTGTTTTGTTTTATTGTTTTCCTTTGTCACTGGCCCATGAGGACTCAGAGTCTTGGTCAGGGATGAGTTCCATGTCATAGAATGAGCCTTAAATTTAATCAAGTATTGGTTGGTTACTCCCACAAACTTTGAGCCACTCTTGTACTAGCATAATCTTGCATGCATATCACTATGTAAATCATAGGACTTATAGTTGGGTTGGTGGTAGCTTTCTGCTTTGATTGTACACTGTATTTTCTAGTATCCTGAACACTATTCAGTAAAGGTGGAGGTTCTATGTATACATCTGCATGTGCAGTGAGTTGTGTAGGTGTTATCTTCACAACACATTATCTTACAACAATAAGGCCTTATTGTCAATTTGCAGAAAGAAACCCTTGACAATATCCTGAGTTGTTTGGGGATCCGCATGGGGCCCATTTGGCCAAGAGCTTGATTAGTTCTAATATGTGAAGGAACTGGAGATTTCATAAGTGATAAGAGATGCCCTGTTTGGGATCTGTCCTTACTCCTGCCCCCATTATTTGGCAATTTTCTTCAGAATGTAATTATATAAGTATATATTCTATACAAGTACATATTTTAGAAAGTTTCTATTGTATTAATTTTTCATATGTCCCTCAAATGGAGCTCAGGCATAGCTTTCCCTCATACATCCCTTGAACCTTCCTATGTTCTTCTCTCCATTTTATATTCTCATTCCTGTGTCATTTGCTCATCCATCATTATCAATTTACCCATCATAGAATAAACAATCTCTGCTCCCTAATTTTACTTATACCTACCCTCTTTGGTTATACAGATTATTATTTCCTTATTATTCCCTTAACTAATATCTACATATATGTGAATACATATGATATTTTTCTCTCTGGCTGTCAAATTCTCAAAGATTATTATTTTTTGTATCTTCATCAGTTTGCCTGGAAATTTCATGATTTCATATTCTAAGAGCTGAGTAATAGCCAATTGTGTAAAAGCACCACATTCTCTTTATCTTTTCTTCCATAGATGGAAATCTAGGCTATTTTCAATTTCCAGTGTTATGAATAGAGCCACAACAGACACGGGTAAGTGTCTCTGTTATAGAAGAAAGTACCTTTTAGAAATGTCAAAAAGCAGTATAGCTGGGTCATGAAGAATACTGATTCCTAGTTTCCTAAGGAACAACCACACTGATATTCAGACAGCAGGGAGAGGGAAGTTAAAGGAGCCCAACTCTAGCAGGAAGACAGTGCATCAAATAAGGGAGGGCCTGCCATCCTACAGTCAAAACTCTGATCCATAGTTGTTCCTGATTGAAAGAACTGCAGGGATGGAAATGGAGAGGAGCCTGAGGAAAAGAAGTTCCTGCGACAGGCCCAAAGTGGGATCCAGCTCAAGGGGAGGTCACAAGGCCTGACGTTATTACTGAGGCTATGGAGCACTCACAAAAAGTGGACCTATCACAACCACACTCTGGAAGACGCAAGCAGCTAAAAGAGTCAGATGCAGATATTTGTACCCAACCAATGATCAGAAGCTGCTGACCCCTGTGTTTGAATTAGGGAAAGGCTGGAAGAAGTTGAGGAGGAGGGTGACCCTGTAGGAGGACCAGCAGTCTCAGTTAGCCTGGACCCCCAAGATCTCTCAAACACTGGACCACCAACCAGGCAGCATATACCAGCTGGCATGAGGCTCCCAACACATATATAGCAGAGGACTGCCAGGTCTGGGTTCAGTCAAAGAAGATGAACTTAACCCTCAAGAAACTGGAGACCACAGGGAGTTTAGAGGTCTGGTAGTGAGGGGAGGGGGAGACATCTTTGTGGATACAGAGGCATGGGGAGGAGATATGGGATATGGAACAATTGGAGGATGGACCGGGGGCAATAAAATCTGGAGTGTAAAAATAAATAAATAAATAAATAAATAAATAAATAAATAAATAAATAAATAAATAAAAATTGTACTTCCTTACATAGAGTTACCACAAGATGTTTTGTAATTTTTGAGGCCATTGTGAAAGATGCTCTTTCCCTGATTTCTTTCTCAAACTCTCATTTATATATAGGAGGGCTATTTATATTTAAATGTTAACTATCCTGCTGAAATCTGAAAATATCAGCTGTAGAAGTTCTGTAATAAAAATTATAGGGTTAATTATATATACAATCATATCCTCTGACAAAATTAATAATTTTCCTTGTTACCTTTCATTTTGTATCCCATTGATCTCCTGTTGACATTTTGGCTAAGACTCCTATATTAACTATGCATGAAAGAACGGAAAACCTTGTCGCTGCATACGTGGAATTTTTTCGTGTTTCCCTCTATTAAGGTTGATGTTGACAACCTGTATTTTGACTTTATTATGTTGAGGTATGCCTATTTTATTCCTAAACTGTCTAGAACTTTTATCATGAAGGGTGTTGAGTTTTGTCAGAGGCTTTTCTGCATAGACTGATATGATTCTAATCTTTGTCCTTCAGTCTGTATACATAGTGGATGGCATTGGTCGATTTTCATATATTGAACATGAAACCTACATGAAACCTATATATCTAATGAAACCTACTTGAACATGGTAGGTCTTTTTGTATGTGTTCTTGAATTTGGCTTTTAAGTATTTTATTGAGAATGTTTGCATCTAAGTTCACAAGGGAAATTGATCTATAATTCTTTTGTTTTATTGGATCTTTATATAATTTTTTTGTATCAGAGTATGGCCCCATAAGAAGAATTGGGCCATTTCCTTTATTTATCTTTTGTGGAATAATTTGAGGAGTGATGCCACTAACTCTTATTTGAAAGTTTGACAGACTTCTCTGCAAAAATACCTGATACTAGGCTTTGTTGTTTGGGAGAATTTTAAATACTGCTTTTATTTCACTAAGGGTTATAGGTTAATTTGAATTGCTTATTGAGCTTTATTTAACTTTGTTTACTGATTTATGTCAAGAAAACTACACATTTTTTTTTTTTTACAATTTTCCAATTTGGTATACAAGTTTTAAAATACGTCCTATGATTCTCTAGACTTCCTCATTATCGGTTTTTAATATCACACAATTCATATATACATTTGTCAATATGGATCTTTTCTCTCCATCTCTTAGTTAGTTTCACTCAGAGTTTGTAAATATTATTGCTTTTCTTCAAAAGCAACTCTTTGTTTCATTAAGTCTTTGTATTTGTTTGTTGTTTTGTCTATTTTATTCATTTTTCTTTAATGTTGAAACTTTATTTCTTGCCATGTAATCATTTTGGTAATAATTTCTCTTTCATGTTCTATATCTTTCAGGTATACCATTAAGTTTCTGTCATGAAAGATTTCCAATATTTTTAAATTTAGCTACTTAGTTTGTAAACTTGCCCCTTAAATACTGTTTTGATTGTGTCCCATAATCTGGTCATTCTGTTTATTATTTTCATTCAATTCTAGAAAGTCTTTAATGTCTTTCCTGACCCATTTTCATTCTTTAGTAAGCTTTTCAGATTCCATGAGTTTATAATCTTTCTGGTTTTTGGTGTTGATATCTAGTGCTGTTCTTTGATGATCAAATAGGATGCAGGGTATTATTTCAATTTCCTTGTATCTGTTGAGAGTTGCTTTGTTTTTGAGTGTGTGGTCAATTTTGGAGAAAGTTTCATGAGCTGTAGGAGATAAAATGCATTTGTTTTTGTTAAGATGGCATCTGCTGAAAATATCTCTTGGGTCCATTTATTTTATGACAAATTTAACTTCAACTAAATGTTGTTCTATTAGGTGTGTCTTAATACAGGACTTTGTGCTTTACCATTGCAGCTTCAATATTATTTCTTTTTTTCTAATTGTTTAGTGTTTTTATTATTATATGGCATAGGTAATTTCTTTTCTTGGACAATCTATTTGGTGTTCCATATCCTTGCTATATCCTGTTTCACACTTTTTTTTTTTTTTTTTTTTTTTACTTTAGGGAAATTTTATGTAATTCTTTAAAAAATAATTTCCATGCTTTTGACCTGGGTTTCTTCTCCTTCCAGTATTCATATTATTAAAATATTTAGATTTTTCATTGTGTCTAAGATTTCTTGTATGTTTTGTGTCTAGACAATTTAGATATAAGATTCTATTTGAGCAAGTTATCTATTTCTTTCTGACTTGTGCCTCAGAATCACTCATTCCTCTTTAGCACTCTGTTGGTGAGAATTGCCTCTGAGGCTCCTGTTCAAGTTTTTCAATTTTTTATTTCTAATTTTTCCTCAGTTTGGGATTTTTTTTAGGGATTATATTTGTACTGATGTATCTTGAACTTTTCTTTTTCATTTCAGTACAAAATTTGTTTCCATAAATTTCATTAATTTTCATTAATGGTTTTATTCATATGATCTTTAAGGTCCTTGATCATATTCAAAATGTATATTTTAAAATATTTTCTTGTGCTCGAGCTATATTGCATAACTGTTTTAGGATTAGTAGGTTATATTTAAGACATACTGCCCTACCCTTTCTGCATGTTGTTTTTATTTTGGTATCTATGCATAGCTTTTGGAGATGATTGTAATTCTAGGTAATGCTTTCTGGTTTGGTCTTTGTTGAGTGCTTGTTTCATTCTTTACTTTCTTTTGCTCTCCTTGTTTCTCTGGAAACAATGGTGATTCTGGGTTTCCTTGATATGATGTGCTTCTATGTATTGAGATCTGTCCCTAAGGATTGAGGTTGGGCTAGAAGAAGTGGGCTTATAGGGTCCAGAAAGAATGGAAGAAAGCCTGGTGTACCACATACAGCATATGGTAATGAAGACAGGGATGAAGGAGAGCTAACAGCCATAGGTCTGCTACAACGATAGTGATAAGACTGAGGATTGGAATTATAGGACAGGAGGTAGACTGAAGATTACCTATCCAAGTACCTGATAGGTGTGGCTGACGGGTTTCCCAAGGGGTGCTTGCAGGGATTGGAATCTGATAAAAAGGGAGGAGGTAGTAAAGAAAGTGTATCGAAGACCCCTAATTTCTACTGAAGATCAGGTTAGAGAGGAATAGGAGGTCACAGCAGCTCATCTGCTACAGAACTGGGAATAAGATTTGGAATTGTAATTAAAAGAAATGGGGAAAAGAACCATGGACATGTTCTTGTTTAATGTGGTCTTTTAGCTTGCTTTTCTGTATTTGGATGTTATCTGGTTAGGTTATGGCATGGCTTATCCCACTTACTGACTTTGAATGAGCTTGTAGAAAAGTCACATTTCCAAAGGTTTAGGTTTCTTTAGCAACAGAGATGGTTGGCATTATCTTAAATGGAGACATGTTTATTATATTTATCCTAGACAGAAATGTGACTTCTTTGGGTAAAAACACTTCTGAAAATTACTAAGACTTAATATTTTAATGAAATAATATTCAATTCTCTAATCTTATGTGTAGCATTATTCTTTTGAGAATTTGTGCCCTTGAAAGCGTGACCTGGCTAGTACCAAATTCTGAAACTTTCTAGAGGCTGCCTATTTTTTATGATTAAGTCCTGGTGTGGGTCCTGAGCTATGTAAGGTTATAGAAAATGAGACACTGTTGTGTGCTGCTGAGGAGGCCCGCATTAATCAACATCAGACTTTGAATTTTTCTCTAGAACATCTCTTGCCCCAAGCAATTTCCCTAGCAGTCTACTTGCTTGTAATTACAATTTTCTTCATATTTCTAACCCCACAATAAGAACAGTTACTAGTGTATTTCTTTCCATTAATATAGCCATCTATTTTGGTACCTTCAGAGTTTTAACAATTGCTCCTTTATTTTATGCCAGAGGCTACCTATGATTCATCAGCTACCAGAGATATAATACTTGCTCCAGTAAAAATTAATTAATTAATTAATTAATTAATTCAGACTATAGCTATGAGTTTTCTCAATGTCTGCTTCTCAGATGACTCAGGTACTGACATGCAGATGTTGATTTTTTTTTTCCAGAAATGAGGCTTTTAAATGATATTAGTAATTGAACATTCACTGAGGAGTTTCCTCAGTATTAAAATCAATACCTAGACTGGAAAAGAATGCATAAAATTGAATGGTGATGCTTTCAAAGTATTGTGCATTCCCAACTCTCAAAGCAGGGGAAAGTGGTGCTGCAGCAGGTAGGACACTGTTGGTCTTCAGTTGGGAGAGTTGATCATGCTACAGATACACTCTTGGTGTAAGTCTTTGGTAAAGAAGTCCTTTGGTTTATGAAGAAGCACATGTGTCACAGCTCTCTGGAGAGGATAATTTCATTAGAGGTGTAACAGCTAAAGGATGAAGATAAACACAGTAAGGTGGTAGGAATATAAGCCATGGACCCTCAAAGTAAGTACTGGTAGATTGTTGTTCTGTACTGAATGTCTCTCTAAGTATTTAACATCACAGGATTAACTTCCAATACATAGAAAAAAATCTAGATACAGGTCTTTTCAAAACACATGAAAAATAAATACTAAGATGTTGTATAAGGTTGGGCCTCACTAGAGCCAAATTGTGTATACATTGATAACAAAGAAATACAATACTTCATTTCATGTTTTTGTCAATGAAGTCATGTACAAATTGTGTTGGAAAATATTTTTTTATAAAAACATATGTACCTATTTTTTTCAGTTGCTTATTTCAGTATTGTCATTTATTTACTATATGACCAAGCACTCCTTTCAGTCTCTCATCTCTGATTAAGGATACTTCAAAAAGAACAGCTTATCAATTCTATAAGAATGCCACTTTACTTTGAACATATTCACATCTTCCTCATCTTGCTCAAATTCCGAACCCCCATTTCATATACACCCAATTTTGTGACCTAATTTTTAAATGATAAATTCTCATTAGTGCTGCCTATGTTTTTTCTGGTGTGTGGCATCCATTGTAGTTTGTTCAACTTAGCAGGGGACACACCTCTAAAGAAAAAGAATTTTCCATTTTTTAGCTGCTATTCATCATTATTAGCTCCTCTGGTAAATGTGAAATATTGTACCTACCCTCCCTCTCCATCTTATTATGTAGTGCAGTGGTTTTCTCAACCTGTGAGATGTGACCCTTTTGAATTATCTCTATCTCCAAAAATATTTACAATAGGAATTATTTCTAAAGGACTCTAGCATGACAAATATGTTCCTAACAGGTTTTGCCTTTTTCCCTTTCCTGTCTCTAAATCTAGCCACTAAGATCTATTCTTTTTTACTCTTTTTTTTTTCTTTACCTGATTCATTTCTGAAGCTAATCACTGAGGTCCAACTATCAAAACAAAACATCAAGATCTAAAAACCAAATTCATTCTTTTGACCACCCTAATTGAAATACTCAGCTCATACAATCACAGGCATCCCCTTCTCCCCTATTAAAATTAACACTTGCAATGATTCAATGATTCGTTACTATTCCTGCCTGATTCAAGCATCTTGCCTCTTTGCCTTGCTTAAAATTATCTCTTTTGGTTTATTTTCTGTTTGGAAATTAGTGTTGGGGTGTGATCTTTGCTGAATCTAGAGAGTCTAGAGCAGAGCGTCCTGTAGTATGCACATCCCTTCAATAACAGTAGCAAAATTATATCTATGAAGTAGTAATGGCAATAGTTTCATGGTTAGAGGTTGCCACAGCATGATAAACTGTCTTAGAAGGTTGCAGCCTTATGAAAGTTGAAAACAGTGCTTTAATACAATATTAAGTTGCTATGTTGGTTAATTTTGTGTCAGTTTAACATAGGCTAAGTGTCATCTGAGAGGAGTAACCCCAACTACAAGTACACATCCATACAACTGGACTGTAAACAAGCCAGTAGATCACTTTCCTAATTAATGATTGATGTGGATGGGCTCAACTGTAGACAACTGTAGACAATGCCATCCCTAGGCAAGAGGTCCTGGGTTCTGTAAGAAAGCAGAGTGAGCAAGCCATAGGAGCAAGCCACTAAGCCACATCCCTCCACAGCCTCTGTATCAACTGCTGTTTCCAGGTTCTTGGCCTGGTTGAGTTCCTGACCTCGGTGCTTTTATGATGAAATGTTATAAGGAGTTATGAGTAAAATATCCTCTTTACTTCCTTGAGCCATAGTGTTTTATTACAGCCACAGTAACCCTAACTCAGGCAGCTGCTAAGAACGCAAACACCTATTTTTTTTACACTCACGGGAAACATTCAACCCTTAGTCCTAGCCCTTCTAACAGAAACCTCACAGAACATATATTCTAACGCCATTAAAAACTCTGAGCAGTCTTTTTTTCCTGTTGCTCTGAACCATTTCAGACACTAGAAGTCTGTCTTCTGCTTTCTGGTCGTTCTCCATTGTATACACAGTTAAATTGTGTGATTAGTTCTTGGCTGGGACAGAACATCATGTTTTATACCAGCTGGATCAATGTCCAGTGAGAAGTAGTTCTGTTCTTCAGGAAGTATAAAGCTATGCTCTTCCATAATGGGGCCTCTTACCCTTTATTAATAGATTTTATTTTATTCTAGCTTTGAACATTTTGGAACTCCAATGTTATTTTCTCAGCAGCATCAGCATCTCTCGTAAACAGTGCTTTTGTTAGTACTTTCTAATGTTCTGGCATACGCAGCAGTGTAACATGGATACCTCTCTGCTAAAACCAAAGTAGTCTCTTTATATTCAGTGAAATGGCTGTTGATACCAAGAGCTTTCTCGCTGTCTTCACAGCAGCCTCTTTGTGTTGTTTCCCAGTTCAATTCCAGATTTCCACATTTTCACCTTATCAGAGGCTGTGGTTTTCATCTTGTGCTATTCTTATTGTTGTATTCCAAGAATAAGGACTATTGGAATGTTCTCATTATTATTCTTCCCGAGACCCATAATAAGTCATTCTAGGAAATCAGGTCATTTTTGAAAAATGGATCACTAGACAGTGCTTATTTTTATATATAGCATCTTGATATAGATGGTTTCAAATAAAACTGACATACTCAATACAATATTAAATACAGTATGTCTTTGGTCTTAATAAATGTAATGTTACCCAAACTTTTCTTCTTAAGTATTAGTTACATTTGGCACTCACAGTACATTCTCAGACTTCAATCAGTACTTCTTATATTATTCTCTGCAGCCAGAGTCAATAATGAACAAAGAAATCCTTCCAGAAGTCATGGGCAACATACAGAGAATAAGTGAATGAAAAGTTCTCAGCCCTAAAGAAAACATTTATTCAACCCCCTGCAAGGCTTGGGAACATTTCAGAAGAGGAAACACAGTGCACATAATAGCCAAAGAGTAAGGTGAAGGGCATTAACTTCATTCTTTAAACTTCATACTAGTCATGATCTGACAATTTTGATTCCTTGTACTGAGTCTACACAAGACAGATCCTGTTAATGACAGTGATAGAAGAAAAAAAGGGTTAATGATGTTGTAGCCCTCACTGCTGAACAATTTATTACTAAATAATTTTTGGCTTCTGAAAAATCCTTGTCTGGAGGTGTTGTGTATCCACTGATGTTCCCACCAGAATCCAATGGTAATCTGCAAAACTCGAGTCACAAAGATCACCCTGGTTAAAGTCTGGTTACCAAACAAAACAAAACACAGAGTATAAAATGGTATACTAGAGAAGAAAGTGTGGGAATTATACATAATACAATATCATAATATGTATGGTAACATTATAGTATTGTCAAACAGAACATTTAATTCACAAGAATGAAAAAATGTCAGTGCAAACAGATATTTTTGTTTTTTCATAGTTCAGTTTTATATTCCCATTACATCTGAATAGCAGTCCTCATCTCTTCTCTTCTCCAAATCTTGCCCTTAAACATCCCTTCACACATTATCCCATCTCCTTCTCCTAAGAGATGGGGAAGACTGCCTTTTGTACTACCCATATTTGGACATCTAGTACCAGCAGGAACCATCTCCTTTCCCACTGAGACCCAGCCAGGCAGTCCAGCTAGAGGAAGAGTATCCAATGGCAGGCAAGAGAGTCAGAGACTCCAATTGTTAGGAGACCCATATGAAGACCAAGCTGTATCTTTATAACAAATGTGTGAAAAGCCTAGGTTCAGCCCCAATATGCTCTTTGGTTGGTGGTTCATTGTATGTGAGCACCCAGGGGCCCATGTTAGTTGATTCTATATGTCTTCTTGTAGTGTTCTTGACATCTATGACTTGCTCAATTCTATCCCCTACTCTTTCACAACACTCCGTGAGCACCACCTGATGTTTGGTTATGTTTCTCTGCATCTCTTTCCATCAATTGCTGGATGAAGCTTCTCAGGACCCAAGCTGAGATTCCTATCATCAGGGCCATAGAGATTGATGGGCAACCTCCTGTAGACAGACAAGACTCCTAATAGAAGTAGGGGGACATCAACCCAACCAAAAAACCTTGAACCCAAAATTTGTTCTGCCTACAAGATGTGCAAAGATAAAGATGGAACAGAGATTAAGGGAATAGTCAACCAATGACTTTCCCAACTTGAGACCCATTCCATGGGAGAGATTCAACCCATGAAACTATTAATGATTCTCTGCTATGCTTGCAGACAAACACTGAGTATACATTGCTCCTGAAAACAGATATATTTCTATCCTTCATTTTAAGGCAAAGAAAAATATGAATCATTTTAGTAAGGAAATGATGTACTCAAATTCTACTAAGCTTGAAAGTGTAAAAAAGGTTTAGGGAAAAATAATCAAACTAAACTGTCATTAAAAATAACATTGCCCTTGGAAAATACATTTTCAGGCAAATCAGAACTAAAACATCCACTGTGCCCTTTGCTACTTGGTTTTCAGGGAAACAAAATGCTATTTGCTTGTGGTTTGATTTTTATCCCTGGCTTTTCATTGTACATTTATAAAAGTAACTATTGTTACATGAATTATCCAGTTACCTAGAGCTTTTTAAAAAGAACTTTCTTCAATTTGAATGTCCCCATGTAAGCAAGTCAACATTATTCCAAATATAGAATTAAACACCCGCTTGTATCTGATAAAATTCAATTTCACATGTAATTGTCTTACAGTATTTTATTCCCTTTGTGCATGTGGTTTCAAACATTTACAAAGTTAGCTGCGCTGCTGGAAAACACAGAACAAAGCTTCACATTCAAAAGATATCTCTGCTCATTCCTTACTTCTGTGATTGTTATCTGCTGCAGTAAGACATGGAAGAGAGATCATGTATATTTTGCTTCCTGTACTTAGATTATTACTCCTAACATATGAAGCCCAAATTCACCCAAGTGAGATGATACCTCCATTTCTGAGGCTGAGTAATATTGTGTGTATGTGTGTGTGTGTGCATATGTGTGTATATGTGTAACCTTCACTGCCCTAACAAGCCACTCTTTCATTTCTTGGCTTTTTCAAAGAATACTAAGACTAATATTTGTGTAGGTGTTTATGAAAAAGTACTCAATAAGGAGTTTGTTTTTCATAGGGAATATCTTTTGTTTTCTCATCTTAAGGTTACATAATTAAATGCTGTACTTTTTTTTAAAAAAAGAACTACTGATTGAAAGCACCATCATCAATATACACATTCTGTTTTGTCCATATCCTCATAGCACATGAGACTTCTATGAAAAAAATGGGCAGAGAAAAGAAAGATATTTGTTTAATGGCTCTACAAAGTACCATAACTATAGGTAGTACCTATGTGTTGAATATTTCAAGATTGTCAAGAGAGGAGAATGTACATGTTCTTCCCATAAAGAAAGTACTTGAGGTAAGTGATATGTTAGTCTTGATTTTATAACTTCAGGATGTATACATGTCTGAGGCCATCATATCTGTATGCCATAAACACATCTTGTATATGTCAAGTGAAAAAATATGACAAAATTCTATCTTCAAATATTATATGTCAGATAAATGATAAAATAGGTTAATATAAATAAATTATAAAACTAAGCATTATGTGTTGAAACTTTTCTATTTAGATTATTAATCTAGGGCTTAACATATCATAATAGTTTGAAGACGTTTTAAATTTTCTAAACATCAGTAATTACAAACATACAAAAAATTATTTACAAAAATAATTTGACTAATAAATGTACATATTTTGTGCATTACTAGTATAATTTCCATTCTTTGTACGATGGAAAAGAAGGTTCACCCATCTATTTACCATGTGTTTATATTATCATGATCATATGTAGGAACTATAAAGCCATCAGTTATTTATACTTTAAAGAATACATTTCTCTGTTCTCTGATAGGAAACAGAAAGTGAGAGTAATGAAGTAGATAGCAAACATACTTGTTCATATAAACAGAGGAGAGAGCAAAGAATCTCTGAGATACATAGCTTTTCTGTCTCACTCAGCAGCCTAGGGGGCTTTGGAGCTTGAGACAAACAAACAAAAAAAAAGCAAACAAACACGTGAAGAAACATATCCCTTGAGACATGCTATATTTTCAGGGTTCATTTTCATATAACACCAGCAATTCTTATTTTAAACAGTTTTACCATTCTAAAATATATAGTTCCAGTATTTAAGAAACCATATTTGGTCAAGAAGTCAAACACTTATGGACCCAGACTGGGTATAAATGGTGATATCATTTAAAGCAGTTGTAAAGCTGCCTTTGTGGCCTGCTTTGCAACATGATTAAACACTAGAGTTTATATAAAGCTTTTGTATTTTTGCCTCTGTTAGGTTACTCACATATGTTAAATGGTTATATATTAGGTTTCCTGCTGACTGAAATATAAGTTAATGGTACTTATTTATTTTAAATTTTAACTAATAAAATGAATATTTAAACTGAATGTTTTGAAGTGTATAAGGATTTGTAATTATATACATTTATTTTACATGAAATATTTATTATATATTAAGAAATTCAAAAAGATATGCTGACATATTCTGTGAAATCGAAAAAAACTTTCATCATTTCAATAATTATATATATATATATATATTTAATGCAAATATACATTCACAGAGATTTCTTTCTTTACTCACACCACTTTTTACACACAAAATAGATTCCTTTTGTGTTTAAACTTCTGCCCATTCAATAATCCTAAAAAGCCTGGATAAAACACTCTATAAAGTAAGCCCAAACTTTGAATATGTGTATATCTTCTTAGGTGTTTGTTTTCTGACATCTTCCCACCTATTTAAATTTTCTTTAACTCATACAGCCCTCTACCCTCCTTAATCTGACTACTACCCATCAGTCTTCACTCTAGTTTCCTTTGTGTTCCTCTCTTAGATGCCTGTCTCTTTTGTTTTGTTTTGTTTTGTTTTGTTTTGGTTTATAATTGGGTTTAACTGGGGCCATGGGTTTGCTTCTGAAACCTCAGAACCTGGTAGGCTCACAAATGGATAGTTAGCTTAAAACACTGTTTCCCCGAAAACTACATGTGTCTACTAGTTAATCAGGTAGGAGAAAGGTCATTTAAGCTCCTCCCACATTTGTTCCTGGTTCCAATATTGACAGAGCCACTTTTGTTCAGGCCTAATGGGCTCTACCTCAACTAAGGAGGAATCGGGATTACAGTGGCTTTATCAAGTTTAGAAGACATCATTTTGTCACCCTTCTCCCTGTCTTCTGTCTCTGGCAGTCTTTCCCGACTCTTGTGATCCTCTTAGTTATAGAGAAAGGGAACATAAGTATTCTCTTTAGGACTTAGCCCTCAGCAGTAGCCTTGAACCTTTAAACAATTTTATTTTTTGGTAACATTATCAAACTTAATTATTAAGTACTGTATATGAAAAAAATTAAACAATTTGTGTTTCTGCAATTTTTAAATTGTAGAAGTAAAGATGGTAGAGGGTGAGTGTAATTAAATGAATTTTACATATGTATGAAGTATATATTAGTTCAAAATAGTATTTAAAATATTAGACTACATTTTATGTCTGCTATTATTTTAATACCTTTTTTTTAGTAATATAATAACTACATAATATTTTAACTATGTTCACAAAAAGATGAGGTAAAGCTAAAGCCATAAACCATACACACAAACCTGGAGCTCACTCATTGGTTAAGAGTATGCACTTCTCTTTTAGAGGATTAAATTTTATCCTCAACACCTACATGTGGCAACAAACAACCTCCTGAAACACTAGCTATCAAAGATCTGGTTCCTCAGGCTTTAGCCAGCACAAACACATACTTACAAATTTCTAAAAATTTTGTTAAAGATATATGCACACATAACTTCATTAGTTTTATAATATTCATCAATCCCACCACTTTTATTATTATTTTATTATTTTTTTACTATTTTATTATTAGTTCATTTTATCCCACCTAAAACTTTGTATAGCTTACTTATATCTCTAGCTTCCTCCCTATGAAGCATTAAAGGAGAAAGAACTTGGAGGGGAGATTTAAGTGGCAATAGAAAGTAAGGTCAATGCATAAAGAGAAGGTAGGAAGATAGACAAACAACATTAAGGATGTCTGATATGTCTGATAAAACCCCAGTTTCAAGAGATAGATAGATAGATAGATAGATAGATAGATAGATAGATAGATAGATAGACAGATAGACAGATGATAGATAGATAGATAGATAGATAGATAGATAGATATAGAGATAGAGATATATTTACTGTGTGTGTAAGTTATGCTGTTTGCAGTGACAACATTTCCCACAATACTCACAGATGTTTTATAACAAAAGATAACAAAGGATCTAGTACATGATAAGAAAATTATTATCAAGTTACTGTTTCATTTTACTTAATAAAAATCACTTTTTCTTTCAATACTGATGCCAATCAAGATTTGCTTTGACATGATAGTGTAGAGACACTGAGCAAAGTTCCCATGGCACAGTGCTCAGTTCAAAGGCAAGGCTCTCACATAATCTGCTGAAGTTTTTGCCAAATTCTTTACTTATTCTCTCATTCTTTATTTATAAAACAGTATGTATTATCAATTACTCTCTAGAGCATGTGGTGGCACACTGCTCTAATGCCAGCACTCAGGAGTCAGACGTCGGCGGCTTTCTGAGCTTTCTGAGTTTGAGTCCAGCCTGGTTTACACAGAACATGCTGTCTTGGAACAAAAAAATTACTCTCTAATGCTTACACAAGTATTATGTACATCGACTGATTTAAGACATGACAAGACATAACACATGTTAGAAGACAGATGTGTCATTCTGACACATTTGGGAAAGCCTAACCTGATCTTAGCACTTGTGTAGTTTTCTCCTTTCTAAACCTTAGACAATGTGTGAGAGGAACAATTTTATGTGCATCTGTGGCTGTTGTCACACTAGAAATGAAAGATTGCCAAGGGTGGCACCCATGGCAATTTTTCACTCTCTCAATTGCAGAAAAATGACCTGCCACATTCTAGGTGTTCAATAAATATTTGCCAAGTGAATAGATGGCATTATGGTGCAGCCCTTCTACCCCATATTTCAGTGTCTGAGAGACATTCTTAGTGATTTCCACTTATGTCAGGCTGTTGAATTCTTCTAGCCTCCTCACTGAGGATATAAGAGAGTAATAGACCAGGTCCAGAAAGCCCTCTGTCTTGCAGTTTCATTTCCTGTATTCAGTTAACTAGCCACCTACAGATCAAAAGTTATTAAATGTAAAAATATGGCAATATGCAATCTATACACTTTAACTAAGAGAATAAAATCATCTCTCAGTCTACCATGCCTTAGTTGTGTATTCTTCCAGCCATCAAATACCCATATACATTATCGGTAGCAAATATACTTAACATTTTTAGTGTTCAAGTAAGATTGACAGAATGCAAAGCTCCTTCACAATGTCTCTGCTGTTCTCCCTACTTATGCTCATTGTGAGACACTGTACCAGCCAGTCAATTGTCATCATTGACATCAATTGTCAAACATTACAATTATTATAATTTGTTTAGGTACTTTTCATGGATTGTTTATATTGATGAGTTTTATAAATATACTTTATACTGCTGTTTATATTTATATGGTTTATGGTGACCAGTGACATTGAATAGGCATTTAATGGATATTCCCTGGGGCCTCCCACTCTCTGTAGTTATTAATTGATTTGGCTTTTTATTTACAGTTGGGACTTCATGAGATTTCCCCAACTCACCTTCCATATAAGGGGATGAACTTGTGCTGTTTTATAAATGCCCTGATTGGTAGTAAATATGTGCTATATATACACAATAAAATTCTATTCACCCATCAAAAGTAAAATATGCAGATAAGTAAATTAAAATAAAATATATTATGCTGATTAATATAACTCAGAGTCTCTTATTTGTGGTTATGTGTCGGGTTGTAGTGTGCGTGGGTCCATTGTTGGACTGAATTGTGGGTCCCACATCTGCCTCTCTAAGGGACTAGAGACAAGGCTCCCAGAGGCAGAGGTTGTAAAGTTGACTGTGCTGGACCTCGACCTCCAGCGGTGGAAAAGCTCTGGCTGTGTCCCATAGGGAATAGAGTCTTGGTCTCAGTGAATTACTTGGCTGGGTCACAGCTGGTTCTATTTGATTGCTTAAGTTCGTGGCCTCCATGGCTGGAAACATAGAGAGGTCATCTGTAGGAGATTAGATGGTGGCTCAGTAGTTGAAAACCTTCTACACAGTTCCCCACAGCAGGTCCCAAAGAAGAGAAATAAGTTATAGTCTTAACATACTTATTGTCATGGAGGAAAATGGATGAAACTATACTCAGGTATTTTCAGAGCAAGCCTGAGAGTAAATACTTTTTGTAAGGAGGAGGGTCTGGGAAGGAATGGTTAATTGGCAATGCCCTCTGGCCTTTAGGTATCTCATTAATATGGAGATGTCTTGAGGCTTTGTGGCCTGTAGTCATGCCCCCTACCTGTGGATGGGCTAGTAGGGGCATTGTCTTAAGTGCCTGAAAGGCATGGATCAGTGGAGGTCTTTGGCCTCATGTTAGGAGCCTGGAGTCTGGGAGCATGGCTAAATGCAGGGAAATGTATAAGGTCTCTAACCTGTGGTATCACTGGCCATCTCTAGATGGAGCTGGACAAGAAACCATGCTGTTTTTTCACAGTACTACAGTTATGAGTTCTGAAAGTTTAGATGGTATCATGTGCCATTGATTTACCCCAGAAATCAGGGAAGTAAAATAGGACCATTAGAGAAGATTCCGGAGAGAAGCCATATACAACACAGGTGCTATGAAGAGAGAAATGGTGACATAAGTATTCTAATTCAGAAAGAGAACAGAGCAATATAGTGGGACAGAGAGGAAGTAGAAAAATTCTAAATATATTTAAAAATATAAGGATCATGGTTCTCTAATATTATGATCTTTCTAGTTTATTGGAATTTATTTCATGGCAAAAATTAAATTGCAAGGAATCTCTTGCCAGAAAAATAACATTGAAAGAATAATAATTGTTGTGGTAAATCTCCAACCCAAATAAGTCCAGTCAAGGAAATCACAACTCAATATTTATGCATATAAACTGCAAGCCTAGGTTGGGCATATTTACCATTGCACTACTCTATTCCCCAGCTATGAGACCCCTTATAACTTATGGTTTTTCCAGGCCACGTTCTTCTCCTCCATTGTCCTTCCAACTTCTCTCTTCCACTGCCTCCCTCTTTACTGCCCAATCACTGAATCCAGCCTTTATTCTACAAATTAAGATAGACAGAAAGTTCACAAGAGTACTGATTCGCTCCTCCTCTGCAGCCCCTCCCAGAAAAATGGAACTACCATAAAAACACGAGGCTGGGGCTATCTACAACAGATAATAGCAAAGTAATGAAAACCATCTAAAAACCATCTACTAAGAACTCAGAAAATACATTGCAATACATCCATTAAAAAGTAAAGTTTCCAATAAGTACATTGATATTTTTCTTTTATAATATGACACTTGCTTAGACTGAAAGTATTCATGCATAAAATTATAATTAAGCAACTGAAATTTATAATTAAAATATGTATTTTTACTTATGCTGCTTAAAAGATTAAAATTACAGGAAAATGTAATGTCATATACAACATTTCTTTCATTTGTGAACATATGTGTTGAGAAGATTCAAGTAGTTTATTCATTTATGCAAGACATGCATATATTTTTTTTCTCAGAAATGGGATCAAAATTGTGCTAAGAACATTTTTATGTAAAAAAAAGTTCTTTTTAAATTAAAAACAAAATTTTACCACACTTACTTCACTGTGGTAGACTTAACTGATAAAATAAATTTAGTATTGACAGGTTAAAAACGCCACTGAAAGACTGAGACTAGATTTAAGCAAGTATGCTTTGGGCTACTGGACAGAGCAAAATAGACTTTAGAATTTAACATTCTGTAGGTGTAATTTAACTAGAAACAGGTAAACACCATATTCAAACAGAATGGAACAAATAGATGCATTTTATTGATAAATAAATCTCATGATCTACCTCTTATAATGAATAGAATTTTTCCTTTTCATTTATGTTTTACATTTATGCTTACTTTGCTGCATTTAAAATAACAACAAACCTTGTAGCCTACCTAGGTCATCCTTATATTTGGAATATTACCCCAGCTTACCACTAACTCGGGGTCCTATTCCTACATCTTCCCCAGAATTGATTTGTTTTTGTCATGAACACCACATTTTACTTTTAATAAGATATTAAAGTGCACAGTTTTGACTCTCTGTGAGTGATGGAGGGATTGAATGGGTCCACTCCAAGTGTCATCATTCAAAATGTATAAATCAAACATTGCAAAATTTATTTGCTTGGTCAAAAGTGAAAAATATTTGCCTGAAAGTAGTATCTTCATTTTCAAAGAACAGTATGTGATTTGCACACTATTTTACTAATGAAAATGCTTACAAAGATAGTATTTCAAAACAAGCTTTTCAATTTTGTATCATGAACCAAGGCATATAAAAATGATAAAATCTAACATGTGAGGGGCAGAGGTCTGTGAAAAGATAGCTTGGTTCCTGGTCGAGCACAGGCCTCGAACCCTGGGCCCTAATGGGAGGACAGTAGGTGTTTGGCCATGACCACAGAATCCAGGCTCCTGACACGAGACTCTCCTTCCCCCCAAGACCTCCATTGATTCACACCTTTTAGTCACGTAGGACAGCCCCTACAGAAGAGGTTTGTGTCACCTAGCACAGGTAGAGGGTGTGACTACAGGCTTCAGCCTCAAGAGATTTCCATATTAATGAGATACATAAAGGCCAGAGGGTGTAGCCAATTAAACATTCTTCCTTAGACCCTCCCCTCTCCTCCCTACTCCCTCCCTGTTTAGCTCAGGTCCACTCTGAGTTCAGGGAGCTACAGCCAGAGATTCATGTACCTTTCCACCATGACAATAAACCATTTTAGAACCATGGACTTCCTCATGTCTTTGTGGCTCCACCATGTAAAACCATGGAGAGGCATTTAATGAGCCACCACTGCCACTGCCACAAAGGACCTCTCTACATTCCCTTCGAGGAGGCCTCCAATTCAACCAAGCTAGCCGAGCCTTGATCCAGCCAAGCAAGTCCCAGTAACTAAGAGTCTCTACCTGTGAGGCACTTTCGGGGTCTCTGTCTCTCTCTCTCTCAATCACTCTCTCTCTCTCTCTTTCTCTCTCTCTCTCTCTCTCTCTCTCTCTCTCTCTCTCTCTCTCTCTCTCTCTCTCTCTCTCTCTCTCTCATCCCTCTCAGCTGCAGTCTGGTTCCGCCCACATGTCCCCAGTCTCAACTCTTCCATGGCTACCAATGTTGCCTGGTTGCCTAGGAGTTTGATAACAGTCGATCCCTGCATGCCTTCTTGTCCAGGGGTCTCCACTCAAAAGCCCTGCCACCACAGAACATCAGACTGAGGTCTCCCCATGTCCAAGTGGAGCACTAGGCAGCAGCTTTTCACAGCTCAGCATCTGCCCAGTGCAGCGTGGAGAGAACTCAGTCAAATTTCCGCACTTCTGCCCCATGAAGCTGCACTTCCCTGAGCTGTCCAGGGCAGAAGACACACGGGAACCAAAACTCCACCCAACAGGACCCACACATGCCCAGACATGTGAGCTAACAGCCCCACAAACATGTGGGAGAGATCATGAACTTATCTCATTCATGTCTCTGGTTTACATCAATGTTCATTTACTTCATTTATATATATATAAAAATGGAACAAAGAGACATTATCATATGTCCACTCACTGACATTGTTTCCTATGAATTCCGATTTATTTATTCTTTCTGTTATATAAACAGATTCTTCTATTACCCACAAGTTTCTATCATTTTTTTCTACTTTTCCTTCTTAAGAACGCCAGTGTATGACTTTCTTTTTTAAGGAAAGCAATCTACTGCTGTTTTAATGCCATCATTCAACTTTTATTTATGATCCTTCACAAATAACAAATGAAATTATATTGCAACATCATTTTTTGAATGTGCTATTGCTGGATGTATTAATAAAGAAACAATGGCAGCACAACCATTTCCTAGTACCAGCAAAGATGAACCACAAATTGAAATCCTTGACCTGATGACCTTTACTTTCTGTTTGGGTCTCTAGGTATTCCACTCTTAAGGGACTATTAGCATAAGGAGCCACCCATGTCTTCTCTGACAAAACTGTTACTGTAGTCCCCTGAGAAATTCTTGAAGTTACTACTCCCTGCTGTCAAGGAAATAACTTAGCTGACCCTAATTGGAAGTCTTCTCTTTGCTTTGGATATTGTTATCTGACCCTAAACAACTTTATGAAATAAAATAATGGGAATAGTTGGAACTCAGAGGAGGGAGAAAAAGTTCAGAAGGACTGGAGAAATGACAGCAGATCAGAGCACAGAACTCCTTTTACTGTGTATTTAGAATTTCTTAGAATTAAAAACTACAAGATACTAAGTAAGAATTTAGCAACAAAAGCTAGGGTGACTAGGATAATGTACTAGCATGTATAGGTGTTGCAAGAACAATGTAAAAGAATGGACAAAGAGTAACACACCAGGAATTGTCACTCTTAGAGAGATTGTCTTACACCAGGTTGCTGCAATGTTAATTAACTTAGAATCAAAACAATTCTTTTATTGAACAAATTCTTATAAGATTATAAATACAAATAACAGCTACAACAATTCATAAACCTGACTTCTTAGGCTTAGGGAAATTTTCAAGTGATATGATTGACCATTAAAAGTTAATCGTATTCTGCTTACAGCAGGTTGATTCACCTGGATTTACAGGGATTCTATCATTTTTCTATCTAAGCATCTTGAACCCACAAGTGCTCTTAGCTCAAGAACAGACTGCTAAATGTTTGCTTAAAATAAAATGTTTTGTAGAATTTTATGGATAAGGATATGGTGTTGATGATAATAAAATTTTTCTACCTGTGCTTAACCTATAACCCTGGACATACTCTAAAAGTATGCCAGGACAAAATGATATGAATGTTTTTGAACCTGTATAAATAAATAAAAATTTTCTGATTGCTAGTCAATCAGAGTTGCAAAGAGTTGATATCTGACTCAACTGTCCCCTTGCCTGATACTTGCATCCTCTCTGGAACCCATTCACAGCTGAAGCTAGGCCCCAGAAGAGCAATCTTTACATAGGCAACCTTATTATAGCATTTCCATGAACTGATTAATTGGGCCTGTATCTGTTGAATTCATAATAATCATCTTCAAAGAGGCCATTTGATTTAGACAAATATAAAAACCTTAAAAATCAGAAAGTACAACGAAGCATGCCCTTACAAGACTGTAGACTTTGAAAAAAAATCTTCCTTATGAACAGTTGTGAAAAAAAATGTAGATGAATCTATTCCATGGAATTTTCTGTTTACTAAATACCACTGTAATAAGAACACACAATACAATGATGAATATTGAGGCTTAAACTTCTAGATTGCTTTTTAATTGGTAATTTCTGAGATTTTCCATAATCATTATATGTGGTAATGTTTTATAATAGGTACTATTTTTATTTTATATATTTGTTATAACTGAGGGACAGGAATAAAGTAATATTTCCAAGTTTCACAGCAAACAATTGGCATAACTTATCTATCCATCACACCTGGATTGACTGAGAGACTGAATAACAAGGTACAATTTTATACTTTAAACATAATTATTTCTTTAGATGATCAAAATTGTTTTTTACTTTTCAGAGCATGATTATGGTTATATGTCATATATTGTGTTAAAAATAGGTTGATAACAAAGTATTAGGAACAGGAGACATTGGCATAGGTAATTGCTGGCTAAAATATGACTTTAACAATATTATTTTGTGATTGAAAAAATTATCAGTGTGTCTAGGACACAAAGAATACATGTGTAAATTATGAGAACATTCAGAAAAATTGTACATACAATAGAAGTACATTAAAATTTACTTTTAGTCAGGCTTTGAAATGATCATATGTATGAAATGACAGTAATATACTACAACAAAGAAAGCCAACATAGTTTATATTGATTTCAAAAATTTATAACAGTGACAGCAGATAAGTTGCTTTTTTTGATTGTTGAAATACAGTAAATCTAAATTATTCACAGCCATATTAGAGATAAGCAATTAACAAAGGAAATTATATATTTATACATTTACAATTCTATATTAAGTATTTTATTCTGAACCATACAAAACTTAGGTTTGACAATGTTTAGTTAATTTTTTCTTATTGTAGAGCAGATGCAAATTTTCCCTACCATGGTTTTGGGGTGGTCCATAATTTCTTTTTCACTATTTGCCAGCTACACATAAAATTCAAGTATACTCCAGACACAAAAAGAGCAGATTCAGTTTTTGTAGTCTATTTAAAGATATGGAGAAAATATAGTTTATGAATGTAAAGGAAGACCCAGACATGCAGACTCATCTCCAATTATCCTTAAATAAAGCATTTTTAGGAGGACATAATCTGAACACAAAGGTATTTTTATTGCTAAATAAAGTTGTGGCTCAAGAAAACACATTTTTGGTAGAGAGGATTACCTCCTTGTGAGAAATTAAGTATAGATTAATTACAAAAAATTTGGACTGACTGAATAATATAGCAAAGTTTTAGAGAATGTGACAAGCAATAGATTATGTGTAGAACTATATCTACCATGTCTGTAGTTACAATAGTTACTAAATAAGTGAGTTTAGTATTAAGTTAAACAAATATATTAAATAATTCTTGCACATCTTTAGAGAAACCTATATTTATGTTTGTTCTAAATATGGAACCAATATGAAAATCAGTCTGTTATGAAGGTGTATTCAGGAGGCTACACTAACATCTGTAATGTTATTAAAGGCTAAAATATTTCTATAAGTTAAATATTCCTAAAGGATTTAGAAAAAGAATAAGTTAAAAAAATCTTGATGGCTTATAACTTTTAGTCCTATAACATCATTTATTTCCTAGGGGGAAAAAAAAGAGGTTTGTGGACCATTTCTCTATCAGATATCATCAGTGTTTTCCACAATTGTGAATTTATCTTTTGTTGTTTCTACTAACTACTGTTGAGGTTTGGTATGTTGCTATGTATGATAATGCTGAATTCTGCATTACAATGTCTAGTTTCCTCAAGAGGAATGGATTGTCATGTAAGCTAACTTTTGTTATGCAAACCTTGTTACTTAATTTAAAACTTTTGGTTAATAAAGATTCCTACAGCCTATAGCTGGGCAGAAGAGAGGTAGGTGGAGCTTGGGAGCTTGGGTTCCTGGCCTTGAGGATCTGAAGAGAGACCAGGAAGAGAAGAGGGAGAGAAAGAAAGAAGGAAGGTACTGTGGGGTAGGTGGATTATCAGCACATGGCCTGTTGGCATAGGAGTGACCAAGGTAATTCTTATAAAGGAAATAATTCATTTGGGGTTTGCTTACAGTTTCAGAGGATCATCATGATGACAGAGAGCATAGTGGCAAGCAGGCAAATATGGTGGCTGAGAACTGAGAGTTCTAAATCTGGCAATAGGGAAGAGAGAAAGAGAAAGAGAGAGAGAGAGAGAGAGAGAGAGAGAGAGAGAGAGAGAGAGAGAGAGAGAGAGAGACAGAGAGACAGAGAGAGAGAGAGAGAGGAAGAGGAAGAGGAAGAGAGGAAACTAGACTAGGCCTGTCTGGGGCTTCTAACACCTCAAAGATCTAACACCTCAAAGACCATTTCCAATGATATTTGTCCTCCAAAAAGGCCACACCTTCCAATCCTTTCAAATACTTTCCCTTTTTATGAGCCATCACACTCAACTCTTATGGCTCTTACAATCTCACTACCCTGTTTTCCACAAGACTCTTAGACTTGATGGGAAGAAGTATAATATAGAGTGTTCAACTGAGGCTAAGAATTTTATAACATCTTACTGTCTGCAACTTGACTACTTTTTGGTTTCTATGTTAACTGCTATGGTCTGCAAAGCAGAAGTCTGATGAAAGTTGAGGAATGCCTTAATCAATGGGTATAAAGTTAAGTCACTTAAGTTGCTTTAGTGCTATGTTCATTAGGAAAGTAGCAGGAGCAGGTTATTCTCTAAGTCCTGGGTGTTGTGTAGCACCAGGTCCTTGGCCTTGATAAAAGTAGTTGACAGTTGACATGAGATCTTCCCAGGGATCCATATGTCAAAATTCTAACAGAGATAGGGATAGAAGCTCCACTCCTAGGTATGAACCTATTGGTAGGTAATAGGTCTAGGTGAGGAAGAGTCAGGTTTTTTTATGAGTGTGGCCCCTGATGGATTGAGTACCTTCAGTAAAGTACACATGTCAAAGAACAACACAAACTGTATCTGATAGATTGTTCAAATACAAAAATAATGCACAAAGTTTTGTGCATAGCAAAGTGGGGATGGATTAGAAAGGAGTGGTGGCAGTATAGGATCAAAATTAATTTTATGTAATTTTCAAAAAATTAATTAAATGAGAAAATAATTTTAATATATACATATGTTACTTTTTCAGAGAGTTAAATTATTTAACCTGCTTTAAATTTTTAAGTTCTCAAAAATATGGTTTTCATATTTATTCCATCAGTTATAATAGTTACTACTGTTTGTTTATGCATATCTAATTATTCTTTATTACCTCATTAACTTTGGAGCACAGGGAAACTTAATTAAAGGCTGTCACTTCCTATTTGCTTTAATGTAAGCAATGTAGACCTTTCATCCTGCTCATTCATCTACACTTTCATTACTTAGTGTCTTAATTTTCTTTTATTATTCTGACCCTGCCATGGCAAACATATTAAAGATCTTATCAAGTTTGTTTCTTCATTATAAATGCAATTTTCTGGTAGATCCTACATTATTTACATTTTTATATGTCACTAAGCTGGTTTACACATCATCCCTCCTTTCTTTCTCTTCTAGATATGCAGTTCATATAACTTTGGTGCCACCTTTTTGTACAATATTAACAAAATGAGTTCATTTCTTTATGGACTATTCAAAACCTCAATTTTAAGTCATCATGAGTACTTGAGCAAGAAATAAACAACCCCTTTATATTTCTTTTCAAAGTAGTTATTTCTCATATAATCTATTAGGTTTTGCATAAATTTCATTTCTCATTGAACTATACAACCATCCATGCTCACCATTTATTCAGAACCAGAGTTGGACAATTCTCCATGAGTAAGCAGAAAGCTGGTAAAGAACGATTCCTGAATTAAATCACTCATACACATTATGCTCATTAAAAAGAGAACCAAAGTTCTCTGTATTCTCTTATTATGGGACCTTAGGTCCAATTAGACAGCATGACCAAGATATACTTTCTACTGATGCATTTTTTGAGACTATATTGACATGATGGTCATTGTTGTACTTTGGAGTTATCACAGCTGGATAGGCTATTGATTATTTGCCTCAGTTCACTGAGAGGTCACCCTCAGAGGAGAGGCTTCTATGTCACTTTGAGCTGAATTTTTCCAAGTCTTTTATTTGAAGTGTGAACCTTCTGCAATAGGGATATGCCTCAAGTTCTGGGAAGCAAACAAGTAAAACAGCAATAGTTTGTATTGTTTTCATAATCTCTTGAACCACCCTGACCAACAACTCCAAAATAGGTTACTAATAAAGATTTAAACACTACAAGAGCTATTAATCCTTCATGGAAAAAGGCTACCTTCCCAGTTCAATCTTTATTCCTTCAATTTCTGTGAATAAAATCCATGGTATCTTCAACAACTGAGCCTTAGAAGCAATCTGGGGCAATGGTAATAATCTTTATTTCTATGATTTGTTGGATCCAAAGGTCAGCAACCTAAAAGAAAATGTCTTATGCACTACAATGGGATTGTTAGATATTCTATGCCTCTTGGCTGGTGAATCATCACCTAAATAGTGGATGGAAGTCATTTATACACACACACATACACACACACACACACACACACACACACACACACACACAAGACTTGTGCTTAAGATGTTTCACTACATCCTTGTCAGTCTTCCTTAGTAATCTTTATTCCTTCTTCCCATCTCTTTCTGTTTGACTCTCCCTTCCTGATACCCATTTAAATCTCATCTCATTTTCCCCATTCTTTTCTTTATAACCTTTTTATTGTAATATCTTCTTCTCTAGAGCTTCTTCTACTCCTAATTCTCTTCCTCCATTTAAAAAAAAGAGAGAAAAAAAAACTAGTGGATTAGTTTGCTTTTCTATTATGGTGATAATATGTCTTTACCAAAAGTAGTTTTGGATAAAACCATTTGTTTGGCTTACTTGTCCCAATTGTAGTTCATCATAGAGAAGAGTTAAGACAGGACCTCAAGACAGAAACCCAGAGGCAACATCTAAAGCAGGGATTGTGGAGGACTCCTGCATATAGATTGTTACTCAGGGCTTTACACAGCTTGCCTTTTGTTTTTGTTTTCATTTTTTACAGTTTCATTCTAATTACTATTATGAACACTCAAGTTAATATATATATATATATATATATATATGCTATAGAATATGTATATCATGAAAAGACTAAAAAAAAACTATAGAGGCTGAAGACCTCAAAGTGGCCTTACTGAAGGCAAGAATGGAATTGGAAACAGAATTGGAATAGACAGAAAGAGATTCACTGAAGAAAAGTAAAAACAAAAGAAAACAAAAAAGGTACCAACACAGAGAGCCCGATGAGCTTTGCTTGGAGCTCTGTGCTGTCAAAGCCTATGTCAGAACAGGTCTGTGCCTGGTTTCCTTGTTTCAGCACAGCCTGTCTTTTACACTGCTCAGGGCCACCTGTCCCAAGGATTGCATAGTGGGTTGATTTTTCCAACATCAGTCATTTATCAACAAAAAACCCCATTGGCTTGTCTACAAATTAACCTGATAGAAATTCAACCACAATTGAGAATCCACTTCCCAATGGCCCTATCTTTTATATGTTTGATAAAATATAACCAACACTCCTGGTTTCTGTTGTTACCACAGGGAATATATTCACACATGAAGACGTGGAACTAAGACACATAAATAAGAGAACTTGTGATGTTAGTTTCATTAAATATATGCAATTAGCAGGCTAAGCTCAGTATATTTTCTGTCTATGCCTTTTACTTCATATTTCAAAATTTTGGTTTTTTCCTTTTCAGCTGAATAGAACTCAATTGTGCATATTTATCAGAGTTTCATTGTCCATTTGCCAGTTGAAGTACATCTATGGTATTTCCATTATCTAGCTATTATAAATGGTACAGTAATATCCTGATTAGACTTATATCTGTAAAGAAAGACTCCAGTCATGTGGACATATTCTAACTCATAGAGCAAGAGAAAAATATGCTATATATGCGTTTTTCCCTTTTAAGAGTTATCCATGCTGATTTACAAAATGGCTGTGCCAGCTTGCAATCACACTAATAATGCCTAAGATTGCTCCTTTCCCTACAGCCTTTCTAGCATGTTTGTCAGTGTGTGTTGTTTTTGCTGTTGATTTTAAATTTTAAGATATTTTTCGAACAACAGTTCTCCCTTACATTTTCTTCCTCCAAATGCTCCCATATAACCGTCACTATTCTTTTTCAAATTCATAGTCTGTTCTTTCACTAGTTATTAGTGTGTGTGTGTGTCTCTCTGTGTGTGTGTGTGTGTATAAATATAATCCACGGAGTCCATATAATTTTACTTATATGTATGTTTGCAGTGTAGACATTTTTGTACTGAACAAAAATTTGTGTGCTCTATTGTGGGATGAACTAACTCTA
The DNA here is from genome assembly GCF_011762505.2 of Arvicanthis niloticus. Taxonomy (NCBI): domain Eukaryota; kingdom Metazoa; phylum Chordata; class Mammalia; order Rodentia; family Muridae; genus Arvicanthis; species Arvicanthis niloticus. Next base: position 6,647,417 of record NC_047668.1, on the reverse strand, counting down.
TCACTCCCAGCTTTACTGGGAGTAATAAGTTAACTATATATCTATATCTATATCTATATCTATATCTATATCTATATATATATATATATGCTACATATGTTTGTGGATATTTCAATATGTATTAAGAATGTAGTTTAGAATTATATTGAATTTAAAAAAATGATAGTAGTAGGATTTCTTCTATGATTTAGTGTGTCAAACATCTGCTGTAGATAATTTTCATATTATCTACATATATATCAATACTAACTGGACTAAGCAGAATGATGCATTTAAATATAAACCTGCATATAAATGCATAGCAATAAAAGTTAAAGAAAAAGAGCCTATACATTTGAGAGGGAATTGTGACAGTGCTAGAGGTACTGGAGAAGAGATAACGTTAGAGAAATTATTTAAGTATAAGATTTATTATGAACTTCTCAAAAGCTAATATTTAAATGTAAAAAATAATTTAAAAAGATTGATTTAATTTTGTCAAAAGAATCATTGAGAGAAATTTAAATGTGTTTAAAATTTAGTGAAGGGTAGGTAGACCACTTACATATTAGTGCTAGGTAAAATTATATACTGTATTTTAAAGAAAATGCAAAGCTAAAAGTAAATGAAAAAGTTCCCTGGTGCCATAATGTTCAGAAGATAGAGAAGATGGATTGTGAGCATTTGTTTACCAGTAGCCAGAGAAGACGCTGTCAATGAGATTCCTGAATACTAAAAGCTAAACAATTGACCACAATCCCATGAGCACCATATGCATTGAGAGAGAATGTACAGAAAAGTAGGAAAGAGTATCATTTATTTTAGGGACAATTTAGCTGATTAATGAAAAAACTAGAGATTATATTTAGTATTTGTCCTCAAATTTCCATGTGGACAAATTTTAACAGGGAAAAATAATAAAACACTTGTTTTTAAAGATAGAAATGAAATGCAGTTATGTCCCATGAAGTTCAGAACCAGGGAATTGCATCGGTGAGTATATTCAACCTTTATGCATGTGCCATCATTTCACTGTTTTCATAAATTTTCATTTTTATTTTAAATTTCATTAAATTTCTATGTCTAAGAATATCACAAAGAAGAATGAATATTTATTTATATTAGAATTCTTATCTAGTAAAAATGATAGTTCTAAAAAACATAATAAGATGACAATAAAAATAAATGAAAACAAGACCAAAAACACCACCAACAATTAAGTATCAAGTAGAATACAGACAGTAAATGTGAATAGACATCATTGCAGAGAAGAAATACTAAATGGGCAAGAAATATATTTAAAAAAAAACAATCTGTATCATTAGCCATAACAGAAATAAAAATCAAGCAGCCAATGTGCCTTTATTTTATCCATTCAGAATTCTAGTTATCAAATAAGTAAACCAAGTAAATGCTGGCAAGAATGAGAAGAAATAAGATGCATAAACTAGTGCTAAGAATATAAATTAGAATTACTATAGTGCAGAACAATACAAATAGTGTGCAATACAAGACTAAAACTACATTTACCATGAAAATCATATACTTTACTTATAGATGCATAATCAAAGAAATAAAAATAATTTAAAAAAGAGATCCTTGATAATCACTGTCCAACCTCAGTCCCAACCTGCCAGAAGACTGGTTAGTTGATCCACCTATCCTGAGTAAATACATCCCATTCTTATCACTATGTCTGGGACCCCAACTTGGGTGGACAATGGACAATTTTGGTTGGTGTGGTGAACAAGAGACCACATTAGGCATTAGAATGTCACATAGGCCACCTGACTGTAGACATTCTCTACTGTCTCTTGATGTCCTTCCCCACAAAGAACACTGTCTCCAATCCTCCTGCATCATTACCAAGTATTAGTCTCCAACCCAGGGTGAGCTTTTTGTTAGATCAGAGGCCAAGCAGGCTATCAGAAATTTCTGTTTCCTATTTAGGCTGAGCCACCTGGGTGACTAGAGGCCAATGGAAGGCCACCAGAAGTCTAAGCCCTCAACTCAAATGGAGACATTTTACTTAACCACAGGACAAAAAGACCAGAGAGAAAAAGAAACCAGGGAAAAAAACATTTAGCCAATATAGATAAACTCAGAAATCAGCACCTACACCAAAATCACCACAAACCCATTTGTCTAAATAGGTAAAGACATAATCAACAAGGCCAGTATGTCATAAGAACACAGCTATCCTACTAGAGTAATCCTGAAAATTTCAACACAGCTGAAGCATGAGAAAAAGTCCTTAAAACTAACTTTATGAAAATAATAGATATTCTTAAAGATAAAATGAATAAATCCCTTAAGAAATCAGGGAACAGAAAAATAAAAACAATTGAGAAATTAAGTAAATTCCTTTTAAAGAGCCAAGAAAGCCAAAAAAAAAAAACAAATAAACAAACAAATAAAATGTAAAATAATTTTGATCTACAAAATGAATGCTCACATCCAAAACCTTCCAGGTCTGTGTAACCAGTTGGAATGCAGATACTCGATACATCTTTAATCTCTCTAGCTGGAATACAGATATACCCTTACTATACAACTTCAATACAAAAAAATGAAAGTAATGTTAATTTGTGGAAGCAAGTAGCATGTTTCAAAGTGATATCTAATTGCCTAATTGAGGGAAAGACAAAAGTGATAAATTAGAGGAAGATTTGACAGCAAAACTTGGAGATAATATGTACCCAACTCTCATGAGAACAGCACAAGAAAGAGAAGACAGAACACTGGAGAAAAAGACAGGTGGGGGACAGTTTTACCTAGACAGTTTTAAAGAAACAGGTTATAGGAGAATACTGGACAATCCAGAGAATGAGATGAAACCAGAAAAATTGAACAGATTGCCAAAGTTATTTGATGCCAAGCAAGCAATTCATTGAGAAATAGAAAGAAATCAGTTTAAATCAGTCAGCTTGGAGATGAGTTTGGACCAGAACATCTGAGCTGACCCAGGAAGCCAGAGTTTAGAAAGAGATAGAAATGGTGAGTTTATTCAGCAGTAAGCCTCCTGGATGACAATTACATCAGTTAAATAAAAGTTACTTTTAAACAAATAAGTGAAGAAAACAAGTAAAAGTGTTCAAGACCTAAACATGGAAATAGAACTAATAAAGACATATTAAACTGAAGGAAACTCTGGACTGGAAAGTCTAGGTAAATGAACAGGTATTTTAGATGCAAGTATCACCAACAAAATACAAGTCATAAAAGAGAGAATCTCAGACATTAAATCCACACACACAAAAAAAATACATAGATCAAAGAAAATATTAATTCTAAAAATATCCTGATACAAAACATCCAGGATATCTGAGTTATAATGAAAACAACAGCCATAAGAATAATGGGGGAAAAAAGTAAAAGAATCACAGCTCAAAGTCACATAAAATATTTTCAACAAAATCATAGAAGAAAATTTCCCTAACCTAAAAGAGATGCATCTAAAGATATGAACCACTAAATAGATTGACCAATAGAAAAAAAGTTTACTTGACCCATAGTAACCAAAACTAAAGAACAAAGAAAGAAAATGAAAAGCAGCAAGGGACACACACACACACACAAATACATGCACCCTCCTCACCACCACCACCACCACCAAAATTGCAGGAATGAAAATCAGCAGGCATTAAATATTTCATTATCAGTAGACTCAATTATTCAATAAAAATACACAGACTAACAGAATGGAAACAGGATCCATCCTTCTGCTTCATGCAAGACATATACATCAACATCAAAGATATGTATTACCTCAGAGCAAAAGGTTGAAAAAGATTCAGCAAGCAAATGGATCTAAGAAGCTCTCTGGTCTAGCGAGCTTAGTAGCTAACAAAGTAAGCTTAAACCAAAATTAATCAAAGTAGCCATGCAAGAATATTTTAAATTAATCAAAGGAAAAATCCATCAAGAATCTTTGTCAATTCTTAAAATATTTGCCTTGAATGCAAGGGCACCCATGTTTATAAAAGAAACATTACTAAAGCTTAAAACCAAATATTAATCCTTACACATGGGTAGTCAGAGACTTCAGTAATCTGCCTCTTATCAACGAGCAAGTCTTCCACACAAATACTAAACAGAGAAACATTTGAGTAAACAGATATTATTAACCTAGTATAACTAACATATATTTATAGAACATATCACTTAAACATAAAATAATATAATACCTCTACTTCATCACCTCCTGGTACTTTCTCCAAACCTGACCACAAAGTAAATCTTTATTCATACAACAATATTGAAATAATTCCCTGTACCTATCAGACCACTAAGCATTAAATTTGGGTTTCACAAAGAAAAAAACCCTACAAAATCATGCAAACTGAACAGATCTTTACTCAATGATTACTGGATTAAGACAGAAGAAAAGGAAGGAAGGAGAAAAAGAAAGAAAGAAAGAGAGAGAGAGAGAAAGAAAGAAAGAAAGAAAAGAAAGAAATTGAAGTCTTCCTATAATTCACTGAAAATGATAGCACAGCATATCCATACTTGTGGGACACAATAAAAACACTGCTAAAAGAAATGTTTATAGCACTGTTCTTAGTTATAAATTAAAACTTAGCATACTTACACATGCAGAAGATAAAGGCAGTGGATACAAGATTCTGGATTATTCAGAATTTCAGATACTCTCTAAAGATTTGGATTAGAGCCCAGTGGAAAAACATGTATTAATGCAAGAGCTTGTATAAAGTTATCACATCTAATAGAAACTAAAGTGGAAAATAAAGTCATAGTCTATCATTTGAAAGTCAGGAAGACACCAAAGCTCTTGAAGCATATGAAAACCTGTCGTAATGTGTAGTTTCAGAAAGAGCATCCAAATCCAGTTTATTATGCATGCTCTACATTCAGTTTAATATTTTCTAACTCTCATTAAGTATGTAGCTGTGCTTATAGAAATAATAGACACTATTAACTTCTAATAAGAATGAGCATTTACAGTTTGCAATAAAAGAATTAAATTATGAGAAATATCTCAGTTGAAATATATTAAACATTCTGTATTTCTATATTTAATTACTAATAGATTCATTAAATATCCATGCATTATTCAAAGATCATCATATTTTCTTTAGTATCTCATTTTCTACATATTCATTTAGTGGTGGGTACCCTTTACCTATTTGTGTAAATTATGATGCACTGTGATGCTTGTTCTTGTAGACTGTATTCCAGGAAAGTACTTTACTTATATTACTTAAGGTATGTAAAATAAATAGAGAGATGTGCCCTTCCCCCAGGCCTGAGAAGGCCTGCAAGTCATTTACCACAATAGATCAAGCAATAGTAAGACCTGAGATGCATTGCATTACCAGCCTTGGCCCTTGGAGCCTGCTACCTGAGCTAAGAAGAATGGACTGCCTGCTGAGCTAGCCTTGACACCTTCCTAACTGCTATCTCCTTGCCCAGCCCCTGAGCTGAACTGAGAAGAGACACTGGGGGGTGGGGCTTCCCCTTTATATGTGAAAGCAAATTATTAAACTTCGGGCCTTGATCAGAATACTTTGTCTTGGCCCCACGTTTCTCTCGCCCTCCATTCCCTTTCATTCCCAGGCTTCCTCTCAGGAGAACTGGGTTTCCCATAGCTGCAGGCAGCTACAGAGAGAGCCATTGTTCAAGGGTCAGAACTTCTATTCAACTTCCACTTGATTTAATTTTTGGATAACAAAAAATTCTCCATTAGCATGCAACTTTAGTGAGTCAGTGTGTTAGAGAATGTAGTGATGTTCATTGGTACTTCACGTTTGTTTTCAGTTACCTCACTGAGGCAATCTCAATTGTAACCAGACTTATTTCTGTACAAACAACTCCTTTTCACCAGTATCCACATATTTTGGCAAAGAATGGATAAAATCTTTTTGAGAATATCAGCAATGCAAGCTATAAATGTGAATTCAACTTTGAATTTGTTCTGTTTTTTTTTTTTCTTTTAATTTATTGGACATCAATGAACTTATACTTCTACCTTATTTTTTACTTCTTACAGTATATTTCTACATCATATACACATTTAGAAGCAGGCCCTTTTCCATGTTTTTCTCATCATTAAAGATAAATAGCAGGTAGACTTTGAATGTATGGAGATGGAAACAGGAAAGATCAGGTACGGGAAAATGGATGGAAGTGAAAGACCCCCAAAAGGGGACCCTCACCCAAGTCTGGACCTGCACAAACCCAAGGACACATGAGAGACTTCTCAATGCAATTGCAGAGGAGGTTTAATGATGAGGGCCCTTGGGCCAGAACATATCTCACACAGGAGATAGAGGTTCCGACCCAGAACCCAGGAAACTTGGGATATTTATGGGTAGGGGTTGGGGAGAGCGGGAAAATTTGGCGCGGTTACATATGATTGGTTGCACTTTCGCACAGCTACACATGATTGGTTGTTCTAGCTACACATGATTAGTTGAACATAGCACTGGGAAGACCAAGGGAGGGAGGGGTAACCAAGAACAGTGGAACATTTCAGAGGAATCCAGCCCAAATGATCTAGAGTCAGGTGAAAATCACTCTGCACACTGATTCTTCTCAAAAATGTGGTTTTTACCATGTCATTGTGTCCTATCCTGCCATTTCAGATTAACTATCTTTACTTTTTCTGGCTATAGCCCCACCTAGGTGGCAGCATCTTTATCTGTAGTCAGGAATGTGTCTTCCTGCCTTGGGCCTCTCTCATCCATAGGTGGGCCTATTGTTTGAGGCTTGATTCAGGGAATAATGTCCTCCCATCCAGAATGTGCTCCGGGGAAGTGAAGGGCTGAAATCTTATTTTCAGTTCCTCATTCTGGAATCTGCACTTTTCTGCTCAGGTCTAAGGTGAAAAATCTACACATATTTCATAAAATGGCCTTTTTAAGTTTTCACTCTACAGAAGAAGAGATTACTGGGAGAGACAATTGGAACTGAGACAGCATTGTGAGGATGATGTGGAAACATAGGACAATAAAAACCCCTGGGATTTATAAGGTTATTCTAGGGAAGATTCCCAGTAATGGTGGCCACAGAGCCTGAACTGGCCATCTTCTGTAACCAGACAAGGCTTCCAGTGATGAGAGTAGGACATGATCTCAACCCCAAAATCTTCGACTTAAAATTTGTCCTGTCTACAAATGTGCTGGAATAAAGGTGGCACAGAAATTGTGGGAGTGGCCAAACAATGATTGGTTCAACTTGTGGCCAATGCCACAAGAGGGACTCTAAGCCTGATCCTTCCTGTATGGCTTCCAACCAGAGAATGAATAGCCTATAGACCTAGGGTAGGAACTAAACATGACTGAACACCAGCAATAACACGTCAATGAGATAATTCCTAATAGTATGCTATATTTAGACCAGAATCTAGCATAATCATCATCAGAGAGGCTTCATCAAGAAAATAACAGGAGTAGATGCAGAGACCCACATGCACACATTGGTCACAGCTCAGGGAATCCTGTAGAGTGCAGTAAGGACTGTAGGAGCCAGAGTATTCGAGGATACCACAAAAACATAGCCAAAAGAATTAACTTAGCATCATTCATGTAGCTCACAGAAGCTGAAGCAATAACTGGAGAGACTCTATGGGTTTTACCTTGGCCTTCTGCATATATGTTCTGATCATGTAGCTAGGTGTTCTCTTGGGAATTCTAACATTGGCACATGGTGAGGTGGCATTTGTCTCTGACTCTGTTGCCTGCTTTTGGGACCCTTTCCCTCCTACTGGTTTGCCTTGAGCGGCCTTGATATGAGAGTATGTTCCTAGTCTTTTTCAATTTGTTCTGCATTATCTCCAGGAAGGGCTTCTCTTTTATGAGGAGAAGTAGATCTGTGAGAAAGGGGAAGAAAATGGTGTGGGATGTAGAGACAAGGATGAGGTCAGGAGGAACAAACTCAAGTTTGATTTTAATATCTGACAGAAGTTTTTTTAAAAAGAAAAAGAATAATATAAATCCCCTGCATTCTTTGTGAAACATCATTTTCTTCAAAGTGAACACATTTTTCTTGAATGTATTACAAAAATAGTGAGAGACTAAGATATGGAGCAACCTGAGGTGAGTGTCACTCAGGTGCAGTTGTTTGCAGTGGGTTGATATTCAGATAGTTACAGGATATCTCAGCATGAACTTTAGTATTTTGAAAGAAAAAAAAGACAAACTTTCTGGTTGTCAGTTTCTCACCCCTCATCAATGAAGTCTCCCTTTCTATAAAATGACCATTACAGAAAAACATAAATCAATTAAAATTCAGAATTGTGCAGGCCAGTCTACAAAAACAACTGCTTGGGGAAACTGCAGGAACGGTATAAAAGAAGTGGCTGAAAGAATTCAAGAGGCAATTAACTGTGCCAGTCTGAACCTTCTAGTAATACACATAACAGAAATTATATACATAGTTTCACTAGCCTGACTCCCCAAGCAAGAGGTGAACAAGATCGAAGACAATAGATATCATAAAGGAGTGAGGTAAAGACCATGGGGCTACAACTCTAGACAAAGTAACTAATGAGTACTGAAAGTAGAATACATAGTCTTTGGCAGGGAAAGAATATCCTTGGCTATCCAATACCAAATGGTAAGTTCTGCAAACGTATATAGAAGTAACATTACAGAGCAGGGTATATTTCTTTATTTATTAATACATTTGTAAATACATAGAAACAAGTACATAAGAAATACAGATAAAAGAGAAAGTCCTGAATCTGAAAGACAGTAAGAAATTGTATATGAAAGAATTTAGAGGGAGAATAACATAGAAGAAAAGATGCAATTATGCTAGTATTCCAAAGTAAAAGAAATTAAATATATTATAAAGAAATCAAAGAAAAAAGTTGTTGAACTATACATTATAGTAATACTATTGATCATCATAGTTCTAAGTTGTATGTCTCATGGTAATTTCCATGGTACAAATGGTATGACAAAAGCATATGATATAGATTTTAAAACAGTAAAACTCTCAGATTCTCTCAACCCATAAGCTTTTAGGAAAATTTCCTTATAACCACAAAAATTTACTGTTCTTTCACAGTAGTTTACACTATTCAGAATATGTTTTTCTTGATAAATATGCCGCAAAAGACCTAAGAGTTATAGATTACTTACTTTTTCAATATTTCATTACTTTTTAATGAATACTAATCTCTACATCATAAATCACATTATTTTATCATGACCTAACATCATAATAACACTCATAGTTTTATTATTTGTGTTTTCTTAACTTGAATAGGGTTATATGACGTGGGAATCGAATTGAATAAGCCATGGCACAGTATGTATGAAACAGGAAGCTTTTGGGAATTAGTTCTTAGTTCTGTTCTTTTACCAAGAAAGCTGTGTGGAAAACTATCAGATCTTCAGAGTTATTCAGTGGCAGGCAGATATAGTATAGGGAAAGCACAAAACTGAAGTTCTATATAGAAATTTCATGGAACACAATTTAGATATGTGTAGTTGCAATAAGATAATTGCTGAACATGCAGGGAGATAAGTCACGAATAGAAATAAAGCTGGAGACAAATTCAGGAATACTGAAAAATTTGGATGTGCACTGTATTAACAAGCAATAATAATTTTTAAGAATTAGAATAAAATCTAGCATCTAGAAATCTTTTGAAGGGTTGTCAATGAGTCTAAGAGAAAGAAATAATATTTCCAATAATTTTGTCAATGTTTGAGGTGGTTCAATGAAGGACAATGCAAGAAATTTTGCAAAGATAGTATTAATATAGGTTTGTCATCCACTAATTTGTTTATAAATAAACATGAAGAGTCTTTAGAATATTCTACAAAGAAGATAGTGTTACATGGTTAAATCAAATTATGTGGAAAGAATGCTATAATTAAGCCCATGTTCAGAAGTTACAACAAAATGTCCAAAGATGGCTAGTACATAATCACACACACACACAACACACACACACACACACACACACACACACACCACAACACACACATACACACACACATACCTACCTTAATAATTTTATACATTATGTGATTCTGGAATATAGGAAAATAATTATATATAAATATATTTATAAAACACAATGTATTTCTATTATTGAGTCTTAGGAACAGATAGCATTCTATATCAATAATGTAGGTTTCCAAGCTTCCTGTAATTATTTTCTTGAATTCTGAAATTTTAGTATGCTCTATATGTGTGTACATGTGTATGTGAGTGTGTGTGTGTGTGTATGTGTGTGTGAAAATAAGAGAACAACCCCAAGTATTGGGTCTCTGGTTCTCTTTTGTTTTTTTTGGGACACCGCCTCATTGGATTAGGACTCACCAGTATACTACTGAGAGCTGAAATGAGGAATATACCTGTCCTCTTTCTATGCAAGCTAGGATTTTAGACCAGACATTTGCACATGGATTCATGAACTAGAACTCATGTCTCTGTGGTCTCAGTGCAAGTACTTTACCCATTTAACTACTTTAGGAGTCACTAATGATCTGTTGGGTAGTACCTTTGTAGTTGTGTAGACCTTCTTCTCTCTCATGAAAAAAAATCTTTTCAACATTTATTATACACTTATAATGTGTGTAATAGAGAGTGAAGCCATAATTTATATTCAATATAGATTATTAGGACTCAAGATTGAAATAAAAATATTTCAATCTATTATCTATCTTTATCTAAGGTTCACTTTTATCAAATATGTATATGTGAATAAAAGAGTGAATAGTAAATAAAACCTACTTATCTTGCCATTTGATCTCAAATTGTATTGTCTTTTTGCTTGTTGGTTTTGTCTTATGTCATACTTAATATTATAATTAAAAATCATATATATATATATGTGTATATATATATATATATATATATATATATATATATATGTACAAACTTGTTTATCTGAAAAGCTTGGAATAAAATTTATGACATGCATTTTACATTCTTTCCAATAGATTTTTGGCTAAAAAAATTATACTCTCAAAAAAAAAATGAGAGTATAATAAAAAATATTATACTCTCAAATGTATACTTTATTCTTAACTATTGAATTAAACAAAGTAACATATGCCTTAATTATTATAACTGAAAGAGTACTATTAATTTTCTTAACATTGTTAAATAGACTAATTGAATAGATACATGTAAAACAATTTGCACATGCCTGGGAGATAGTAGTGGCTGAATAAATTTGATTAAATAGCCTTTACTTATGTTTTCTGTTTTGATTTTAGGCTTATAAATCTTTCTGTGTTTGAATAACTGTTAAATAATGAAAACTACTTTCATTATTAATATTCTACTTAAAAACATGAAAACTTATGAAACTCCTTAGACTTAATTTTTTTTAAATAAAGCAATGAAATACAAATATTGTCATAATTTTAGCTATGATCATAACCCAGTATTTTTCCTATGATAATTGTCTACAAACAACCCTACTAATATTGGCAAACCAGATAAAGTAGCAATAATCAAACTGATTTATGTTCTGGCAGAACTGTGACCTATTTAGAAACAACAGAAATTACTTCCATTTATTATTTAAAACAAGGATTTATATTCAATTGTTTTACACAGTAATGTTATCATGCTCAAAGTACTCTTATTGCTCTAGATTTACACAAATATATGGAAGGAAGCATGCCCTCAATATAATACTTACCTGTCTCAAAAATAAAGACAAAATGCATAAACAAACAAAATAGAGCTAAACGTAATTTGATGACTAGAAAATTCAGATAGCATTGAGGCTGACAGAAACATAACAAGCAATTTTAAAGGCATTGGCTGATACTTTGGAATGCTTCCAAGAAGAAATTTCTTTGATTGGATAGTACATAAAAATTGAATAGTTAAAATATCTATATGCTAATCAGTATTTTAATAATTAAGTTCCTTTCCAGAAAGGAAAACTGGTTTTCACTTTTACTTTTTTCAAAAAAATTATTTTATTTATTTATATTTCAGTAGGTCATCCCCACTAAGTCCTGACACCCACTACTCCTCATCCTATTCCTCCTCCCCCTTGCCTCTGAGGGGGTGTCCCCTAGTAGGCCTCCCCTTTATCTGTCCTTAAGTTTCTCTAGGAATAAATACATCTTCTCCCACTAAAGCCAGACCTGGTAGACCTCTACTAAACATGTGCCAAAGGCCTCAGACCAGCTTCTGTATGCTCCTGGTTGGTGGCTCTTTCTCTGGGAGCTCCATGGTATCTGTGTTACTTGGGGTTGCTCATCTTCCTATGGGGTCACTCTCCCTTCCAGCTTCTTCAATCCTTCCCCTAATTCAACCACAAGGATCCCTGACTTCAGTTCAGTGATTGGATTTAAGCATGTGCTTATGTCTCATTCAGCTGCAGGTAGGGACTCTCAGAGGACAGCCATGCCAGGGTCCAGTCAGTAAGCACACAGCACAGTGGTGTCAGGCTTGGGGACCTCCCCCATCCTTGAGATTGATCCCAAGTTGGACCAGTCATTGGATAGGAACAATTCTAGGTTAGTAACTTTGCCCCTCAACCTGATGCCATATCTATCTATTAGAGGTGGACCCTTGAGTTCCCTTTCCCCAATGGCATTTTAGCTAAGGTCAGTCCCAATGAGTCCTGAGAATGTCTCACCTCCTAGATCTCTTGTATTTTCTAGAGGATCCTAGGTATCCTGTGTGAGGAGCCGCATTCACCATTATAAGATGGCGCAGGCTTCTGCTTCCTGGTTCTTCACGGAAACTTTACTTGAGAATGCGCCTGCGCATGGCGCGAAAACCGAGTAAGACAATTGGATGAAAGATTTGAGCCAATAAGGGATCTGCACGTCTCCCAAAGCTCTATTTAAGCAGCGGGCTTTCTGAGCTCGGTGTCCTTCCCTCCACCTCACCATCATGAGAGCTGTTCAATAAATGCTGTCAGAAGAATCCTGAGTGTGGCGTTCTCCTTATCTGCGAGGCTGCGCACTACAAGTGGAACCGAAAACCGGGATGAAGCCAAACATCTCGGGGTTTTGACCAGTCACGAAGGACACTGTTGGCTCACAGAGGATTCAGAACTGACGGCGCGGAGAGTCTAGACGCTTTTCTGCAAGGTATGGTGGATCTTGTTTGGCTTAACAACAAGATAGCCTATCAGAAGCAGAAAAGGGAGAGAGCGCTAATAAAATAGAAAAGAAAACTAGGATAGAAAAGAAAACTAAGAAGGAAAGGCTAATTTGGACAGAGCCTCAATGTTTGAACTCCAGTAAGCAGGATACAGTGGAAGACACCCTGCGCTGGAGAACTAGTCAACTGAAGGAGCTGGCTGAATTTGGAAGTGAAACAAAGGTGATTGTATAGTAACAAAAATGGGGCAAGAAATAAGTGAGTAAAAACAGATGAAAAAGGCTTTAAAGACGCAAGGAATAAATAGAAAGCTGCTCTAGACAGAGAGCTAAACAGAATGATAATGTTAATTGATTTAACTTTCAAAATGGGTGTGATTCTGAGTTGTATAATATTTTTCTGGATAAAAACTCAATGTAAAGGTTTTTCTAGTTACTGGCTTAAGGAAAGGTTAATTTGGAAAAAAAGGTTTTTCTATGAGTTTTCTGATGAGGTCATTAAGGTAGTAGTTATGTCTTCCAGAATTATATGGATCAGACATGACAGAGGTAGGCCTCCAGAACACTAGATTTCAGAGAATCAAAATAATTATCTAGATACTAAAACTTGTTTTGAGATTTGTATATTGCAGAATACACAGCTTTGGAGAATGAACTTTATCACCTGCATGTTCACTGATGCCCTGGACATCCAGCTGGATGCAGTTAAGACAGACTTCAGATGCTTTCAATTTACCCTTGCCCTCATCCCTCTTCTAATATCTCAACACCCATGTTCAGCTTGACTCACTTGGATTTCTCCCTGACCCAGGGATTCTCCTCGTGGATCTCTTCGGGCTTTTCTTACTTTAAGGAATGGGTGGGGGTAGGGTTATTTGGCTGCATGATCTTTGGGGGAGTGCTGCTTACCCTCTGGTTGCTCTGCAAATTCAAACAACAACATCAAAAGGATAAGGTGGTGATCATGCAAGCATTGCTTGCCGTGGAGCAGGGAACATCCCCTCAAGCCTGGTTGAATCTGCTTAAACAATGAGACACCATCACTTAATAGGATATCCTGAGGGCTCGTGTTCCCATTGCACCAGGTATCCTAGTGGTGGTCCTCCACAGTTCCCAGGGCTCAGGTTCCCATTGCACGGGATAAAAGGTGTGGAGGGTCTCGTACTGTTTAACTGCCTTGAACGCCTATCGGTAGAACGGTGGGTTAGATCGGCAACCTAACAGCCCTCGATTGTTGTTGCAGTTTAATAAGGAAGGGGGAGATGTGAGGAGCCGCATTCGCCATTATAAGATGGCGCAGGCTTCTGCTTCCTGGTTCTTCACGGAAGCTTTAGTTGAGAATGCGCCTGCGCATGGCGCGAAAACCGAGTATGACAATTGGATGAAAGATTTGAGCCAATAAGGGATCTGCACGTCTCCCAAAGCTCTATTTAAGCAGCGGGCTTTCTGAGCTCGGCGTCCTTCGTCCTTCCCTCCACCTCACCATCATGAGAGCTATTCAATAAATGTTGTCAGAAGAATCCTGAGTGTGGCGTTCTCCTTATCGGCGAGGCTGTGCGCTACATTCTGTACTTTTTGGGACTGAGTTACTTCACTCAGAATGGTATTTTCTAGTTCCATTCATTTGAGTGCAAACTTCATAATGTCATTGTTTTTAATCGTGGAGTAGTATCCGATTGCATAAATGAACCATAGCCTATATATCTATTATTTGGTTGATGGACATCTGGGTTGTTTCCAGCTTCTGGCTATTACAAATAAGGCTTCTATGAATATGGTGGAGCACATGTCCTTGTTACAGTATAATGGAACATCTTTTGGTTATATGCCCAAGAGTGGTATAGCTAGGTCTTTGGGTAGAATTAATTTCAATTTTTTCAGGAACCACCAGATTGATTTCCAGAGTGGTTGTACCAGTTTGCAATCCCACCAGTAATGGAGGATTGTTCCTCTTTCTCCACATCCTAGCCAGCATGTACAGTCACTTGAGTTTTTGATCTTAGCCAATCTGATTGATGACAGGTGAAATCTCAGGGTCATCTTGACTTGCATTTCTTTTATGACTAAGGAATTTGAACATCTCTTTAAGTGCTTCTCTGGAATTTGAGATTTTTCTGTTGTGAATTTTGTGTTTAGCT
The DNA here is from genome assembly GCF_011762505.2 of Arvicanthis niloticus. Classification (NCBI taxonomy): domain Eukaryota; kingdom Metazoa; phylum Chordata; class Mammalia; order Rodentia; family Muridae; genus Arvicanthis; species Arvicanthis niloticus. Next base: position 6,632,242 of record NC_047668.1, on the reverse strand, counting down.
CTGTACCCCATTTTTAATTGGGTTATTTGGGTTTTCTGTTCATTTACTTTTTACTTTACAACCCAACATCAGCCCCCATAGCCTCAGTCCTCCCTTCACAGCATCTCCCTGTATTTCCCCTCCCCTTCTCCTCTGTGAATGGGAAGTATCCCCTGAGTATCATCTACCCCACACAGAGCACATCAGTCACTACAGGACCAGGCACATCCTCTCCCACTGAAGCCAATCAAGGTGGTCCAGTTGGGAGACCCGGATTGACATGGAGGCAACAATTTTAGAGATAGCCCCTGCTCCGGTTGAAGGTGTGTGTGTCCTGCATGAAGATTAGTCTGCAGCACATCTGCTACATATGGGCAGGGATGAGGGATGAGGGTTCATTCCATGCTAGGTTTTTGATTGGTGGCTCAGTCTTTAGGAGATGCCAATACCCCTGGTTAGTTGACTCTGTTGGTCTTTCTGTGAAGTACCTATCCTCTTCTGGTTTCCCAATCCTCCCCCTTGACTCTTCCACAGAACTCCCCTAGCTCCATCTAATGTTTATCTGTGGATCTCTGCATCTGTTTCAGTCAGCTGTTAAATGGAGCCTCTCAGAGGACAGTTATGCTAGAATCCTGTACGGAAACACAACAGAGCACCAACAATAATGTCAGGGATTAATTCTTGCCAATCGATGGGTCTAAGTTTGGGCCAGTCTTTAGTTGGCCATTCGCTCAGTCTCTGTGACATTCTTGTTCCTGCACATCTTATAGGCAGGACACATTTTAGGTAGAAGGTTTTGTGGAGGGGTTGCTGTTTTATCCATACACTGGGAGACGTACCTGGCCACAGGAAGTGGTCATTTCAGGATCTATACCCTCCACTACTAGGAGTTTCAGCTAAAGTCACCCTTATAGCCACCCTGGGTCCTTTCAAAGTCCTAAGTATTTAGCATATCCCAGAGATACCCCATCATCACACTATGCTGATTTCATCCTTCTTATTTTCTGCTTATTTCTGATGGATAACATTGATTAGTCTGTTTCAATTTTCTTTTTAAGGTTATTTAATGTTAATATGGTGTCTATGGCCAAGTCTTTGCATGAGTGTTTACTCATATGAGTCCACATATGAGTCCAGCATGGCCCATGGATCACTGGAGCTTTACTTCAAAGGGACTGTGAACATCCTGACATGGGGCACAGGGAATCTGATGAGTCAAGTTTTGTGTTGTTTTTGTTTGCTTGCTTTGTTTTGCTGTTATTGTTGATTTGGGTTTTTAGATTTTTTTAATTAAGTTATCTTGCCACTTATTTATTTTGTATCTCCTTCATAGCTTCCCCTCTATCCTCTCCTCCAAGTCCTTCCCTCTTCCCTCCTTACTCACCCATCCTCCCTTTATTCTCAGAAATGGGGAGGCCACCAGTGGATATCTACCTGTCTTGGCATATCAAGTTGAAGTAAGACTTGGTACATCTTCTCCTATTGAGGCTAGACTAGAGACCCCAATTAGGGAAAAGGAATTCTAAGGCAGACTAGAGAGACAGCAACAGACCCCGTCCCAACTGTTAGGAGTCCCACATAAAGACCAAGTTATACTACAGTTATATATGTACAGAAGGTCTAGATCAATCACATGCAGGTTTTCTGGCTAGTGGTTAAGTCTCAGTGAGAACCTATAGGCCCACATGAGTTTACTCTGTTGGTTTTCCTCTGGTATCCTTGACATCTTTTTCTCATTCAATCCTTTTTCCATATCTTCCAAAGGCTTCCCAGGCTCTGCCTAATGTTTGGTTGTGGGTCTCTGCATCTGTTTCTATCAGCTGCTGGGTGACAACTCTCTGATGACAGTTGTGCTAGACTCCTGTCTACAAGTATTGCAGACTATCATTAAGAATGTCAGGGTACTCTTAATTCTCTAGCTCTTCTATCTCTTTCTACCATAGTATAACACTGAGAATCAATGGAGAACATGGCTACAAAAATTTTTTTCAGCAAGTTTGACTCATTTGAAAAGATGATATGCAATGTAGGGGAATGACACATACCATGCATACCAGTTTTAACAGATTTTTAAAAGTGACCTGTTGCTCAGGTTACTATTACTTTTTGTTCTTCTTTCCCTTGACTTAGGTTTCCATTAGTGTAACTAACATATACTTGAGATATATGGTTAACAAGTGAATCGATCTTCAGATGTATGTGGTGAGTAGAACCTTTACCTTATGACCAGAAATGAAAAGAAAAGGAAGTTTCAGGCTCCTACTCTTCCTTCCAACAAATTTCCTTCCAAGAAGCTAAGTTTCCTATCATTCCACATCTCCTCAAGGTTTCCCCACCTATAAATAAGTTAGATGTAAATGCCAAAATAACAAAGTTAGGTAATGTTCCATTGCCAAATCACAGCAGGTGAATGATGATGTTAGACTTAGTGATAGTAACTATTCACATGGACTTTGTCCAGGCAGCTGGAAGAAGCTGGTATCATAGAGAACCTTGAGATGTAGAACATTAATAAGTTTTGCTTTACATACATTGGAAATATGTGGAAACAAGTAGTTACTTCAATGCAAGACTTCTGTTTTACTCCCAGAATAAATCTAAATTACATAATTCATAAACATTTTTCATCATTTGACTAAATCATGTATGCCACTGACAATGTAAGTCAAATATTAATATTTTGTTTATACTTCATATATTTTTCTTGCAAGATTTTTTGTGGTTTTTATATTAATATTAGATGCCAGTAGTATGAATTGAGATGAAATCTAAGAGTCAGTTTCATATTAAGTTCTTGACACTAGGATATTATGGGCAAACAGTCCATATATGCAGCCTTTAACTAAGAAGATCAACTCAAAATTTTGGCATATAATTTAAGGTTGATTTATTAAATTTCTATCCCTTTGACACATAATGATAAGTATAATATTTTTTGTTTTATGATTTTTATTTAATTCTAAATATTATTACATTTATATAAATTATTGAGTCTATTAGATTTTTTGAGAATTTCAAACCTGAGTACATTGTGTATTCACTATTTCTAATTACCTCCCCTCTGTAACTCCTTTTATGACCCTTTGCTTTTGAATTCATAACTCCTTCTTCTATAATGACTTCTGTTATATATATATAATTTAAGCCAGCTCTGCTACTTGCTTCTAGAGATATTACCAAGAAGATTCCAATTTGCTCTTTAGGATTTGATAATATAGTTTCAAATGTTCATTTGTAGCTTCATAACTAAACCCCACATGATATGAAAAGGTTTATATTGGGTTAAAAAATATAGTGCCTCTATCATTTTATGTGTTTTTCTAAGTCCTAATACTGGGCAAAAATACTGATGCTCTAAAATATAACTCAAAAGTGAGGATGTAATAAAGCATGCATTTGTATATAAGAATGTTATAAGAATGTTAATAATATTGTACAACTAAAAATTTCTAATGGTAAAGGTTCTAAAATAGAAATAAATTACTACATTTTGGGAGGTAAGCATGATCAAGGGGAATGTGCCTGTAGCAAGAATGAGACTGAAAAGTCTCCAAAATCTGAAAATTTCAACTTGAGACTACCATGAGTAGGATCATGTCCTCCCTGTTCTAAGCCTGCATGCTACAGGACATGTAACCCTATGAGGTCCCTCCTCCCCACTCTGGCCCAATCCTTTATCATAGTTTTGGTAGTCATGGCCAAATTACAAGTTTAAGCACCTGGATATTTAAATACTGTCTGAAAGGGCTGTTTCACTTTCCCACTGCAATTGAGAAGTGCTATTGCTAGTGCCAAGAAGTGTGTGTTAACAGGAACTTGATATGGCTATTCCCTGAGAGGCTTTGTCAGCACCTGACCAATACAGATGTAGATACAGCCAAACATCATACTGAGCCTGGGGACCCCAATAGAAGAACTAGGAGAAGGACTTGGAGAGCTGAAGGGGATTGCAACCCCATAAAAGAAGAACAATATCAACTAACTGGGACTAAACCATCAACCAAAATTATACATGGAGGGATCCAGGATTCCAAATATATGTGCAGCAGAGGATGGCCTTATCTGACATCAGTGGGAAGGGAGGGAGGCTTGATGCCACAGTGAAGGGAGATGCTAGAGGGGTGAGGCAAGAGTGGGTGAATGGGTGGAAGAGCACTCTCATAGAGGCAAAGGGGAGGGGGAGAAGGGGGACAGGATAGGGGTTTATTGAGAGGTAATTGGGAAGAGAGATATCTTTTGAAATGTAAATGAATAAACAGATTAAGAGAATAAAAGAAGAGCTGTAAGACTGAAAACCATCTCAGAGAAGTCCTTACACAACTGCCAAAGTACCCCCCAACACATACACACAAACTCTTGCACTCACTTTTCTGAACCAAGATTCTGCTGACCCACATGTTCGAGCTCAGCTTCATCTTTTCCAGCCTGGTGAGAGAAGAATCATGATGCAGAATGACAACATTCTTACAAGATATTATATGAAATATAACTTTTAGATAGCTGATAGTCATAGCCAATATCAAATGCACAATATGTACACTGCAACCTTGTATTCTAGGTAGGAATGATATGACATAAAACTTATTAGCATTTTAATTAAACTCTAGACCTTGTGAAGATCTTGTATATCACATGCAATAAAAAGGACAATGTAGACTTTCTGAATTCTTTTCTCCCTGTGTTCTAATCAAATACTAATATCAATATATCCTTGCTTTGTCCCTATGTCCCCATCCTAATCTGCTCTGGTTTGGGGTAGTATTCTCTTTTACAGTTTAAGTATCTTCTTGAGATTCCATCGCATGTTGGGCATTGATTATAATTCATATTGTTTCATTAAAGTACTGGTTTTATCTCACACTGCTGGCATTTTTAGATAACATTTTAAAAAGTTACAAAACAGTTCTTGCTACACTTTTTTTGTTAATCTTTATTTTTCTCTACAATTTATTGAGTTTTTATTCTCTTAGCAATAGTTTCTCAAATGCCTGTTCTTCTCCATTCTCTCCTATGCTCTGAGTTATAATCTTTACCTTTACCTATGTCAGTCATGTTGTAGAAGAATATTTCCCAACTTTGGAGAGTCCATGATTTTCATAAGTTCAGTCAGCCTTCTCTACAATAGTGTTATATTCTAATGTCTATAGGTAATTAAATTGAATAATTTCTCCACTGCCATTTCAAAAAAGAGGTTAATATTATTTTTAAAATTTAATGAAATGTAATAAAGCAAAAGTCTCTAGTATCTGTATATTAAAACCATGTAGATGTTTATTTATTATTATTGTAGAATGTAAGGAAACTAGCAAAAGTAGATGAAGTGTCAACAATATCACAGATTTCAGAGAAATGGAAACATGATTGGAGAAGCTGAAAATGTGATCAAAGGAATAAAACACACTTAATGTCCTCATTTCTTTTACCTCACCAAACCAATAAGTTTTGTGATCAAATATTTACACCCATAAAGTAGGTCAAGTTTCCAGATCTCCCAAATATTGAGGATTTCAGGCTTATATGAAAATTAAACAAATAAACTTATAGTTCAGAATTATAAAGGTATAGGCAGTGATGTCTGGTAAAAAGAATTGTTTTGCTTTCAAAGAGATAAATAATCAGAAGACTGAAGTCAAACAGAGGAGCTGAGGATCTAGGGGCTTGGGGCTTGATAGGAGAGGACGGACAGAGCCGGGATGACCTGTGTGGTAAAAGAATAAATACTACGAAATATAGATCATTTGTACTACAATTTGTAAATTTATTCTCATTAGTCAATTATAAAACTAGTTTTACCAAACAGATGACAATAAGAGGCAATTAGGTTAAAATATGCAAGTCTTTTCCCTTGTTCTCCTTAGCTGTTAGACTGTTTCTGGAGATCATTCTTCTCTATACATGACGAGTCTACACTTCTTACATTTGACTTCCTCCACTGGGACAAAGAGCCAAGACTATTTTTTTGAAACAAAATCAAAGTGTATGGCTTTTTTCCCAGAGGACATTTAATCCAAAAGCTGATACACTAGTTGTCCTATGTACAATAGCAAGTTAACTTAGTGTTTGTATGCTTTGTCTTTGCTACAGTGCAGGAAAAACACAGTATTTTAAAGAGAAAAAATAAATTCCAGATTAGCTTACACTCTTAAAAGTTTCAGTTATCTTTATAAAATATTTTGGGAGAAGGAATAATTGGTTACAATAATTAGTAATATGTACTGATCAAAATGATATTTTTTATCAGTACATATTATTTTATAAAACGTACTAAGATATGCTTAAATTATAGATATGCATACACCAACAACTAGGTAAAAAAAAAATAAGAACCTTAAATATATTCACTAATTCAAATATTCATTAATTTAATCATTTAGCACATGCAAATACGTGTTTATACCACCTTCCAGTAACTTTCTAGTTGTAAAAAAAAATAGAAATATCTGTATGACAATAATGTCAAGTCTCTCAAGAAAGAAATAAAGTCTCTGAGAAAATGGAGAGATCTCCTATGTTCATGTATTGAGGGAATTAACATAGTAAAAATGGCCATCCTACCAAAGGCAATGTATAGATTCAATGCAATCCCCATTAAAATCCCAACACAATCTAGGAAAGGCAAAAAAACCCCAAAGAGCAAAAATAGTTCTTAACAATAAGAGAACTGCTGGGGACTCAGCATCCTTGACCTCAAGGTTTACTACAGAGCAAAAGTGATAAAAACTGCATGGTATTGGTATAGATACAGACATGTTGGTAAATGGAATAGAATTGAAGACTCAGAAATAAAACGACACACTTCCAGACAATTGATCTTTGATAAAGAAGCCAAAAATATACAGTGGAAAAAAGAAAGCATCGTTAATAAATGATGTTGGTCTAAATGGCTGTCTTTATGTAGAAAAATGAAAATAAGCCAGTATTTGTCACCTTGCACAAAGTTCAAGTCCAAGTGGATCAAGGACCTCAGCATAAAACCAGATACACTGAATCTAATAGAAGAAAAAGTGGGAAAGTCTTGAACTCATTGGCACAGAGGAAAATTTACTAAACAGAACTTCAAGATCAATAATTTATAATTGGTTAGATTGCAAACTGATAAAACTGTTGCTGCCCGTACTGCCCGTTCCGGTCCGAGGGTCAGGGTCTAGCGAGAGAGAGAGTGGGGATAAAGGGGAAGAGACGTGAAGAATGGAGACAAGACAGAGATTCTGATCAAGTCTCGTTTATTGAAGGGAATTCTGAGCTATTTATAGGCTTTTGCCACGTGCCTTGTAGGCACGTGGATACCACGTGCCTTGCAGGTGTTGATATGACGTAAGCCTTACAGGCGTCTATAGCGTGGACAGCACGTGCACCGCAATGCCTTGCAGGCGTGGATAGCACATGCGCCTTATAAGCATGTATGGTGTAGATAGCACGTGGACAGCATGTGAACTGCAATGCCTTGCAGGCGTGACTACCACGTGCACCTTGCAGCTGGGGGCAGTAAACAGCAACACAAAATATGTGGGATATCAGAGTGTGCTTCAGCTGTTGTAGGCTATTGAAAACCAAATCTTTCGTCAGGGTATATGGTTCCAGATGGCTGCAAAGTTGATCTAGCCACTTTCTGCTAAAGTCGGCTCCCAACAGGCCCCCCTTTTTAATTTTTTTTCAAAAGGGAAGGCTGGGAAAACTTACGGAAACCGTGCCTGTCCTAGGTTGGAACAAAGGACCCCAGCCTCCCTTTCCCGTCCTTGGATACTCAACAGCCATTGGTTGAGCTCCTGTCTTAGGATGGTGAGGCCTCCCTTCTTTTAGGGGCAAGGGTCTCGGTATGCTCTCTTACCCGTCACTGACTATCCAGCTTAGTGCATAAGTTAGGGGTTAATCCTCGTCTGTCTTGATGACAGAGGTTTCAGAGTCCCCTACTTCCAGCCTGTAATAGTGGACCTGTATGGGTTTCATTTGTATAGTATCTCGTACAAGAGCCATCAGTTTGTTGAACCTTATTAACCCAAAAGACAAGAGACTTAGCAATGCCTGAACAGTCAGTATAAAAGCAACACTCTTTTTTAAGGGTAACACATAACTCCCTCTATCAGAGGAGTAAAAAGTGTAAGCCTCTTCTATTCTGTTTATAAATGTCTTATATCAGAATCTAAATCTATATAAATACAAAACTGATCATAGCTTTGATCTAAAGAAAACTAAGGAAATCCCTGTTCCTGCTCTAGTCAATCTCAAACCCAAAAAACAACTATAGTAACTGTGGTAGTGGGTTTTCTCCTAATCTAAATTCCCACTAAATCTAAAACAATCTAGTTCCCCACTAAATCATAAGTCAGGGAATCAAGAGTCCAATAGAGCCACCCTGGAGATATGGGTGGTGATGTCTTCTTCAGCACTGATAACTTCCCAAGTCAGGTTTACTCATTGATCTGTTTCAATTTGAAGGCAATTGTGAAGCATCTTTATGTTTCCTGTGAAGAAAAAATACGCTTCTCAGGGGGTTTCTCCTCCCTGGATTTGTTATTGTTGTCTATTTGTTTAATCAGTCTCTCTGGCAGCCAACGTGCAGCATCTGCAGTTTGGGAATATATGCAAACAGAACCTCTTCCCCAGATAAGCACTGGGTCTGGCCCATTCCAGGTTCCAGTTAATGGGTCTTTCCAGAGGACTGTTGCAAAATTTTTTTTTGTATCAGGATGCCAGAATCTATCTGCAGCAGATTTTCCTTCAGAATCCAAATTTAAAAAATTTAAAATGAAGAGTGCATGATGAAGGATATTTCTGGGGGATCCCTTGGTAGGGTACCATTCCCCCTTTTTAATTTTTTCAAATTGACATTTAATGGTTTGATGTGCCCTTTCTACTATACCTTGGCCCTGTGGATTATATGGAATACCCGTTTTATGTAGTATTCCCAATCTTTCACAAAATTGGTGGAAACTGGAGCTTGTATAACCTGGGCCATTGTCAGTTTTTATCTGTTTAGGCACACCCATTACAACGATTGTAGCAAGCATATGAGCAATCACATGCTTGCTTGCTTCTCCAGTTTGTAATGTTGCATAGATGAAACCACTGTATGTGTCTACACATACATGTATATATTTTTGCTTGCCAAATTAATTATAATGAGTAACATCCATTTGCCAGATACTGTTTGGTATCAGTCCCTTTGGATTTACACCCAAATGAGGAACTGGTAAAAGTTTAACACATGATTGACATTGTTTGACAATTTGTCTAGCTTGTTCTCTGGTAATTTTAAACATAACTCTTAAGGTTTTAGAATTAAGGTGATGTAACTCATGAGCCTTTATGGCCTGATCCAAATTAGATTTTTGATCTGATAAAGTCACTGCAGCTATTCGAGTAGCTAGGTATGCCTTGGTATTTCCTTCAGAGAGAGAACCTGGTAGCCCAGTGTGGGCTCTCAGGTGTCCTATAAAGAATTTACACTTTCTCTTCAAAATTAATTGTTGGCACTGTAAAAACAAATCAGCTGCTTTTGAGGAATGCTTTATTTGTGCAGCAGTTTCTAGCAAAGGGATAGACTGAGCTATGTATGAGCTATCTGTATAAATGTTAATGGGTTGATTTGGAAATGCTTGAAACACAGCAATAACAGCATGTAATTCAACCAATTGAGCTGACACAGATGATGTAGCAAAAAAGATTACTTGATCTTTAAAGGCATAGCAGCTGTTCCTGATGAGGAACCATCAGTGAAAACTAGCAATGCTTCCTTGATAGGTTCATGTGCAGTACGAGATGGAAAAACAAATTCATGATGATTACAAAACTGAACCAATTTATCTGGTGGATAATGATTATCTATCTGACCAGCAAATGAGGCACATGCAATAGGCCAGACTTCAGAATTCTGCATAAGCCATGAAGGCTTAGAATAATTAATATGAGTTACAAATTGGGATGAAATAGCATTCTCTACCTTCTGTAAGGCTTTTCTACCCTTCTCTGTTAGAGCCCTGCCAGATTTAGGGTCAGGATCTCCCTTGAGAATATCAAACAGAGGCTTCAATTCTCCTGTTGTAAGTTTCAAATATGGTCTTAGCCAATTAATATCTCCCAGTAGTTTTTGAAAATCATTAAGTGTCTTAAAGGAATCAGTCCTCAGTGTGGCTTTACTATTAATAATACTTGGACCATTAATCTGAAATCCTAAATAGGTATATGGGTCTTGTAATTGCACCTTTTCTGGTGCTATTTGTAACCCTGCAGTCTGTAAAGCTGTTCTAAGCACTGGAGTACCTGTTTTCCATCTTTTCCAGCTATCAAAATATCATCCATGAAATGAATCATGTAAATTTGCTTCCACATAGTTGTAACACCCTCTATGGCAGAAGCCACAAACTTTTTGCACAAGGTAGGACTGTTAGCCATACCCTGAGGCAATACCTTCCATTGATATCTTTTTTTTTTTATTAGATCTTTCATTTACACTTCAGATGTCATCCCCTTTCCCCATTCCCCCCCTTAGAAAACCCCTATCCCATGCCCCCTTTTCCTTTTTGCATTTATACATTTTTTTAAAAAAATGTTAATCATAGGCTTTATAAGTATTGTTCAGTCAGAGGTGCAACCCACTACCCAACCTAGATATATCTACTATCTTTGACTGGTGGAGATTCATGAACATCTGCTTCCCTGTCTCCCCCCTCTATCTCTCTTTCATCACCTAGCTTCTCCTCGCCTTCTTCTTCTCCTCTTCTTACTCCTTTTCTTCCTCTCAGTACTCCTCCCACCTTAGCTCCTCCTACACATCACCCTTCCTGTTAAAAGGAAACTTTTCTCTCAAAATACAATTAGAGCATAATTATGCCAATTTGTACCAGTGAGGTACAAGATAGTCCTAATACCCAGTCCATCCTTTTGTTGAACTACCAGCACCTCTGTCATCTTTCCTAACTAAAACATTTAGTTCTGAACCTGGCTTTAGGATGAATGTCAGCTGACGACCATACACTCAGATCTTTTCTCTCAAGGTAAATAGCTATAAGTTTTCAACCCCGTCAGAAATCCAGAATGACTGAGTTGACTAAAATTGTGGGAAGCACAAAGCATAGCTTCTAAAACTTAGCCAATTTATAGAGACCTCTGAACACCTGGACACTCGCTCTACTTCAAAACGTTGGAGCATCTGTTCTTCTGCCTTCTGGCCCAGGATCATCTGACAGACCTTAGTGCTGCAGAATTATTAAGGGCTGATTACTCTGTCTAGGCAGATATAATCAGTCGACTATTCTGCAAGTGTGTCCTTTTCTGGACAGTAATTTGTCTGTAGAAGGAAAGTAGCAATTCTTGCCTAGTGGCTGTCTCACCACAACTGGAGTAACTCCAAGGATGCTCAATTTCTTCTTAGAATTTAACATAGGAAGCTGTCCGGAGCAGACAGGTCTCTAATGAAAATGAACATTAATACTGAAATGTTTGTCATGTCAATTCTAAGGATTTCTGATGTTTTGAAAACCAGCTATCCATGTAAGGTAATCTGGACTGTTGCCTGTTAACTCCACTCAGCTATTTCTAAATAAAACATAGAGAACACCCTTATAATAAACTCCAAGTCATGAATTTGCTATAGTCCCTTAACTCACAGGCTGACCATCTCAAATCAGTTTAAAAAGTTGAAGAAGGACTGGGTCTAAGCTTTGTATTCCTAAGTGTGTTATACTGGTACAATGCCTATGAGAGTAACAATATTCATCTCACTCTTATATCACTAAGAAGCTCATGCCAATGAAAACCTTAAAATTTGTAAACAAAGTAAATTGGTGCCATTTAAGAATTTATATCTTCATCTTGATATTAATTATACAGATTTCTACTGATAGGTTATGGCTATGCAATAAACCCTAGCTAATCCTCTCTATTCCGACAAAACCACTACTTTTCCCTAGAGAGACAGCCCAACATTTACCACCTTAGTCCCCATGCACAGGGAATAGGGGCGCTGACTCATTATTAGCTTCTTCAAGCTGATTAGAAGCTGGAAAGAACCCAGATGCCCTTCAACAGAGGAATGGATACAAAAAATGTGGTACATTTACACAATGGAATATTACTCAGCTATTAAAAATAATGAATTCGAGAAATTCTTAGGTAAATGGATGGAACTAGAAAATATCATCCTGAGTGAGGTAACCCAATCACAAAAGAACACACATGGTATTTACTCACTGATAAGCGGAGATTAGCCCAAAAAATTTGAAACAACAAAGATTCAACTACCAGACTACATGAAGCTCATGAAGAAGAAAGAACAAGTGAGGATGCCTAAGTCTTTCTTAGGAGGAGTAACTAAATAACCAAGGGAGCAAATATGGAGACAAAGTGTGGGTCAGAATCTGAAGGGGGGGTTGTAGGGAGACCATTGAGTCTGGGTATTCATTCCATAGGCAGTCACCAAAAATAGACGCTGATAGGGATGTCAGGATGGGAAAGCTGACAGCAGCCGGATAAGGCTGTCTCCTTAGAGGTCTCTCAGAGTCGGACATACCCAGAGACAGATACCCACAGCTATCTATTAATCTGATCAAAGTTCCCAATGGAGGAGTTAGAGAGTAAATTGAAGGAACCGTGAACCGTAAGGGCTGGTGGCCCCGTGAGGAAAGCAACAATACCAACCAGCCAGAGCTCCCCAGGGTCTAAACCACCAGCCTAGGAGCACATAGGGAGAGACACATGACTCCAGCTGTATATGTAGGGGAGGATGGCCCTGTTGGGCATAGGTGGGAGACAAGATAATTAGTACCCTGAAGGCTGAGCACTGAGGGGGGGGATCTGAGGGTGGGGAGGGAGGCTGGGGGTAGGTGGGTAAACACCTTCATAGAGGCAGGAGGAGGGGGGATGGGATAAGGGGTTCGTGGGTGGTGGGGGAAATATGGTAAGGGGATAAAATTTGAAATGTAAATATTATATCCAATAAAAGAGGGGAAAAATAGAAAAGCGGTTAGAACCAACATTCTTAATAAAATGTCAGCCCTCTTCTAAAAAAAAAAAAAAACTATCTTGATACTAAAATTTGTTTTGAGAATTGTATATTGCAGAATGATCAGCCTTGGTGTATCTACTCAACAAGCAAGCTGGGCAGACCTGCTCAAACCTCTGAGGTCCGTGAATTCCTTCTGGAGGCAGCGAAGACACAGCATCAGAGGATTGTCAATTTGCTCTCCCCCCCCACTCCTCTTCTAATATCTCAATGCCCATTGATATCTTTTCATAGGTTCTCTAAAGTTTATAGAGGGAAACTGAAAGCAAATCGTTTTCTATCATTAGGATGTAAGGGGATAGTAAAAAAACAGTCTTTTAAATCTATAACAATTTTATAATAACCTAAAGGTATGGCCACCGGTGTGGGCAGCCCAGGTTGTAAGGCTCCCATTTTAATCATGGTTGCATTAACAGCCCTCAAGTCTTGCAACAATCTTCACTTTCCTGATTTTTTTCTTAATGACAAATATTGGGGTGTTCCAGGGAGAGTTACTCTCTTCCAAATGCCCTGCCTGTAATTGCTCCTGCACTAGCAACTGGGCAGCTTGTAATTTTTTGGTGGTTAGGGACCACTGATCCACCCAGACGGGCAAGTCCCCTTTCCAGGTGATGGGATCCGCACAACGTGCTAGGGGTGCAGCTGAATCAGTAGCCCCCATCAAAAATACCCCAAGCCTCTTCTTTCATTGTTACCATAAACTTCATAGGATGAATAATTTCATCTTCACCTTTTCCTAATCCTTTGCCTGGGGAAGGCTCAGAGTTTACCATTTTGAGCCATGATTACTTCATTAGGGCTGCACATAATCAATCCCAACTGGGATAACAGATCTCTGCCCCAGAGATTAATGGGAAAGCCTGAGATGACATAGGGTTGTATATTTCCTGTATTTCCTTCTTTATCTTTCCACGTTAACACCTTAGAGCTTTGTAGTGGATTTTGACTTTGGCCAATACCCCTTAAATTGGTTAAGGTTGGGGTCAGAGGCCAGGTAGCAGGCCAATCACTTTGTTTTAGGATAGTCACATCAGCTCCTGTGTCAACCAAGCCTTGGAATGCCTTTCCATCTAGCCAGATTGTCATCATAGGTTTTTGTTTAACTATAGGCTGTACCCAGTATGTATCAGAGGAACCAAAACCTTGATCCCCTCTTTTAGGATTCTTATATTTGTGATTAGTAGGGTACAATGGAAGTAACAATAGTTGAGCTATCCTCTTTCCTGTAGGAATGGTGACTATGTTCTGAATTGCCTGCGCCATTACCTTAATCTCACCCTGATAATCATTATCTATAACTCCAGGAAAAATTTGTAATCCCTGCATAGTAGTACTGCTTCTTCCCACTATCAGGCCAAACACATTTGGATAGAGTGGTCCAAACACTCCAGTGGGTAAAGCCTGAGGTCCCATTTCTGGGGTTAATACTGTGTGGGTGGCAGAACTGAGGTCCAGTCCTGCGCTTCCTGGTGTTGCTCGACTAAGTTTAGAAAGGGATTGGTATTTGCTGGTAGGACACTGACTGCTCCATAAGCCTGTTTTGGCTTGTGTTGGTTCAGGTCCTGGAGCTGGCCCCTGTTCCCGTTTCCCTGATCATAGAAAAGGGTGTTACCTTGTGCGTCTCTTTTAGACATACAATGACTAGCCCAATGCCTTCCACGTTTGCAACATGGGCAGAGCCCAGGCTGTTTTCTGGGCTGTCTCTGGCTTAACTCATTTTCTACTTTGCAATCTCTTGCAAAGTGTCCAGGCTTACCATATTTAAAACATGCCTTTCTGTCTTTATTTGCCAAAAAATCTCTTACAGATTTTCCTTGCATAGCAGCTGCCATAGCTAAGCCCTGTTGATAAGAGGGACCTATGTCAGAACAGAGTCTGATATATCCCGTAAGGTCTGTCTTTTTCCTATAAGGTCTAATGGCCGCTTGGCAGGCAGGATTAGCATTTTCATATGCAAGTTGTTTCACATAATCTACACCTGCGTCTGCATTGCCAAAAATCCTCCCTGCTGTTGTCATTAATCGATGAACAAAGTCAGAAAATTGTTCATCAGGCCCTTGCCTGACTGCTGTTAAAGATGCACCAGGGTCTCCCTTTACTGGGAGTTTATGCCAAGCCTTCATGGCTGCATTTTGAATTTGAGCATATAAACCTGGGTCATATTGCATCTGGTTATCACTAGAAGCAAATTGCCCTTCTCCTACTAAGGCATCAAAGGACCAACCATTGCCTGCCTGAATGTTTCTCCTAGCTGTCTCTTTACAATTCTCATGATACTCTGATTTCTAAATAAGATAGTCACCACCACTAAGAACTGCCCTCACTAACATATTCCAATCACTAGGAGTTAGCCACTCCTCTGCAACAGATTCTAAAATTGCAAGAGTAAAGGGAGCAGTGGCACCATATTGAGATACTGCATTTTTTAATTCTTTAATAATTTGAAAATTAAACCCTGTGTGATGTCTCCAAGCAACCCCTTGAGCGTCTCTGGTCTCTGATACAGGGAAAGCCTTAGCGTCTCCCTCCTCTGGCTGATCTGTAGCTGAACTAAAGCTAGAGGATAGGGACTGCCTTTGGACATCAGGTTGAGGAACATGAAAATCCGGGGGATTTTCGCAGTTAGTCTCTTGAGACCTCTTCCCTGTCCTTAATTTCTGTAACTGGTTACTTAAGCCCTGATACTCTTTTTCTAACTCTATCAGTTGTTTAAGGGTAGTAATTTTGTCCTGTAACTCCTTTTTAGGATCTACAACCATTGTCTCCATTGGGGGAGCACTTGGAGGTAGAGGCACATAGGGAAAGGGCATTTTAGCGTCATAAAATTTGACTTCCTCTTCCTCTCGGTCAGCACAATCTGGCTCTGACAAATTGTCATCAACCTTTGGCTGTATTTTGGATTCTAACTTACGCTTCTTTTTATTTTGAACAAAAAAGACAGCATTCAAGAACAAAAGCAGAAAATTAACACATGTGAGCAGCAAACAAAACCAAAACAGAGAGTTGAATTCAAGCTGACAAATTTCTTGTCCCATTTTCATTACCTTTCTCGAAACAAACCAAAACAGAGAGTTGGATTCAGGTTGACTAATTTCTTGTCCCATTTTTCTTACCTTTCTCAATGCGGCAGATTCCTGCGGCAACCAACAGATCCTTCTTCCGTAAAGTCCCTCACTGGGTCTCTCATTTCCGCTGCCTCTCGTTGAGCGCCAAACTGCCGCGCTAACTGGAGCCCCACGTTGGGTGCCAAACTGTTGCTGCCCGTACTGCCCGTTCCGGTCCGAGGGTCAGGGTCTAGCGAGAGAGAGAGTGGGGATAAAGGGGAAGAGACGCGAAGAATGAAGACAAGACAGAGATTCTGATCAAGTCTCGTTTATTGAAGGGAATTCTGAGCTATTTATAGGCTTTTGCCTCGTGCCTTGTAGGCGCATGGATACCACGTGCCTTGCAGGTGTTGATATGACGTAAGCCTTACAGGCGTCTATAGCGTGGACAGCACGTGCACCGCAATGCCTTGCAGGCGTGGATAGCACATGCGCCTTATAAGCATGTATGGTGTAGATAGCACGTGGACAGCACGTGAACTGCAATGCCTTGCAGGCATGACTACCACGTGCACCTTGCAGCTGGGGGCAGTAAACAGCAACACAAAATATGTGGGATATCAGAGTGTGCTTCAGCTGTTGTAGGCTATTGAAAACCAAATCTTTCGTCAGGGTATATGGTTCCAGATGGCTGCAAAGTTGATCTAGCCACTTTCTGCTACAGTCGGCTCCCAACATAAAACTACTCTGGAAATCAATCTGGAGGTTTCTCAGAAAATTGGAATTAGATCTACCTGAAGACCCAGCAATACCATTCTTGGGAATATACCCAAAAGATGCTATATCAGGCCACAGAAGCACTTGTTTCACTATAATCATAGAGGCCTTATTTGTGATAGCCAGAAGCTGGAAACAACCCAGATGTCCCAAGACAGTAGAATGGATACAGAAAAAGTGGTTCATTTACACAATGGAATACTACTCGGCCATTAAGAACAAGGACATACTGAGTGTTGCAAGAAAATGGATGAAACTAGAAAGTATCATCCAGGGTGAGGTAACTTAGACCCAAAAGGACATGCAATATATGTACTCGCTAATAAGTAGATACTAGCCAAAAAAATTTTTTTTTACAGAATATCAAAGATACAGTCCACAGAACTCAAAAAGTTCAACAAGCTGAAGGGTCCAAAAAAGGGTGCCTCAATCCTACTTAGGTGGGAGAAGAAAGCAATCACAAGGGGAGAAAAAGGGAGGGACCTCTGTTGGAAAAGTGACAGGGAGCTGAAGAGGGAAGTATGATCAGGTATTGAATGGGGAATAGGAGGAAGACTGAAACCCTGAGGGCCAGCAGAAAGATTGGAAACAGGAACCCTCAGGATGCAGAAGGTGGAGGCACCCTCCAGAGATCTGGGAGGTGAGAGACTTTCAGGACTCGAAGAACAGGACCCTAGTTGAAATGCCCTACAGTGGGGAGAGAGCCCACCTCCAACAGAAAGACAGGCTCTCAAGTGAGGGATGGGGTTGCCATCCCACCATCAACTCTGACCAAAACTTGTGTCTGTCTGAAAGAACTTCAGGGACAAAAATGTAGAAGAGACTGAGGAAAAGGAGGTTCTGTGACAGGCCCAACGTGGGATCCAGCTCAAGGTGAGGCCTCAAGGCTGACACTATCACTGAGGCTATGGAGCATTCACAAAAAGGAAACATCATGATTGTTCCTTGAAAGACCCAATAAGGAGCTGAAAGTGTCAGATGCGGATGTTTGCACCCAACGAATGGACAGAAGCTGCCGAGTCTTGTGGCTAAATTTGGGAAAAGATGGAAAAAGCTGAGGAGGAGGGTGGCTCTGTAGGAGGACCAACAGTCTTAATTAACCTGGACCCTCGAAATCTCTCAGCCACTGGACCCCCAACAGGGCAACATACACCAGCTGATACATACAGCAGAGGGCTTGGGGGTCTTGGTTCAGTCAGAGAAGATGCACCTAACTCTCAAGAGACTGAAGGCCACCGGGAATTCAGAGTTCTGCTCTGGTTGGGGGATGCTCTTCGTGGAGACTGTTGTGGGGAGAAGGTATAGGACGATAAGTCAGGATGGCCCAGGAGGGTTATAAAATCTGGAGTGTGAAAAGAAAAGATTAAACAAAATTAAAAAAAAATAGCAATATATTTATGATTGAAATTCAGAATATAAAACTACAATTGTACTATTGTTAATGTATCCTAAAGATTTAATATATGTGCTAACATAATGAATTTAGTGATTTACATTGTAAGCCACTAACTGTCCCTTATACCTCTCAAATAATTTTATTGCTGAATTTAAAAAAATTCACTTATAATAATCTGATATAGAACTTAAGAAAATTCAAATGTAACCTCTTACTTTTTTCATGTTGACCTATTTTAATTTTAATAACCACTATGCTATTATACATAAGCATGTATAGCCTATACTTTGACAAAATCACTATGGTTTTAATATGCTTATTCCAATTTTTTTTCAAACCAGAAATTGTGGTTAATTGAAACTTCCAAAATAGTATTTTTTTTTGTAATTTCTTGAGCTTATTTAATAGATGAAATAATTCATTTCATAAAAAGAAACACCAACCAACATTGAATTAAACATTAAAATTTAAATAATGTAGCTCTGCCACAAAAACAGACATGTAGACCAATGGAACAAAATCGAATAGCTAAGACAGGTACACAAAACTTTAACCATGTACGGTTTGACAAGGATATCAAAATTATAACCCAGAATTAAGAAAGCATCTTTCCAAAATGTTGCTGGGAATGCTGCATGTCCACGTGCAGAAGAATGAAATTAGACCTATATCTACCACCATTCACAAAAGCTAAATCAAAAAGAATCAAAAACCTAGATGTCAAATTGAAACACTGAAACTGCTAAAAAGAAAACATTGGCAGTAGCTTCATGGTATAGGTGTTGGAAAGGACGTTCTAAATTGAGTGCCATTTGGCCCAAATTATTGCTAAAAATTGTTAAGTGAATTTTATAAAACAAAAAATCTTCGGCACACCGAACGTGAAAAGGAAGCCTCAAAATTGGGAAAGTTTGCAGCCCATAAATCTGATGGAGGATTTTTTTCTTGAGTATTTTAAGAAATCAAAAGAAAAAGAGTCTAAACAACCAAACAAAAACAACATCTCAGCATTTCAAAAAATGTTTTTTTTTCCACATAAAAAGAAAGTTCTCAAAAACAATAAAAAAATATCAAACATCAAACGGCTAAGAAATATCTCAAAAAAAAGTTTGTCACGTTCAGCTAATGTATATGGAATTTCAAAAATCTAAAAAAAAAAAAAAAAAAAAAAAAAAAAAAAAAAAAAACAAATAACCACAAAACTTTGAGATTTTCCTACCCTATCAGAAATGGAAGAGAGCAACAAGACAATGAACACAAATATAGGAGAGATGTGCAGAACCGGGGAACAGGGGATTTACCATTGCTGGGATTTCAAACTCATCCAGCCACCTTAGAAATCATTTTGGAGAGTTCTCAAAACTACAAAGTAAGTCTACTTTGATCCAGCTATGCAGAATCCTCCACATAAACACTCAGGACTGTTCATCCTACTCCACAGATATTTGTTCATGCATGTTCATTGATGCTGTATTTGTAATAGCTAGAAAGTGGAAACAACATAATTGTTCTTTAACAGATGAACGAATAATGCAAATGTGGTACATATGCACTATGGCATAGTATTCAGCTGTAAAGAAAAATGGAACCATGAATCTTTCATATAAATGGATGTGTCTGGAAAAGATGATGTTGAATAAATTAGCCCCAATCCAGAAGACAAACATAACATGAAATGTTACTTCTCATCCAAGAGTTCTAGCCCCAAATCTTCAGATGTGAGTGTGTATCCTGGAGTAACTACAGGAAAGAAAAGCAAAAGGGAACTATTTCAGGTTTTAGTTGGAGAGGCCAAAAAAGATAAGAACAGCAGACTGTATGTGATCTGACCAAAGAACTGAGAGAAGTATGGAAGTGAATTAAGTTAAAGTGGAAGAAGAGAGATAAATATAGAAGAGGAGTATACAATAACAATAAAGATGTGTGGAAGTTCATAATAAATTATACTTGTATTGGTCTGCATTAAAACTGCAGTAAATGTAAATGTAAGTATAAAATTTGAAGACATACCTTAAATGAAATTTTCTCATCTGTGCTGACAATATTTAGTTCAAGACTAAGGAGTATATATGGGCCTGTTTATGGCTCTCGGTATACATATAGCAGAGGACTGCCTCATCTGATATCAGCGGCAGGGAGTCACTTGGTCCTGTGGAGGCTTGATGCCCCAGAGAAGGGGAATGCTAGAGAGGCTAGGTGGGAGCTGGTGAGTAGATGGGGAAGAATGCTCTTAGAGGTAAAGGGAAGGGAGATGGGATGGGAAGTTTTGGAGGGCATACTAAAAACGGGAACATTTGAAATGCAAATAAATAAAATAAACAATTAATAAAAAATAACAAAAAATAGCAAAAAATATATGTTTATTATTTTCATTGTGTGTGTGTGTGTGAGAGAGAGACAAATGTGTTACCACAAGACCAAAGTGACCTGAAACTACATTCATGTGCAACACAGTCTCCCACACATATAACATAAAAAAAAAGTCTCTTATGATACCAAAGTTTATAGAGTTATGTCTTGGAGAACTCATGACAAAAATTTTAGAGTGGTTGTTACTGCAGCCTGTAGGATCACATATATACCTTTGAATATTGCTGTATCACTCACAAACTATGCAATCTTATTTAAGTTAATTAACTTTTATAGTCCAGTTTTCCCATCCAAAAATGTGGATATTATGGTGTCTTGAGTATAGCATTGACATGATGACTAAATTTAATCCATTTAAAATGATTAACATGGAAACAATTATATTTTATACAGTAATAATTATTATTAACCATGAGTACTTGTCATTGAGTTTAATTAAAATGTAGGTTATCATATTTTCTAAAGGTATGTAAGTGTATTTTTGTATATAAAGTTAAATATTATCATTCATGGACTCTATACTTGCAACCTCACATAAACACATATGTTTTTAGGAAACAAAGAAGTTTTAGAGTGTGAGTCACTAACATGCACACCATTCATGCAGGAAGGACAAGGGGGCACTATTGCATCCTAGATCAGTATTCCTAAAATAAAAACATGTTGTTTTTTACAATTTATTTTGTACATTTTGTTGGTTGATGATTTTGATGAAGCGAACAAAAATAGAGTGAAGAGCCAATTGATATTTGAAACAAACATTTGTCTTTGTGGAAAATAACTATGTTATATGAGCTGCATTTCAGCATGATATACAATAGTAATTAGTTCAACACTCATAAATCAGCAATGCATACATGTACAAATATGAATAAATGATTTTGTTGATATATTACATTAAATAACTCCATACCAATGCTAAAAATCACACGTAGTGGACACTTAAGCAATTAAACAATGAACAACCTTGAAAAGCCTCTATGTATAGTTCCTGAGATCACATATTGAGTGTAGTAATGTGTGTGTGTTTGCGTGTGTGTGTGTGTGTGTGTGTGTGCAAGTGTGCATACATGCACATGCATATATACATGCCTAGTGTCAAGAAACTGATAAACGTTTTTGGTCAGATCAGTGCTGACTTGTTACAATCTTATCAATATCAGCGCAAGAAATGATAGAGTTTTAATCAACAAAACAGTGTGAAGATCTGTAAGCCCTAAGAACTTTCAGATAGCCATAAAGCCATGCAAATGAATTTGAGAGAGTTTTTCAATGCTTCCAAGACAAAATGAGAAAAGAGGATATTGTGAATTGAATATTCCAAGTGAAAGTTTGCTAAAGACACTTCCTATATTTTCCCTGAATATAATACTTAGTATTAATCAATTGAGTGTTTGTGGTAGCTTTGTAAGAGATGAATATAATAACTGAGAGCAGAACTTTACATCTTTAGGAACTCTGCATTGAGAGTGAAAACCAGTCTGTATTTAGAGCAACATATTAGAAAGACCTGTAGTTTCTCACAAATTGCTGTAACAAATGAATTTAACTTTATCTTCAGGAAATTTTAAGTATTAAAGAAATCATTGGTAAGTTAAGTAGTTCATTCTCATTTTCGGAGCTTATAACTTGAAGTAATTACAGTAATTTTGCATATTATTTTGCTGGTGTCAAAGGGCAATATTAACTAGGATTAGTAGTGTTATAACTGCTACTGAAAAGCCTCAGATTTTACTATCCCTGCATGGACATTATCACACATGGCAATATGGAAGATCTTCTGCCTCAGCTTCCTTACTTGTGTAGCAGGGATTACCCTTAATACCTAAAAGGCCTCTGATATTAGCTACCTGTTCTGATTAATGCACATGAAACATGTCTGTCAGGTTAAACATTTTATAATAGCCCTAATGTTTTAAATCTTTACAATGGGAAAAGCATCAGTCTTCAATTTAACACATACTGAAGCCATGTAAACTATGTTCAAGAAGAACATTATAATTTATATTGTTTGTAGAAAAGATTGCATTCATTGGTGTGACTATACCAGTGAAATAAAAATAAGAACAATGAAGGATACAAGTTTTATCATGGTAACAATTTCTGCTTGAAATTTCACCTTAAAGTACTTTGTTTGTTATACACACACACACATACACACACACACACACACACACACACACACACACACACAAAGACATGATTTTTAAAAACTATATTAAATAAAGAAAAGAAAGATGAATGTACAGAGAAATTAGGAAAGTGCCATACATTTATGAATTTGTATTGGACAAAGAACAACCTGAAATTGTCTCTCTTTCTGCCATGTGAGTTCCGGAAATAATTCTTAAGTCACCACAGATGTTGATCAAGTGTCTGATACCATTTTCCAAGCTTGCAGTGTTTCAAGCTCTTCAAGTTGTAGAGAATACCGTCACCAATGTATGAAAGAAAAAAGACTCTTTAATTAACCTTTTGTAGTTGTTCAATGATTGGTAAAGTCTATCACTAGCAAAAAATTTTGAAATGTAAAATCATATTTATTTACATTTAAAGACACACTCTTTCTCCCATGGACTTTTAAATCACAGACTTGATAGAGCAGGACTCCAATAAAGAAATATGAAAGGTATTTTTACTTTCTCAGTGATAGTCTCTGTTCTTTTCACAATGTCAAAATTATATTGAGGTTCATATTATTTTTTTTTCCTATCTTAAAATTTGAACCAGAAGAAATATAATATAATTTGAAGCCTTGCAACAGAGGTAATATTTTGAACTGTCTTTTATCATCAGGGAAATATTACTTATTTAAGATAACAATTCTTTTGTTTCCTAGCCCAGTAGCTAAATATGATACTATTTATGGGCAGTTAGTTTTCTCTGATGTTATTTATCATAATTATTACTTCACTTACCTAAAGTTTATAAATAAAATAAGGCTTTTAGTGCATTATCATGTGCCTTTTATACCTCATACTTTAATTAATTTATAACTATGCAATTATTTAAACTATAAAATTTATAACTATAAATTGTTATAAATTGTATAGTTATAAATTTATAATTGTACAATTATATTTGGAAATTTTATATCAGGAAATATTGCAGGAAAGGTTTATTCTTTTACTTTTCTTCAAACTACTGCAATGACAAAGCTCCTTATATATACATTATTACAGACAAGGATAAACACATGGTAGGTGGATGTGTGTATATGACTGTGAATGATGTACTCAATCTACTTATTAAGAATTTGAACAACACTTGTCTTTTAAACCACACATCAATAAAACTCATTTTTCCACTCAAGGTGTACAGTTTTAATAAATATAACTACTGCTTTACTCAACAAATTGATTAAATTGAAAGTATTGATGAATGACAGTAACAGATTGGAGATGCTACACACAAAAGATAACACCCAGGACTAGAGAAACAACCCAGTGTTTACAAGCTCTTGCTTTTCTTCAGAGAATCCCAGTCTATCAATACCCAAGTTGGGCTGCTCAAAAATACCTGTAACTCAAGCTCCAGGAGATCTGATAATTTGGTTTTGATATCTGCAGGCACTTACACATATGGCATAAATATTCTCTCTCCCCCTCCCTCCCCCATCCCCTCTCCCACTTCCTCTCTCCCTTTCTCCCCCTTTCTCTTCCTCTCACTCCCTTTTCCCTTCATTCCCCTTCCCTCTTCCTCTCTCTCTCACACACAAATAAAGTAATAATAACATCAACAGTAATGAAGCATTTTTAAAGAACATATAAAAAATGAAGCAGGTCCATGACAGCTATTGTGTGATATTATCATAGTTTCCAGAAAACACAATGAAATGTTCCCAAACATCATTTATAATGCATATTTTAAATATCAAAATCTAATAAATATTGAGGAAGTTCAGAGATAACCACATTTTTATACATTATGGGTTAGGATACGAATTGTTGCTATTATGGAAATTAGCAAGGAACGTTTCAAAAACTTTTGAGTTAAAACCTGATTTGGTCCAACATAAGTGTGTGAAGAAAATGGGGTATATACGAATATTATTCCTAACCCACCCCCCCAAAAAAGGAAAGTCTGAAGGTTGAGACAACATAGAGTTGATTTCACTAATTTAAATGAAATAAGTTACATATTGAGGTAAACTGCAGTGTATGATGGCACCATCATGTGTGTTAATAGTTGTATGACCTCTATTGTATGGGGAAAGAAACAGGATAGTTTTCCTAGGATTAGCAATTGAATTAGAGTCACTAAAGATAATGGGATATAGTTGGCATTTTTTTTTTAACAATTCTTCTATTGTATCTTTTATGTCTGAGATTCTCTCTTTCATCTCTTGTATTCTGTTGTTGATGCTTGTGTCTCTAGTTCCTGTTCTCTTTCCTAGGTTTTCCATTTTCATTTGTGTTTTCTTTATTGCTTCTATTTTCATTTTTAGGTATTGAACAGTTTTATTAATTTCTTTTACCTGATTGATTGTAGTTTCCTGTATTTCTTTAAGGGAATTATTTGTTTCCTCTTTAAAGACCTCTCTGGTCTTCATAAGATGAGATTTAAGAGCATAGTGCTCCTCTGCAGATATGTTAGCAAATCCAGAGCTTACTGCACTAGGAAAGCTGGGTTTTGATAGTGCCATATTGCACTGGCATTTGTTGACTATGTTCTTCTGCTTATGTTTAGCCATCTGTTTGTCTCTGGTGTTGTCTAGTCTTACAGTACCTGGGATTATCAGGCCTCTAGGACTGTTGTCCCATGTGGCAGCAGGCCTCTTGGGAGGCAGGCAAAGCTATGGCCCTGGGAGTTGAGTGCAGATTTGCAATTGACAGTAGAGGTGTGGACAGAAAAATGGAGCTCAGAAAGGAAAGGGCATACTTTATGGCTACTGGACTTGCTAGGAACCCAGCAGGCAGGGATTTGGGGCATGAGTATCTCACTTGTATGTCCAGGGTGGCAATAGCACTCTCTGTAGAGCTGTGTGCTCAGGTTTGGAGTGCAGATCTGCAATTACAGGTAAATTTGTTGTTGACGTTATTATTGTCTGGTTAGTGTTGTTTGTTTGTTTATTTATTTATTAATTTTTGTTTGTTTTATCAGGGTTTCTCTGTGTAGCACTGATTGTCATGGAAGTAGCTCTGTAGACCAGGCTGGCCTTGAATTAAGGCTATCTTGCTACCTCTACCTCCTGAGTGTTGGGATTAAAGTCATATGCCACCACTGTTTGGCTGACAATGGGATATAAACGGTTTTATACAGCAGTCATGCTAACTGATGCACAAATATGCTTATCAAGGAGGAATGACCCGCTAAACTGTATGAAACAAGGGTGGAAAAATGATGTCATGGCAAGTGCTCAATTTGTTTATGTTCCTTTTGTTGCTGTCTTGTTTTTCCATCTTACCACAATCTTTCCAGTGTGGGACAGCTTCCTGTGACTTTTAGCCTCATGTTTTCCAAGGAAAGAGAAGTTTAGAGGTAGAGGTGAGATCACCATAGATAAGAGACAATGAGTGATTAGCACTGTGAGTACCATGTCGTTGCTTTCACAAGCATTGTATCATTTGAAAGGCTACCACAGCCATCTACTGAGCAAAGAAACAACATCTCAGATGTGTTAACTTCACTTCCTGTATTCAGCATATTAACGTGGCTAAGTGACTAAGTCAGTGCTTACTTCTTTTTAGTTCTTACCTTTTCCTAAGTATGTTTCCAATGTATACTTCACATGTTCCTAGGAATTAAGTAAGAGAAAATATCCATATAAATTTAGAGGGTTGTATTGAAACTATAAGTAAATGGTTTGAATGATTCCTAACATACATATTTAGAAACCTACAAAACATGAAAAACAGCAGAGGGGAGAAATGTAAATGTAGAGGGAAGATACATTCAAGTTTTAAAGATAAAATGTTAAAGTTTTTTGTTGTGATCAATATTTGATTTCCAATGATCTTCCACAGTATTTTTCAGGCATTCATTAAATGCAATGCACTGTGCATAGATTTTGCACTTAACTAGTTAGATTAGGGTAATAATTATATGTCAAGTCGATAAGCTCTTGAGTAATGGAGGTGATGAAGAGGATAGATCAAATCAAATTTGAAAACTAACAGCATCACATGAATTCAAATGAGGCTCAGACACGGTGATGAGTGAATCAAGATTTCAAATTTCCAAATGTTAGAAAAATACCATGGTATTGTTTATTTTTGTGAGCAATTTATTGTTACAAATTATGTATAAACACATGCTGAAAATCCAATTAGAAGCAGTAATGATTGTTCAAGAGGAGTCACAATTGTAATTACATTTGTTATTACTAAATGCTGTTTACAAGGCTGTAATGAAAATGTTCTGTAACCACAAGGTCAATAGGCCATTGTTTACATACAGTATTAAAATGCTAACTTTATAAATAAAAATATATCAGTATGCTTAAATAGAAGAATGCTTGTATTTTCATTATTGAGTTTTGATAATGTTTGCCTTTCTTTAATAAACTTTTATTGAATTTTTCCACCTTGTTTTTCTACTTATCATACTTAATGATGAGTAACAACTCCCTAATAAATGAATGTTGGTCTTCAGGTGAACCAAGATAATATTATAATCATTATTCTGGCATATTGTACATTTATTAAATATTTACTAGCAGACAAGTAGTAAAATTCTTAATTCAGTGTCCATAATAACCTTGAACAAACACCAGGATAATGTTCTTTCAAGAATTTGGACAACTTCTAGATTTAATGTCAATTCAAACCTAGAGTTTCATGGCATAGTTCAAGAACTTTCCAAAAAAGAATCAGGCAACAAACAGATATGACAGAAAAAAAGTCATTGTACTTTCCCTCTTCAGTTCTTTAATTCATAATTGTTTTCATATCATTATTTGAGTATTTGCAGTGATTTATGAAAACAAAAACATTCAGGTCCTTAGTAAACTATTTATATTTTGTATTTTTGCTATTGAACTGTATGATTTTAAAGGGGTGTAGACATTAACTGCCACTTCAAATATTTGATCGTTCTTCTTTCTATGTTACTATCTCTTTGTAAGATGTAATATTAGTTGTCTAATTTTTATTTTGTTAAATAATCTATTGGTAGGATAGCAAACAAATAATTGTAAAGTTAATATCCAATTGTTTTGTAAATACAATATTATTAATTCTTTGAGAATGTTAGATATGCAGTAATATATTTAGGTCATATTCACTTTCTACTCTGGCTACTTAACTAATTTTAGAACCATCCCACCTCTCTCCTTAACTTGATTTTCTTTTTCTTTGATTTTTCATTTTAAACAGCCCTGTAAAAATTTCATACAATGTATTTGAATCATAATCAACCCCCTTTCTGAAATGCTCTGATACTCCATTTCTCTCCTTACCCAAATAAGGGTAGTTATTTTTATTCCCAGAAAATTTTGTACACAAGTACAATGTATCTTTGTCTTACCTGTTACATACTCCTACCTTTCAAATTCTCCAGGAAAGGTCCAAAACACACATCTTTCTATGCCCTTCCCTCTAGCTGAGGAGCCATTTGCAGTTGATATTTTCTGCTGAAGGCAGATAAATTAATAGTTCGCAGATACCCCAGTAGATAGTACCACATTCAACTATATCTGGGCAGCATGAATCGGCTCAGAAAATCCCATTGATTTTCTATAATGTTTGAGTCTAAAGAATTTGTAGTTTCCAGTATATCATTAAATATTCATTCAGCAAATATGATTGAATTCCATGTGTGACATAGTATAAAAGTTCAGCTTCATGTTTTTTCTTTGCATGTATACTTCTTTTTCTCATGATGTTTATCCAGATTATTATTTTACCATATTAACTCAGCTTTTGTTTCTAGGTTCATTATTCTGTTCTATCATTCTCCCTGCCCAGTTTCAAACTAACACTCTGTGTAAGTGTCTGTTTTCGACGTGTATGTGAATGTTATTACTAGTTTAAATGCAACGATATGAAAATAGAATCAGTTTTTTAAACTGGTCCCTGTAGACTTTCTAATGGGAAGGCTATTTCTTTATGATATATTGATAAGATCTTGGTTTTGTGGCCTAAGAGATAATATATATATATATATATATATATATATATATATATATATATAAAACATTCCATAAATTAACTATCTTTTACTGAATGGAAAGAATTCCACCTAGAGGAAATGTTATAAGACACACCAAACCCCTTGTAATATGTGATAAGGACTCAGTCATTGCTGGAAGGGAGGAAATGCTCTTGTCAGAGCTTTCTGCAAATTCCACAGCAATATCCACGAATCATATTTCTATAATCATGATAGCTTTTTGTGTGCATTTTCAGCATTGCAACACCTTGATGCTATCTATGCTTCTATAGATAATCTCTCTTTCTTGTTCCCATAAGTATCTCCAATATACTCAGTGGTCGATGTTGCCCTGGACTATCCTAATTTTTTAAAATCACCAAAATTGTGTTGATAACATTATTATTAACACTGATCATAGTTATATTATTGTTATGGTTTTTATTAGGCTCATGTTATTTTACATATAAAGTATTCCCTGAAATAGTGTGTTAGGTCACTATAATACAACTGATCCTATTTTGGGAGAACATAACTTAGGTGGATAAGATATGTTACAGGGCATTCTTATGTGTTCAAGCTGTTCTCTCTTGGTTTCCTGATATCTAGAGTGAACAGGTTTCCCAGCCACAAGTTCCTGTTGCCACACTGTTCTTTCCATGTACATGGCAGCCAGGAACAATGAACTGAAAGATCTATAACAATTCGGCAAAAGAGTCCTTCTATTTTTTTTTAAGGTAGTTTAGTAACAGTTACACAATGGTTCCTAATGCAAATGAAAAACTAAAATAATTTTCTATATGCAAGATGGCATTGTTACTCTGTAAAGACCCATGAATCTTTCTTTATTCCTTCAAAATCCGTGTAACTATGATTTGTTCAAAATTGGTATTTCCAAACCATATATTACATTGCTTAAAAATTACCTTATTTCTTTATACTATTATTTCCTCTAAACCTAAAACCATAAAGAAAATAGATTTTTTCTTGAATTTATATTAAAAATTTTCAAAGATGTGCATAATATACTTTTCAAACTGTAAGTCTCTAATGAGCTGTAAAATATTAATTTAGGACCTACCTAAAACCATCACTGGCATTTTAAGCTTTTGTAACTTAGAGAAAATATTGGGAAAGAAGCAGCTATTTTCATCTTTTATAACAGACTGAGAAAAGAGCCAGAGAAATGAATAGTTTCCTAGAATAGGAATTTTATGCCAGTGTGACTGCACTGAAGGAATCACACTGCAGGAGAAAAGTAAAAAGGAATGTAAGCCTAATAAATAACATTTCCTTTATAGGTTTGCATAATTAGATCGACTACCACAGGGAGAAAAATAACTTTGCAAAAGTATTCAATTCTTGCTAATAGGACAGCAAGATATCCACTAAATTGCCCTAGATACCTGTGCCCCCGGTGTTATATCTTACTGATTTTTAATTAGTTCTAAGTAATTCTCTTTCCCTCAAGAGAAAGTCAAAAATGAAACAAACATCACAAGAACAAGATATGTTATGCTCCATCAGTGCTATCTCCATCACAGGAACCATCCTCATTTTACAACACTTCTGTAATTTGTTATACACATTAAAGGATAAGTACCATCGAGATGCAGCTGAGAGGCAGAAAACACGCTTAGCACGTGTGTAGGCCTGCTTCCATCCTCAGAACATTCACAGAAATACATGAGTGGTATAGGTAACTGCATAAGTCTTCATTGTTCATGTAGCTTTCTCTTTTTAACCATGTAGAAGTGTTTCATCAAAAATAAAACAGGAGGTGTCAGATAAATGATTAATTCCCAGATAAGAAAAAGCTGCCAGTCAGTGCATAGGAGCAGAATTCACTGCAATGCTCAGTGTTGGGATGGCGCCAAATTTGCTCTCTTCCAGGAGCAGCTAAAATACATGAGGGCTTAGTGAGAATGAAGAGCAAACTTTAGCCTCTATTCTTGAGAGCAAGAGGCAGAGGGTGAATAAATGAGGGATAAGAAAATTCTCATCTATGAAATAGGCTGATAAGCACATAATATACAGTGTTGATCTGCTATATGCCTTAGATTTGGCAGGGGGTTGGGGATGGTATCCCTCTAAGCTGCCTGTGATCCTACAGCATAAACTTGCACACACACACACACACACACACACACACACACACACACACAGACATACAGACATGGTGGGCAAAATATTTTCCTGTATTTTTTCCAGGGAGAAAAAGTGAACAAATACTGAAGGGTATGCAAACATTACTAATAGAAAAATTGAAGTCATGGAATCCATTA
The DNA here is from genome assembly GCF_011762505.2 of Arvicanthis niloticus. Lineage (NCBI taxonomy): Eukaryota > Metazoa > Chordata > Mammalia > Rodentia > Muridae > Arvicanthis > Arvicanthis niloticus. Next base: position 6,601,300 of record NC_047668.1, on the reverse strand, counting down.
CAGTCATCATTGATCCTTGTAAGTCTAGATTTATGGAATTATTGGATAGCTTTCAATAACATAATAATCCCATGTAACAAAATAAATAACACCAAAGTTTGTGTGTGTGTGTTTATAAAAAACACCCAGATTACAAACGGATTCTAAGACTTACTATTGTACATCTATTCTGAGATAAGACCTCATATTCTCTCATTTTGTATGTCAAGAGTTTTGAAATGGCAATTGTGCCTAGTTTTGCTTGGTATAACTTAATGTTTGATAAGTGGAAAACACATCAATGGCACTTCTGAGGCCTAATAAGTACTTAATAGTGTACACAGACACAGTCTTAAAACCAAAGGATTAATATTTTGTTTGGTTTTGGTTTTGTTTGGGAGATAATTTACTCTGTAGTCCAACCTTTCATTATATTTTAATGGTCTGGCTTCAGCTCTAATATGGCTGAATTTAGGGAATGTGCTATCATATCTAACATTACCATTTGTTGTTTTATGTGTAGTGAGTCATAGCAGTATGACTAAGAACCAATCTATAGTGATCAAGAAAAAGGATTAAATGACAAAAGGCATAATAGGCAGGGCACAAGGCAATAGTTAGGATAGGACTGGAAAATACTGATTACACATCCCAAAGGAAGCAAAGCCTATTAGAAGAATCTTTGTGGGATAATTTAAAACTCTATAAAGGCAATTCTTAGTTGCCAAGTTGCCTATATCTGGCATGAATCCCAAAATGGACAGCACATTTGTGATCCAGATCTTGAGGCTGGAAGACACAGGCTTTTGATCTTGATCTTAAAGCATAGTAGCCATGAAAAGCTTAGACACAAGAAGGGTGGTATATACCTTCAATACCCCAAGACAGAGGCAAGCAAATCTCTGAGCTCAAGGACAGTCTGGGACAGAACAAGTTCCAGGTAAAGAAGAGTTTAGGTCCAGGCATTGATGTTACCTTTTATCTGGCCCCTATGTTCTGCTGAAGACCTAAACAGGAACAAAGAAAGGCTTTTTCCTTTGCCTTGTTGCACTTATTACTTGCTAGCACATCTGTTGAAACCCATCTCTTCAAGATACCAACTTATATAAAACACCAGTTGAAACACACAGCCTCATGATATTGAGTAACTACTTGATTCTTAGACATCCCTTCCAGAGCTGCCCATTATTAGCTTAGTTGGCCTGCAGACTGTAAATCATTCTGATAATTTCTCTTAATATAGAGAGACATGCCATAAGTTCTATGATACTAGAGAACCCTGACAAATACAAACTCTATAAGGACATAAGAAAGGTATACTAATTTAACAATTTGAGTCATTTGAAATTGAAGACTTTTCTGAATGACTGCCCAAGGGCCTTGTTTGTATTTATTTGCCTTATGCATATTTTGAAGAATTTTATTTAAATGAACTTCTTATAATTAATTTGTCTTTCTTTAGTTATTTTTGATTCCCTTCTTGGAAGTACTATTGTAGTATTGTACAGACATTGTTTTTATACTCGAGACCTCACCTGAGTGTGTCACAAGGTCTAACTTGTCCTTGGTGCTCTAATACATCTATAGTTAAATTGTGTTATTTTGAATTATGCACAGTGGAAATAAGAAAATTTAGGAAAGCATTGAACAAGTTATCGTGAGGAGCATTTCAATGAAAAATGGAGTTCAGGTTTGGCCGAGCATTACTTAAAGTTAGTGTAAGTAGTGCAATAAATAAAAGACAAGTGAATTACTATGCAATCCAAAGCCAGAATTTATATTTTAATTATGTTTCTATAAGTGTCATTGGATCATGCTCTACAATTTTTCTTTTAATAAGCAATGTTAATACCACGATGATATAATCCTAAAATTATAATAATTAATTTGAACAAAAACCATTCTATAAAGGACATAAGTGGATATTGCTATACAATATGTAAATATAAATGTATTTATATGTATAATATATAAATTTATACATAATACAGAATTTCTATATAATACATACTTATATATTACACAATATATACAAATTATATTATATATAAACATATAATATATAAAGGTTATACAAATATTTGAATATATATATTTGACTTTGTTACTCTCCTTATATTTTGGTTTTATTTTGTTCGCACTGTTCAGTAAAAAAAAAACCACACACACACACACACAAATACACACAAAACAGAACCTAACCCTTATAATCCTCTTGCTAAGGGATTAAAGCTACGGCATAGATTATATTATTGACCTTGTAAATAAAACTGATCTCTTTAGAGTATAATTTTCAAATGCTTTTGTGAATTGTGAGTTTTCCTAGTACCTTCAATAAGTATCTTTGCTAAAGAGAGAAAAATTGATTTTCCAATATTTGTCAAGCTAGCGACTCAGAGTCAAGAACCGTTTCAAAGAACCAGTAATGGGAAAAATCTGAAGAGACATGGGAGAGAAGGGCAGCTTATTTTACCTAGGAACTGTTTTGAACAGGATAAAAGGTACATAGAATCACTCACATGTGTGTTAAAGTTTTATATACAGAGAGCAAAAGTAGTAAAAGCCAAACTGTGTTCCCCAAATTAAGATTAAGAATTATTTGCCAATGACTTTTGATACCTTGTTAATCAAAAAGAAGTATTAAAAGTATTTGTACTATGTGTAAAATTATAAATTCATAGTTTAGTTTCAAATAAATGAATACAATAACGCTGATGCTTGCAGACTAGAGGCCATGTTAATATGTCTCCAATTTGTCATCTAGCTTAACGTTTTTCTGAATAAATGCACTTTTCCCTTCGTGTATTGGAGTCAAGATTCAATTCAAGTATTTCTCATATTATATGTAGACATAATTTTAATTTTCACATTAAAAATAAATATATTCATAGAATATTCATTAATGTTCTACTAACTGTAAGCATGATAAACATTAAATATAAGTCCAAGAGTATCAATATGATGCTCCTGACTATAAATAGTCATGCTCATATTTAATTGCAGATTTTGACTCATCGTTATAACATTATGACATAAATTTTAAGGGCACAGTGTGCTAATTGTTTTATATATACATTTATTGCATATTAGAAACAATAGAATTATTGTTACTAATGAAGTTAAGATAATGTTCTCAACTATTTAATATGTTAAATCAATTCATTTATCTCAAATACCAAAGTGACTGTTATCCTGTGTCTAACAATGGGCTACCTGAGATAGGAGGGATTGATGAAATTTACTGAACTTCAAAAAATATACATGTACGATACTGTGAATGTGTATTGTACCACATGGCCTCCAGCGTCCACATTTTTAAATGGTATTGCTTTTTTTGGAGCAATGTGAACTTGGATTGCATGAGATTTATATCTGAAGAAAGCAGTGGCATAGCTATAACCAAAAACATGACAAAAGGCAAAAATACATTTAAATTGCTACCAAACAACAAGGAAAGAAGGAAACAACAAACAAACTAGGAAAGACAAAATCTAACTCAATGGAGCCAAGCAAGATAAACAGATGAAGATTCCTGCCACCAAGTAAAATGACCTCAGTTCAAACCCAACAACACATATGGTAAAAAGAAGAGAGCCTAAGCATAAATTGTTGTTCTCTAACCTTGTTATATACGCTGTTTCACTCAGGTTGACACACACATACACACACACAGAGAGAGAGAGAGAGAGAGAGAGAGAGAGAGAGAGAGAGAGAGAGAGAGAGACTAGCAATTTATAAAATTATCCAAAATAAGTCATATATCTCTATTCTTTAAGTTGCCAAGCATCAATGAAAAAAATAGAGGATATGTTGAAAAAATAAAATGGAACTGAAAATTTTTTTCAGTATAGTATTAAAATAAAAAAGACATCAACTTACTAGGAAAAAATAAAGCATGGAAGTTCACATTGACTCCAATACAAAAGATTTTTAACACAAACTGAAAAAAGGAGCAGACTTTGGAGAAATGATTTCCAAATTAAAAAAAAAATGGTGTTTAGCATGGATCGTTAGAAAATTCACTTTGGAACAGATCAAAAGCACTTTGAATAATGCATCCTTAATTAAAATGTCATTATACCTTTCTCCTTTCCTTTTCTGCTCTCCCCATCAAAAGATACATTTAATTGCTAGTTGTAATAAAGAATATATACATATTTTTGAACTACAAAATATCAGTAATTAAGATGTAGTAGTGTTAGCAGAGCAGTTTTCCCAAGCATTCAACATCTGTGTTCTTTGACTGACATGTTGTTTTCCTGTGTCCTCCAACCATGAATCTATCCTGTTTATTCTTGTTCAAATAGAGTGACAATAGATGAGATGGAATTGAATAGCCCGTTATGAACACAAAACAGACATGACAGGTGCCATATGTTTCTTTTTGTTTGTTTGTTTGTTTGTTTTAATGTGGAAACCTTTCACAAATAGCCTAGCATTTCAAGCAATTGTATAATGAATTAAAGTTAACATCCAGTAAGATGTTACATCTTTGAACAATAAATAAACTAATAGTACAGAGGAGAAGGAAAATAAAACTTTAAATTAAAGAAAACATATTCAAACTAGAGAGAAAAGAAAAGTAAGTCATTGTATACCCATATAAAATTTTAAAATAATCTTTTGTTCTGGGTTATTCTTGCCTAATTCTTCTTAGGACAGCCTGATCTACACAGTGACTTGTAGGTCAGCCCGGTCTACAGAAAAAGTTCTAGGATAGCAAGGGATCCACAAAGAAATTCTGTCTCAAAATACAAGAAAGAAAAATAATGTTATGGATATAAAATTTATATCTATATTATATAAATATGTAATACATGAATATAAAATGTATAATATACTCATAATATAAAAAATAAAACTATAATATGCATGTATTATAATATGCATCAAGATGTTTCTAAAATTGATTTGTCAAATCCTTAATTATCTTTGGCCCTACTCTAGGGTTCTATAACTGAAATATGTTCCAACTCATTATGGATCTTTTCACCTACAACGTGAACATCAGATGAATTACACATAAAACTTTATTTCTTTTATGGGAAATCATAAAATTACCAACATTTCAAGGACTGTTTAATATAGCAACTGGCTTTAGTGGTATTAGAATAGAACAGGAAATGAAATCTTTCTTTTATTAATGCTTTCTAAACAATAGAGCTCAGCTTTGCATCTAGATGTTATTCAAATTTACGTTTTTTGATATTGTAATGTTTATTTCTCATATTAATATAATTGCATCATTTCCCACTTTCCTTATCTCCATCTAAAACAGCCCAGGCACACTCCTTGCTCTCTTTCAAATCTGTGACCTCTTCTTCATTAATTGTCATTATACACATATATGTATGTAGGAATATAAAATATAAATTATATTCCTAATATATTCCCAAACATACATTATACTATATTCTATTATTTTAAAATGCAATAATTATAAAAATATTGAAATATTTTATTTCAAATCAAATTTTGTTTCAAAGCTTCTGCTCAGTTTTGGCTTGAAATAGAACTACATGTTTTCTTTTAACGTGTCTTACCGCAGATTGAATCATGAGGAAATTTTGTGGTACTTTCCTTCTACCATGTAGGTCCCTTCCTACCAGGAATAAGTTGTCAGACTCATTTACCACTATTATCTCAAAAAATTATTGTACTGTGCGGCATAAAATGATTTGCACAAAGTATAAAAACAAGAATGTATCCTACCCTTCCATTTATACTCTTTTACTTGATTGTCTCTCACCCTTAACTCTTTGATTACTCTCTCTGTTCCCCTTAAGGATTGCTTCTACGTTCAAGCCACCTTTTCATATATCATTAAGTATTGGTATATAATCCAAGACATGAATGAGAGAAAATGGACAGTATTTGTCTTTCTCAGACTGACTTCATTTAACATGATCTACAGCTGCATCTATTTTTCTGCAAGTGACAAACCCAATTTTTCTTTATGGCTGATAAAAAAATCAGAAACAAAACAGAAATATAAGCACATTTTCTTTTGCCATTTCTTTTTAATATAGATACTAACAACTGCATAGCATATCCTTTGTTAAAATTGTTAGAATAAACATCTGGCTGCAAATATCCATGTCATTTGTTGACTTTAGAGAATTTTAGGTAAATAGTAGCAAGTGCTATATCTGAGTGAGTTATATGGTTTGTTTATTTTTACATTTTTGAGTTCTCTATACATGCTAAATGGTATTTTTTCCAATACAAAGCTAACAAAGACTTTCTCTTACTTTGCTATTCAAACTGTGTACAGTTTCAAGAAATCACATTTGTCCAGTGATGGCAATATTTCAGAGTTAGTGGAATTATATTCAGAAACACTTAGTCTCTTCTGGCATCATTTTAAAACACTGGTTTTATTAATTTTTTGAGAACTTTCTGCCACCACTATTTCCATAACCACACTCAAATCACTCTTTTCAGTTGATACCATTAAAAAAATATGAGAATGCTTACCTTTTTAAGCTTCTTAGTATTATGTGTTCCATATGTCTTTTAAAAATACATTTAGTGTTAGTAATCTATTCTTATTTTCTTCTCTACCCCAGTCTTTACATCACCTCAATTTATCCCTTCCCTTTTTCAATAATCCCATCTACACCTTAATAATACCGCTGTTGATTTTCTCTCCCTTGAAAGTCCCTTGTTCATTAAGTCCTGGCATGTCCACTTACTAAATTCCTGACCTCTTTGAGCATTCCAGATGGAAACCAAATATTTGAAGAGTAAATGCTAATATCCACAACTGAAAGAAAATTTGCAACATTTGTCTTTCTGTATCTGAATTACTTCATTCAGAAAGTTTGATTCTAACTCTTCTCACTTACCTGTGCATTTCTTAATTTTGTTTTTCTTAACAGTTGAATGATATTTCATTGTGTAAATATACCACACTACCATTAGCTGATGGACATCTAAGCTGTTTTCATTTCCTGACTATTGTGAATATAGCATCAAGTATCTCTGTAGTGAATATACTATCTTTGGGTACATAACAAAGAGTGGTGAAGTTCATACAGCAGACCAATTTCAAGTTTTATTAAATATACATAATGTGGTACAAGAATCCTCTTCAGAATAATTTAAGTATACTCTCTAATTTCCCAATCTCTGACTCAATTTATAAGGTCTTGTGTTTAGGCCCTTGATACATTTGGTAATTATCTGTGTTAGGGTTTAGTAATCACCTTACAAACCATTCAAACACCAATCTCTTTCAAGCAGGGATAGTTTACTGAACACATCCAAGATACTAATCAGTCAGGAACTGATTAGTCAAAATGGGGATCTCAGAATTTGTCCCTCACTGTTTCCCAGGTGCAGAGTATAAAGGCAGTACCCACAAAAGCTCATAGCAACCACATAACCGCATACACAGGGGCAGGAAGTGGTTGGAGTGATTGGTCCTGTCCAAACTTATTGTAGCTAATTACACTAAGCACTTCTGACTTTTTCTTTTGATTGGTTCTAAAGGACAGCAGGAGTCGAAGGAGTTTCCAAGAAAATCAAAGCATAGAATTTAACAAGATATACAGTTAATGGTGAAATTGGGCATGAGAAAAGTACTTTGTAATAATGGAAAATGGCTGGCTGCAGGCATAAACCAAAATGGCTTCAGTAATGTCAAAAAGTCAGTGGCTACCTAAGTGTTAACAGTTGCACAAAGTAAAAAAGAAGGGTTTGTTTTGTTGCTATTCCATTTGGTCATCACCATTGGTTGATGGCTGTATTTTCTATTTATATTTTGTTATTGTTTGTATTTTTTAAAATATATTTTTGAAAACTTTGTTGAAAATCAGGTGACTATAACTAGGTAGTTATATCTTGGAGTATCTATTATGTGTCATGGATTTAAGTATTTTTGTTCTATTTTGTTTATCTGGGTTTATATATTTTTATTACTATGGTTCTATAACTTGAAACCTGCATGTAAATATTTCCAGCATTGTTTGTATTACTCATAACCACTTTGGGTATTCTTGGATATTAACTCGACCACATCTGGAATTAATTAAAACCCTCAAATAAAAGATACACATGTGAGGGATTTCTACTTAATCTAAAGTGAGAAGATCTACTCATAATCCAGATTTTTGAGATAGAAAGATACACCTTTAATCCAGATTTAATCCAGATCTGTATTCCAGATCTAATCTGCATCATTCCTTTTGCTGGAATCTGTTGATCTTTGCCTGCTCATTCTCACCTTGCTGGCTAGTTTGTTCTTCCTCTGGCATTGGAGCCTACTTCTTCAGGATTGCTTTGTGTACTTGAAACCACTTGAGACATCTAGCCTCATGGAATGAGAAACTACTAGATCCTTTGAGTTACCGTCAAAGTCAAGCATTGTTGGATGAATTGTACCACAATCTGTACATCATTCTAATATATCTTGGTTTTTTTTTTTTCAGTTCTGTATGAATTGCAACCTGTAACTCACATCTGAAAATGACTTGGACCCTGGCACAGGCTCAAACACAAAAGTGCTCTTTATAACTTTACATTGTGGTTAAAAAGAAATTCAGAGTAGGAGCAAATATTTCCATTGCGTTAGGATTTTGCTACATCTGTAACCACACCATCATTTGCATATCATTAATAGAAAACAAATGAAAACATAATTCTAATGCAAAATTTGCCAAAATACTTTGCTCAATGCTAACATTTAATTTTTTCAAGTCTCTCATCTATAGTATACATATGAGTACTCAGCATGAAAAAGAATGTTGTGAGTCAGAAATGGAATTCACATTTCATTTTCAAATCTTTATGTATCATGTATTCTATTGATCCAGTCAATTAGGCACTAGCCACGTAGCAAACATTTTATGCACATTTTACATTCTCATTATAAGGATAGGTAATTCTGCATATTATTGAATTGGAGCTCATTCATCTAAAGAGAGATCATCTGTGCATTAGTCAACATAACTTCACTTTTACTGCTGTGGACACACATGAGTGAGAAAAGTGATTATGGACAGTGTTACTAAACAGATGGCAAGGGAACCCCTTTTCACTCTCTGTAACTCAAAACAAGTGTGTTTTCCTATTTAGCTTCAAAAATCAAGTATTACCTGAAGAATAATTGAGTCACTTTCTTGCTTTTCCAACTTCAATTATGATGCGAAATCTTGCTGATGACCAGCACCCCATACCTAGTTGTCAGAATTATTATAATACTGATATATCTGAAGATAATGATGGTGACAAACCTGGGAAAATATTTATATTTTTATGATTTTCATTATTGCATCTTTCTGGCACTAAGCTAACAGCAACCCAAGGAATGAATATGACATAACTTAGGAGGATCATTCCAATTTAACAATGGAAGGGCAGCTAAGAGGGTGATTTAAAATTCCAATGATTTACAATTACTTAAAGAATGAAGAAATACCTGTCAATTAAATATTCCTCAATGTGCATTTTAAGAGCACACAGTATAATGCTTATTGGATTGTTACCATGTAGGACAATTTCAGAGACTCCCCATGAGTAGTGTAATAATGTATACATCTGCTAAATACTAAGTTACGGGCATTTCTAACTTTTTAGTTATTTTGATGTATATAAAAATTTGCTGAAATTTCTGTAAAACAAACTAAAAAGAATGTCATTCAAAAGAGATAGACAACCAAATTTAATATTTAACCAGGGTAGGTTTGGAATATTTCACAGAAGAAGATAACATTGTATAACACACAAGATGAACATGAATTAAAAAGGAAAGAAGCATGATGGAAGCATCATTCAAGCTGTAAAATCCCACAGGTACACACCACTACCTGTCAAAACTAAAACAAAGTCCTAATTCATTAGAAACCCCATAGTTCTGCAAAAGTGTCTAGTTATACTAACCTTGCTTTTTGGATTCTGAAGTTCTTCTGGTTAACTGTTCTATTTAACTGAACTGTGTCAACCCAGTACATCATGTGTGTGTGTGTGTGTTATATTTTGATGTTGATTTTTAGACTTAAGTAAGAATCTTAATATTTTAAACTATACATTAAGTTCAGCACACTGACAGTATCTAAATTTTTATATATTTAGCATTTTTAATAATGAAAATATATGAGATAATGAATATAATCTTTATGTTGATACCATCCATCAAATCGGTTTAAACAAATGTTGAATTTTAAAAATTTCCATAGTGATTATTCTTTTGTGTGTGTGTGTATGTACACTTAAAGACTCACTCTGAGAAAGGCTTGAGGATACTCTGGGATCCAGGACACCAAGTATAGTCACTGGCCAGTTAATAAAGACGTTCTATTAGCTTAAACTCATGTCTGTGATGAATACACCACTAAAATGTACTTACTTCAAATACTTAAAATTTTTTCTTTATTAAAATTCCAATTGTTTTCATACTATTTTAACATATTCATTGTCCCTTAATGTGAAAGCTTTCACATAAAGCTAATATACAATGTGCCGATGTGATCGATTAAGACCTGGGCATCAGGCTAACTTTGGGTGATACCTAACTAAATGAATTCAATCCAGAAAAGACCATTTGCATATTATTTTTTTCATGAGCTGACAATAAACACTACTTTATGTTCACTTAACTTTCTGTAATGTGTTCCCTAAGTGACTGTAGTAAGGTATAAAATTTCCTAATTTAGTTTTTAAATAAATGTATTCATCTCATGTCTAATAGTATACAAATCTTTTCACTGTAATTTTTGTGCTATACTGATTACACATAATAGCCTTTACTTTTGATACTTTATTATTTTTAAATGTTTATATTTACTTAATTCAATTTATCTTCTCAATATTTTTGTTGATCACATGTTTACTTAATATTTTAGTTATTTATATAACAAAGTATTGTCAAGAGTTAGCAGAGAGTTGTTCACTGTATTCCCTGTGTGGCTGGAGCATCTATTCTCTCTAGTCACCTTTGTTCACTTAGATAGTACAAATGACTGTATAAATCTATATAAAATCTAGGAATCACAAGTTGTCAAAACCAAATGATGCACTACATTTATATTTTGGAATAGCTTAGAATTCTTATGTATCTGGAGATGGGCTCCTCTTCATTTATATTTTGATGTTGATTTTTAGACTTAAGTAAGAATCTTAATATTTTAAACTATACACAAAGTTTAGCACACTGACACTATCTAACTTTTTTATATTTAGCGTTATTAATAATGAAAATATATGAGATAGTGGATATAATTTTTAATTATGTTGATACCATTCATTAAATCAGTTTAAACAAATGTTGAATTTTAAAATTTTCCATAATGATTATTCTTTAAAATACTCAAATTTTAGTGGAGATTATTTTTGGATACAAGAGGAATATTTTAAGTAATATATTGACTATTTAGTTATATGTATACTTTTATATTTAATTGAGTACAGTACATAATCCAAATTAACATTTGTTTCATTGACACTTTGTATGGATGGTTTCATTACTTTGGGTACACAATATATATCTCCCTGCTTTAATTGGACAATTGAGGCTTTGAATAAACATAGCCATGTTAGCACAATATCTTGAATAATTCAAAATGAGTATTAATGTAAACATGCTAAAATTAAAGTATGAGGAAAGGGAATACATGGGTCTCCTCTCTAATATCTTCATGCTCTACAACTTGGTTATCATGTGAAGTCTAAAAGAAAGATCTGTCCATACACAAAAATAAGTCTGTTGCAGAGATTTTACTTAATTTTGGTCACATGAAAAATAAAAGAGTGACTGCAGCATTTGGCAGTAGACCAGAAGAAAAAAAATCTGAGTCTGAACTTCCACCCTCTACCTTTTCTTTTATTGAAAACTGATATTTTTTGCTTAATAATTTTTTGATGGCTTGCCTTTCCTCAACTCCTATCAGATCTTCCACCACTTCTCCCCACACCTAAATCCATACCTATTCTGTCTCTCCCTAGAGAACAAGCAGGCATCGGAATAGTAAAATGAAAATGAGATTTTAAAAACGGACAAAACCTAACACACAAGAAAAAGAGCTCCCCCCAAATGCATAAGAAACACATAAAAATATAGAGTCACTCATGTTTGAACATACTGGAATTTTATAAAAATTCAAACTTAGAAATATATAACTTGCACTTTCTCTTCCTGATCACTGGGTGCTGGCCATGCTGTCTTGGCTCTCACCCCCCAAATTGGTTCCTGTTAAAGCAAGAATCCGTGGCCTCTCAGGATGCATGTCATGTTTACAGTGAAGGAACTCCCTCCAGCCTGTGCCAGTAAAGAAAATTCCAAACAAGTACTTAGGCCAGCCTAGCCCGGTTACACATCCACACCAATTCAAACCAGGAGAGGTGACACCAGGGCTATCTCAGATGGAATATGCATTTCGAAGACATAAACGTATGGCCCTGGTCCACAAAGAAGTACTAAGGAACACGGGAACAGACCAGACACTGGTGGTACTGTCTAACCCTGCAGCAGGACCTCTTGACCACCACTGTAGCATACATGCACTCAGGTCCAAGACTGGCATCCCTGACTATGCAAGTAGTCAGTGTCTCTGTGGGGGATTAGATACAGCATCCATGGGAACTGCACAGCCAAATAAGCATGTTAAGTAGATGTAAATCTGGAAACATGGACTCTGGAATAATCTATTACTAGGATTTTAGCAACATTAATTCTGAAAACTTAATGATCCAGAAAGTTTAACATGTAAATGTAAAGTGAGGGCTTGGTTATATATACCCTTGCATTCCAGTTAAAAATAAAAGTCTCCAAAGATGCCACCGAGTTCATTCTGTGTTGGCCAACTACTGCTGGGCCTGAAGCCTTAAAACTAGTCAAATATTGGTTGGTTACTCCCACAAGTTTTGTGCCATTATAGCCCCAGTGCATCTTGTAGGCATCATACATTTAGATTTAAAAATTTGTAATTGTTTCAGTGTATATGTTTCTTCTTCATTATCATGCAGAGTAACTTTCAATACCATGGACACTAGTGCACAGTGGTGAAGGCTCTAGGTAAACACCAGCTTGATCCTGTTCAATGTGTTTTGTGGGTATTATTTTCAGAAATAAGGCTTTACTTTGAGCTAGTGGAGAACAGCCAATGGCCTTGGCACTAGCCTTGATTTCTTGGTGGTTCCCATGAGGTCTCTGGCCAATAACTCGATTAGATGTAATCCAGTCACAGTAATGTAAGCTTCATTTAGTGAAAAGAAATTGGGCTTCATCTCCTGAGTTATTTTGCAATTTTATTTAGAACACACACACACACACACACACACACACACACACACACACACACACACATATATATATATATATATATATATATATATATATATATATATGGAAGCTTCTACTGTATTAGGTTTACATTTGTCCTGTCAAATGCAAATGGCCCTTACATTTTGCTGTCCTTCCTGTATCTCCTCTCTCAATCACTCTTCTCTCTTCTTTCCCGTTTGATCCTTTGATCCTTTCATTCATATCACCATCCATCTATAACTATTTCTATTTTTCCCTTCCTAAGGAGATCCATCTCTCTCCCCTGACATAATCTATACCTACCTTCTGTGGCTATATGGACTGTAGCAATCTTATCAAAGACTTTACACCTTACAATCACATATAAATAAATGCATTCCATATTTGTCTCTGCTTATTGATTACTTCACACAGTTTATTTTTCTAGCTCGCTCGATTTATCTGTGAGTTTCATTTTATATTTTTAACAGTTATTTGATACTTCATTGTTTAGAGTTGCCGTATTTCTTTAAACATTCATCCACTGAGGAACGTCTAGGTTATTTCATTTTCTTGCTTGTATGATTAGAGCAGCCATGAATATTGTTGAACAAGTATCTCTGTATTAATATGAATCATCCTTTGGATATGGCAGTAAAGTTGTTCTGCATGATACCATAGGGTTATATACATGTAATTATATATTTGTTTAAATTCATAAAATATATCAGAATCAGACTTCCAAAAGGTCTTCATCCTTCTCTAACAATGTCTAAACCTTAGGTGCAGAGATGTGGTGTTCATTTTTCTGTTAGAACTAGGCTCCATAAATATGTGGCTTGATTAGTTGTGGCTTTCTTTAAGGGTTCCATTTGTTACAAAGAGAAGTTTCTTTGATGCTGGGATAAAGCAAATACTCTTCCCCAGGCAAAAGAACACTAGTTGGTTATCAAATAACAAATGAACAGGCTTGAAATCATTTGTACAAGTAACTATATAAAGAGTGAGTAGTTTGTATTTATATTTGTGAAAACAGAAACCATGGATTTGAAAAATATCAAGGAAGAGTATATCAGAAATCTTGAAGTGAGGAAAAGAAAGGAAGTGTTTTTCCTTTTTTTTTGAGAATTATATTCTCAAAAATAAAAGATTTAAAAAATCAAAATACAAAGTCTAATGTAAAACATGGGTTCTGATGATTATATGTTAATATAGGTTTATTGAATTTTTGGTAAAGACCCAATCTTCTGGGACATGTAGGCAGAGAAGATAAGTACATTTAAGACAAGTATCTGTTTTTGTAAATTTTGTGTTGAAACTAAGTGTAGTTTAAAAATGAAATACATTATAAATAACAAATCAGAATTGTGCTGATGTGTAAATAGAAACCTCAACACTATTGAATCTATACACAAATCTTACACATAATAGGATTGAGGAGATGGATAGTAGATGAAATGGCTCTCATAGAAACAAAATGTATGACGTGAATAGTTCCCCATAAATTCAGAAAAGGCTTGGCTTCTGTTATGATTGCTTTCAGTGACAGTTTTTGTTGTTGTTGTTGTTGTTGGTGGTGGTGGTGGTGGTGGTTATTTGTTGTTTGGTTTTCTTAAGTTTTTTAAATGGAAACTTTATTTTGTGAACTTTCTTTCTTTCAAGAATGGATTACTTCTAGTAGGTGCTTTCTAAAAGCTAGCTATTTGTGAATCCTTTACTTATGCATCATTGCTTCATTAGAAACACTATCATCTCATCAGAATAAAGAGTTTTCTATATGATGGAACCAAAAATTCCATTTTATTGTATAAAGCATTGTCCAACAAACAGCCAAAATCAGTTGACATGGCATTTGACTCACAGTATAATGTCTTACCAACATGATTTGTGTTTATTGTGGTGAATGATAATACCAGCATTGGATTTTATTTAAGTTATATAGTAATTTCCCCATTGGTATTTAGTTAATTGAATGGTTTATTCTGTTAATAGTTCATGTATGTCAATAGTGGTTAGGTTGGCTCTAATGGTTATGTCTATAATCAAAAGACAAAGCAGATCTATCACTTACTAGGCAACAAAGATGTCTACTAGGCTGTCTGAGTCTTGATACATAGTCTCCACTGGTAGTATTGCATCATCTTCATATACAAGGATCTCAGTTACCATATAATTTTTATATGTGGAAAAACCATGTAAATTCAGTGACGAATTTTGTTGGCATGTTGACTTAAAGATTTAATTCATTTTAAATTATTGGATTTTTATTTATTTTATGTACGTTTTGCCACCATGGATGTTTGTGTATCATTTGAATGTCTGCTGCCTATGGAGGTCAGAAGAGTATCCCATGTAACTGAAGTTAGGAATATTTTTAAGATAGCATGTGAGTGCTAGAAATTGAACCCAGGTCCCTTGGAAGAACAGCTAGTTCCTCTCACCAACTCTATTTTCACATGGTTTATTTGCTTAAGGAAAAAAAAAAACAATTGAGTCATTGTATTTTAGATAAATTATTTTCAAAAAATTTAAATTCTCAAACTATCATTGTTTTCATATTAGGAATGAGTCAATGTTACTATGTGCTCATTAAAGCAGTAATTAGCACAATAAAAGTTAGTTTTGATTTATTATTTTTCTATTAATTTATTTTGTGTACATGTATACATGAATATCTGGGCCACAGTATACTGTGGAGATGAGAGAACAACTTGCAAGGGTCAGTATTCAACTTCTAGCATGTATGTATATATCCAAACTCTGTTGGTCAAGCTTGGTAACATGCACCTTTACTTACTGACTAACTACCTGGTATGACCACAGAATTTTAAATATTAATTTTGACAGACAACTAAAAAAAATTGAGTAAAATATTGTATCACTAAAAATAACTAAATATGGGTAAATCAGAAGAGTTGTTTATATATTTTTAAAAATAATGTAATTGAAAAGAAAATAATGCAATCGTTTCTAAAACCAAAAAGGAAAATGTTAATTACAATTACCAAGGCATATATTGAATCTTTATAGTACCTTCAATGACACAATATGTTTCTCACTTCGAATGTAATATAGTTCTACATTATCAAGTCAAGCCATGTAACTTAACCTTTATAAAGGCTTAAATAACTAATTATTTTCATATGGGTTAAAGTCATTTCCTTTAAAAGCATTACCTAGTTCTTATTCATTATAAATTTTTAACAAAATTAGAATAATATTATATATATTTACAATTCAGTAAATGCAGACTTTTATTATTATGTAATTTTAATATTGACTTGGCTTATCTGTTGACATGACTGTGAAAAGCAAGGATACCACTTGTTAAAGGGGGTTCATAATATTATCTATGTAATGTGTTCATAAATTATGTAACAGGTTAAAAAGAATTTAACCCAGAAATAAGAATAAAACTGTAATTTCCCTGATGCAAATGAAGGTATTTTTCTATTTTTCTTTTGTATTTTATTTTTTTATGCTAGGTCAGTACTTATTGTTTGGTTTTCCTTGAAATAGAATCTCAAGAATCACAGATTATCATCAAATTCACTATTTAACTAAGGATGACCCAGAGATTTATTTATTTTTTTCTAGTGTCTACAGAAAATAATAGAAACCTCCAAACTTATATTTGGGACACAGTACTTTGGATAAATGACCTTTAAAAATCTAACATTATATTTTACTGTTTGCTTTTTAATAGATTGAATGTGAAAAAAATTGGAAACTAATAAACTAAAAAAAAATAAACTAATGAAATAAGTAAAAATAAAGTAGTTGGTAGAGATTTCTTTATTCAGAAAATATAGTTAATTATATAATTCTATAATTGGAAAAATCTAAGAGAATATGGGAAATTTTAGAAAAAATAAAAACACAAGGTGCTAGAGATAACTCATACTAAAATAAACAATATTTTGTGTATAAAAATAAATGGAATAAATATAAAAGAAAACAAATCTTAAAAGTCTTAGAAAATTACTTTAGAACAAATGAAGCAAGCAAACTTTTAAATAAATTCTTCACAAAATTTTAAAGTAAGAAAAATGCAAATAGTTGCTAGTATTCAACAACCAAAAGTAATCAGTTTATTGTATGAAATGATGTTTTAGTTCAAAAATGTCAAAAATATAAAGCTGTTTAAAAACTTTTGTTTTAGCTGAAAGTGTGTGTATCATGGTGGCTTGAAGAAGAATGTCTCCCACTGGCTTTTGTATTTGAACACTATATCACCAGTGACTAGAATTCTGATAATTAGAACGATTAGGATATGTGACCTTGTTGGAGCAAACAGACCATTGGAGATGGGCTTTGAAGTTTCAAAAGTGCATGCTGTGCTCATGTAGTTCTCAGCTACAGTTCCAGCACCATGCATGTCTCCATTCAACCAACCGTATTCTTCACCATGATGATAATAGACCAAAACTCTAAAATTGTAAGCAAGCCCACAACTAAGTGCTTTCTTTTACATATATCCTTGGTCATTTATAAATGACCATGGTGTCTCCAAACAGCAATAGAATGTCTTAGGTGTGTGTGTGTGTGTGTGTGTGTGTGTGTGTGTGTGTGTGTGTGTGTGCATGTGCATGCATGCACATGGGCACATGTGCACTTGTATGCATGTGTATATGTGTCAGTGTCTGTGTCTATGTCTGTGTGGATATGCACACACACATATAGGAGATTTTAGGGGTTCACACCATTGGGTACTCCAGGATCTAGAGTTGTAACTGATTGAACACTGACTAATGTGAATGCCAGAAACCACTGGGACACTCTGGAAAGGCAATATATATTTGTAACTATTAAGTAATTATTCCAGTCCACAAACTATTTTTATATGCAATTAAAATATACACTTAAGACTATTTGTTTCTTTTGGTTTTGATACATGGTATTATTATGTAGCTCTTGCTTATCTGGAACTTTCTATGAACAATTGACTGGCCTTGAACTCATAAACATAGCATGCCACTGCCCCCCTGTTGCTGGGATTAAAACCATGTGCCTCAATGCTAGTTCCTTTAATAATTCTTAAACTTAGTTTATAACATTTATAAATTAAACTTAGATTTCTAGAAATTTATAAATTAGAAACTCACCATTATTTATTAAATAAAACAAAGCAACCAATATTAAAAATGGAGAAAAACTCAACCGAAATAAGTAAATAATACATAAATATATACATACATACATACACACACACACACACACACACACACACATACATAAGAGTGTCATTGTGATTACACGTATTTGAAAGAATTGCACACGACAATGATTTCAATGATTGCTAGATGCAATCATATCTGAGAACCAATCTTGTTCAAGTCTCATTACATGTGACATGGCAGACAGTTTGATTTAGCACTATAATTCCAGTTTTAATTTAGTAATTAGAAATCTCCTACTTATTTTTCTGGTGCTCTGAAAATATTTGCTGACAAAGACTGAATTGTTATTTTGGCTCAGAGTTCTAGTTTATGATTCCAGATGTTTCTGAAGCCATGGAATCAGAAGTAAATGAAAAAAAAAAAAAAAACAAAATGAAAATGAAAAATGAAATTAAAAAATCCTAATACCAAAATGTAGAGGTTACCTGGATAGTCTTTGTCTAAAACAACATCAATCTAGAATTCATCCTGTGTTGCATTTATTGGTACTTGGTTGTATTGAAATATTGAACTTTTTGGTAATTAGTTCCTTATTTTCTCCTCATCCATGTCCTCTTTTTTCTGCTTCCTCCTCCATCTTTTTCTTCTTTGACATCATTTCTCTAGGTATCTCTGACTGAGCTACAACTCATAATCTTCCTGCCTTAGCCTCACATGTTTTGGAATGACTGGTGTTGGACACTATCTCTTGCTGTCTTATGAGTTCTTAACAAGGATATGTTTCAATGATATATAAGTAAATTTTCTAAGTATATTTTGATTGTTTCAGTGAAGTAATTTGACAAGAGAAAGTTGCACTTAGGAACTAAACCTTTTTAGTTTTTCATGCCCTTTTCCATTTAACTTGTATCATTTACAAATAGCAAAAACAAGCTCAGAGACAACATTGAGTCTTCAATCAACTCCAGAGTCCTTGTTCTGTGGCTCCTTCATTTTTAGAGGTAAAACTCTTAAAATATTTCAACATTTACCACAAGTACTTTAAAGTAGTTTATTTTCATTAGCTCCTTATAAATTTGTGACACCTGCAGTAACGTCACTGTCCAACTAAGCTGATTCTCTCAAATAAGGGCAGATAAATTGTACAGGGAACACACTTGATGGAAGCATAATAGTTATTCATAAATTATTCAGGAAAACAGGTTCTTCGCATAAGAACTGCATGAGCACTGATAAAACATTTCCATCCAGAAAACATAATGATCTTAATGAGTCAAATCCAACAATCTTAAAATCTTCTCAGATGGGGGGGGGAGCTAATTTTCTATGTAATTAGCTAATTGCTAAAGAGTCTGGTGCTGAATCTTAGCTTACCAAACTCTTCAATGTGTTTTTATCACCTTTTTAAAAAACTTTTTTTATAGGATATTTTATTTACATTTCAGATGTAATCCCATTTCCTCCCCCCCCAACTCAGGAACCCACTATCTAATTTCACTCATCCTGCTTCTATGAGGATATGCTCCCACCAACCCTCCCACTCACACCTCCCTACCCACGATTTCCCCCACACTGGGGCATCCAGCCTTCACTGGACTAAAGAAATCCTCACCCACTGATGCCTGACACTGTCATCCTTTTCTACAAATACAGCTGGAGCCATGGGTCTCTCCCTATGTGCTCTCAGGCTGGTGATTTAGACCCTGGGAACTCTGGTTGGTTGGAATTGTTCTTCTCTTCATGGGGCTGCAAACCCTTTCAGCTCCTTCAGTCTTTTCTCTCACTCTTCCATTGGGAACCACATGATCAGCTCAATGATTAGCTGTGAACATCTACCTCTGTATATTTCAGGCTCTGGAGGAACTTTAAGGAGACAGCTACATCAGGCTCCTGTAAGCATGTACTTCCTGGCATTCACATCAGTGACTAACTTTGGTGACTGCAAAAGGGATGGATACCAAGTGGAGCAGTCTGTGGACAGCCCCTCCATCAGGTTCTGTCCCATGCTTTGTTTCCGTATTTGCTCGCATGAGTATTTTGTTACCCCTTCTAAGAAGAGCCAAAGTACCCACACTTTGGTCTTCCTTCTTCATGAGCTTCATGTGGTCTGTTAGTTGAATCTTGTCTGTTTCAAGCTTTTGGGCTAATATCCAGTTATAGATGAGTGCATACTATGTGTGTTCTTTTGTGATTGGGTTACCTCACTCAGGATGATATTTTCTAGTACCATTCGTTTACCTAAGAATTTCTCAAATTTGTTGTTTTTAATAGCTGAGTAATGTTTCATTGTGTAAATGTACCATATTTTCTGTATCCATTCCTCTGTTGAAGGACATATGGGTTCTTCCCAGCTTCTGGCTATTATAAATAAGGCTGCTATGAACATGTGTCCTTAGTATATGTTGGGGCATCTTCTGGGTATATGCCAAGGAGTGGTATAGCTGTGTCCTCAGGTAACTCTATGTCCAATTTTCTGAGGAACCACCAGACTGATTTCCATTGTGCTGCATTCATTAAACATACCTCAGTGACAAAGACAGACATGATATCAGGGTAAAAGAATGGAAAACAATTTTCCAAGCAAATGGTCCCAAGATACAAGCTGGAGTAGCCATTCTAATATCAAAGAAATAGATTTTCAACAAAAAAAAAGATAAGGAAAGACACTTCACACATATCAAATAAAAAGTCTACCAAGATGAACTCTCAATTCTGAACATCTATGTCCCAAATGAAGGGTACCCACATACATAAAAGAAACTTTATTAAAGCTCAAAGCACAAATTGCACCTCACACAATAATAGTAGGGAATTTCAACACCCCACTCTCAGCAATGGACAGATCATGGAAACAGAAACTAAACCGAGACAATTAAATTAAAAAAAGTTATGAAGCAAATGGGTTTCACAGATACCTATAGAACATTTCATCCTAAAACAAAAGAATGTAACTTTTTCTAAGCACCTCATGGTACCTTCTCAAAAATAGACCATATAATTGGTCACAAAACAGGATGCAAAAGATAAAAAAAGATTGAAACAATCCCTTGCATCCTATCAGATCACCACGGACTAAGGCTGGTCTTCAATAATGACTGAAACAATTGAAAGCCCACATTCACATGGAAACTGAACAATGCTGTATTCAATGATGACTTGGTCAAGGAAGAAATAAAGAAAGAAATTAAAGACTTTTTTCAAATTAATAAAAATGAGGACACATCATATCACAACTTGTGGGACTCCATGAAAGCAGTGCTAAGGGGAAAACTTATAGCTCTAAGGGCCTACAAAAAAAAAAAAAAAACAAAAACAAAAACTGGAGAGAGCATACACTAACAACTGGACAGCACACCTGAAAGCTCTAGAACAAAAAAGAGCAAGTATACCCAAGAAGAGTAGATGGCAGGAAATAATCAAACTCAGGGCTAAAATAAACCAAGTAGAAACAAACAAACAAACAAACCAAAAAAACTATACAAAAAATCAACAAAACCAGTAGCTGGTTCTTTGAGAAAATAAACAAGATAGACAAACCCTTAGCCAGACTAACCAGAGGGCACAGTGACAGTATTCAAATTAATAAAATCAGAACTGAAAAGGGAGACATAACAACAGAAACTGAGGAAATTCAAAAGATAGTCAGATCCTACTATAAAAGCCTATACACTACAAAACTGGAAAATCTGGATGAAATGACAACTTTCTAGACAGATACAAGGTACCAAAGTAAATCAGGAGCAGATAAACCATCTAAACAGTCCAATAACCACTAAAGAAATAGCAGAGGTCATTAAAAGTATCGCCACCAAAAAAAAAAAAAGCCAAGGACCAGATGGTTTTAGTGCAGAATTCTATTAGATCTTCAAGGAAGACCTAATACCAATTCTCTTCAAACTATTCCTCAGAATAGAAACATAAGGAATACTACCCAATTCACTCTATGAAGTCACAATCATGCTCAAACCTAAATCTCACAAAGACCCAACAAAGAAAGAGAACTTCAGACCAGCTTCCCTTATGAATATAGATGCAAAAATATTCAATAAAAATCTTGCAAACTGAATCCAAGAACACATCAAGACAATCATCCATCATGATCAAGTAGGCTTTATTCCAGGAATTCAGGGATAGTATAATATTCGGAAATCCATCAATGTAATCCACTATATAAACAAACAAAGAAAAATACCACATGATCATCTCACTAGATGCTTAGAAAGCATTTGACAAAATTCAACATCCCTTCATGTTAAAAGGCTTGGAAAGATCAGGAATTCAAGGCGCATACCTAAACATAGTAAAAATAATATACAGCAAACCAGTAGCCAATATCAAACTAAATGAAGAGAAACTTGAAGCATTCCCACTAAAATCATGTACTAGACAAGGCTCCCCACTCTCTCCCTACCTATTCAATATAATACTGGAAGTCCTAGCCAGAGCAATTAGACAACAAAAGGAAGTCAAAGGGATACAAATAGGAAAGGAAAAGGTCAAAGTTTCACTATTTGCAGATGATATGATAGTATACTTAAGTGACCTTAAAACTTCTACCAGATAACTCCTAAACCTGATAAACAACTTCAGCAAAATGACTGGATATAAAATCAACTCAAACAAATCAATTGTCTTCCTCTACTCAAGGGATAAACAGGCTGAGAAAGAAGTTAGAGAAATGACACCCTTCACAATAGTCACAAATAATATAAAATACCTTGGTGTGAATCTAACCAAGCAATTGAAAGACTTGCAGAACAAAAACTTCAAGTCTCTGAAAAAAGACATCGAAGAAAATCTCAGAAGATGAAAAGATCTTCCATACTTGTGGATTGGCAGGATTAATATAGTAAAAATGGCCATCTTGCCAAAAGCAATCTACAGATTTAATGAAATCACAATCATTATTCCAAATCAATTTTTCATAGAGATAGAAAGAGCAATTTGCCAATTCATTTGGAATAACAATAAACCCAGGATAGCGAGAACTATTCTCAACAATAAAAGAACTTCTGGGGGAATCACCATCTCTATCACCCTTAAATACACATGTTTTTACTGAAAATTCAAGCATAAAATATGTTCTTCCTGTCAACATGTCTTAAGTACATATATAACCTCTCAATTCTTATACCTATGTTATAAGTATTTCAGAGATACAATCTTTGAATCCCCTTTTTTCACTTTTTTATTTTATTTTACTTTATTTTTTCTCAATCTGCTTTTATACCATTTTAGTTACATGCAAGTATTAATGTCAGTTCTAGGTTGAGGAACTAGCAATACAATAGATGCAAATATTCAAGGAACAAGCAAGGCAATAAACAAAGTACCATAAAGACTCCATGATCACTGTTTCTAAGGGCTTCTCAGAATGACCAAAATTTGAGCCTACTTCTCTCTCCTAGCCCCATGACATTTCTAATGTCTGAATCCTAATTTGTTGTTTTAGCCTAAGATTTAAATTCCTGCCTGAAATCACTTCTTTGTTTTAGCCTAAGATTTCTTTGTTCTAACCTAATGTCAGATTCCTGCCTGAAGCCCATTTCCTTGTCCTTGACCAATATCAGATTCCTGTCAAGCAGCCACAAAACCTCTCCACATCTCCCCTTTTTAAAACTTTATAAACAAGACTGAGCTTGCTTAGGTCATTTTGACAAGAATGCCTTCCTTATCCATCATGGAATATGCATTATCCAAAGCAATGTACTTCTCTCTTAGGTTGGTAAGGCTCTGTGCAGAATCTTACTCATTCTTGGCTTGCCAACCTGTTAGATTAATAACTCTGTCTGGAGGTCCATTTTCAGTTTCAAACCATGTACTTTGGCTGCCAACATGTTGATGTTGTTAAAGACAAGCTTTAACATGATGGGCAAGAATAAAAGTTTTCCCAGACCAAAAAGGACTAGCATGATCAAGTTACATATGCCATTCTTGAAGCTTGAACAAAATGGAAATACTGACCTCAGGCCAAGAATAATTTTACCAGCAGTATCTGCCACATCAATGCTCAGCAGAGCAGCATTCCTTAAAATCATAATCTCACTATGCAAAGTCAAAACATCCAGAGAGGTGTTAGAATTATGCCAAATACACTACAAGTGTCTTTCAAATTTTTTCCAATTATAATGACTATCATTGTAAATTTTAGAAGTAACACAAATCCAATGGTATTTGGCATGACACTTGAGATGGCTTCTAATAATAGTTTTTAAATTCCATCTATCTGATCTCCCATAGGTTGTTTTTATATAATATCTAAAGATGGTATCACATTCTTCACAAAGCTATTTGACAGAATCCCATGCTGATTTCTTCTTCAGTATAATGAAATAATGAGATAAATAAATATCAGACCAAAAAATCTTCTAAATAGCAAAAAATATGCTGTTCACAATAAAAATAGGATTTATGAAATCAGTATACATAGTTATAAAATAACTTTACAGTTTCAGTGGGTTTTATATACTCTTACATTTTCTAAGAAATGTTATCTTCTCAAAACATGTATTTTCTGAATTCTAATGGATAGTCAAGAGCAATATCAATTGCCAGTAATGTTTGGGGATCTATGGGACTTCATTAACAAGCAATTCCCAAAATAACACAATATACAGGTTTTTGGTGGTGGTGGTGGTGGTGGTGGGTTTTTGTTGTTGTTGTTGCTTTTTTTTTTTTTTTTTTTTTTTTTTGTTGTTAACCTATAGTGTCTAGTAGGAGGATTGTTGCCCTGCTTTTGAGCAACTCCATTTAAACATTTAATAAATGTGTATACATTTTAGGAAGCTTTTACCTTAGCAGATTTCCATATAAACTTTGGAAATGTTGTTTTTTCTCTCCTATTCTGTCTTTTACCTTGACCTTCCAGCCTTGTTTAAAAGAGGAGCTGTTTGTAAAGAGAAACAACCTGTGTTAGACATCTTATATTCAATTATCATAGTACACCCAAAGTTGATGCTGTCGGTTTTATCTATTGTTTTGGGTTGTATATGTATATAACTATTAAATCTCTTATTTATAACCATGGTTTTGTGTTACTGGATGGAGTTTGACTAAACCAGTATTATAATCCCCAAAGCAAAAAATTTAAGAAACCAACTATGATTTGGAAGAAAACATACATTTACAGAATGGTGATTCATAAAAAATTGCTTGTACAAACTTTTGCCCTTAGAAGAAATGATATTTTGCTATTGTATTGACTGTTAGTGGAAAAATTATGTACAGAGTTATGAATCTTCACAATTAAGATACAAAGATTTTTCAAAAGCCAGAGAGATTTTATAGATAAAAAAAGAAGAACAAAAAAGTAAAACAAATAGACAAGCATGTACTGAGGGTATTGGTGGGATGAGAAATCTGGAAGAAAATCCACTAATTTAAAGGCCTCTTGTTGAGGTTCTATTTTATTTGGTACATTATTGCAGATTCAAGATCAAAAATTCAAAATTGTAAATATCAGAACATTTAATTATGCTCTAATTGTATTTTGAGAGAAAAGTTTCATTTCAACAGGAAGGGTGATATGTACAAGGAGCTAAGGTGGGAGGAGTACTGAGAGGAAGAGAAGGAGTAAGGAGAGGAGGAGAAGAAGGAGAGGAGAATCTAGGTGATGAGAGAGAGAAAGAGGGGGGAAACAGGGAGGCATATGTTCATATATCTCCACCAGTCAAAGATAGTTGATATATCTAGGTTGAGTAGTGGGTTACACCTCTGATTGAACATTACCAAACTTATAAAGCCTTTAATTAACATTTTTTAAAAAGTGTATAAATGCAAAAAGGAAAAGGGGGCATGGAATAGGGGTTTTCTAAAGGGGGGACGGGGAAAGGGGATGGTATCTGAAATGTAAATAAAATATCCAATAAAAAATGAAAAGAAACAAGAACATTTAAAGGGAAGTAACTCAGAAATGTCATGAAACTAGGAAACACAAAAGGACAAAATTAATATAACACTGAAGAATAAAATAGCCAAGATATCTTCCTTAATAGAAAAGTAAAATAAATATGATATAACTCTTCCTTGGCTTAAGAATGGACACAAGATCACAAATCACACTTGACCATATTACTAAGTTAATGAAAACCATTTGCGAAGGCAAGGTGAGTTTTGTTCTCATGTGACATTCATATGTGATTATTTAAAAAATCAGATGAATTAACTGGTAAAGTTAATTCAGTAAGTGGCAAAGTATTTTCTGTGATATGTACTGTAAGCAAAACTCAAACAACTCACAAAAACCCAGGCCAAGTTACTTCTATTTTAACACATTTGGCCCTCATTGAGTTAACAAGTATAAATATCCAAGTGACTCATTTAAAAAATTTCAAAGTATAGAATCAGAATAAGAGATGTAAGTTCATTAATTTCTTAAAGTTACCAGACTGAAATCAATCAATACAACATTCAGGAGAGACAATTTTAAAACTCATACATATCACATTTGCAAGACTATTCTAATATGAAAGTGTGTTTTTATTCATAATTACTAAAGCTCCACATAAAGTCAAGACAAGATAATATTATTTGGTTGAGGATTTATGTATTTTAGTTTGCATTCTTATCCTAATTCAATAAGTCAATAAAAATAATTAGACATAAGAGAAATATTTAGTCCTTTTGATGCAATTTTAAAATTTACTCTTGTTTTCTATTTAACTTAGTTCTAAAAAGAAAAAAATAATGTTAGTGAGATTATTGGATTACAAAGTTAAATGTTCAGGTAAAGCCCCAAGAGAACATATTTTTAAAAAATACAATAAATTGTATAAAATAAATTACATTCTGTGCAAAAATTTATTTAAATGTTAAATAGGAGTAAACAAGAGAGATGACTCAGCAGTTAATAATACTTGTTTCCCTTCTATAGGAACCAAGTTTGTTTCAGCTTAAGGAAATACCAACACCATAAGAAGAACAATATTAACTAACTGGACCACCCAGAGGTCCTAGGAAGTAAACCATCAACCAAAAAATATACATGGCCAGATCTCCAGATACATATGTAGCAGAGGATGGCCTCATCTGACATCAATGGGAGGGGAGGGAGCCTTGATGCCCCAGCTTAGGAGAATTCTAGAGGTGTGAGACAGGAGTGGGTAAATGGCTCGAAAGACACCCTTATAGAGGAAAAGAGGAGGTGGGAGAGGAGGATTGGATGGGGTGGGTTGGTGGTGAGTTAACCAGGAAGAGGTATATCATTTGAGATATACATGAATAAAATGATTAATAATAAAAAATCACATGGCTTTTACCATTCTCTATAACTATATTTCCAGGGGATCAGATACATTCTTTTGGCCTCCACATATATTTTATACATTTATGCATGCAGACAAAATTCTCATACATATAAAATAAAAATTATAAAATTTAAAAATATTAACTAAAGAAGTTATGATAGAAAATGTGTATCTATAGAATCCCAGTTGCATTTTACTAATAAGTTTGTCCAGACAGTTTTTCTGAGCTCAGAACAAAGTGGAGGATCCTACTGTCTTAGTGGGGCTTCCTCTTCTGATCAGCAGATCCCAACCCACACTTACCTGGGAAATATCACCTAATCCCTGGCAAAATCCAGGATTCATCTTCCTTTAATGACTCTTCATGCAAATGCAGCATCTCCAGCCTCAGCCAGTGAAACTTCATCCTAAGAACCCCTTCCCACTCTCCAAGTTTCATATATATAGCTCGGGTTCACCCTGAATAAAATATATACTTAGAAGCTCACCCCTAGGAAAAGTATATAGCCAAGCTGAGATCTCATCAGAGAGCTGTTTCATTAAGACTCTCAAGTAAAGCCTACTCCTAACTGGTCTGGAATCCTGCAGAGCCTACCTGTTTTTGACTATGAATCATCCTTCCAACTCACTACTCAAATAGCATTATAGACACCCTGAGATGGGAAAAATGGAAGATAGAAAACCAAGGCTGGACCCGAATAGGCATACAACAATGCTTTTATATAATAATATACAATCATAATTTCCAATATATATTTTTAATATCAATATCTATCATTTTAATACTAATAATGTAATCCTGGGTTTAAATAATTATATTTTTATCTTCAATTTTGTTACAGATTTCTTAGATAAGATTGCATACAGTAGTCTAGTCAAACTCATGGGAAATCTCCTGCTACTCCCTGCTGAAAGTTGAGATTACAGGCTTGGGAAAAACTTATACATCAGAATCAATTTAGTGGCTTTTAGAGTAAAGAGAGGTTCCAGAGATAATTGAGTATCTACATATTCATTTAGTTTATCGAAAATTATAAGAAAGTTAGTTTTTACTGCTTAAGAATTAAAGCAAGACAAATAACTTTAATCACATCTTATGTTTAAGACCTTATATATTCTAAATTTACAAATGATACTATTTGGGGCAAATGAAAGGAACACGTTCTTCTTTAGGATTGAATTTGGCCATCTTTATAATACTTGGTAGAAATTGGATCCTATTCATTGAAGTTCAGGTAGACAACTCTTGGCTATACCAACATAAAAGCATTATTTCATATTGTTGGATACCTTTACTTTATTGAGTTCTTGGGTTTGCTAAGGTCTAAGATGAGTATAGTTGTCATCCCTCATCAAAGAAACTTTTTAAAATAGAGATCAATAAGAAAGTTACTTCTTGTCAATATCTGGAGAATACACTATGATATGGAGATACAAAAATCCTATAGCTAAAGTTTAGGAAACATTGAGGGAAAGGGACACACAGATATGAAGATCCAGGGGACAAGAATATCTGCTGTGAGACAGTGCCTTCTTACACAACAAAGAAGCTGTATCAGTAAAATTTCAACCAAAAATGTTGTTGCCTAAAAAATATCAGCATAATGAAAACCATGACTGACATACCAACATAGATTTAAAAAAATCATACAAGGATGCACCCAGAGATGAATTATTCCATGCTTTCAGTGGTTTCTGAGAGAAGATAAATCAGTACTCTCTAAGAATCAGACTCTTGACAAGCTATCCAGACCAAAGTGGGCAGCCCTAAAAATGTATACAGCACACACACACACACACACACACGCACACGCACACGCACACGCACACGCACACGCACACACACACACACCACTAAATAAACTCAGTAGGTTTTGTTTGTGTGTGTGTGTGTTTGCACAAAGACAGATAAAGACATAAAGTCAGAAAGAGAAATGAAAATTATTTAAAAATATTTTTTATTTATTTACATTTCAGATGACATCCCTTTTCCCCATTTCCCCTCCCTAGAAACTCCCTATCCAATTCCCTCTCCTGCTTTTTGCTTTTATACCATTTTAATTATCTACAAGCATTAAGGTCAGTTCTAGGTTGAGAATCTAGCAATACAATAGATGCAAATAGTCAAGAAACACGAGATGACAATAAACACACAAATAGTCAAAGAACAAGCAAGGCAATAAACAAAGTTCTGTGAACACTCCTGTGATCACTATTTCAAAGGGCTTATCAAGATGACCAAAATATATGAGCCTACTTCTCTGCCCTAGCCCAAAGTCATTTTCATGTCTTTAGCTTACTTCCTTGTTCTAGCCTAAGATTTCGATTTCTGCCTGAAGAGAAATGAATAATTAAAGTAAGAACAGAGATCAAGAGTGCAAGAGGAATTTAGGGTGGTGATACCAGTCAGCATTTCAGTGCTTTGTAGGAGGGATATAAACAACAAAAATTCAGTACTCTTGTGCAAAATACTTTAAAAAATCAATTTAAAAAATCAATTTATTTTACATCTATCACTAAAGTGGTTCTTATTTAGGTGTATTGCAAAATAAACTACAAGAAAACATTATACGCAAACATACAGGCACACAAATACACACACAGACACATACACCATTGCACATCTTCTTGGAAAATATGTCCCACATATATCAGAAGGAAGCTTGCAAACTACACAAAGTGACTAAAATAATTCTAGTCCACAAATGAACATTTTCATTTCATTTCCATATTTTTAAAGACAAGGCAATACATGTATCCATTATCTTCAGAAGTGGAGGAGTAATGATCTGTGGAAAGACTTAAAGTGCCGAACATTAAACAAACCTCATATTTCAGAATGTGAGCATACAACAATTTCATAGACAAATTTTTGGTGGTTTAACCAAATATTCATGTAAATCTCTTTGTATCACATTTTGGATCAATGGTTTAGAAAATCTTTTAAAAATTGCATATATTGTAATCAAGATTTCATATGAAATCCTTGCATGGAGGTTGAAGCTAAAGAACAGGCTTTCCCCAAACCAGCAGGATATACATAAACTTCTGAAAATGTTGAAAGAACTGTTGGTATTATTGTAGACATTGCTAAGTGATAATTACTAACACAATCCTATGAAATTCTCTTTATAATACTAGTTATTTGTGGTAAATATCTCTCATAGTTGTGAATACAAAGTTTCTTAAAATAAATTTGCTATTGAAAAGTGTCTTCATTCAGTCTTTACTTATCAATATAGGTTTATATAATACTAGTATAATAATATGATATTATATATATATTATATATATATTATATATATATTAACATATAATAATAGTGCTTAGAATTCACATAAATTAAAGATTTCCAAGAGATTTTTTTTCTCCCTTGTGCTCGATCTAAAGCAAAATTTAAAGTCTGGCATTTGGCAGATCCATTATTCAGTTTCTGTTTTTTCATAATTTGTATTTTCTATGTCCTATTTAGCACAAAGCAGAATCAGAGATGTAGTAATTAATAAGTGAGGTGACAGCATGGGAAAATAATGTTGTCCTGGGATATTTCTAATTAGACTATTTCTTTTCTAAATTAAAGATTTCCAGAGTCATGCATTAACATCTGGTAATCTTTATTTGCAAGTAAATTCTCTCTTTATTTGATAAAACATGTAGTATTTTGTAGACCATAATAGCCTTGAACATGTTTTGGTTGTCCTGGATTCCCATGTGGTCTTCCTGTTTTAATATCCTGATTTCTGTTGTTAAAATTATGATTCATTTTAATAAGATATATTTTAAATAATGATAAATACAAATTCTGCTTTTTATCTTGAGCATCATTGAATCTATAAAGAAATGTGTCCAAATTTTTTAAACATACAGTGAAAGAATATTAGCCCTAGTTCTTTATAGTTCAATAGTTATCTAGAATGTATTTCTATAAACTAATTATGATGCATTCTGTTATTATAATTCTCTTTCCCTAGCTATCCTTTATCTCTCCTAGTACTCTATTAACCACTTATTCACATGCAGCATGGTGAGACTCCATCTCATAATCTCAATGATCTGGATCATTCTTACATCTACATATTATTTATTCTTCATGACAGCTCATTCATGAACCAAAAGAGATTTGATATGTACCTCTATTTGGTTTAGCTGAATAACTAAATGTGAGCAAGTAGGCATATTATTTCATCATAAAGCAGGCAACTATATGCAGAGGCTTAGTAGAATGTTGTTATTATTTTAAAAGTATGACTATATCCTATTGTTGCTGAAATAAAGTTAGTGGATAAAACAAAATTATTTTATTGCCTTAGAATATTAGTTTTGAAAGTCAGAAATCTAACTGGGTTTTAGGCTAAAATAAGTTTGTCCCTAGGTCTACCATGAACAAAGTGTGTCTTATTCATTGTTCTATTGCTGTGAGGAGCCTGAAGAGACACCATCACCAAGGCAACTCTTATAAAAGACAGCATGTAATTGAAGGCTTGCTTACAATTACAGAGATTTGGTCCACTATCATCACCACAGAAAGCACGGCAGCAGGCATGGAAAGCATACTGCTACAGAAGTAGCTGTGAGCTACATCCTGATACACACACACACACACACTCAGAAAGAGAGAGAGAGAGACAGAGAGAGAGAGAGAGAGAGAGAGAGAGAGAGAGAGAGAGAGAGAGAGAGAGAGAGGGAGAGACAGAGAGACAGACAGAAAGAGAGGAAGGGAGGGAATAAGAGAGAGACAGAGAGAGGGAGGGAGGGAGAGAGTGAGAGAGAAAGAGAGGTGGGGCTTCCATGGGCTTTGGGCATGCACAGTGACACACTTCCTGACACACTTCCTTCAATAAGGCTACACTCCCTAATCCTAATCCTATTAGAGTTCTACTCTCTCTTGACAAAATATTCAATTATATGAGCCTATGGATATTCTACTTATTCAAACCACCACCCAAAAGACTGTGGTTTCAGTTCATCTTGTGTTCATCTTTTTTTCATTCTTCCGGATGTTTTTCTCATTCCTCATCTGTTTTCAGGGTTACCACATCCACATTGCTGAATTCTGTAATTTCTCTCTGACTACAAAAAGGAAAGGTTTTTGTGCCTTTCATATTCTAGGGTTTCAAAACTCTGTATGGATTATCGAGGCTAACTTCTTTAGGTCAGGATCTTCAAGTTAGCATATTTGTAAATCTGCTGACAGTGTGAGGAACTTTTCTATATGCTGTTGTCACAGAGAGGTATTATCGCAGCTGTCTTTGTTTGAAGAAAAGGTACAAATCTGTGTCTCTTTTTGACATGTCAGTTGCTTATGATTCTCATTACAGAGATTCATTAATTCAATGATAGACGGTGGAATTTGCCCTATTTATCTGTAGTATATTAACTAGAATGCAAAGTATTTCAAAATGTCTTATGCACAGTACAATGGCATAATGCCATTTTACATTATATTTCCAGATTCATAGTTCAAATACAAGACAGAATTTAGTAATTAATTCCTTTTCACCACCGACTATCAAAGTACCAACTTCACTGTACATGTTTTAATGGATTCCATTGTACACTCACTTATTAACTCAGGAGTTTAAGTCTAATCTGAGATTTTAATCCATTGTTACATTGCCTGTATACAGCAATATAATATAATCCATCTTTGTTCAGGTGTGTTAACCTGATAGTATAAATTAATGAATGACTTTTGAATTAAAAAAAAAAAACCAGTGTTTTACTTGTGAACCTATGTTCCTGGCATGGTTTCACTTTCTGCAGTACAGAAGAGAAAAGCAGGTCTGTGTATCAAAGACTGACTAGTATAAGGAAACGCACACTTTGAGAAGTTACT
Source organism: Arvicanthis niloticus (assembly GCF_011762505.2). NCBI lineage: Eukaryota > Metazoa > Chordata > Mammalia > Rodentia > Muridae > Arvicanthis > Arvicanthis niloticus. The sequence goes on along the minus strand of NC_047668.1, from coordinate 6,567,880 downwards.
CTGAAGATAATGGATGAGGTTTAAGTACAGCTGTCTTTGACACCAACAATTTTATAAACCTTCAACATCCGACATCAATATCAGCTAACTTTGTCCATGGTAAAAATAAATGAGATGCTAAAAACCCTTCAATTGTATTTCTGAAACGCACACTAATAATACCTAGTTTTAATTATTATAATTTCTAAATTTTTACCACTTAGGCCTTTATCATTGTGGCAATGATCATCTATTTTTAAAAAAACTTTTACTAAGAATTCCATTATAAAGTGTTTCATTTTCCAGTAGTATTCAATCCAGTATTAAACTGTACTGCAGAAAATGGTCATTTAAAGTTACACAATGTGAACCAATATATTATTTCAGATTGTATCTGACATGATGTTACTAAAAGCCCCCGCAGCTCTCCATGATGTGTGATCTTGTTTATAATGAAGTTGATAATAAACCTAAATTGTTCATCTGTGGATATAGTTCTACTGATCTGGGGCTAAGAACAGTGTCATTAAGATACAATTTTCCTTTCTTGCCTGCCATCTTCCTTGCCAATTCATTAGTTCTAGTCTCAGAATTATTTGGATAAGTGAAATAATGTGAAAATGATTTACTTACTTTTAGAAAATATTAAACTCAAATTTCGTTCTAAAATGCCATACAGTTTCATATTTTTCTTATTATTATGCTGAAAAACTTTATATGGGCAATTTAAAATCTAATACTGAAAGGTTTTTTTTTTTTTTTTTATATATGAAACAGTTGAAAACAAAGATCCAGACAAGACTGATTTAGCCAATGATGTATTGATGGGTTCCATAAGATGAAGTGTTATCAATCACATTGCTCCACTGTGATATACACCATCATTTCTGAAATACAAATTTGAGAGTAAAAAATATTTTTGTTGTTAGTATGTTCAAATAATTTACATGGGCATATTTTAATCTGACAGGTTAAATAAGCTAATACAGAAAATAAGGGGATTTAATTGAAGTTAAATCCATAGGAAGTGACGTTAATCCAAGTTATATAAAGAGAAAGGGAATATAAATATATCCACAGATACTAATCTCCATAAATGGGGGAATTAAAAAAAAGTATTGTCTTAAGGATAAAAGGGAGATCTGCCATGCCAGTAGGAGGAGAAGATGAGGAGGAAGTCGTGATGGAACAGAACCATATGGCCAGAAGAAACTGAAAGTAGCAAGGGATCTTATAGCTAGGGATTAAATTATGATAGTATTCTATCTGCCCAGTCTAGGCTTGTAGCTTATGATTCTACTAACGAGATTGTGTGTTTTATATACAGGCTTCTTGTGGTAGTAGATTCCAACAATAATCATGGAAAATTTGCCTTTCCTTGTTTCAAACATATTATTTTCCCTAAATCATCTGCTTCATGCTCTTGTTTTCTTTATGTAAATGATAAGAATAACCACAAAACAACAACAATGACAACAACAACAACAACAACAATAATAATAATAATAGAAAAGTAAGGTGACTCGTAGTACAGTGATATGGTTTGAGCTACAATTTGACTTGAAGTTGAATTTTTTTGGCCACTCCCCCTTCTCTCAGAAACCCTCTCAATTCCCAAGGCAAGTCCTTGGCAAAGTACATTCACAAATCACAGAACACAAAATTAATTAATTAGCCAATTATTAAATAATTGAAAAATAGCATGCACATGGAAGTGTCAAAAATCTCATAAAGTACACATGTTAAAACATGTTCATTCATCCATCACTGATCTGGTGATCATTATTGGATAATGTTTTTTTTTTTAATACAAATAAATTAAACTATTATAAAATTCATATAGAAGATATTATGACAATATATTCCAATTCTCTTGTGTAAATATACCATGTATGTGCAAATGCATGTGTGTGTATAAAACAGTTTCAGGGACCATGTGACAGGTGAATGGATGAAGTATATTAGAATAGTCAAATGGTTTTCAATACAGATTGTAAAACTTAATGTCAAACAGAAAACCAGGAAACTGCTTAACATTCAGTATTATTTTATACCGTAGCTATTCTGTTTTATATAACTACATTTCACTGCAGATATATGTTATGATTAATGTAATTCTTTATGTGACTATTGGTCATTATGTAACTCACTTTCTCCAGAATTATTTATTTAATTTTTCTATAGTGTGTACTATGCTCTTTGTATTCTTGTCATAGAATAATAGGAGATAACTATACATTCTGGATAAATAGTCCTTTTTAGCAGTTCTGTGCATTTTCAGTAATTTTAAGATTTTCTTGTTCCAGTTAAAATGTAAACCTATTATCATTTAACTTGATTTATATGAAACTTTCAATTTTGTGTTTTTTTCATTTTCCTTTAATTATTCTATGTGAATATGACTTTCAATTTGAGCTTTCTTACTGCCATCAAATTAACATTTAGATATTTCTTTAAATTAATTTCCTATGTATAGTGATCTGGTGGTGACATGGTTGGATCATACAGTAGTTTAATGTATCATTTCTTGAGAAAGTTCAAGGTCAATCCTACTTTCCATAATGTTTGCATTAGTATTCGCCCCCTGTAACAGTGAGTAAAGTCATTAATTTTCTCTACATCTTGACCAGTGGATTTTTATTCAGTCTTTCAAATATTATTCAATTGTGCTAGAGTAACTTGAAATTTTGTTGTGATTATAATTTTCACACCTTTATTACTGGTGAGATATTTTCATATACTACGTAGCCATTCATAAGTTTTTACAGAAATTCCATATTGACTCTAAAACTCAATTTATTCCTACTGAGTTTTGGATGTGCTGATGTCTTTTAGATCTCAATCTCTTGATATAAATATATTAATATTAATATTAATATTTTATAATTAAATTTATTAATTTTACAATATATTTTATAAATATATTAATATTTTATGACTTATTTTTCAGTAATTTGGCATTTTGTCTTTAAAATTTTCTTGTTCCACTGTTTTGTTTTTTTGTTTGTTCATCAACATTTTATAATGATTTGTAAGTTGTTTTATTGCTGTGTTGATTATTATATTTGTTGTACATAAATTATGTAAATTTGTGTATACATACAAGTTTAATATTTTCTATGATTTACTTTCAGTGGTTTGGGATTTTGTCTTTAAAAATTTCTTGCTCTATTAATTTGTTTTATTGTTTGTTTGCTTGTTTTATTTTTTCATATGTTTATTATATTTCATTTGTACTTTTCCTTGCTTCACTCCCCTCAGTGCCTGTTCTTTACATCTCCTAACTCTCATACTCCCCTCATCCACTCCTCCTTTTTCCTTTCAGAAAAGGGTAGGCCTTTCACAGATGTCAAACATTGCTTATCAAAGTACAATAAGAATACACACCTTTCCTCAATTGCGATGGACTGGGAACCGAGTGAGTGAAAAAAAAAAAAAAAAGAAAAAGGAAGAGAAAAAGAAAAAGGAAAAGGAAAAGGAAAAGAAAAAGGAAAAAGAAAAGAAAGAGTCTGTACACTACTGTTAGGTGAAGTTATAAAACCATAATATATATACAATGGAGCTTAGTCAGGTCTATGCAGATTCCCTGTCTGTTGATTGTGTATCTCTGAGCCCCTGCGAGCACAGAGTAACAGATTTTGTGACTTCTTTTGTGATGTTCTGACTCCCACAATTCTTTCTCCATCTTCATCAGGATTCCCTGAGATCTGCCTAATGTTTGCTGTGGATGTCTGCATCTGTTTCCATAAACTTCTGGATGAAGCCGGATAATGATTATGAGAGGTTCCTGTCTGCTAGTACAGCAGAATATCATTATGACTTTCATTGATTTTTTTTCCAGTCAGATTTTTTTTTTTATTTTTTCTATCCTAGGTCTCTGGACTATCCAGCCTCTGGGTCCTGTACTCCAGACAGTGTTAGGGCTGGACAACCACTCATAGCGTAAGTCTCAAGCTGGACCATAATTGATTGGCCACTCCCACAATTTCTGCACCACTTTTATCACAGCACATCTTGTAGGCAGGGCAAATTGTAAGTCAAAAGTTTGAGGCTCGGTTGGTGTGTCAGTCCTTCACCTGGAAGTCTTCCCTGATTACAGGAGTTGGCCACTTTAGACGTCTTACATGACATTACTAGGAGTTTTAGCTAGGGTAGCACTTGTAGGTTTCTAGGAGTTTCCGTGGCACTAGGTTTGTACCTCACTCCACAGATTTCTTCTAATTGTTTTCTCTCCCAGTACTCTCTCATTCCATCCTTACCACCCACTTAATCCCTCATGCTTCTGTCCCACCTGCCCCCATTCCATCCCCAGTATCTGTTCTATTTCCCCTTCTCAAAGAGAATAGAGTGTCTTGTCTTGAGCCCTCAATGGTACTTAGGCACTCCGAATCTGTAGATTGTTGCATGGTTATTTTTTACTTTACAGCTAATGTCCACTTATGAGTGAATACATACCATGTTTGTTTTTTGAGTCTGGGTTACCTCACTTAAGATGATAATTTTCTAGTTATATTCATTTGTCTGCAAATTTCATGAGGTTATTTTCAACAGATGAATAATGCTCCATTCTATAAATATAATGCATTTTCTTTAACAATTCTTTGGTTGAAGGAAATTAGATGCTTCCATTTTCTGGGTATTATAAATAAAGATGCTATAAATATTGTTGATCAAGTATCCTTGTAATAGGATGAAGTGTCTTTTGGGAAAATCCCAGGAGTAGTATAGCTTGGTCTTGAAGTAGATTGATTCCCAATCTCCTGCAAAATCACCATATTGATATCCAAAATGGCTGTACAAGTTTGGACTCCAACCAGCAGCAGAGTTCTCCTTGATTCACATCCTTCCCACTATAAACTATCTCTTATATTTTTATCATAGCTATTCTGAGATTGGCAAGATGGAAACTCTGTATAATTTTAATCTTAATTTCCTGATGGCTAAGGATATGGAACATTTCTTTAAGTACTTTTCTGGATATTTCAAAGAAAAAAAGAAAAGGACACTTCTACGTAAAATGAAAGAAAAGTACAGATATTAAGCTTTATCAATAGGGAAGGTAGTATATTTAAAAAAAAAAAAACTGCCTTACTTCAGATATGGCACATAACTAATGATTGACAGAAAAGTAGAAAACTGCTATTAAAAATTCTTTAAGCAAAGATATAGAAGGTCAAAGAGTCTACACACACTCATAGATCAAAAATGCACTTTGGCAATTCAAATGATGTTAGATATGTGCTGAGAAAATGGCCATAGTGCATGCCATACAGATGGGTACTGGTAAAAGCCAAATAGGTTTTAAATATTCTAATAAGATGCCAGAAATGTAAAGGAAAAAATATGCTATAGAAAATTACTTGGCCATAGTTATTATTTTCTTTTTCCTTTAAATGAGCAAAAATCTAAATTATGATCAGAAATGAAGTATCTATTAAAATGTTTTCTATAAAACAATATAACGATATGTTCCCAGGCATAGTTATACATATAGGCAAACACATTATTTACATTTTTACAGGAAACTCGGATATTTGAAATTTTAATTTACAGAGAAATTACCTGCTTTGGGTAGCTTCTCATGGAGTGCTATAAATGTCAATAAAACTGTGTAGTTATATTATTGTTATTAAGTAATGGACAAAGCAGCTTTGGACATCATGCAACAATCAAAAAATGAAGCAATTTGATGAAAACTTATCTTTTCTAACTAGCACACATCCTGCAGACAGCCATCCTATAAAAACTAGGAAGTAAATATCTTATCAACATTATTTTAAATCACCATCTTACATAACAGTTTTGAATCAAAATTATTTATCATTCATTCAAAGAAAATCTTTTACATTTGATGACTAAAGTGCTTTTAGTTTTTACATATTAATGCATCAATTAAATACTCAATTAAATATTTTGGAGAAATATCAATTAATTATTAATTAATTATTAATTATTAATTAATTAATTATTAATTGATATTTCTCCAAAGACTTTTTCACTCATATCATTAAAATCACTTGGTCAAACTTATAAATAGTAATTTGGGGGCATATAGGAATTTAATTCCTCTCTGATGGCAACCGGAAGTGTAAAGTTCCTTCAAATGTAGCAGGAGTGATAGAGATAAGTAACTCTGATAATAACATATATTTTGCCATTAACAGTACTATTAAGATGCTATTTCTCAGAATAAAGATTCCTAGTATCAAATTTTAGTTAATCAACCTCATACAATCATTTTCCTTATTGTGAGTATTGTCAGAAAGACGAATAATCACAAGGAAACTAATGGTATATACGAGACACAAATATTCCTAGTAGAAATTATGTAATGATGAATTGTCTGTTTAGGACTCTAATGTTTACTCTTTTCAAGGACAAGCAGAATGGTTTTTTTTAGAAAATACATCCAGATACATTCCATGCATATATAATTACCTAACTTCAGTCACCTATGACAGTGCTGAATTGTGTATACCACTCATAGTTTTTCAATCTGACATATTTTATTTCAAATGCAGTGAAAGCAATATACTCTTTTAAAAATGTATTTTCATTCTACCTTTTTATTTTATTTTATTTTACTTTTTGGTTTCATATATGGGTATTGTATTTACATTATTTAATTTTAATCTCTGTGTTCTATCCAATGTCATACCATTCCAACTTCTTTTCAGATTCATGGCATTTTTCTATTTGAATAACACACACACACACACACACACACACACTCACACACACTTGTTACTTGTGTATATATGTTTTTCAGGTTGAACATTTGGTATTGGATAATCAATTAGGAATATAATTTCTGAAAATAATTATGCTTTCTTTCTTCCTCTTTTCAGTCATTAAATACTTGTAAAACTTAATCTACTGGTAGGGCCCGGTAAGCTTTTCTGAGTCTACATTGTAAGGGTAAATAAAAATTTGTCATTTTTTAGTTCTAATTTAGGCAGTCTTATTGTTGAGATTTATATATATAGTTTTCTTGTCAGTTATGACACAATTTATTTTTTGCTTATAAGAAAGACAATTGTGAGATAATAAAATGTTCTATTAATTTTTTTAATGAGAGAAGTAAAACAAAGACAATTATATTTTTATTGTTTCAAAGATAAAACTGTATCCAGTATTTCTTTTGTTAAGGCTCAACTCAACTTACTGCTTTAAGTTCAAGATCAAATGTATTTTAGACCACAAGTTTATTTTTATGAAGCATAGTTACCATTAGTATTGTGTAAAGATTTTATCAATCAAAAACAAAAACACAGACTGATAAATTCAGGATATGAGGTATTTTTTGAAAATTCTTTTGAAGATGTCAACATACTTCTCTGAATTCTTTGATTTACAGATTTCAGAACAATGTCTGTTTGGACATTTTCTTTCTACGGTCACCGTGTTAGGTCAACTTTCAGTTTCCCTTGCATGTCACCTATGCAAGGTATCTACTATATCTAAGTTGATTCTCTTTAATAATTTTTGTGCAATTTAAACATCAGAAGATAGTACATTGCTGACATATTGCCTAAATATATTAGACTTTTCTTTTATATTTTCCATAGGTCATTATCAATTCTTCATTAATAGATAATTGTGCTCATGGTTTATTGACAAGTAACATAGAGTTTGTTAAATCAGAATACTAAGTGTCTTGGGTTTTTTGTTTGTTTGTTTGTTTGTTTTTGTTTTTTTTGTTTTTTCGAGACAGGGTTTCTCTATGTAGTCCTGGCTGTCCTGGAACTCACTCTGTAGACCAGGCTGGCCTCGAACTCAGAAATCCGCCTGTCTCTGATTCCCAAGTGCTGGGATTAAAGGCGTGCACCACCAACGCCCTGCAAGTGTCTTGTTTTATATGCATGTTATGTGATGCAATACGACTTAGACAAAAACTATTTCATGATGTCTCCCATATACAGAATCTAGATATTATGCTTTATATAATGAAGTAAATATATGCTATCAGGAATGAGACAAGAATATAATGTGATTAAATAAGATGAAAGTCAATGATACAAATGTGTAAAAATATTAATAAACCTATTCATATTTTATACATTGATGCTTGTTATTATAAAATGGTAGACTATATCCTGGAAAGTAATATCCTCCAAATTGTACTTTTCAAAGTTAACAACAGACCACATCCTTCTACATTTAAATTTCTTTATCCATCAAGTTCATAGCAAATGAATTTGTTTTTATAAGACAATCACTGTCTCCAGCTCCCATCTATTGTAATACATGTACCAATTGCACTAATTTATAAAAAAAATTCATGGCATATGATAAATAAAACCCAGGAAAAAGACACTATTTCTTACCTTGCTATTTTCTTTCGAAGCACTGGAAACTATTCAGCCAACACTGAGTTACAGAGGAATAGGGTATTTAAGATAATATTGCCTTTTTTATGTAAGTGATATATAAATATTTAAAATTTATATATAAATATTTTACAATAACCTTTATTATATATGATTTATTTTATATATGTAATTTATAATAATATATATAATGTGTATATAGTGCTATATACATATATATGATAAAGTTTTATGTATAAAGTCTTATATATACTCTATGTGACAGTCATTGTCAAAGAACCCTTTCTTAAGTTGCCACTCATAGAAACACATTGTCCTGCTTAAAGAGCTGTGTAGGAACATTGTATAAACAGTAGTTACTGAACCTTATAAATCATGTCATGTCCCTTAGAAGTAATACTCTATCAGCCTCTGCTGACCAGGAATGTGGTAGAGTTAAGTGTTGAATGAACTCAGTTGTGATCAGCCAGAAGACACACACACACACACACACACACACACAAAAGGACAATTTTGTGGCTGAAACTCAGGAAAGTGTAGATAGAAACACTAGTAATTCTCATCAAGGGACAATTAGCTAAAGCATAAAATTAAATTCATTGTGAAAATGTCAGCAACAGTACCCAACGAGATGAAAAATCGGAAATTTTAGATATACAATACTACATATTTGCATATATAAATTTGACATTTGGGAAATGATGAGTGGAAAATTATGAATATGAATGAAACTTTTGCAAGGGCAAGGCAACTGAGACAGATTTCTCCAATGTGGTGAGTGAAGTCAATTGCTTTCCTTTTACCATAGGTATATTGAATCACACTAACCATTACAAAGAAGAAGTAACCATGAGACATGTCCAGGTAGTAGTACACACTATTTTTTATTAACACTCAAAAACAGAGTTAAATGTGTATACAATCCAGAGTCAAGAATAATATAGAAAAATTGAAAACTATAAGAAATATTGGATGTCTCTGATTATATCTAAACAGCTATTATTATACCATCAATATATAAGATAATGAGATATCAGAGTAAAATTCAATAAAGTCTCACTTTTAAAGCTAATTTTTAAAGACAATCTAAAAATAAAAAAATACTAATTCATGTTATTGGAAAGGTGGGAGGATATATATATCTCCACCACAGTGCAATAGAACCTTGCATTTCACACATCTACATTTCTAGTGACATCTGGTGCCACTTGTAAAATGGTGTCCCTTATACAAAACAAATCCTGAGAAGCAAAATAGCAAGTGACTCTGAGTAGGACACAGCCTCAAGTCAGCATTATGGTTGTTGAAAACAGAACAGTAGTGACAAATGACTAAGAGATACAGATCAGGGAGCAGTCAACTGCTGTGAGCAGCATGACTTGCTGTGTGCTATGATTACACAATAGGCTGAACATAGACAGCAATAATGCACTGCATAGTTCCAAAGGCATGAAAGATCTTCATTGTTTCACCATCATTAATAAGTGTTTGAAGAGATAGGCCATTGTAAAGTAAGCAGATTTACACATGTATCAAAACCATACATGTAATTTCACTAATAAATGGTTCATACTGTTATTAAAATAAAAAATAATAAAATGAAGAAAATTTTATGGTGGTTTTGATCTCTTTGCCTTGAACTTATTGCTCTACTGGTTTCTTTTCTATCTCATGGAGAAAATATCTCTTGGAGCTGCAGTTTCATGAGGCTTTTTTCATCATCACACCATGGTTTCACTTTTCTGTGTCCTGATTGAATAGGCATTAACTTCACTTACTGTAAACACTGGACAGTACCTAAAAAAAAATGAGCTATCTCAAAGGCTATGAAGAATTTTTAATACAATATTTACTCCTTTTAAAATATGTAAAATGAAATGTTAATATCTGCTTTGCTTTTACATAGGAGAAAGTTTTAAATATCTGTGTATACAAATTAACTGTACATACACGATTATGTGTTTCTTTGTGTTCTGTGTGTACAGTCTATGGAAAACATAATTAAATAAAAAATAAATATAAATAGTAAAAAATTTCAAAAGTCTATCAATATTAAGAATATATAAACTAGAAATTACCAAATTTTAAAACAAATATTGTAATATATGATAAATAATATAGTATTAATTTAATGATCATTAGTATTTTTTCATTTATGTGGCACTAGTTAAAGATATTTTATGTTTAGAAAAAGTTAAAGATTATAATAATTAATAAAACACAGTCTATGAAATATTTGAAGATATAAGATGAAGTATTATAATTAGTGTACACTTACAGTGATAGTAACACATTTATCCAGTAATACTCACTTGAGGAAAAAGGTCTCAAGATGTAATAATTTAAAAATATCTGAAAATTTCTTTGAAAGAATACTTTAGATAAATAGAAACATAGGCTATGAGACCATATAAATTTCAACCATGACCTGACAGACCTTGTTAACTCTACATGAAAGTAAGCAAATATCGGCAGTATATGGTCCTAGGAAAGAAAATACTTGCCCAGCTACAAACTGCATTATTAGACTTTTCATTCGTAACAATGCAGGTCCTCCCTACTTCAGTGCTGATTCAAGTACATATTAATTTACTGGTAATTTGATATTCTACATTGCCCACTTCTAACTTCACAGTGAATCTAGGCTATGCCTAAAAATAAAACACTTCACAAAAGGAGCTCTTCTGTTAGTAAAGCAGTAAAATTTTCTAGGAAGAAGAATGATACCTGTAACAATATATTTGTTCTCTACATGCTATCTATAGGATTTCTGATTTGACTAGCTAAATTTCATGTGTTGGCAATGGTTTCTTTTAATATTTATATATTCATTATATAGCTATTGTTTTCCTTTAGGGATTTAAAGTCTAATAAAACTGTCAAAGAATTTTTTATCTGAAATGAATAAATAAGTGATCTTTTGGGTGCTTGTTCATTGTATACATAAGTTAAGAAATGATAACTTTTACAAATATTATATCTTAAAAATGCTAAAATTAATTGTGATCTAAATATGACAAAGTTGTTTACTATATTAATATTATCAAGATTAAAATTGTCATTGAGCTATAAACTGTAAGTAATTTAAAATAAAAATAAAGAATTGAGGACATACTTTAATTGGTATAAGACTTGCCTAGCTGCACAAACGTTTGGCTTTTATCCTCATCTTACTCTGGAAAAAGTGTACATGAAGCAAATATCAGCAATCACAGTATTTAGGAGGTAGAAAATCAGAAATTCAGTGCCACTCCATATTGATAGAATGCTAGTGGCTGGTCTTAGATATGATATATGAAATCCTGTATCAGAGAAAGAGAGAAAGAGAGACAGTGAAAAAGAAAGAAAAAAGAAGGAAAGGAAGGAAGGAAGGAAGGAAGGAAGGAAGGAAGGAAGGAAGAAAGGAAGGAAGGAAGGATACAGGGGACAGGAGAAAAGAAAGGAAGAAGGGAGTAAGGGTCAAGGAGGACTACATCCATAAACTATTAGTATCAGGTTGATGATTCAAATCCCAAATGGTATTTAGATGTCAAATGAAATTTTAGTTGATGCAGAATATGTAAGATAAGGGAAGAAGATCCCATAATTACTTGTAAACCATGAAATCCTCATGCTATGAAGAATAATAAATGAGCCATAAATTCTGTATGAGATGGTGAAAGTATTTCAAAATATTCTGAGTCCTGAATTTTCTTCAAACATTTTTCTTCTTGAGAAATGAAAACTGTAGAATTAAAGTGTGGCCCATTTAGTTCCAACTTGACCTAACAAATAGAATATGTGCAGACATAACAGACTTAGACATGGATTTTGGCATCAGTGAGACAAAACCCCTGAAAACTTCTTGAAAAAATTATATACAGAGAACAAATTTTACAAAATTAACCTTTTCAAAATTCTTGAACAATTTTCCAAATGCTATACCAGTCCAAGAAGCAGTCATTGAAAACATCTGAGTGAGTGTCTGTTAAAGTAGTGAGTTTGAAGGGATAGTAGTCCCTTCATTTCCTGTCTTCTAGTTAGACACTGAAATTAGTATCATAACAGAAACATGAGAGAAAATATGCCTTTTCAACTCCCACCAACTATACAACTCTATCCATTCATTCCTTCTCTTATTTGTCTGTAAATAATGCTGATTGAGATGATATTAACTTGAAAAAAACTCAAAGGTACGTGAAAGTGAAAGCCCTTGTCCTTAGATCATTTGTCAAAAGCAATTAATTGGGAGTGGTTAATTTACAACATCCTGAGGCAACAATGCTAATAAGGGTGAACAGGAGGGTAATAAAGAAAATTAACAGGGATAGCTGAGGGATGAAATGTCCACAGGGTCTCCTCTACCACTCCTAATGTTCATAAGCATTTAGAAGTCAATCAGTGTATACAAGGAATACCTGAAATGGCCCTATTATTCTATCTGGAAGCTACAATTATGACCAAAGCAAAGATGGAGGGAATTAGCAACATAGACCAGTTGTCAAAGACTTAGTAATTTATAGTTTCATGGCATATAAAGAAATTCTCTTGGCTCTCAAGCTGACTACCTAGATAACTAGCGAAAGTTGCAATGGTACAATAAGACAATAATATATATATATATATATATATATATATATATATATATATTATATATTAATATATATTATATATAATATATATTAATATATATATTATATATATATTCTCCAAATTATCCCATGATACATAATTTTCAAAGCATAATGCAAATAAACAAAGAGTCATTAGTAAAATTAGCAAAACTTTAGTGACAACTTTAAGATACTGAGAAAAGAAACTGAAGAAGATACTAAAGATGAAATGACTGATCACCCACATTAACAGATTGGTAGAATTTGTCTGTTTTACCAAACACAACAAACTCAACCTAGTCTTGATCAAAATTCTAAATAAATGTGTAGGAAAACTCTGCTGCTAAGGTCAAAGTCTGAAATTACCAGACAGCCCTGATATCAGGTGCAAAATGGCAGACTCCTTTCATCAAAATGGCTTCCTCTTCTCTACCTAGGGGATCCAGGAATTCTAGCTGGGGGATCCAGGAGAAAACACAGCATTTTCATCAACTGGTGCTGCTCAAACCAGATAGCTACATGTAAAAGAATGAAATTTAATCCTTACCACTGACATTGCATAAAGCTCAACTCCAGATGAATCAAACCTCAGTATGAGACCTGCTGCTCTTAATCAGATACAGGCACAGGTCAGGAGCATGACTGAATTTATAGTCATAGGAAAGGGCTTGATGGATAATGCTGACTTGTACAAGCTTTAAGGCCAACAATTTACAAATGATACCTCTTGAGACTGACAAGCTTTAGTAGCAAAGGAAACCATAACTGAGTGAAAAAGCCTAAAGAATTGGATAAAAATTCTTGGTCAGTTATTTAACTGGTAGATTTTAGTACCTGGAATATAAAAAGAACTCAAAAAACTAACCAACAAGAAAACAGATAACTCAGCCTAAAAATAAGTTCAAAATAAAGAGTTCTCAAATGATAAAATTCAAATGGTTAAGAAACATATTTGTTTAAAATTTAAAATTCTTATGTATCAAGGAAATACAAATTAAAACAAATATGAAATTTTACCATGGATTGGAGAGTGGGTGGGAAGGAACTGGGAGGAGTAGAGGAAGAGTATCTGTTTTCAATAAAAGAAAACAAATCAGGGCTGACACACTTGTGAACTCACAGAATTTGTGCCAACATTCATAACTCCTGCACAGATCTAATACACATGGGGACCCAATGGTGAGAGGAAAATTAGACAGAAATACCTACCCCTAAAATAGTAGCCACCTCTGATTGATAATTGTTCACAACAGAAAAAAATAATGAGCTTGAGTTAGATGCAGACACTTATACCCAACAGAAGCTGGGGATCCCCGGAATTGAATTAGGGAAAAGTTGAAAGAAACTGAGGAGGAGGAGGAGGATGGAGATCTTTCAGAAACTGAGCTACCAACCAGGCAGCATACATGAGTTGATATGAGGTCCTTGGCACATATACAGCAAAGGACTGCCAGGTCTGGCCTCAGTGAGAAAAGAAGCACCTAATGCTAATGAGACTTGAGGCCCCAGGGTGTGGGGAGGTTTGATAGAAGGGGGATGGGGACATCTTCTTGGTGATGGAGACAGGAAAGGAAGAATAGGATGAGAAACAGTCAGAGGGCAGACTGGGAGGGGGATAACTACTGAACTGTAAAAAAATGATTAAAAAATAAAAAGAAGAAAGAAAGAAAGAAAGAAAGAAAGAAAGAAAGAAAGAAAGAAAGAAAGAAAGAAAGAAAGGAAGGCAAGGAAGGAAAGAAGGAAGGTCAGACAGACAGACAGGAAGAAAAGAAAGAATTTTGAGTGGGCACACAAGCCACACTAAAGGGCAAGCCTCATGCTCAGCTGTAAATGGCCAATCCAAAACAAACTCAATGGTATTTTAGGACTTTGGGGATTTTTTGTTTTTAGGCTTAAAAATCTTTTGCCCATATATTATGGTTCACATTTTTGTGCTCATAGATTTTCTGTCTGTACACTGGGGTCCATATGTTGGTTTTTGTAATTTTTTTTTGAGCTCTTTATTTTTTTCCTCCATTTATTTGTGTGTGTGCGTGTGTGTGTGTGTGTGTGTGTGTGTGTGTGTGTGTGTGTGTGTTTTGCCCTACTGTGGGGAGCCAACAGAAGGCAGCTATCATCAGTGCAGCCATCTTGAGCCATATACCCTGATAAGAGACTTGTTTACAATAGCCTACAACAGCTGAGCACACTCTGATAACATCTTGTTTTAGATACCCAGGATCTTCCCTTGGGTGTGTAAGACTTAAAGGTGTATGACATAAGGCTGTGACTTAGAGATCAGATTTAGAAACAAGACCTAAGGGCATGACTTAAAGGCATGACTTAAGGGCATGACTTAGAAGTGAGACATATAAAAGGCAAGAGGCAGACAGAAGAGTTCAGTACAACAAGAAGTTAGTTATTAGGCATTAGGTAGAAGACACTTGGACTAGAAAAAGAGACTGAAGAATAAACGAGATTGAATCACACTCTGTCTGGTCTCCATTTTTCAGGTCTGTCCTCACTCTCTCTCTTGCTGAACCACGACCTGCAGACCGGAGCAGTTTGGGGCAGTGTGGGCTCTAACAACTTAGCCCCCAAGGCTTTTGGCAGTGCTGGTCCTAACATTGACAGAGCTGTCCGTGGCATTTTGGCCCCCAAACATGGGCTAGAGCAGCTCTGAACATTTTTGACACCCAACGTGGGGTAGCTCAGGCTGTAACACCCTACTCCAGTTTGAATGTTTTTGCTTTATATTTATTCTTATTCTTAATATATGAATGTTTTTATGAAAGAGAAAAAAGATTTTCTATTGGAGTAGGGGTTCTGGGAGGGATTGGGGAAAAAAATTAAATATCTTGTATGAAAAGATCTATTTTAAATTAAAAGTTTTCTTTGGGAAAAGAATAAAACAAAATTACGGCACAAAGAAGGAATGACCCCTGAAACAATTTGGCCATGGTTTTATTATTTTCTTTCAGATCAAGTTTGTCTTCCCTTGAGCTGTTGCTATGTTGTTCAGTGAGGTGGGCCTGTAATGTTTATGACTTTCCCTGTTGTGTCTGAAGAATCTGAAATGAAAATCACTACTAACAACTATCTCAGCATGAATAGATTTTACAGTTGTTCTCAATGGTCTTATTGTTGAGACATTTATGTATTTCTTTTATGTATATCTTTATGCGTTTACCTATTTGTGTGTGTGTGTGTGTTTAGATAGTCAAGCTGTTATAGAAGAAAAATTGAATCAGCAACATGCATTAGATGCTTTTAGTGGTTGACTAAGTCAATGTGTCTATTAAATCCTATAAAACTACCACTGAGGAACATAAAGGGCAACAAACTCCGGTGCAGATATGCAGGATATGGGATATTTATTCATTATTCATTGATAACATCAGCACAACCTGATACAACCAATATGGATATCAATGCAGAGGTTCTTTGCCACAGTCCTGACTCAAGAGGGTTCAGACCCCGTAGGAGGATATGTAGAACAGGTCGAAAAAGACTTTGACCAAGAGGTGTAACTCACAAACTCTGGAACTGAGACAACTCATCACATATGCACACGCACACACGCGCACGAACACACACACACACACACGTATATATATATATATATATGTATGTGTATGAATATATGTATGTATATATTCACAGTTTAAAAGGCACTACATTCATTTTCTCATTTTTTTTCATGTGCAGTCTCATTTAAGAACTTCCAATGTTTAACAGTAATGCATACACCATATTTTTCTCTTCATTCTTTTCCTCAATCTCCATGTTTTCCTGCAAATCTATGAAGTGTATTAAGAAGGAGAAAACATAGCTTCCTCAAGCAGTTAATATCTAACCCAGAACATTGGTACATAAACAAATGACCATGGTTAGCGGCAATTGTGGTTACAGTACAGAGTCAAGATACAGTATAGTAGATGACAGATTACATACCTAGGACACACTGATTTTATTATTAGCACCTAGCATCTCCTCATATCCTAATCAAGAAATCTAATTCTTCTAATGCCAATAGCTCCCAGCTAATTAGTAACCCAATTCAGCTCTTTTTCCTTGCTTGGTTCACTACTAAATGTTTCCATTAAATGTTGGAACCAGTGATCCAACAAGACCTTTCTAAGCATTTAATATCATTTAAATGTTGTTTGGAACAGGTTGCTGAGCAAAATTTTGTCAAAACTAAGTTCCCATAGGAAAAGAACATCTGGATGCTCCCAATGTATCCAGATCAGTGCCTTGTTTTGTTTCATCCTCATCACCACTAATAACAGTCAAAGTAATAGTAATTTGTTCCATTCCCATTATCATAGAGAAAAACAAGAATGAACCATGGCCTCAGCTATCCTTTTCTCATTCTGGAGAAATGTGTTACAAAGTGAAAGTAAAAACTTCTAATAGCAAAGCCAAAAATGCAAATGGAAGGCAATAATGAACCAAGCATTCTCTCAAGATGACCAAAAAGATTTTCCACAAAAGTCCCCACAGGTCTTGCCATGTGGGGACCCAACTCCTCGGGCCTTCACAGGGAGAGCAATCTGCAATACAGTCATGACCCTTTTCCAGCATGGCTACCTCCAGCTCTTCAAAGGTCTATAAAGAGAACTACCACATACTCTTGGGCATATATGCAATGGACTGCACAACCCACTATACCATCTCCTCCATGTTCATTGCTGATCTATTTACATTAGTCAAAAAATGGAAGCAGCCTAGATGTCTATCAGCTGACAAGTGGTTAAAGAAGATCTCTAGATTTACAAAGGGGAGTATCATTCACTTATTAAATAAAAGTAAATTATTTAATTATAAGATAAATGAATGCTATTTTAAAACTAATTCTGAGTAATATAGTCTACCTAAAATACAAATTATCTGTCTTTGGTATTGTCTTTCTTTGTTAGTTTCTGTTTTATTACTTGTTGAAGTTAACTTCAAAAGCTAATATACATATGCTCCATTTGGAGTATGGAGAATGGTCAGAAAACTACTAAGGGGACATGGGAAAGATTTCAGGAGGAAAGACTGAAATCAACTGAATAAAGCATTAAAGAGGAATAATGAAACTTGGAGGGCAAAATGGGTTAGGAAAATATAGGGAAACAAAAAAATAATGTGAAGAAAGGAGGGTTGACTATCACTGAAGAACTTTCAAAAAGTATAGTAAAACATTGCTAAAATGCAAACACACACACACCTTCATGAAGTGGTGATAGTAAAAGCAAACTGCTACTACTTTGAAACTTGAACTTAACAAATAATGTGAAAAATGAAAATGTCTTCCTGTGGTCAAAATTTTAAATGTCTAATTGTCCGTTAAAGAATAAAGATGAAGTATAGGTAGTGATATAAAAAACATGCTTGTAAATCTGTTTTATTTTTCTTAAGACACATTATTATTTTATTTCATTTATAAGAGATAATAGTTTAAGGAAGTAGCTACTTATATGGATAAACATTTATGTGACAAAAGCATAACACTATACCTCCTATGGGAGTCTATAAAATTAAACTAAAAAATATAATAACATATCTTAATTATATTAGAAAATTAAACAATAATCAACAAAGTTAAAATGCAAAATAAATATATACCAGATTAATATCAGGTATGTAAAAATTATATAAAGATTTTCAAAGATATATAATCAGTATTTTTAAAAAATTTTGGACATAGTAAAATGTGTGTTAAGGGGCCTTGCAGCTTGGCAGTGAAAAATGTTACTACAGGATTCATTCCATTTATCTTTTTAGACACTTCATTGAAATAATCCTTTTAAAATATTATAATTTGAATTATCTATATTATCATCTCATATTCATATTATTACTCGATTATTTAGTATTTGAGGCCTTATGATTTCTGTGTATATTTACAAGCAGTATTTTGAAATAAAAAAGAAAATGTTTCTTCAAATATTACGTGGCAAATTAGTCTCAGAAACAAGTACATTCTGCCTACTTCTTTTTGCTCTTAACAAGTGAAAATGACAATGAAATCAATAAGAAGAATTGTAAGGTCAGGATGAAAAACACTCTTGGTTCAGATCTTAATTTCAGGAACAATTTGCCTGACATCTGTGCCTCTCTTCATGGATGCTTAGCAGATCTGACAGCTAATTAATTATAAGGCAAGATTAGACACTGGACAGAGGACCGGCAGAGGAGAATTCATCTCCAGTGTCAACAAGCTTCAGGATGTTCATTTTCTTAGGCCTGAAAGACATAGCTCCAGTAAATCATTGTTTATCTTTAAGCTCAAAAAGGAAATTGGACATGACATGAACAATTACTGAGATATTTTTAGAGAAATACATTCCTGAAAAAGAAACCTGGAAACACATGAGAACCTATGTGAAGCTCAGAATCCTAGATGGGTTTTGTCTACATTATATGGAGGATCTGAAATTACTTCTCCTAAAATTATGAAATAAAAATACAAAGCTGCCAAAACAAATAAAATGTAGTGATATATAATCACTATGAGTTATGTAATGGAGATATAAAACATATTATTAAAACTTAAGAATTCAAAGATTCGGGTAATGCTGTAATTATCTGTTCTGAAAGAAAGCAAATATTTACTGGTACAAGTAATAGAGAAATGTGAATTGTGCTAAGTAAAACATTATTTTACATGTCTAGGTATAAATAAATTAAACAAGAAGACTGCATAGATCAAACAAATCAATGCTATTCTTCGGTCCATTAGAAAAAATTGATGGTCATAAGAATTCATTCTTATCCCAGGAGTGAAGATATAAATGAAGATTACTCTAATTCAGTAGAACTGATTTCATTTGGACAAAACACCAATACAGACATAAGTGTCCACAAATTAAATAGGTGATTGTGAGAAACTCAGTGTGAAAAGCCAGAAACGGAAACTACTCCAGGCCCTGGGGAGACTCACACAATTTTTTTGTTTTTATTTTTATTTTTTAAAAAAACAACTTTTATCATTAAATATATTTTGATCATATTCTTTCATTCCTCATTTTTTTTCCAGATCTCTCCTCTCTGTAACCTTCAACTTTAAGTTCTTTCTCTAAAGAGGGACAAAAATGCAATACAAGAATAACAACACATTTTCTGTATCCATTCTTCTGTTGAAGGGCATCTGGGTTGTTTCCAGCTTCTGGCTATTATAAATAAGGCTGCTATGAACATAGTGGAACATGTGTCCTTGTTATATCTTGAACCATCTTTTAGATATATGCCCAGGAGTTGCATATCTGGGTCCTAAAATAGTACTATGTCCAATTTTCTGAAGAACCTCCTTACTGATTTCCAGAGTGGTTGCACCAGCTTGCAATCCCACCAAGAATAGAGGCGTGTTCCTCTTTCTCCACATTCACACCAGCATCTGCTGTCACCTGAGTTTTTGATCTTAGCCATTCTGACTGGTGTGAGGTAGAATCTCAGGGTCAATTTGATTTTCATTTCCCTGATAACTAAGGATTTTGAACAATTCTTTAGGTGCTTCTCTGCCATTTGATACTCCTCAGTTGACAATTCTTTGATTATCTCTGTACTTCATTTTTAATAGGGTTATTTGTGTTGGGCTGTAGTGTGCATGGGCGTGTGTCCTGTGGGTTGAACTGTGGGTGCCCCATCTGCCCCTTCCAAGGGGCTAGGGCCATGGTTCCGAGAGGCAGAGGCAGAGGAAGTTGACTATGTTCACTCCATTCCAGTGCAGGGCTGTGTGAAGCTGCAGGACTCTGCTCCAGGGTGAGTGAACACAGTCTGAGATACTGCTTGGCAGGAGGTCTTGAGTTGGGGGTCCTCTGGGCCAAAAAGGCATTCTGGTACCATTTGGGTTTTAGGCCCTTGGGCTGTCTCTCAGGTGCTGCTGAGAGGCCATGGAAGGGTCGAGATGGGGGCATATCCGAAGAGGAGAGGGAGAGAAGCTCTGGCTGCATTGCGGAGACTTGCTTTGCTGGGTCTTGATGGCTGGAACATAGTTCATTTGCGGGAGATTAGGCAGCAGCTAGGTAGTTGAAGAACCTTCTCCACAGATCCCCATAGCAGGTCCCAAAAGAGAAATAATCCATGATCTCAAAATGTTTATTGTCATGGAGGAAAATGGATGAAGCTCTATCCTACTATTCTCAGGGTGAGCCTGAGGTTAAATACCTTTTGCAAGGAGGAAGATCTGGGAAGAAATGATTAATTGGCTATGCCCTCTGGCCTTTAGGTATCTCTTTAATATGAAGATCTATCTTGATACTCTGTAGCCTGTAGTCATGCCCTCTACCTGTGAAGGGGCTAGTAGGGGCATTGTCCTACATGCCTGAAAGGCATGGATCGATGGAGGTCTTCAGCCTTCTGTCAGGAGCCTAGAGTCTGGGAGACTGGAGAAATGTATGCCATACCTTGCAGGAAACCTGTGGGGTTTCCAATCTGCTGGGTTTCTGGCCATCTCTAGGCAGTGCTCAACCAGTCCTTTTACAGTCCTACAATTTGGTTCTCTGGATGCCATCTTCCTGACTCCTTTATATATTAGGTATTAGCCCTCTATTGAATGTGAATTGGTAAAGGTCTTTTCTCAATCTGTTGGTTGCCATTTTGTCCTATCGACAGTGTCCTTTCTCTTAAGCTTTGAAATTTTATGAGGTCCCTTTTGTCTATTGTTGATCTTAAAGTAAGTCATTAGTGTTCTCTTCTATTAGATTTTGTGTCTCTGGTTTATGTGAAGATCCACTTGGATTTGAGCTTTGTGCAAGGAAATAAAAATGGATCAATTTGCACTCTTCTACATGCTGACCTCCAGTTGAACTAGCACCATTTGTTGAAAATGCTTTTTTTCCAGTGGATGGGTTTAACTTCTTTGTCAAAATTCAAGTGACCATAGGTGTGGGTTCATTTCCGGGTTTTCAATTCTATTCGATTGATTTACCTGCATGTCTCTGTACCAATTCCATGCAAGATTTCTTTTTAATCATGATTGCTCTATAATGCAGCTTGCTATGCAGCTTGCTTGTGATCAGGGGTGGTGAGTACCCCAGAAGTTCTTTTATTGTTGAGAATAATTTTTGCTATCCTGGGTTTTTTTGGTTACTTCAAGTGAATTTGCAAATTTCTCTTTCTAACTCTATGAAGAATTGAGTTAGAATTTTGATGGAGATTGCATTGTGCCTATAGGTTGCTTTCAGCAAGATGGCCATTTTTAACTAATCCTGCCAATCCATGAGCATGGGACATCTTTCCATCTTCTGTGATCTTTGATTTCTTTCTTCAGAAATTTGAAGTTCTTATCATACAGATCTTTCACTTGCTTGGTTAGAGTCACATCAAGATATTTTATATTATTTGTAACTATTGTGAAAGGTGTTGCTTCTCTAATTTCTTTCTCAGTCTTATAAAATGTGGTATATTTACACAATGGAGTATTACTCAGCTATTAAAAACAATAACTTAATGAAATTCACAGACAAATAGATTGAACTAGAAAATATCATCCTCAGTGGGATAATCCTGTCACCAAGAATAGACATGGTATGTACTCACTGATAGAGGATATTAGGCTAAAAGATGAGAATATACATGTTACAACTCAAAGACTGTATGAAGCTCAAGAAGAAGAAAGACCAAAGTGTGGATGCTTCAGTCATTATTAGAAAGGGGAACAAAATACTTACAGGAGCTAGAGGGTGGGAGGTACTTGGGAGGAAGAGCGGAGGTAGAGAAAAAAAGGGGGGCATGATCAGGTGTGGGAGGAGATGGGAATGATATACAGAGAGTCAGGAAATTGAACAGAGGTGTGCAGCACTGAGGGATGGGGAACTGGAGGTAACCACTAGAAAGTCCCACATGCTAGGAGAGCAAGAGGCTCCCAGTACTCAGCAGGGACACGATTAGCTGAAATGCCCAACAACATGGAAGAAGCACCTGTAGAGACCATATTCAGACGTTAGGCAAGGTCCCCAGTTGGAGCATGAGACCATCCACTTATCCTCAAATTTTTAACCCAGAATTGCTCCTGCATAAAGGAAAGATGAGGACAAAGTGTGGAGCAGAGACTGAAGGAAAGGCCATCCAGAGACTGCCTCACCTAGGGATTCTTCACATATACAGTCATCAAACCCAGACACTATTGTGTTTGACACGAAGTGCTTCCTGACAGGAGCCTGATATAGCTGTCTCCTGAGAGGCTCTGCCAGAGGCTGACAAATACAGAGGTGATGTTCACAGCCAACTGCTGTACTGAGCACTGGGTCCTAATTGAGAAGTTAGAGAAAGGACTGAAAGAGCTGAAGGGGTTTGCAACCCCATAGGAAGAACAACAGTATTAACCAACCAGACCCCCTAGTTCTCCCAGGGACTAAACCACCAACCAAAGTGTATACATGAAGGGACTCATGGCTCCAGCTGCATATGTAGCAGAGGATGGCCTCATATAGAATCAATGTAAGGAGAGGCCCTTTGTCTTGTAAAGGCTTGATGCCCCAGTGTAATGGAAAGCCAGGGTGGTGAGGTGGCCATAGGTGGGTAGTTGGGTAAGCATCCTTATATAAGCAGACGGAGGGAAGATGGGATAGGGGGTTTGCAGAGGGGAAACTGGAAAAAGTGATGACATTTGAAATGTAAATAAATAAGATAGCCAATAAAACTGAATTTAAAAAATATAACAACAACAAAATAAAAAATAAAACCCAGAAAACAAAATAAAACACCACCAAAAAAGAAACAACAACAAAACCATACCAAACTGTAACCAAACAAAAGCACACACAAAAAAATATGAAGTGCAAATTAAACATTGGTCACCTGTTCCTGAACTTAAGGCCTGTCCTAGAGTGGTTGATATACTCACTTTTCCTCTGGAGAAAATTCTTTCTCCCTCTTTCATCAGGTATAAATGGCAGTTCAGTTGTTAACTTTTACCTTAGAGGCTAGGTTTACATTTGTTCACCCATTCATTCATTCATTCATTCATTCTTCAATTCATTTTTAAATATAACTAGATAAAATATAAGCTAAAACAAAAACTATTACTTTGAACTTTGACAAGACAAACCAACAGAAGAAAAAGAGCCCAAGACAAGGTATAAGAATCAGAGATCCACTCATTTGTATTTAAGTATTCCATAAAAACACTAAACTGTAAGCCATAATATATGCACAGAGAACCTGGAGCACAGAGCTCACCAGAACCTCAGACTGCATTCTCCACCCAAGGAGCTTGTCCTTCTTGCTTCTCGCCTGGCACCAAGTTGGGGTAAGTGCAGTCAAACTTCCTGTATACTGCCTCCCTGAGCTGCTCTGCCATGGCGGGGCAGACTTGTAAACCACATAACCCACATAACTTGCTCAGTGCCTAATGGTTCATAAATGAGGACTTTGTTTTCTTGTGATAGAAACTCAAACGTATTCGTAAGTAACTAACTTAACATAGATTTTCTTAGAACCAAGGTGTTAAAAATAAAGAGTAGCCAGTTGCCCTTGTCAACTACATAATCCCATAATCCCACACACATGTTTTGTTTTTTGCTTTTTGAGGTTTTTTGTTTTTGTTTTTGTTTGTTTGGTTGGTTTTGGTTTTTTGAGACAGGGTTTCTCTGTATAGCCTTGGCAGTCCTGGAACTCACTCTGTAGACCAGGCTGGCCTTGAACTCAGAAAACCACCTGCCTCTGCCTCCCAAGTGCTGGGATCAAAGTTGTGCACCACCACTGCACTTAACAATAAATAAAAGCAGCGGGCAGCAGAAAAACAAACTTTAAAACTTGGGTATATTTTGGAAGAAGAAAATTTGAGTGGGAGTTGGAAAAATATGGGGTATCATGGGGAGGATATAAACAAAATATGTGTGTGTATGTGTGTGTGTGTGTATGAGAGAGAGAGAGAGAGAGAGAGAGAGAGAGAGAGAGAGAGAGAGAGAGAGAGAGAGAGAAATCAATTCTGTAATTCTGTAGTGGTCATTCCTTTCAACAAAATGTAGAAAAATATATATATAATATGTAATATTATATATATTATATATATTATATATTCCATATATGCATTATGCATGTTTTAATATGATTATATATGTATATGCAATTATTAAGTTTAAGAGATGCATTTTTAAGCACTACCTGATAGAAATTTTAATTTCCAGAATGCATTTTCCATTTAACAAATTTGGGCCACGAAGATCTTGATGTGTACAGCCTGAATTATTTGTACTAATTTCAATAATTCATAAACAGACTCTCATAACCCTCTGTGGGTAAATAGGTTAAGTGCTTACACTCAACAGTCAGTATAAAGCAAAGTGTTCTGCTAATGCAGAGCTGTGTCTCCTTATTCTTCACTGTGAAAAGATTTTCAAATTCCTGGATTATTGTGCTGGTGAGCTCTGTGCCATCCCAGAGATTTATAGGGAACAGCTCAGAAAGCAATTTATTGGAGTGTTTAATGACAGCACATACATAATTCTGAATCCACTCTCTGACATTCTACTAACTAGCTACTAGCTCAAAAATCTATTATCTTTGTATTTTGTTTTTCAGGAACTTAAAAAAATGTGTATTTTGTTCCATGATTCTTCCAGTTTTCTTTATCTTTGAAATTTTGAGACATTCATAAGTATATTCTGTGAAATATAATCATATCTAATCACATTTACTTCTGCCATTCATCCATATACTTCATAACTCCTTCCTACTAACTTAATATCAGTGGGTTTTTTTCCCATCTAATAGCCCACTATCTAGTTTGTGTTCTCCATTTATGAATAAGTCTAGGGCCATTGTCTGAAGCATAAGAAACCTACCACTGTTGGTGTCAACAATTATGATTAGCTCATTCCCAGCAACTATCCACTCCAAACAGCTCCTCAGTGTGTGGTGGGCTTAGGAGTCACCTACTTAATATATATTGAGATTTTGGGCTAGCTTGATCTTGTGTATGTCTTGTATAGATAACTACAGTTGCTGGGAGTTCATGGTTGAGACTTAGCCATGCCATGTACAAAATTTAGTTTTCTCAAGACTCCGCCCTATTCCCCAATTCTTACATTCTTTCTACTTACTGTTCTAAGTGGCTCCCTGAGCCTTGGTGGTAGTGGTAGTAAAATTAGAACTTAAATTCACAAATTTTCTACTAGTAACCATAGTTACTCAAGAAATGTGTAAAAGGAATATTTTTAATCGTATCTTACTTTAAAAATCTAAGTATAGCTGCATATGTAATAGATGATGGCTTGATCTAGCATCAATGAGAGGGGAAGAGGAGGCCCTTTGTCCTGTAAAGGCTCATGTCCCAGTGTAGGAGAATGCTAAGGCACTGAGGTGGGAGGTGGTGTAGTGTGGAGAAGCAGGGGGAAAAGGGGATGGGATAGAAGGTTTGCATAGGGGAAACTGGGAAGGGGTATAACAGTTGACATATAAATAAATAAAATTACCAGTAAAAATTTAAAAAACAACAAAAAACTAAGTATATTTAGCTGTATGACTTTATATCATTTTGTAATTTTAATACGTGTATTTCATAAACATCACTCTTACATTGTCTTGTGTGTTAGTTATCTTGACCAGCACAATATTATATTTTTTATTTTTCTTGCATTTTTTGAGACAAGATAGACTTGCTATCACAATAATACATATTAAAATAAGTGTGCCTGCTTTTAGGGAAAAAATTAATTAATGAGAA
Source organism: Arvicanthis niloticus (assembly GCF_011762505.2). Lineage (NCBI taxonomy): Eukaryota > Metazoa > Chordata > Mammalia > Rodentia > Muridae > Arvicanthis > Arvicanthis niloticus. Next base: position 6,541,343 of record NC_047668.1, on the reverse strand, counting down.
AACTCACCATATTATATGCAGAATGAAATAGGATGAGAACCTTCTCTTTCACAAACACAAATCCATACAATCATGAACAAACTTTGAACAATAATAGTTTATACTTGAGTTTTTACCTCATTATTATTTGGGGAATAATCAAGTTCCTTCTAAATATTTCTGAGACTATATTCAATTTTGTTATACTTTAAATATTTTATGTTTTATTTTGTTGATTACAAACAGCTAAAAATATTAGCACATAAATTCTTAACTACAATTTACTCAAATGCAAGCCTAATTAACCTTTCCAGCATGGAAGATTATAATTTTTAAATAAATTATACCTATCCCTATGAGTTTTCCAGAACTGTGACAATTTTGTTGTCATATTTTAGAGTGTTAGTTTGTTTCTTCGTAGTCTCTTTTGAACATTCCTTTGTAAATGTCTGGCAAATGACATAGAGGGAGATGATGGATGAAGTGAGTACAGCAAGTACAGCTTCCTAACGTGTACTTTTATTTCCTTCTCAAACAGCAGCCACACACCTGAAATGATGATCTTATGTAAGGGAAAAGTTCATTTGAATTCAGGATTCTAGAGATCATGTTCTAGGTAAAGGTAAGATTACTTCTTCCACTTTGTCAGTCTTTTAAAGTCTAGTCACATCAGTGAGATTCATTTAATGACTTTCAATATTTTAAATAATGGAAGCTGATGTTGAGGAAATAGCAGAAAAAAACTTAAACTGTGTAGTTTAGACAAGAAAGATTTATTTTCTAAAGATTGAAAATTAGTAAGTCTAGTCCAAGATGAAAAAAAATCAGTGATTTTATTTCTAATCTGTTTTTTTCTTCAGTTAAATATCAAGTCTGACATCTTGACCATGCAGACAGAGAAAGAGTTAAACATGAAGATATAGAGATAGAGATAAGAGACAGGTGACAGACATAGAGGGGAAAGAGACAGACAAGCCAACAGACAGAAGTAAAGAGTTCATGGAAGCTTCTTCCATTTAACTTTACATAAATATCATTACATTCAAAAGACAGGCTTCCAAACATTGTTCTTACTACACTTAGGGAGAGAACATTGATATTAAGGCATTCTAACAGACTATACAAGACCACAAAAGCCAATCAGAAAGACAAACTGCGATAGAAAAGTAATCAGTCATTATTCTTAGGGTAACAAATCCAAGAAGAACAGAGGTCTGGTAACCTGACATATGTCTTCAGGGTATGTGCCAAAAATCTGACCTTTATAGGAAATGAGTTAAGGGTTCCCGATGTTAGAGTTCTGGGCGTCTTTGTTTAGTTGTGATCAGCTTGATCGTATAGAGACTTGTTCACACCAACAAAGTGTCTTGGTGCTTCACAATTAAGTTATGAAACTTAATTCTTTAAAACTATTATTTATTTACTTTATGTGTATTTTTACATGTGTTTATACAAGTTTATATACAGGAACTTGTGAAGGCTAGAAGTGGCCAAGAGATTTTTCAGGGGCTACAGACAACGTATGATGCTGATAGGTGCAGAGAATTGAACCTGTTTCAGTAAAAGGAGTAAGCACTCTTAACTGCTGAACTATCATCAGGCTCTTGGAAAATTTTAAATGAATATTCAACAACCAGACTTATTACTGAAATCCAAGGTAACTCACAGATATAATGAATCAAAAATATCAAGTCAGTAAAGTTATGTACAGTCAATATAAGATGTAATGAACTGGCTGAGACTTCTAGGAGGACCTCTAGTTATCTGTAGGTAGAGAATCTGCTGATTGCATTGCAGACAGATTCTAAATGATGGCAGAAGAGCTAAGTTGTTTTCTACTCTGAATTCCCAAGTAGACGAGTCAGTCCTGCTTTAGCAAAACCAGCTAAATGCTAGGACCTTCTCACATAATTACACTGACAATTAGGCTTCTTCATTTGAATATGAGAAAGAAATTAAGATCCTGTCCATGACCTATGGTCAGACACATTTGATAAAATGTGGTTATTTTCTCCACATATTTTGTCATATAACAAAGATATACAAAATACTACAAAAATGCAGAAGAACCTAAGGAAATAAGCTCTACTTTTCGATAATTTCTTAGTTATCTGAATCAAACATAACAAAGCTCTTCCATTTATCTCCTCTTGTTCAAAGAGCAAAGTAAGCAAGGTAATGTGTCGAGTATATTATGTTTCATAAGTGAATATTCAAAACACCCTGGGGTGTTTGTTCCTTAAGCTTTGTTCTACTTGAGAGAAACATATTTATAAAATTTATCCCTTATGGAAACAGTGAAATAATTTCACACTTTTATTTCAATTTCATCTGTTATCCATTGTAATCAATCTGAAAGAAAAATAAACACTAAAAAGCCTACTTCACACGTCATATTTATAAGGACCATTCTTTTAAGAGTTTCATATATTTACTGTTGAGGTCAGCTTACAAAGCTAGTCATATTCAATTTTCCTGTGCCATGGAAACATGAAGTTAACATTTCAGCTTTGTAGAGATATATCTGAAAATATGAGTATGGATTGTATCACTCTGTATACTTTAGAATGATATGGCTTATAAAGATATAAGAGGGGTTCAACTCCAAAGACAAAATTACATTATCTTTTCTTGTATCCCTTATCAATCCTCTTATATTTGTTTTTATCCTCTCCAGAAATAATGTCCATCCAACCAAAAGCAATAAACAGATTAAGTACAATCCATCAAAATTTCAACACATTTTTTATAGAATTTGAAAGAACAATTTTTAGCTTCATATGAACACACACATACAGACAAAAAGCAGGATACCCAAGACAACTCTGAATAATAAAAGAACTATTGGAAACATTACCATCCCTGATTTCAAACTGTTTTATAGAACTATAGTAATGAAAACAGTATGGTATTGTCACAAAAACAGACATGTTGGTCAATGGAATTGAATTGATTTCACAAACATAAATCTATGCACCTATGATTATTGATAAAGAAGCAAGAAATACACACTGAATGAAAGACAGCACATTCTACAGATGGTGCTGATAAAAGTGAACAGCTGCATGAAAAGAATAAAAATAGATTTATACTTATCACCCTGTACAGAATTCAACTCCAAACACATCAAAGACTTCAACATAAAACCAGACACAATGGCCCTGAAAGAAGAAAAGTAGGGAATACCCTTAAACCCCTTTGCACAGGAGACAGCATTCTGAACAAAGTATCAATAGTGAAGATGTTGCGGCCCAAGCTGCCCCACGCTTGGGGGCCAGAAATGTTGAGAACTGCACTACCCCATGTTTGGGGGCCAAAAATGTTGTAGACTGCTCTATCAATGATTGAACCCACACTGCCAAAAGCCTTGGGGGCTAAGTTGCTAGAGCCTGCACTGACCCAAGCTGCTCCAGTCTGAAGGTCAGGGTTCAGCAAGAGAGAGAGTGAGGACAGACGTGAAGAATGGAGATCAGACAGAGTGTGATTCAATCCTGTTTATTCTTCAGTCTCTCTTCTTCTCTCCAAGTCGCTAGTTTTGAGTTCCTAGTCCCTAGTTCCTAGTCCCTAGTGCCTCCAAGTTCCAAGTTACTTCTTCCAAGTGCTAAGTGCCTAATAACTAATAACTAACTCCAAGTTGTACTCTAAGTTGTACTCTCTAGCCTAATTCCTAGTTCCAAGTTGTACTCTGTCCAAGTTCTTCCTCCAAGTTGTACTTCCGAGTGCCTAATAATCTGCTGCTTTCTTCTGTCTGCCTCTTGCCTTTAATATGTCTCCCTTCTAAGCCATGCCTCTAAGTCATGCCTTTAAGTCGCACCCTTAGGTCTTATCTCTAAATCTGATCTCTAAGTCACACCCTTAAGTCACACACCTTTAAGTCTCACACACCCAAGGGAAAATCCTGGGTATCTAAAGCAAGATGTTATCAGAGTGTGCTCAGCTGTTGTAGGCTGATGTAATCAAGTCTCTGCCAGGGTTTATGGCTCAAGATGGCTGCAAGGATGATATCTGCCTTCTATGGGCTCCCCACATGCAGACACTAGATCAGCAGTTAATGAATGAGACATGAAACTGATAAACTTCTGTCAGAGAAAGGACAGTGTAACAGCATTTTGGTTTGTATTATTGATAAAATATAGTTGCCTAACTTTATTGTTTTTGTTATTGTCATTATTGTTTGACGTTTAATTATTATTGTTTGTTTTGTTTTGTATATTTTTGTGCCTATGAAAAATATCAAATTGTAAACAGTATTTTTGTGATCTAAGTTTATTTTCCAATTTGGAAGAAGGCATGTGGAACATAGGAGATGCACAAATGTTTACAAGGGTAATGTATTTATAAAGTTAAAATTAAAATTAAGAAATACAGCAAAAGGTACCTGTTCTATAATTGTGTAGTTTAAATTCTATAAGAGCCTTTTGTATTAATCACCTGGAATAAATCCATTTTGATAAATATTGATTAATTCCTGAAATGATAATGGAGTAAAATATTTATAAATGTAAATTACACCAGTTTTCTTTGATACTTTTGATCAACATTTCTACACTACTACTGATTTTCTATCAGTTTTCTTGATTTCCAGAGAGAAATTTCAAAATCCCAAACAACTGACTTGCATATCTTTAACATTTCTATAAAATTTTTCACGTTGCAACATGCACACTTAACTTTGAATTTTATATTTTATAATTTTAATGAATAATGAAGCTTTAGAAAATTAAATTCCAGTGACCTGTATTATTTAAATCCTGAATCTATCTAACATGCTATTTTTTTTTGTCTTGATTGTATGGGTTTAAGTTGGTAAATTCTGTTTTCATATCAGTAGTGAACAATATACATTTTCTAATATGAAGATTTTTGCATCTGTTCTGTCTAATGTAGCAGACACCAATGCTGTTCAGCTCTTGGAATGTAGCTAATCCAGACAAGGAAATGAACCTTGAATTAGCTTTTAATCTCCATGGTGCTTGCTGGCAACCTTGTGTCAGTCCTGTGCAGCTGCCATTTGATTAGGCTTAGAACACCACCTGCTTTTGTAATTTATGTTAGAAATCATTTTATTTTTAAAGTTCCTCTCCTTCATAGGGTAAAGTAAGAGCAATTTTCCATTGACTTCACAGAAATGAATAGACTGTAATGAATTCTAAAATTTTAAAGTACTTTTTTTTTTAATTTCTCAGACTTAGACTGGTATTGAAAGCCCAGCTTTTCAACTTTCTTCCTTTGTAGAAATGTTTCTTGGTAGCTAAGGACTGTGCACAGAATAGCCTTCTTTTCTTTTCTTTTCTTTTCTTTTTTTTTTTTTTTTGAGTTCTAATACACTATATACATTGGTAGTTTGTTGTATATCTAAATCCCATCTTTATTTTATACAGATATCTGTTTGCATTCACCTTTCTAGGAAATGCATGTAAAGACAGAGGAAGTAATGTCATGCATAAGGCAATTCTTGTGGAAGACTAGATGCAGGAAGGATGGTAGAATGGAATCCCAGGCATTAAACACAATTGACAAAGCCTTATTTGGCCATTAGGGACTCATGTGAGGCAGATCTCAATAGGAACCATAATTGATACAGAAATTTTCAGGACTAAATTTTTTGATGGGATTCAGTGAAAGGTAGAGGGGACTTTTCAGGAGTGAAGTGACCAGACCTCCAGAAGGAAAAGCCTGGGGCTGCTGATTTGTATCTGGAGTCAAGTTATTTCTCAAACCACAGACACATGCTAGTGTCAAGAGAAAACTTTCACTAACATTTTTGCCCAGAAATTATTTTGACTTCCTACCAAATCTTAATCATTGGCTTTTGAAGCTCTGATAGTCTTTATAAATCTTAGGGATTATGCAGTTTCTATGACAAAGGGATTTTGTCATTAACAAATAGCTATCTTTTTATAAGTCAATATTCCTCATACTAGGATATTGTTTTTACCTGATATTAACATGTTAATCTAGAAACTTAGACTAGAAACACACTTAACATGGATATTGATATTTTTATTTTATACTAATATACTAATTAAGAAACTTAATCTCTAAGCACACTTAACATGGATGCTAACTTGTTAAAGCCTTATCATCTATCCTGACAGTAGAAGAAAATTTGCCTTAGATAAGGGAAGACAAAAAACAAACAAACAAACAAAACAAACAAAAAACTAGTATATCTATACTATATTATGTTATACTGAGATTGCAATGAATTAAGTCACTTCAAATTTACTGAGCAAGAACTATAACTTAGACGAACACATACCTCAGTGGGCAAAGCAGTTGCTGAATAAGCTAGACCTGAACTAAATTCTTGGGACAAATGCAAAGGTGAAAGAAGAGATCTGATTCTGTAAAGATGTTCTCTGAAAGCCAACAAATGCATCATTCAATACATGAAGCCTTTGATGTCATACACAAATAATAAGTAAAATATTTCAATTATGGAAATTACTTGGGCTTTACTTTTTAACTAAGTGCTATATATTTACATTCTGATTTTAATATATAGTTTTTCCAAATTTTATTTATGTATATAATACATTTATATCATAACTGTCTATATACTCCCAACTATCAACTTTGCTCAGCCACAACATATGCCCCTACAAAATTCATGTCAATATTATTTTCTTGTGCAGATCTTATATAGAAAATCATAGTTGCTATGAGTTCATATTTGTACTGGCCATACCAATACAATAAGGCACCATTTAGAAACATCACTCCTCAGACAAGATGTGAAAAATTGCACTTACAGAATGTGTGGCCCATATATGTGTGTAACAGCATGTGTGTGTGTGTGTGTGTGTGTGTGTGTGTGAGTATTGAGGACAAACATTCCATATTCACTTATTATCTGCTTTCTTACTAATTATGAGTCTCTGTATTAACTAACTACCATAGCTGCAAAGTATAGCATTTTGATGAAGCTTGGGAGCTGCACCAATATGTGAGTTTTAAAAGTGTATATTTAGAAGTCAAATCTCAATAAAAAAATTGAGATTAATGTATTTTTCCTCCTATGACCTATGACCTCACCAACTGTGGGTTCTTAGACAAGTTTATGAACCAGGCATAAGTTCCCTCATGTGAGCATACGTTAAATTCAACAATGAAGCAGTTGTCTACGGACAGACCATTACTGCCAAAATTGCACCAATGGGCATAGCTTGTTCAATTAATTGCTGTTCTAAATTGCAGGGATCGGAGATGGGTAAGAGTTTCCATGTCCTTTCTGTCTGGGAAACTTGCATAGCAACTTCAGGTGGTGTAATGCTAGTCAATAGGGAGAGGCTTCCAGGTCTGCACTAGTTTGATTTTTCCACTTTGTGGAGACAATTGTGCTATCGCTTTTGCTCTTTTTAAAAATCAATGTTAATTTAAATCCTCATGTCTTCAAATAAAGTTTTAAAATAATGACAAAAATATATAGGTATTTAAAAGAAATTTTGTTATATATAATATAATAAACTTAATTTTTGAACAAAGAATATCTCTAGCACACACATATTTTTAACTATAAATTGTATTTTCCAAAGCAATGCCTCTGCTATGCTCAAAATGTCATTGGTCTGTTCCATATTATGTACACACACTATTTCCATAAATACTGAATACTCATTAATCTTATAAATATGTATATGCTTTATTTCATTGGAATGTGTGCTACCATCTTAATTACTACAAATGAGCATGCTATAAGACTCAATGTATAATTGTGGATACTTGCAAGACATGTCATAAAGTCAGTTTTATGAACTCATATAAGTGAAAAATAACCATAAAGAAACATTTAGAAAACTGGCAAAATTGTGAAAACAGTAGTTAAAAGCAGTAGACTACATGTTTAACTTATTTAAAAAAAAACATTTTATTGGTTATTTTGTTCATTTACATTTCAAATGTTATCCATCTTCCCAGATAACTTTCAGAAAATCTCCTATCCCACCCTCCTCCTCCTGCCTCCCCTTTGCTAGGGCATCAAGCCTTCACAGGACCAAGGACTTCCCCTCCCTTTCATGCCAGATAAGGCCATCCTCTGCTACATAAGCAGCTGAAGCCATGGGTCCCTCCATATGTACTCTTTGGTTGTTGGTTTAGTCCCTAGGAGCTCTGGGGTTTCTGGTTGGTTGATATTGTTCTTCAAATGGCGTTACAATTCTCTACAGCTCCTTCGGTACTTTTCCTAACTCCTCCATTGGGGTCCTTCTGCTCAGTCTGGTGGTTGGTTGCGAGCATCCCCATCTATATTGCTAAGGATCTGGCAGAGCCTCATAGGAGACATCCATGTCAGGCTCCTGTCAGCAAGCACTTCTTGACATCAGCAATAGAGACTGAGTTTGGTGGCTGTATATGGAATTGATCTCTAGGTGGGGCAGTCTCTGACCTTGTGTTGGCTACCTCTAGTTCTCCATCCCCCCCATTGCTAGACACCTTTGTTCAATTTCCTGACCCTCTGTATATCTTTCCTATCTCCTCCCACACCGGATTCTGCTACCCTCTTTTTCTCTCCCTCCTCCTTTCTTCGTCCCACCTTTTGCCCCCTGTGATTATTTTGTTTCCTTTTCTAAGTAGGGCTGAGGCATCTACACTTTAGTCTTCCTTCATCTTAACCTTCATATTGTCTGTAAATTGTATCATAGGTATACCGAACTGTTTTCCTAGTATCAACTTAGTGAGTACATACCATCTGTGTTTTTTTGTGACTGTGTTATCTCAATCAAATGTTCAACATCCTTAGTCATCAGGAAAATGCAAATCAAAACGACCCTGAGATTCTACCTCACACCAGTCAGATTGGGTAATATCAAAAACTCAGGTGACAGCAGATGCTGGTGAGGATATGGAGAAAGAAGAATACTATTCCATTGTTGGTGGTATTGGAAGATGGTACAACCAATCCGAAAATCAGTCTGGAGTTTCCTCAGAAAATTGGACATAGTACTACTTGAGGATCCAGCTATACCACTCCTTGGCATATGCCCAAAAGATGCTCCAGTATACAACACGGACACATGCTCCACTATGTTTATAGTAGCCTTATTTATAGTAGCCAGAAGCTGGAAACACCGTAGATGTCCCTCAAGAAATACATGGATACAGAAATTGTGGTACATTTACACAATGAATTACTACTTACCCGCTAAAAAGTTGATTTATAAAATCCACAGGCAAATGGATGCCACTAGAAAATATCATCCTGAGTGAGGTAACACACCCACAAAAGAACACACATGGTATGTACTCACTGATAAATGGATATTTAATTCAAATTAAATAACACTGTTCTCCATACTGATCTGAACATACAGTTGGTTAAATTATTTATATATATATATATATATATATATATATATATATAATTTATGTAAAATTATATAAATAAATATATATATTTACATATATATGTATATGTAAAGCATTCCAGATTCATTTTAAAATACAAGACAAATATGATTTAAATATTCTCTTTTACTGATTTTCTAGCTAATATGTTTATGTATTTAAATATTAAATGCATACCCTTGAATAGGAAAATATAATTCATATAGTCATTTTGAAATGGATTAATCATCATTATTTTAACACAGTAATTGCTTTTGATATCACAAAAAAATATTTTTATACCTTCTTTCATTTTCATTCTTAAATTCTATAATGTTTTCTTTAATTTTTACTAACCTTTACATTTGTTTTCTGTTTTGAATTTTCTTTTGTAATTTATTATTTGGAAATCATACATCATGTACCCTGCTCTTACTCAGCTCTCAGTCTTCCCATGTCTGCCCCACAGGAGCTCTCTATGTGTCTTTCCCTTAAAAAAAGAAGGAAAAAACAAGTCCATTTTGTGTTTTCCATATGCTCACTTCAGCATGGTCAAATTCTTAGCAGACCTCTAAGGACGATGACCTGAATCTGCACCAGAAGCCATCGACTAAGGAAAGCAAAAAAGGTTCAGGGCCAGCTTTCCTGTGAGGGGCAGAAATAGCTCTCCGACCCCATCTCACTGTTCTTATAAAGGTGTATTGGAGATTTATATTTTATATTAAACTATATTTTCAATATTTTTTCTGACAAATGTGAATCAATTATCTTAAATGTAATGCTGTTTATATCAAATTATTTTTTGTACTAACCTGTTATTGGAGATTAATAATTGCTGACTGAATTATTATACTTTTGGCAGTCAAGCAAGTATTCCCTCTGAGAATGTTTATTTTAGAATGGAATAAAGTTTGTTGTTCTTAGAAAAACTGTACTGGAAGCTCATGTTAATTGTTCCATAATCTGGACTGTTTTATAGTTGGTCTCATTTTACAAGTTACTAATCTGAAGATTTGCTTTGCAGAAACATTTTCTGCTTTCTGAAATTTATACGTTATTAAAAACTTCTAAAAGATTGAAAGTATATAAATATAATTATAATAAAGAACTGAGTATGCTAATTTTAGTACCATCTATGTTTATTACTAATGTAATTATTTTCCCTAAACAGTTTGCATAATAAAATTCAATGGTTTTTACACTTTGGGGAAACAATTTGTTTTCTTTTACTTTAGAATATTTCAAATTTTACTTCAAATATTAATTGTAAAACATTATATATTAACTATTTATATAATAAAGATTACAAAACCTTTGTGATTAATTCTTTGTCTATCTTTCTGAAAAACAATGCATGTTGAGCAACTTATAATGTAAATTAGAGTAGAAAATGTGTTAACTGAGGTAACAATATCTTATTAATATTTTAATGTATCCAATCACATTTTTTTATAGCTTTCCATAATAACACTTTATCTTTGACATTAAGGTTGTCTAATTTTGTTCTCCACTCACTCATCTCCATCTATTTACATTCACTCTGATTGTGTAAATACTCATTAATGCAAGTTGGGTAGATAATGCAATCCTGGTTTAAGCTTCTAAAATGCCCTTATGCGATAGATTCAATATTACAAATACCATGTCATCAGTGAGATGATTATAATTCAATCTTTATTGAATATTTGTAAATATGATTGGTCCACCACACTACTGAAGGCAATAGTGTACTTAATTTTTAATGCAATTTTCAAGTATTATTAGAAAATAATAAGTGCCATAGTTTTGTTTGGCTCAATAATCTATCAGACAAAACATCAATACTGCTATATTCTTTCATTGATTAACACCTCTATTTATGGGACTACCCTGTTAAGCATGTTTGTGATTACATAGTTCTTTTTTGCAATTTCCACATTCCATGTCTTCCGGTCCAATTCAATATATTAAACAATATGATGCAAAGAAATTACACAAAACTATTTTGAATTTATTTCAGGAAAAATAATGAATTGACTTTGATTTTACAATGTATTCACCATGGAGAATTAGGGCTTACAAATATGTTGAAAGAGTATACTATGCTAAATCCCTAATCCTATGCTAAATTCTCCTCCTAATTGGTAATATAGCTTACACATCTGAAGCTTTTAAAGAAGCTAGTAAGTACAGGGAGATTTACACATGTTACAGGTGTCATTATAATTGTTTCTTGCTGCAACTAACACTTGAGTAGAACTTCTTGACCTTATAGATAATAGATTAAACAACATAGATAATATGCGTGTCTTAGTTTGTTTGCCAGTTTCTGAAATTAAATACCTTGGTAGTAACATAATAGAGAAAAAGGTTTATTTTGGCTCATAGTTTCAGAAAGATTCTATTATTTAGCAGGGGTGTATGGCGATGGACAAAGGAGGCTAGATGACAATGGTCAAAGGGTAGCTGCTTACAGTGGCTTGACTCTCAAGAAACAAATAGCAAACAGGAAGTAGGGCTGGGCTATACAACTGTAAGTCCCATGGACCCACTTCCTCAAACAATATCCCAGGTTCTATAGGTTCTACATCCTTTCTAAATACAACCAGAGGTTGAGACACAGTGGTAAGCATGAAGCTATGGAGCACATTTCATAATCAAACTAAAACAATAGCAACAAAATATTATTGCAGGATAGTTTCAAATTTCCATGGTTGGTCTAGCTAGCAGAGTATCCTCTAGAAGTAAAAACAACACCTAATATATTATAGCCAACCTATATAAGGAAGTGGTGGTGCACGCCTTTAATCCCAGCACTTGGGAGGCAGAGGCAGGTGGATTTCTGAGTTCGAGGCCAGCCTGGTCTACAGAGTGAGTTCCAGGACAGCTAAGGCTACACAGAGAAACCCTATCTCGAGAAAAAAAAAAAAGCCAACCTAATTAACACACACACATATTTACTAGAGTTAATAGGAACCTGATTAAAGTAAAAATGTTCATTGGTTGGTGACATAGAGATTTCTGGTTTCTTTAGAGACTTTCTTTACCTGTGTTATGTGATTTTTTTTCTAGGAACTGTCTTTAAGACTATGTTTCTGCTTAGGCAGACACATTGGAGGATGCTTTGCTAAGAACAGACATGTCATGTTTTTCTGAGGCAGCCTGGCAAATAGGCATATGATATTTTGCTATATTGTTGCTTAAGAGAACATGTAATGTTTTGAAACTATATAAATATAGCATAATAGACAGTAGACAATGCTGGAAGGTATTGGTAAGCCATGGTATTATTTGCTCACCATTGTTGTACTTTGCTGACTCTGGGTTATGCTGAAGATGCTGCGTGATATTGATCCAATTTACCCTCCTATGTTGGTCATCCTTTGTCATGACATTATATAGAGAAACACAAAAAACCTTCTGGTGGTGTTCCAGTGGCTTCTTGCTGCTTTTGCAGACTCAGGCTCATTGGCAGAGCCTTGAAGTTTCTTCTGGATCAACCTGCATTACTCATACATAAATGATGTTTGCAAAGTGACTGAGCTGCTGCTATTGATTCATGATGGGCTGTAGCTCATGCGTGGGCGTATGTCCCGTTAGGTTGTGTTGTGGTTCCTGTGTGTCTGTCATGGCTCAGGGAGGCAAAACCACAGGAATTTGACTGAGTTCACTCCACGGGGTGCTGGGCAGATGCTGGGCTGAGAAGCCACCGGGACTCTGCCTGGACATGTAGAGGTCTCAGCCTGAAGTCCCACAGGGACAGAGCGCCTAAGTGAGGGTCTCCAGGCTGAAGCAACTGACCGGGAGACCAGTAGTCCCTGGGAGCCGTGGAAGAACTGAGACAAAATGGGTATACAGGCTGGATCAGCCTGCAGCTGAGATGGAATAGAGGGAGAAGCTCCAGCAGTGCCCAGCTGGGTGAGAGACTCTTGGTTACAGCACTTGCTTTGCTGGGTCGACTAGCTTGCTTGAGTTGGTGGCCTTAGTGGCTGGAATGTAGAGAAGTCTTCTAGCAGGAGATTATGCAGTGGCTTGGTAGTCTAAGGCCTTCTCCACAGTTCTCCACGGCGAGCCCCAATGACACGAGGAAGTCCATGGTTTTAAAAGATTTATTGTCATGGCAGAAAGTAGATGTGGTTGTACCCCTGTACTCCCAGGGCAGGCCTTTGTTTAAATACCGTTTGTAAGGAGGAGGGTCTGGGAAAAAATGGTTAATTGGATGTGCACTCTGGCCTTTACATATCTCATTAATATAGAGTTCTCTTGAGGCCATTGCTAGTGCTTCCTGTAATACAAAACATATAAAAATATTCTGTAAAAATAAGAGTATTTGCCTTCTCTTATAAAAGTGAGAGCAGAAATGTGTGTCACAGTGGAGTGGGACAATTTATTTTTTTAGTTGTTAATTGATTTTCCCCAGAAAGCCATAATATATATTATAATATATATATATATATATATATATATATATATATATATATATATATAACCAAAATATAAATATAATTAAGAAATTGTTTTAGGAGAAAATAAGACATATTATCTAAACTTATGAGAAATGTGTCAAACTAAGAAAGATTATAATTGATAAAATTGAACAACACATGAGATGTCTGGGAAAAGCATAGTCTACACATGCTGATTGGTACAATTGAACACACAAACACACTCATCAACGTGCAAATATATAAGACTTGGGAAAAGAAAATGTTTGGAAACTTTTGAAAACTAGGCTTAAACTAAGATAAAGAAGAAAGAATGGAAAGAAGCCGGTTTATATGAGGATGTGAGTAAATGGGAAGACTAGTAAATATAATGTACTGAGAGTTTCAAAAGGAAGAAATCACGAAATGAAATGTAAATGACAATTTTAGTGTCACCCGAATGTATCAGGGCATATTGATGGAAGGACTGGAGATTATATTCATATATGCAATTCTACAATGTCATCCTGGCTATCAGTATGATAAATTTTTGAATTGAATTTAAACAAAATCGTCTCAAATTACATCTAATGAATTCTTGATAACAAAGAAGATGGCTTGAGAAAAGATTTTTTAGTTTGTAAAAATTGAATTCTCACACTACATATAATATTTATTGAAAGTCTCTTTAAGAAAATATATTAACTGTGTTTATTGTTTTTGCATGTAAGACCTTTTGACAAAAAGAAACAAATGAACAAACAAAAGGACAAATATGCCTTGAGGTTAGAGTCTAGATACCAGCATTTTATATCATAAGATGAGTCTCCATATATTAACTAATTGGATGTAGAAATTGTGATGAATTTGGGAAAAAGTAAGAAGTTTTAAAATATACAATAAAAAAATAAAAATCAAGTGAAATGAATTTGAATTATTTATGGCAGTATTTGCTCTACATATCAAGTTTCTGCTCTCAATACTAGCTGTAAAAGCAGTGCAGGCACATCTTGTGCTGTACATGGGGCATGCCACAATCAAGACAGCAAGAGGCTGTCTACAATAAAATTGACATTAGCAATTATTCTATGTTATGCAAACCAAGTTTACAGTGTACAAAGATTTTCACTTTCATGAAAAGGTAATGTCATAGGTATAGCAAGCTTTCTATGATTTTGCTGCCATTCTTCAGTAGGTAAATCAGTAAGTCTTTGGATGTAGTATATAATCACCCTTTATTACATTTTTATTGAAACTTATTTTCATAAAATATATATTGACTATGATTTCCCTTTACCCAATTCCTCCAATATCCTTCCAGCCTCCCAACATCCCATTTCATGCCCTTTCTCTGTTTCTGAGATAAAATTCTTGAAATGTCATTTTCACTTGGCCATCTACTATTGGTCATTGGGCTTATTTTTAAGTGTGGTTAATATACTCAATGAGATTTTATTGAAGGAAGTTTTCTGTTTGTTTGTTTGCAAGATATCTTTTGGAGATAGTTTCCTCATTAGGTATAGGATCAAGTATCCAATTATGCTCCTCAGTCCTGTGTTTCCACCTGGCTTTGACTTCTGTAGGCCCTGTGTAAAAGGAATTAAGCATTCTGGCTTGCCCATATAAAAAAAAAGACACACAATCTATGTCTTTTACTTACAAACTGTAAGCATAGATCATGCAGATTCTGGAGCTATTTTCACTTATATTCTAGCCATATGTCCCTTGTTACTTGCTGTTTTTCTTGGCCATGTGCTGATGGCCCATCTCCTCTCATAGCAGCCTCCTCCTCCATTTATCCTCTTATTTTTCAACTCCTCTCTACCTGAAATCCCAACTCCTGCTAGCAAACTGAAAACCTAGACTAAGCTCACCTAATATAAGATTGTAATTCCAAGACTGTTCACAATAAAGAGTAATTCACGACAGCAATGTTGAGCTTCTTTATTGATTTAGTTACTTGATTATCAGAACTACCAAAAAAAATATCATAAACTAAGAATGCCAGTTTTGAGAATTTTAACAAGGCTGGTGTATTTCCATAATAATAGTTCTGAGTTATTTATGTGTTTTATTTACCCCTATTTTCTACAATTTCTAAAATAAATCTATTTCTGCTTTTGTTAAAATGAAACATTATCTTTGATTCCACACCAGACAATAATTTCATGTATTGATCGAATCTACTTAACTATCCAGAACAAGTGGAAATCCTGGGGCAAAGAAACAAATAAAAACAGTGAAACATGTGTCTGAAGGTCTTCAGAAGGTCTCAGGGCAGTGAAATTTTCGACAACAGCAAAGAAAATAAACAAAAAGAGCAAATTCAATAGCAGGTGCTGTTTCTTCCCTTGAAGCAGCTCTGATTTCCACAAGAAAGGTCAATATGTAAGCTGAGAAAAAGCTGCTTACAAAAGCTGGAGGGGACAAAGGATGCTCACCTTAGACCAAGGATGAGGAGCCAACAAGCACACAGGCTTGTTGTGTACCATAAATGCTATACTTGGAAAGATGACAGCAGGAAAGATGCAACTTTAGCAGAGACCCAGTCCTGCCAAGAGCTATCTGACAACGTAGGAGGAATTATTTCAGGAGGAAGACAAAGCAGTAACAAGTTAGCTAACTTAAAAAAATTCAAACAAGTGAAAAAACAGGCATTAAGAAGAAAAAATAGCAATGATGTAATCTGTATCTCCCTGATGACTATATTGGCAGTGACTCTTCACTGACGTCCTAACTATTCCTGGCTTTTTTGGAAAATGCATCATATTATTGTTTCTGTGCATATTTTAATTTCTTTCTTTCTATGTCATTTTTGGATATTTAAACCTAGAAGTTTGCAAATGTTTTCACCCATTCTATAAGTTGTCTTTAAGTATATTGGCTTCCATGCTGTTCAAAGGCTTTTTTTGTGTAATATTACTTATCTACTTTTCATTTCATTCTTGTGAACATTCTCTTTTATGTAATAATTTGTTGACCAGGACTGAAAATCTTTTCCCCTTTCTTTGAAGCATTTTAAAGTTACAAATTTGATATGTTTCTGTATTATTATTTTGACTAAGGTTCTAAAATAGGCATTCAACTTTATTCTACTGTAAATGTATTTTAAACTCTAAGCACTCCAGTTGATGAAAATTTTATATTTTTCTTCATAGTATAGTATCACAACTTCTGTTAAAGTTCAGTTGATGACAGATATATATATATATATATATATATATATATATATATATGTCTATATATATATTTAATATATAGATATAGATATCAGGCACAAAGCTGCTTATAAATTTTATTATGTTTTAATATTCTATATGTTTGTCAATATGAAACAATCATACTAAATGCAGTCTGTTAGGTGTATTATCAAATTAAGAAATGAGAAAGCATTCTTATTCTTTTCTTCATAATTGCTTTAAAAATTAGAATATTTTTGGTTCCATTACACATTTTAATATGTTTTTATTTAAGTTCTGTGAGCCTATTATAATTAATGTAATCATTGAATATGTTGATCACTTAAAGTAGAATAAATATTTCAGCAGTATCATTAATAGAGTCTATGAACATAGGATACCTTTTTCATTATTTTTGTCTACTATGCCTTCCATTACCAATTTTATTTTAACTATATTAAACAACAGACAATTCAACATGAGTTAATAAGAATTTGAAAAAAAAGCTTGAACACTTATGAGAGAGATATAAAATTGGACTGTTATTACTGATTACCAGATGAAAGGTATCAGTTAATTATAAGAAGAACAATATGTGATGCTACAAGTTGGGTATATGTCCTGAAGAATTAGACTCAATAATCTCAGAAAGCTGTTAGAATGTACAAATTCACTGCAACATCACTCGCCTTGTCAAAAACCAAGAAAGGATTCAGAATCCATTGAAAAAGAAAGGAAATTGTGCTATATACATAAGGAAAACAAAAAAGGAAAATAATGCCATTTGCAATAACTGAAGTGTATTATGTGAATCAAATAAGCTAAGATCAGAAAGAAGAAAGATGTTTAATTTTCTTTATATCTATTTTATAAGCAATCAAACTCATACAGAACAATACAGAAAATGCAGAAAAATAGAAGAGGTGTCACCAGAGGCTAAAGGGAAGAAACAACAAAATGTATAGCACATATGGTGGTTGGTTATATTCACATAACAGTAATAACCAGGAAACCTTCATCTATCGTGTTAGAAATAAAAATGTAAATATCATGTCCATTGGAGAGAGTCAGGTGTTGAAATCTCCCATGATTAATGTGTGGGGTTCGATGTGTGATTTTTAGATTTAGAAATGTTTCTATACCAAGTGTGGTGCCCTTGAATTTAGGGCATGGATATTCAGAATTGAGATGTCATCTTGGTGCCTTTTTTTTTTTATGAGTATGAAGTCTTTTTTCCCATTGCTTTTGATTAATTTTGGTTGAAATTTTTTATTAGATATTTGAATGACTACTCCAGATTGCTTCCCGAGTCTGTTTCCTTGGAAAATCTTTTCCATCCCTTTAATCTGAGGGAATGAGTGGTAATGTTTATCTTTGTTGTTGATATGTTTCTTGTGTGCAACAGAATAATGGATCCTGTTTTTGCATTCATTGTGTTAATTTGTGTTTTTTTAAAATTTAGAAATTGATTCCATTGCTGTTAATAGATATTAATGTAGTAGTAGTCATAGTAGCAGCAGCAGCAGCAGCAGCAACAGAATGTGTGCTAACATATGCATGTGTGTGGGTGTGTGCGCATGACCCTGCCTGTGTTGCTGTGAGCTTTTCTACCTGATCTTTTTGTTCCCAAAATATCAACTCAGACTTGATTGTTCATGAATAAATACCTAGTCCATAAGTTTTGGCTAGCTTATAAGTTATATAACCCATTTATTCCAATCTATGTCTGTCACATTGTTGGTTACCTCTCTCCAGTTTCAGGTGTCCAACTTCCTCATTGTTTGTGGCTAATCTTGTACCACTGACTCTTTCACAGAATTCCTATATCTTTCTGTGGATGTCACATATTCTATTTCCTACCTCAGCTAATAGGCCATCAGCTTTTTATTGAATGGTGATGCTTCCACATACTATATAAGAGAGTCTCTCTAGTCTATATACACACAGGCTTCCTTTTGCTTGTTTGTTTGTTTGTTTGTTTGTTTGTTTTGCTGGTGTGAAATTATTTATATCTTCTATTTTCTTGGGTGTAGTTAACCTCTCTGGGTTGGGATTTTTCTTCTACTATTTTCTATAGGGCCAGATTTATAGATAGATATTTTAAAGTATGATTTTGTCTCAGAATATCTAGTTTTCTCCATCTATTAAAAATCAAAATTTGATGGGCATATTAGTCTGGGGTGGGATCTATGATCTCTTAGAGACTATAAGACATCTGTCCCAGATTCTTATGGATTTTGGAGTTTCTGTTGAGAAGTTGTGTGTAATTCTAACAAGTCTGCATCTATTTGTTACTTGGTATTTTTTCCCTGCAATTTAAAATTTTTTTCTTTCTTCTGTACATTTAGCATTTTGATTTTTATGTGGTGGGATGATTTTCTGTTTTGGTGCATCTATTCAATGTATGTACGTTTCTTGTACATTTATAGACATTTGATTCTACTTGAACATGGTGAATGATCATTTTGATGTGTTCTTGGATTCACTGTACTTTAAGGGCATTTATCAGGCAACTACTTGGAACAAGGTTTTACCTCAGTCTCATCATTCTCACCAAGGGACAGATCAACAAGGCAGAAATTAAACAGAGAAATGATGGAAATAAAGGTGTTAAGAACCAAACTGACCTAACAGATAACTAGACAACATTTCATCAAACAAAAAAAAAAATATACTTTCTTCTCAACACCACACAGAAACTTCACTAAAATTAACCTTAAATTCAGTCATAAAGCTCAAGTCTCAACAGATACAGTTGAGTTGAAATAATCCCCTATATCATATCAGACCACTAAGTATTGAGTCTGGACTTCAGCAACCACATAAACAAAATAAATCCTAGAACTCATAGAAACTAATCATCTCTCTACGCTATGACCATTGGATCAGAGAAGAAATAAAGAGAGAAATCAAAGACTTTATAGAATACAGTGAATATAAATGCATAACATACCCAAACTTATGAAACATAATGAAAGTAGTGGTAAGAAGAAAATTAGTAGCATTAAATGTCTTGAAGAAATTGGAGAGATCGCAAAATAGCAATTTAAGGACAAACCTGAAATCTCTAGATCACAAAGAAGCAAACACCCCTAAGAGGAGTAGATGGAAAGAATTCAATAAAATAGAAACAATGAGATCGTTATAAAAATGTCAATGAAACACATTGTAGGAACTTTGAGAAATCAAAAAGATAGACCAACATTTAGCCAAAACTAACTAAAAAGGAGAGAGACAATATCTAAATTAACAAAATCAGAAATGAAAAAGGAGATATAACAACAGTCATTGAGAATAATCCAAATAATCACTAGTTTTACTTCAAAAACCTATACCATATAAAAGTTGAAAATTTAAATAAAACGGAAAATTTTCTATCAACCTCATATCAAGATAATGGAAACAGTATAAATAGACTGTTAAGCTTTATGGAAATAGAAACAGTTATTAAGAGTTTCCCAATCTCCTGTGAGTATTTTGGTCCCCCTTCTAAGAAGGACCAAGGCATCCACACTTTGGCCTTCTATCTTCTTGAGGTTCATGTGGTCTGTGAACTGTATCTAGAGTATTCCAAGCTTTTGGGTTAATATCCACATACCAGTGAGTGCATACCATGTGTGTTCTTTTGTGATTGGGTTACCTCACTAAGGATGAGATTTTCTAATTCTAACCATATGCCTAAAAATTTCATGAAGTCATTGTTTTTTATACCTGACTAGTATTCCATTGTATTAGTCAGGGTTCTCTAGAGTCACAGAACTTATGGGTAGTCTTTATATAGGAAGGAAATTTGTTGTTGACTTACAGTTTGTTGTCAAACTCCCCAACAATAGACAGGAGCAGCTATAAATGGAAGTCCAAGGATCTAGCAGTTGCTCAGTCCTACAAGGCAAGCAGGCAAAGAAGCAAGAGTCTTCCTTCTTCCAATGCCCTTTTGTAGGTCTCCAATAAAAGTTGTGTCCCAGATTAAATGTGAATCTGGGACTTGCTTTGTCCCAGGTGACCTAGGCTGCTGTGAACCTGTCGGGCCTTGGCCATTTAACCTGCACCATCAATCATGTAGGATGCAGGTAGAGGACACGATTGACAAGTCTCCACCTCCAGAGATTAAAATATTAATGAATTATCTAAAGGCCGGGGGGGGGCATAGCTAATTAAGTTATTCCCACCCCTTTCCCCTTCCCTATAAAAAGGCAGGCACCTTGACTTTTTGGGAGAGCGCACACCATCTACACCCACTCACCATGCCATGAACAATAAAAGCTTTGGAAAACCAGACTCCATGTGTTGCCTTGGCCTTCCTGTGCCACCACCAGGTTCCCAGCCTTTAGAACCTTGAACTACAGCCGCTGGCCTGTTCTACTGTGGCTGTGTGAATGTGGGACCCTCTGCCTGCAGTGTTTGAAGCCCACCCAGGGCCCTGCTGCCAGACCGCCACCGGACTCCCCCTACGAGTTTTTATTTTTCCCACATGAACCTAGTGGAGTGTGTGTCCTTGTTGTATCTTTAAGCATATTTTGGGTATATATTCATGAGTGGTATAGATGGGTCCTCAGATAATACTATGTCCAATTTTCTGAGGAACCACAAGACTGATTTCCAGAGTGGTTGTACCAGTTTGTAATCCCACCAACAATGGAGGAGGGTTTTTCTTTCCCCACATCCTGGTCAGCATCTGCTGTCACCTGAGTTTTTCATCTTAGCCATTCTGACTGGTGTGCGATGGAATCTCAGAGTCGTTTTGATTTGTATTTTCCTAATGACTAAGGATGTTGAACGTTTCTTTAGATGCTTCTCATCATTTGAAATTTCTCAGTTGAGAATTCTTTGTTTAGCTCTGTGCCGCATTTTTAATAGGCTTATATAATTCTCTGGACTCTAACTTCTTGAGTTCTTTGTATGTATTGAATGTTAGCGCTCTATTAAATGTAGGATTGATGTAGATCTTTGCTCAATCTGTTGATTGCCATTTTGTCCTATTGACAGTGTTCTTTGCCTTACAGAAACTTTGCAATTCTATGTTGTTCCATTTGTCAATTCTTGATCTTAGAGCATAAGCCATTGGTGCTCTGTTAAAAAAAAAAATTTTCCTTTTTTCCTGTATTTTCTCTGTGTTTGAGGCTCTTCCCCCACTTTCTTCTCTATTAGTATCAGTGTATCTGGTTTTATGTGGAAGTTCTTGATCCACTAGTGCTTGGGCTTTGTACAAGGAGATAAGAATGCATTCTTCTACATGCTGACCTCCAGTTGAACCAGCACTGAACAGTGCTCTACTTAATGATAACTTCATCAAGGAAGAAATAAAGAAAAAATAAAAGAATTTTAAGAAATTAATAAAAATGAAGGCATATCATACCAAAATTCATGGGACACAATAAAAGCATTGCTAAGAGAAAAACTCATAGCTCTAGGTGCCTACAAAATGAAACTCGAAAGAGCATACACCAGTAGAATGACAGTACGCCTAAAAGCTTTAGAACAAAAAGAAGCAAATACACTCAAGAGGAGTAGACTGCAGAAAATAATCAAAGTCATGGCTGAAATCAACAAGTAAAAGCAGAAAGAACTATACATAGAATCAACAAAATCAAGAGCTGGTTCTTTGATAAAATCAACAAGATAGATAAACCCTTAGCCAGACTAACCAAAGGGCACAGAGACAGTACTCAAATTAATAAAATCAGAACTGAAAAGGGAGACATAACAACAGAAACAGAAGAAATTAAAAAAAAATCGTCAGATCCTACTACAAAGGCCTATACTCAACAAAATTGAAAAATCTGGATGAAATGGACATTTTTCTAGATAGATACCAGGTACCAAAGTTAAATCAGGAGCAGATAAACCATCTAAACAGTCCCTTAACCACTAAAGAGATAGAAGCAGACATTAAAGTCTCTCAACTACAAAAAACAAAACAAAACAAAACAAAACAAAACAAAACAAAACCAGGACCAGATGGGTTTAGTGTAGAATTCTATCAGACTTTCAAAGAAGACCTAATACCAATACTCTTCAAACTGTTCCACAAAATAGAAACAGAAGGACCACTACCCAATTTATTCTATGCAGGCACAATTAAAACTTATACCTAAACCACAGAAAGACCCAACAAAGAGAACTTAAGATCAATTTCCCTTATGAACATCAACACTAAAATACTCAATCAAATTCTCACAAAATAAATCCAAGAACACATCAAAATGATCATTCACCAAGATCAAGTACACTTCATCTCAGGAACGGTTGAATACAAAGAAACCCATCAATGTAATCCACTACATAAACAAACTCAAAGAAAATAACCCTGAGTTTGACTATTTCCTGTCATCTACTCCTCTTTGGTGTATTTGCTTGCTTTTTGTTCTAGTGTTTATAAGTTGCTAGTGTAAGATCACTCTAGTTTCTTTACCAGGGCACTTAGTACTATGAATTTTCCTCTTAGCACTGCTTTTATTTGTCCCATAAATTTGGATATGATGTGTTAAAATTTTCAGTAAATTCTAAAAAGTCTTTAATTTCTTTCTTTATTACTTCCCTGACCAATTTATCATTGAGTAGAGAGTTGGTCAGTTTCCACATGTATGTGAAATTTCTGTTGTTTTTGCAGTTACTGAAGACCAACTTTAGTCAATGATGATCTGATAGGATTCATGGAATTTTTTTGTTTTGTTTTTGTTTTTAAAGACAGGGTTTCTCTGTGTAGCCCCAGCTGACCTGGAACTCACTCTGTAGACCAGGCTGGCCTTGAACTTAGAAATCCACCTGCCTCTGCCTCCCAAGTGCTGGGATTAAAGGCATGTGCCACCACTGCCCGGCTTCATGGAATTATTTTAATCTTCTTATATCATTTAAGGTTTGTTTTGTGACCAATTATATGGTCACTTTTGGAGAAGGTACCACAAGGTGATGAGAAAAAGGTGTATTCTTTTGTTTTAGGGTCAAATGTTCTGTAGGTATCTGTTAAATCCATTTGTTTCACAACCTCTATTAGTTTCACTGTTTAGTTTCTGTTTAAATGACCTGTCAGTTGTTGAGAGTGGGTTGTTAAAGTCTCCCACCATTATTGGTGGGGTTCAATGTGTATTTTGAGCTTTAGTAAAGTTTCTTTTATGAATGTGGGTGCTCATGAATTTGGGGCAGAGATGTTCAAAACTGAGAGTTTCTCTTGATGGATTTTCCCCTTGATGAATAGGAAGTGTCTTCCTCATCATGTTGGATAACTTTTGGTTGAAAGTCTATTTTATTGGATATTAGGATGGCAACTTCAGCTTGTTTTCTGGGGCCATTTTCTTGGCTGACATTTTTCCTTCCTTTTACTCTGAGATAGTGTCTGTCTTTGTTATTGAGTAGTGTTTCTTGTATGCAGAAAAATGTTGGAGCTTGTCTGCATATCTAAGCAGCTGAAAGAGTCAGATACAGAAATTTGCACCCAACCAATTAACAAAAGCTGCTGACCCCTGTGGTTGAATTAGGGAAAAGCGGAAAGAACTTGAGAAGGAGGATAACCCTGTAGGAGGACTAGCAGTGTCAATTAACCAGGACCCCTGAGATCCCTCAAACATTGAACCACCAACCAGGCAGCATACACCAGCTGACATGAGGCCCTCAATACATATACTGCAGAGGACTGTCAGTCTTGGTTCAGTCAAAGAAGATACACCTAACCCTCAAGAGACTGGGGACCCAGGAAGATTAGAGTTCTGGTGGGATGGGGGTGAAGGGTAGGGACATCCTTGTGGAGACAGAAGTTATGGGATGTGTAACAGTTAGAGGCTAGACTGGGTGGGGAATACAATTTGGAATTTTAAATAAATAAATATAAAAAGAAAAACCATATGATCATTTTATTAGCTGCTGAAAAACCATTTGACAAAATTCAATATCCCTTCATGTTAAAAGTCTTGAAAAGATCAGGAATTCAAGGCCCATACCTAAACACAGTAAAAGCAATATACAGCAAACCAGTAGCCAACATCAATCTAAATGGAGAGAAACTTGAAACAATCCCACTAAGATCAGAGACTAGACAAGACTGCCTACTCTCTCCCCACCTATTCATTATAGTACTTTATGTCCTCCTCAGAGCATCTAGACAACAAAGGGATTTCAAAGGGATATAAATCAGAAAGGAAGAAGTCAAAATATCATTATTTGCAGATGATATGATAGTACAATTAAGCGAGCCCAAAAATTCCACCAGAGAACTCCTCAACATAATAAACAACTACAGCAAAGTGGCTGGATATAAAATTAACTCAAAAAAAAATCAGTAGACTTCATATACTAAAAGGATAAACAGGCTGAAAAAGAAATTAGGGAAATGATACCCTTCACAATAGTCATAAACAATATAAAATACATTGGTGGTACTCTAACCAAACATGTGAAAGATCTGTATGACAAGAACTTCAAGTGTCTGAAGAAAGAAATTGAGATGATCTTAGAAGATTTAAAGATCTCCCATGTTCGTGGATTGGAAGGTTTAAAATAGTAAAAAATGTCTATCACACCAAAAAACAGTCTACAGATTCAATGACATCCCCATCAAAATCCCAACTCAATTCTTCATCGAGCTAGAAACTATAATTCTCATATTTATTTGGAATAACAAAATACCCAGGATAGGGAAAACTACTCTCAACAATAAAAAAAAATTTGGGGGCAATCACCATCACTAATCTCAAGCTGTATTACAGAGGAATAGTGATAAAAACTGCATGATGTTGGTACAGAGACAGGCAGGTAGATATATGGAATAGAATTGAAGACCCAGAAATGAACCCATACACCTATGGTCACTTGATATTTGACAAAGGAGCTAAAACCATACAGTGGGAAGAAAACCCAACATCAAATCAAGTGGAGAGAAAAAACAATTTCACTAAATTACGGGATAATATAAGGCTTTCCCTTTTATTTTTATCTTTTCAATATAGTTATAAAATCTTAGCTAGCTCAATAAGACAACTAAAAGAGATCAAATGGATGCAATTAGGAAAGGAAGAAGCCCAAATATCACTATTTACATATGATAGTACATAGAAATGGCTCCCAAATTCTACCAGGGAACTCCTACCAGCTGATAAACATTTTCTGCAAAGTGGCTGGATAGAAAATTGACTAACAGAAAAATCACTAAACTTTCTTTATACACATGATAAATAAGCTAATAAATATATTAGAGAAACAACACCCTTGACAATATCCATAAAAAATAGAAAATATCTATGTATAACTCCAACTAAGCAAGTAAAAGGCTTGTATGTGAAGAACTTCAAATAATTTAAGAAAAAAATTGAAGAAAAAAATAGAAGTTGGAAAGATCTTCCATGCTTATGTAGGATTACATAGTAAGCATTATCATCCTACTAAAGAAATCTAGCGATCCAAATTCTCATCAAAATTCTAACACAATCCTTTATAGACCTTGAAAGAATAATTGTCATCTTCCTAAAGAAGAAAAAAACAACAACCAAACAAACAAGAAAAAAACAGGAAAGCTAAAACAATCCTGTACCAAAAAAAAAAAAAAAAAAAAAAAAAAAAAAAAAAAAAAAAAAATCCTGGAGGCATCACATCCATACCTGATTTCAGTTGTACTGCAGAGCAAAATCAATTACAATCACATAGTACTGGCAAAACAAAACAAAACAGAAAGATTGATAAATGGAACCAAATCAAACTTTCAGAAGTAATTCCACATACCTATGGAAACTTGATTTTTGAAAGACAGCAAAGCCATATAATTGATGAAAGAATACATCTTTAGCAAGTGGTGCTTTTCTAACTAGAGGTCTACATTTAGACTAATGCAAATAAATCCACATCTATTACCCTGTACAATACACAAGTTCAAGTGGATTGAAAACCTCAATATAAAACCAGATACACTAACTCTAATAGAAGAGAAAGTGGGGAATAGCCTTTAGTGCATTGACACAAAAGACAACTTCATTAACACAACAACCAACAGCTTCTGCACTAATATAAAAAAATCAATATATGGGACCTCATGAAACTACAATACTTTTTTAAAAACAATAACATCAGCAGCATCACAAACCAGCAGCATACATAGAGGGAAAATATTTTTAGCAATTTTGTATTCAACAAAGGGCTAATATTCAAACTACATGATGACCTCAAGAATCATGAACAAATCAAATAACCTTATTAAAAATGGGGTACATATCTAAGCAGAGAATTCTTAATTTTTATTTGTTTTACATTTCTATTGGTTATTTACATTTCAAACGTTATCCCCTTTCCTAGTTTCTCCCACACAAACTCCCTATCCCTTCTTCACTCCCCCTGCCTCTATGAGGGTGCTCCCCAATCTGCTCACCCACTCTTGCCTCAGTATCCTAGCATTCCTGTATCCTGAATTCTTGACAGAGAAATCTCTAATTCCTCAGAAGTACTTAAGGAAATGTTCAGCATTCTTAGTTATCAGGAAAATGCAAATGCAAATGACTATGTGATTCCATCTTACATTTGTCAGAATGGCTAATGTCAAAAATTCCAGTCAGAGAGGATGTGAAGCAAGGGAAACATTCCTTCATTGCTGATAAGGGCACAAACTTGTGCAATTTTAGAAATTAATTTAGCAGTTTCTCAAACAAATGAGAATATTTTTACCATAAGAGCCACCTATACAACTCCTGGGCATATATTTGAAAAATATTTCTCATCCCATACTTGCTCAACTATGTTCACACTAGCTTTATTTATCATATCAGGAAACTAGAAACAATCTTGATGTCCCTCGACCAAAGAATGGATAAAGAATAAATGATGTATTTACACAATAGAGTATTACTCAGCTATTAAAAACAATTATATCATAAAATTTATAGGAAAATATATAGGACTGGAAAAGGTCATTCTGAGTGAAGTAACTCAGATCCAGAAAGTCAAACAAGGCTTGAAATAGTTCATAAACAGGTATTTGTTTTGAAGTATAAGGTATTCATGATACATCTATACATCTGAAGAAGTTAAGTAATAAAGAGGGTCTAATGTGAGATGATTGAATCTCCATGAGAAAGAGAAATAGATTTAACTTCGTGGGTAGATGGAGGGCAAGTCCTAGGCTTGAGAGGGGGTAAGGGTAGGAACAAGAGTGAAAATATGTGGGGAGCTAAGACTCCTAGCTATCATGGATATGGAACCTGAACTGGCAATCTCCTGTAACCAGGCTAGAATTCCAGTCAAGGGTTGGGACTGGGATACCAACACAGCCACAAAATCTTAAATCAACAATTTGTTTGGCCTACAAGAGGTGCAAGGGTCAAGGGTGGACCAGAATTTGAGGGAAGGGACAACCAATAACTTTCTTGCCTTGAAACCCATGCCATCATTAATCATATTCTGCTATAATTTCAGACAGTATCCTAGCATAACTGTCATCAGAGAAGTTTCACCCATCAACTGACAGAAGCTGATGCAGAGACCCACAGAGAAACAAGAAGCACATTAAGCAGATCTTGGGGAATCCTGTGGAAGTGCTGAAGGAAGAATAGGAAGAAGCCAGAGTGGTCAAGGACTTGATAGGAAAACTTATAGAATCAACTAACTTGGGATCATAGATACTTGATCTACAAACCAGAGAGCATGCAGGGGACAGACAGCCCTCTTCAGTAACAGTTGTACAGCTGTGTCTTCATATGGGATTCCTAAAGCTGGAGCAGGGATTGTCTCTTATTACATTGTCTGCTTTTGGGTCCTTTCCCCCTAACTGGGCTGCCTTGTCTAGCCTCAATAGATTGAAGGTTCCCACTTTTTCTGAGGAGTGGAGGGGTTGATGTGGGGAAGTGAGGGTAAAAAGGGCTTGTTGGAGATGATGGAGGGAAAGCTGCAATCAGATTGTGAATTAAATAGATAACTTAATAGTTAAGTTACAAGTGTGGGGTCAAAGAAACTATACTGTATATTTTTACTGTTAATGCATGGTAGCAGTTCTCTTCAGTTATTCGAAAACTAAATAAGGGCAGATGAAATAATATAGATAAGATGGTAGAGATCTAGAGAAGTGTTGAGAGACTTGACATTCTAAACCAAGGACTGACTAATACACAAACTCTGTAAAACATGGGGAAGAAGTGGCTTCTGAAGTTCTTCTGTGACCTGTCCATGCACATCATGTTTTATAAGGGCTGTTGTACACATACCCAATCACAATACACTTTGTTTTGATAAATAAAATATTTTTAAAGGTAATTAAGTTGAATAATACAATACTTTTAATTTTAATAAAACTAAAATAATAAAAAATGTTTTAGGTGGAGAATAGCTAAAAACACTGTCAGTTATTATTTTAGCAGAAATAAGAATTTTCTATTAAATTGATTAAAAATTACTAAATGTTTATGATGACTAATTTTAAAATTGATAAATCTTGAATTATAGCAGAGAAACTTCTGTGAATTCTTCTGAGAGGTATCTTGATTTGGGTAAGTTGAGTTGGCAATACTCATCTATATCAAATATGATTGATACCATCTGTGTGCTGGGATGGAATCTAGTTGAGCACTAAAATTCATCTGTATTTGAATTCTGACAGTAGATACCACATAACCAGATGCCTTAAACTGGCTCGCATTACTTCTCCAGGTGATGGCCTTTACTCTCTAGATGTGAGATAACTCCTCACTCCTCAAGTTGCTTCTGTGACAGCAACGAACAAAAGAACTAATAGAGTGCTTTAAAAGGAACCAATTAATCTGTAATGGTACAATTGCAGTGTCTGAAACTACTTGTTCAAGCCATACTTTGCTAGAGATTAACTTCAGTATCTTAGTTGAAAATATTGTTCATAAATAATCACATCTAATATAATCATGGACCATGGATATTAATGTTTATTCTAATTATGTGTACGGTATTTTATGTATCTAATATATACAATACAGTATATGTGTGAAAGTTGCCTTAATTAAAAATGATAGTATCTGATGGAAGAAAAGACAATAACTATGACCAATAATTGAGGAATGGAATACATGTGAAATAAAATGATTAAAAACAATGAATTCATGAAACTCTTAGAAATATGAATGGAACTAGAAAATATTGTCCTGAGTGAGGTAACCCAATCACAAAAGAACATACATGGTATGTGCTCACTGATAATTGGATACTAGCCTTAAAGCTCACAATAACCAAGATACAACTCACAAACCACATGAAGCTCATGAAGAAGGAAGAACAAAGTGTGGGTGCTTCGATCCTTCTCAGAAGAAATAACAAAATACTCATTGGAGCAAATAAGGAGACAAAGTGTGGGACAGAAACTGAAGGAGGGGCCATCTGGAGACTGCTCCACCTGGGTATCCATCCCATGTGCAGTAACTGAAGGCAGACACTGATGTGGATGCCAGGAAGTGAATGCTGACAGGAGCCTGATATAACTCTCTGCTTAGAGGTCTCCCAGAACCTGACATATACAGAGGCAGATGCTCACAGTTAACCATTGAACTGATCATGGGGTTCCCAATGGAGGAGTTAGAGAGAAGACTGAAGGAGCTGAAAAGGTTTTGACCCCATGGGGAGAGCAACAATCCCAACCAACTAGAGCTCCCAGTGTCTAAGCCACCAGCCTGGGAGCACATAGGGAGGAACCCTTGGCTCCAGCTGTATATGTAGGGAAGGATGGCCTTGTTGGGCATAAGTGGAAAAGGAGGTCCTTGGTCTTGTGAAGGTCGGATGCCCCAGTGTGGGTGAATTCGAGAGTGGGGAGGTGAAAGTGGGTGGGTAGAGGCACATCCTCATAAAAGCAGGAGGATAGGGGATGGGATAGGTGGTTTCTAGGTGGGGGAGAAATGGGTAAGGGGATAACATCTGAAATGTAAATAAAATATCTAATAAAAAAAGAAATAGGAATCAAAATGATGGCAAGCACAAGGGAGGGAGAAAATGTATTATTATAATACCTAAAACCTCTCTTCTTGATCTAGAAATTATTCTATGTCATCAAAAATTTAGTTAAAGTCTTCATATTTATGTAAAGTATACTTAACCACAGTGTATACAATAAAACTGTCTTTCAGTTACTGGCTAAAATAATATTGTCACTCCTAAATTTTACGCAGCTGCATATATTTGGAGTTTGATGTAAATACGTTTAAAAAAGTAGAATTTTTTCTTTCTATCTCTTAAGCAGATTTCTTTTTCTATTGCTTTAACTTTTACAAAAGATGAACTTTACTTTCCAAATTCATTCATTGTAGTAGACCTTGCCATTATTTATCTTGAAAATATCATCATCCTTTCATTTCATATAAATTAATCCATGGATACCTTGGATATCAGTACATGGAGTATGTTTAAGAAGCTACAGTGTAATGAAAGCTTTAGTATTGAAGAGGATAAAGCAGGATTGTTTTAAGTTATTTATTAAAACATAGTTGTATTAGTAGTTAAACATTTAAGAAGTGAGAACTTTTCTTACCTGGATTCACAATGTTGCTACATAAAGGTGAAACTGATTTTCTCTTCATATTAATAGATAGCCTTTTGTTATTTTCTGTACTCTGCAATAAAACACCTTTTGGAATTATCTTGTATTGATGTAATGATCACAGGATAGATAAATCATATGAAGTTACAAATAATAAGCCTCTTAAACTACTTTTGAGCTCCTAAGAGAGATTAATTTGTCATTTTAAGTAAAAAAAAAAAATGCTCTGAGAGAAATTTAGGCACTAAACAAAACCAGGCATAGATCTACACTAAACTCAAATCTACAGAGACAGTTGCCATTTTAAGAATGATCCTCTGGTCCTCAGAAAATCTGGAGGTGGTGTCATGACCATTCACTAAGAGATATTTCAATGCAAAAGGAGCAGAACCAAATATTCTAATTCCTTTAAAATTATATGGTTATATCATATTAATTAACTCATATTAAGTAATAAAAGTTACTAAGTCATGGATGTTCCTGAAGCATAGAATTGTGCACTGCTTTTTAGTCATTCTTATTTTATTACGTATTTATAATTAGTTTTAGAAATATACCATATGTAAAAACTAGAATCAAACAAAGTAAAATGAATCATTTTTGTTTCCACTATTCCTGTGACTGAAAGAAGATATTTATTATATAACAAAATAATTTGGAAATATTCAGTCATCAAAATGATTTAAATCAGTTTATTTTGATTATGTATCATTGTGTATTGTTTCTTTCCTTAGCCTCATAGAAGTTAAAGTTAAGAAAATTCTTCACAACTATAAAGGCAGAATCTGTAAAGTACTTGAAGTGAGATCTTGAAACCTGATTTTGGGTGTCAAATCCTCAAGTTTAAGCCTAGATTACTTCTGTATTCGCAGCACTAGAAAGATGGCGAAAGGTAATACCCAGAAGTTATTGGCAAGACAGCCTAATCAAATAGGAAACCTCCAGGCTCAAGCAGAGACCATGACTAGACATAAACATGTGAAAGCTAATAGTGGAAGATACCAGATGTTCACCTCTGGCCTGTAGATACACATATACATTTAAAACTACACACAAATATACATGCATACAAAATTGGTACCAACAATACATTTAAAAGAATAGATAAGAATTCTGATTAAGCTCTTTTATGGTTGAGGATAATGAAAAATTAATGTTTGTGCCTCAATTTTTGAGCTCCATGTAAGTGAATTACACGAGTCTGAACTGTTGTGTACAATTTGTTTCAATGCATAGAATCAGAAACTGTATTTTATCCTGTACATTATCTTTTGACAATTTTGTTAAGAATTTTTGTGAGTTTATATATTTATGAAATGTATGTGTATATGTGTGGCTTTATATATTTGTGGGAGAAGTGCATGTACTTATGTACCCATGCAACTATGTATAATTGTGTGTTGATGTCTGTCAAGAACAAGTTTGGTTGTGCCGCGCCAACCCTGACCAGCAGGAATTAAGACACGGAACAACCTGTTCCTTCTCACAGCAGTTTACTCAGGATGCTTAGCAGTTGGTAGTCAAGATGGCGAGCCCGCGATCCCTTCCGGGCACAGCTTATAAACCCAGCCAGGAGCCCATGAACTCATGCCATGTGCACCATACAGCTGAGGTCACTAAACAGCAAAACAAGCTATGTGGGATAAACAATATATTTATCAGAGTGTGCTTCAGCTGTTATAGGCTTTTGAAAACCAAGTCCTTCATCGGGGTATATGGTTCCAGATAGCTGCAAAGTTGATTTAGCCGCTTTCTACTAAAGTCGGCTCCCCTCCCAACATTTGGTGTAGAGAATCTTTTTAAATCAACTTTCTGTCCTATAATCTGAAGCAAGGTAATTAGAATAAAACTCGGAGCTTCTGTAGCATTGTTTTCCCTTGTGGATTCTTTACAAACAGGAGAGTTTTAGGTGGACTGTAATACCTACTGTATTAGTCATGTTTCTCTGGAGTAACATAACTTTTAGAAGGAATCTCTGCCTACCTTAAAGATCCAAATTAGAAGTTGATCTCCCTTTTTCTGGGCACTGGGGCACATGCCTTTAATCCAGCACTTGGAAGACTGAGAGGTAGGTGGATCTCTGAGTTAGAAGCTCTTTGGTCTACAGAGTAAGTTCCGGGATATACAAGATTACACTGGGAAACCCTGGCTTGAAAACCCAAAACCAAAACAACACACACACACACACACACACACACACACACACACACACACACACACACACACAAACAAAACAAAACAAAAAAAACCTAAGTCTCTCAGTTGAAGTGATTCATTAAGAAAAAAAAAATCACTTGCACATTAAGTAAAGTCTTTCAGATTTTACTTAATTTAGATGTAGTCAGGTTGACAACCAAGAATATCAATCTCATCTACCCAAACTTTTAATATTGTTTTGGGGACCTGAATCTTTTTTCTTGGCAAGCATTTTGACTGATGAACCATCATTTCCAAAACACCTACTATGGATAATATTCATATTTTTTCAAAATTGAAACAAATGTAGAATAATAAATACCAACACAAATTAATATAGTTGGTACACTTCTTCAAATCTGAATATTGTAAACTGAATGTATTTCCATTGGATAAATGTACCATATTGTCCCTATATATTGCTTTAATCATTTCCATATCTAATATCCTGTTTATTCATTTTTCTTTCCTTTATATTCCTTTCATTGATAACTGAACTTTGATAATTGCATGTTCAAATATTCACTGACTATCATTTTGACATTTTTCATTTTTTAGTTAGATGGATGTATTACTTTAACAGAGATAAATAAAATATTATGAAGTCTTTTTATATCAGTGTCTTCTAACTGCCATTTCAGTCATTTCCAATTTTTAGTAATTATTGTCCATTTGTGTGATCATCTGTTAGTCTAGTGCACACAGCAATTATAAATTTGACATTATTTATGATAATTTGCTCTTACATGTACATAAGGTTTCAAAAGCAAGAATTTGTCTTTATGACTTTCACCAGAATATTTAGCACAGGACTTGCAACTAATTAATTGGTAGAGAAAAGAAATGAAAAAATTATTGAGGCTTAGTTTTTACACTATATGGAGAATGTGTGTATTATTCAGGGATTTTTAGAGTCACATTATGGAATGAATCTGTCTTGTACACACACAGCAACATACAAACACACACATACACACACAATATATATATATATATATATACATATATATATATATATGTGTATATATATATATATATATATATATATATATAGAGAGAGAGAGAGAGAGAGAGAGAGAGAGAGAGAGAGAGACAGAGAGAGAGAGAGACAGAGAGAGACAGAGAGAATTTATTAGAATGACTGCAATACAAGTAATCCAACAATCCAACGATGGCAATTTATGAATGGAAAGTCCAAGAATCTAGTATTTCCTCAGCCCCAAGAGATTGGGTGTTTCATCTGGTCTTCTGTAGAAAGTTGGGATCCTAAGAATTGGGCTGTAATGGATGTGGTGGCAAAGTAAGCGCAAGCAGGTGAAGAAGAAACCATCCCTTACTTTCATTGTCCTTATTTAGGCCTCCTGAATAAGGTATGGCCCAAATTAAGGGTGTCTTGAGATTAGAATTCAAGACCTGTGTCCAACCAGATTAAAAGTGTGCACTGTGCCACCTAAATATCTTGATCAAAACCCTGTGTCTTCCAACCTCAAGATCTAGATCAAAGGCAAGTTGTCTTCCTGCCTCAAGATATGAATTACAGGTGTGCCCTCCAATTCTGGATTATAGTTCATTGCAGATATCATCACTTTGAAAACTAAGAATAGCCACCATAGCTTGTATAACTTTTATACTTGGATTAATGTTTAAGGAAATTAATCTTTATACTTTTTGGGTAACTAATGTACACTCATGTATCTCTATATGCTGTGTGGATAACAAACCCTTAAGGCATTTTGTGCTTTTTTTTTTACTTCTGATGGGAAATAGGTATGTGAGTGGTAGGCCATTTTTGAATAGGGTTAGATGATATTTATTTGTCAAACAGATAACAGTGATGAATACTAATTAATAGAGCATATTTTTTAAAAAAATAATTGATTTCTTATATTTATGCTATTTTATTTTTTTTGAATTTTTTTATTAGATCTTTCATTTACACTTCAGATACCATCCCGTTTCCCCATTCCCCCCCCCTTAGAAAACCCCTATCCCATGCCCCCTTTTCCTTTTTGCATTTATATATTTTTTTAAGAAATGTTAATCATAGGCTTTATAAGTTTGGTATTGTTCAATCAGAGGTGTAACTCACTACCCAACCTAGATATATCAACTATCTTTGACTGGTGGAGATACATGAACATCTGCTTCCCTGTCTCCCCCCTCTATCTCTCTTTCATCACCTAGCTTCTCCTCTCCTTCTTCTTCTCCTCTTCTTACTCCTTTTCTTCCTCTCAGTACTCCTCCCACCTTAGCTCCTCCTACACATCACCCTTCCTGTTAAAAGGAAACTTTTCTCTCAAAATACAATTAGAGCATAATTATGCCTATTTGTACCAGTGAGGTACAAGATAGTCCTAATACCCAGTCCATCCTTTTGTTGACTAACCAGCACCTCTGTCATCTATCCTAACTAAAACACTTAGTTCTGAACCTGGCTTTTTCCTTGGCTTTAGGATGAATGTCAGCTGATGACCATACACTCAGATCTTTTCTCTCAAAGTAAATAGCTATAAGTTTTCAAGCCCATCAGAAATCCAGAATGACTGAGTTGACTATAATTGTGGGAAGCACAAAGCATAGCTTCTAAAACTTAGCCAGTTTATAGAGACCTTTGAACACCTGGACACTCGCTCTACTTCAAAACGTTGGAGCATCTGTTTTTCTGCCTTCTGGCCCAGGATCATCTGACAGACCTTAGTGCTGCAGAATTATTAAGGGCTGATTACTCTGTCTAGGCAGATATAATCAGTCGACTATTCTTCAAGTGTGTCCTTTTCTGGACAGTAATTTGTCTGTAGAAGGAAAGTGGCAATTCTTGCCTAGTGGCTGTCTCACCACAACTGGAGTAACTCCAAGGATGCTCAATTTCTTCTTAGAATTTAACATAGGAAGCTGTCCGGAGCAGACAGGTCTCTAATGAAAATGAACATTAATACTGAAATGTTTGTCATGTCAATTCTAAGGATTTCTGATGTTTTGAAAACCAGCTATCCATGTAAGGTAATCTGGACTGTTGCCTGTTAACTCCACTCAGCTATTTCTAAATAAAACATAGATAACACCCTTATAATAAACTCCAAGTCATGAATTTGCTATAGTCCCTTAACTCACAGGCTGACCATCTCAAATCAGTTAAAAAAGTTAAAGAAGGACTGGGTCTAAGCTTTGTATTCCCTGGGTGGTGGGGGAAATATGATAAGGGGATAAAATTTGAAATGTAAATATTATATCCAATAAAAGAGGGGAAAAATACAAAAGCGGTTAGAACCAACATTCTTAATAAAATGTCAGCCCTCTTTAAAAAAAAAAAAACAACTATCTTGATACTAAAATTTGTTTTGAGAATTGTATATTGCAGAATGATCAGCCTTGGTGTATCTACTCAACAAGCAAGCTGGGCAGACCTGCTCAAACCTCTGAGGTCCGTGAATTCCATCTGGAGGCAGCGAAGACACAGCATCAGAGGATTGTCAACTTGCTCTCCCCCCCACTCCTCTTCTAATATCTCAACGCCCATAATCAGCTTGAAGAAGCTAATGATGAGTCAGGGCCCCTATTCCCTGGGCATGGGGACTAAGGTGGTAAATGTTGGGCTGTCTCCCTAAAGAAAAGTAGTGGTTTTGTCGGAATAGAGAGGATTAGCTAGGGTTTATTGCATAGCCATAACCTATTAGTAGAAATCTGTATAATTAATATCAAGATGAAGATATAAATTCTTAAATGGCACCAATTTACTTTGTTTACAAATTTTAAGGTTTTCATTGGCATGAGCTTCTTAGTGATATAAGAGTGAGATGAATATTGTTACTCTCATGCTATTTTATAACTTAGAAAACACTATTCTATATTCTATCATATTTAGGGTGCCTTCTACTGTCTAAATATATATTTATATGATATTTGCTTCCTCTTGCTTCTGTTAGCCTTCTAACATACAATTAAGATGTGGCAGCAGTATAATTAGTTTCTAATTTTTGTCTTCACATGTCCTAGAAATTTTAACTTCATAGGTGTCTTTACCTGCCAAAAAAACCTCTAATTTTTTCATTTTGATTATGAGCTTTTAGAACATCAATTATAAAATATACTCTGACTTGAAATTTCTGAAGAGTTTTGATCAGTTATTATCTAAAATAAAGTAAGTTTTTACCTAATTCTACAAAAGTGTTCTACACATGAGCTTATGGTGTTTTGGTTTCTAAATGTCTTAAGACATTTTTTACACTTCTAAGACTCTGTATTAATTTAATAATTATATAGTTATGAATATATAAATTTCTCTATTACTCATTTTACACAGCTGCAAAAAGGAGAAGTTGATTAAGCAGCATCAGAAAATAAAGTATCTACATCAGGAGTCTGATGCCTATTTTTTTGTTTTACACTCTTTCCGTTTTTATTTGTTTGTTATTTACCTAGGTCCCACCTAGCTTGTACTGTGGAACCTAAGTAGGGGTGGTGAGGGAATAAAGAAAAGGCAGGGACAGAAACAGAAGTACAAGAAAGCCGGGATTGGTGAAAATGTATGAATATTGTTGTGTGGTATCTAGTAATCCTAGCAATCTAGAACCTTAGTTTGTTTATTCTGTATAGCATATCCAGCCAGATACATGTTCTCTGTAGAGGAGAACTTGTCTGCTATAAAGATTTGAGGGGGTAGGTGCTGTAGTAACCAGTTTTTGTCCACACTATTTGGTCTTTCATAAACACAAATTTTTAGACTCGCAAGAAGTTTGGTGTACTGAGTGATATCTTTCGATAATTGAGATACCAACTAATGATCGGCCTCATATTTTCAAATCTTAGTTTGCAAAGATAGAAATGATGCATAGAAGCAAATGATTTTAAATATTTAAAAGATAGGAGAATAAGTTACTGGATTGAAAACAGAAAACTAAACAAACTAAAAGATTTCACTTCAGCCAAACATTATTTTCAACCATCAAAGGCTTGCAAGGAAACCTAAGATATTTAGAGATCAATGTTATAAAATATTTACAGAATAGAAGCATATATCAGCTCAAAATTTACAATCTTAAAGAGCTTAGGTGATATATATATATATATATATATATATATATATATATGTTTGAATGTGCTGGTTTTCTAGATTTGTAAAAAAAAAAAAAAAAATGAAAACAGCAACAACAACAAAATAAAAATCCTGGAAAAGGTATGGTGTATAAGATTCTCAAGGAGAGTGTGATATTATTAGCTTTGAAGACAATCGTGGCTAAGGGTACTTAAAACTCTAGTTTCTATGAAGCAATAATATTCAGTCAGTCTAAGTTGATACATTTGTGTGATCAGTGGATTGTCATTTCTGGACTCTATTATGCATGGAAGTAAAGCAGGGATTTAGCTTAGCTTCTCTTTTGGGGAAGCAAAATGCAGTCAGAATTACTGCCTGAAATTCTTAGAGTCTAGCTGTGGTACAGAATGGAATTCAATATCATATACTATCAAATCAGAGGACATAAACTTCCATTTTGATTCTGGAAACAATGGCACTGAAAATTTTAAGACAGCAAAATGTGAGGCAGTAGAAGTGGCTAGGGCTTGTTACAGAGATTTTCAATCTGTGGGTCACAAACCCTTGGAGGTTTCATATACATCTTTATATTATGATTCATAGCAGTAGCAGAATTACAGTTATGGTATAGCAACAAAATAATTTTATGTTTGGAGTAGTACCCAAAACACTAGGAGCTGTATTTAAGTTTGCAGCATTAGAAATTTTGCAAGCCACTGAGTTAGGTAAATACACTGTTCTTGGAGAGTATAAGAGTTTATTTAGATCCCACTATCTAAATGGTGGTTCATGGTCATCTGTATCTCCAGTTAGAGGGTCAGATGCCCTCTTCTGACCACTGCCACCATCATGCATTCGTGTGGGATACACACACATACATACAGAATAACACCCATACAATAAGATAAAATAAATATTTCCAAAAAAGTTCTTAAAAAGTGCTCAATGTTCTTCAATTTTTTCCTAATTACACTATCTTAAAAAATTCTGTGTTGACTTTTATGAATTTAAAATATATTTGAGGGATATGCGAAAGCAAAGAAGTTGTACACATTGGTGGGATCCTCACTAATCTTTGAACATAATTATTCTTTGCATAATTACTAGATTATGTTAAGCATATCTACATTTTCAAGCACTTTTCATTTCTTTAGGATGAAAACACCAAAAATAATTTATTTTTAAATATAAACTACATTACTCTTATCTGTACTAATTATGACCATTAAAACAGTATCTAGATATTTTGATCTACGTATTACTTAATATATAATGATCTTCCTTTCACCTGCTACCCTCCCCTGTCTCACCTCACCTCTCTAAGTGACTCTGCTCTCACACACCAAGTCCATTACTAAGATTCCAGTTTGAGCTAGCAGTGCTTGTCTTTGTGTGCTTGGTTTATTTTTCTCAACATAATGATCTCTCATTTCCTTTATAATGTCATAAATAATAAAATTTCATTTTTGATCCTTGAAAACTACTATGTAGTAGTTCTTTAATTCAGATAAAATTTTCATATGCACTTTATGTTATTAACTTATTGAGTAAATGATACTGATTTTATCCTTTAGCTTTGCAGGTAAATTTCAAAGTTATTTCTTTATTAACTTGCAGCATCAACATTTTAACCTAAAATTTTATGGTTTTGACAAATGTTCTATGTTTTGTATATCTTATTGGTACCATTGTATATTTATATAGTGAGATATATTTTAGTGGTTTCTAAATTATTTTCTACTGCTATGGCATTATTTGACTTTAACTCATTCCTATCTGAACTTTATGTATATTTTAAAGAGCATTCCATTTTTTCTGTTTCAAACATATTATCTAAGTATTTATAAAACACATTTAGATATTACAAATAATTTAAAAATTTAACGTATTTATTCAAGAAAGCCAAAAGCCAAACAGAGTAAATTATCCTCATAGGAAAATTAATGTTTTGGATCTTCCGGATTTGTAATTCCACAAAAAGACTATCCCTGCTCTGACACATTAGTTTTCAAGTTTGGCAACTTTTGTATAAAGATAATTTTAAAGCATATTCTTTTGTGTTAGACTCTCCTGTTCGCATCTTGCTTCTGAGACATACCAATATATTCTATGAGGTTGTGTTTTCTCCTTTCACAGTTATGTTACTGTCTATTATACATATATAAAAGTCCCACCTGCCTATTTACATACTTTTCTGTGGATGATAACTAGCCTATCTTGATAACATTTCTTTAAGAAATATACAGTTGCACCTGTGAGAAATAACACTAGTATTGGCATTATTTTAGCTACAAATATACCTTTAACATGAAGTTGCTTATCATCTGTATTATGTGTATACATATGTATAGTGGACCAAGAAAATTTAAATTGTATGCATCAACTAAAAACTTTTCAACAAAGTATGAATCCTCTAATAACTTCACACATGTTGAACATTTTCTGCTTACTAGTTTTTCTCTTGTTTTGTCATTTAAAACTTTGAAATAGATAGATGAAAATAGGTTTTAAATTGTACTTCTATAATTCATAAGGAGACCCAACACTATATCTCTATCTCTACCTCAACCTATTGCTTTCTTGCTTTCTCTCTCTCTCTCTCTCTCTCTCTCTCTCTCTCTCTCTCTCTCTCTCAATAATATATATGTGCATGTGTACATATATATGTACATATATGTGTATGTGTACATATATATGTATATAATTCTTCTTCTTCTTCTTCTTCTTCTTCTTCTTCTTCTTCTTCTTCTTCTTCTTCTTCTTTCTTCTTCTTCCATTTATTTTTTTACAGTCTAGTGGCTACCTGCCTCTTGGTCCTCCCTCTCACACTTTCTCATCCCATTCCTTCTCCCGGTCTTCAAGAGGATATATATATATATATATATATATATATATATATATATATATAAAACCTCACAGTATCCAAAATATATTTGTGGTGGAATTTGCATATTTTAGATATTAGAGTCTGACTTGGCAAGTAAAATTTTCCTATTTGTGAGTTGTCATTTCACCTTTATAACATCTTTGATGCACAAAATTTTATATTTTGATGAAACCAACTTTCTGTTTTTCTTTGAATACCATGATATTAGTAACTATAAGAGTTTAATATGATTCTCTTATATTTAGATTTTAAATATGTTTTGGGTTCTTAGCTCCTTTGTAGGATGAAGCGGTAGCCTGATTTAACCTGAATTATTTTTATCACTTATTCAAAAAGACTATTTTGCCTATCAAATTGATTTAGTATTCTACAAAAGTTGACTGTATAAAAGCATAAGATGAATTAGCAAGATTTGTGTGTATGTGTATGTTTGCCACCACACAAGATAATCTGTCCCTATATTCTTTTATAGAAAACAGAATAGAATATTCTCTGACTTTTATTCTGTATGAATGTCAATAATTTCATATATCCAGTAAGGATATGCATTTTACTTTGATTCGATTTGCACATCAATTACAAGAGTTGGTATTTATATTCTTTTTTAAGAGTGCATTGCCATTTTACATCACAAACATGTGTGAAACATATGTAAAATACATGTGGATGCTAATGATAGAAAAATTAATCATCAATTATCATACAACATAAAGTGTCAATCAGTTCTAAATTATTAAGATTTTATAATTTTTCTCAATTTAAAGTAATTCTTATTGTCCACCACAAATATGCTTTCATATCAGCATGCCATTTTAAGAGTTATATTATGAATTTGTGGTATACTGTGAGCTTTCTCATGCTTACTAATTTTGACCTAAGAGTGGTAATTTTATTTGGTCAACTCTAGTGCCATTACACATGCATCATTTAGGTTTGTTTACATCACAAAATGAT
The DNA here is from genome assembly GCF_011762505.2 of Arvicanthis niloticus. Taxonomy (NCBI): domain Eukaryota; kingdom Metazoa; phylum Chordata; class Mammalia; order Rodentia; family Muridae; genus Arvicanthis; species Arvicanthis niloticus. Next base: position 6,498,928 of record NC_047668.1, on the reverse strand, counting down.
GTTTAGTTTTGCACATTTTGGTACTGGTTGTCCCTAAGTTATTTTCATAGAAAACCAAAATAAAATGATATTTTATGATATTTATTTTATATTTCTCATGACTGTATCCAACATAAGAGTACAATTAGTTCAGAATTAGTTGTCAAAAGAGCAGTTCAACCAGCACCTTACTTTCCACAAAGCAAATTCTCTTGCAGATGGATAGACTAATTTTTCACAAAATAAATGAACCTTGAGTGTTTTCTTTTTGTATGTGTCTGTGACAGGTCTTGCAAATTCATGTGTTCCTGCAAATTTTAGTTTCTATTTTTGTTTGTTTGTTTTCTTTTATTGTTTTTTACTCTGTAATACAATGTGAAGCTATTACTCCACTCATTGAATTCTTGGGTTGGATCTGCTTTTGGTTGAGAAGAGTACCCATGGGCTTCTTTAATGACATGTAAATTGGGAGTGAAGATCATTTGCAAGGAGCTCTGGGATCTTTCTTCAGTACAATTAATTAAGTATAGTTCACAGGTTTTGACATAGAGATTGCCTGATCATTTAGGCATCTTTCAGATTTGCGGCAGGTTATTTAACTGTGTCCCAACAGAGAGTTTTCAGGCTTTTGAAGTTCCAATGATTCTCCTTTACTGTAAACTTATTTTATAAGAAATTAAGACTTTTTTTAAAAAAATTGAATATTCGATCTAGGTGATGAGGAGATCTTACAATATTCTTATCTGATACCTAATTTGTAAATAGTGTGTATTATTTTACATTTTAATGAATTTCTTTTAAACACCATAGACAGTTTTAGTAGAGACAAAATAACAAAACCCTCATGACTGAACTAAATCTAATTATCTTAGTGGCCTTATTCCCAATATATCAGATGTTATGGCTTCACTCTATGAAATTTGTAGTAAAAGAAAAATAAAACTTAGTCCAAAACAGCTGAGTCCGAGACTGATGGACCATGAAATACCAATGACTTGTGAAGAGGAATAAGAGTGGCTTCTAAGTGAATGATTATATGTGAGAACCAGCCACACCTGTTTCCATTATCTTGGCAAATGGACTGTGGTGGTTTCTAAAGGTCATTCATATATTGTAGAAAACCATGTGCTACTGTACATAGCACACAGTACAGCAGGAAAAATAATCTCTGCCTGTCAGAGAGTTGTTTTTCTTTCACTTTAAATTCAGTTCTATACTTTCACACAAAAGACACAAATGTAAGATTTGTAAAAGTTGTCAGCTTACAACTTGTACAGAATCACCATGTAGAACCTTCTGCAGCCCAGCTATTATATTACCTTGATAATTTAGTGACTTACAGTAAGTACTCATGCAGACACATTTGTGAGGTTAGTTCAGCATCAGTAGATGCAATGGAATAATGATCTACAGGTATTGGTAATACACCTAAGCTTTCAGTATACTAGAGAATATTCTCTTTGACATTTTTAAAGATGAATGAGTTCTGCCCCTAGATTAATCATGCTGTTAGGGATTAAATAATTCATATATATTGTTCATTTTTTGAAAAATTTCTTATAGACCAGAAGTCTCATAACTTTACCAAATTAAAAGAGTTTAACTGTAAAATATGACCATTTCAGAGGTCTCTCTGAGTGCTTACGTCAGACACTATGAAGATCTAAATATGCTACAAAAATTCTGAAGTCATCAATTCTAACAAGACATACGTATAAGGGGCATATTCTCTAGAGCAGTGGGTGTCAACCTTCCAAATGCTGTGACCCTTTAATACTGTTCTTCAGTTTGTGATGACCTACAACCATAAAATTATTTTTGTCACTATTTTATAACTACAATTTTGCTACTGTTATAAATCATAATGTAAATATTTAGTATGCAAATATCTGATATGTGACTCCTGTGAAACAGTTGTTTAGCTTTTAGTGGGTTGAGAATCATTTTAATACCAATATGAGAGTTGTACCTCAAAACACCACAGCCTCTAACTTTAAAAGGCAATACGTTCTATTTTTTTATGAATGTGGTTTGAGTCTTAAAAGAGACCAAGCAAACCATCTGTTTTATTTAGTGTTAGTGACACATAGAACACACACTTTTCCTCTCATTATAAATGGAAAATTGTACTATGACCATGGCCAGAAACACCAGCAACTGTCTGAAAAGAAAATTTCCTGACATTTGATATCTCTTTTGTTTGTTCAAAGTCATTTACTGCTAAATTATAGGAGGTATTAATGATGTCTCTCTTTCAGTGACCTATCAGTGTGTAGATACCAACATGGTGCAGTGGGATACTACCTTTTGAGATACTAAGTCAAACTAAAATAGGACAAATTTAATGGTCACAGAAAATGTGAAGGAAAAAGAGATAATAGAGGTCTTGTGCCTTCATTACAAGTTGGAATCCAACTGTTGTTTGATGCTCTCTATGTACTGGAAGAGAGCAGAATCTTTTGGCAATTTGATGGCTGCATAATAGGTGCCAGGGGTGATGATAATTGCTCCTATAAAAAGAGTACATCTGGAACAGCAATTGGAGTGATCATCAGATTTTATGTGTTGTCTCTCACTCCTACCATGCCTGTCTTTGTAGGCCAAACACCACACACACACACACACACACACACACACACACACACACACACACAGGCACGCACACACATCAAACAGATTTCTGATAGAAATAGCTGCTGTCCCCTGATTTTGGCCCTTTTCCTAGGAATGTAACATGGAATGTATAGATTAATTCCTTCTGAAGAGAAGGGTCAGATTTAAATGCTAACAGTTAATTCTCTTTAAGCACTGTATCCACTGTGCAGAAGACTCATGTCTAAACCCCAGAGGTTGTGAGATAGAATGTGGGGAAATTTTGGCTCTTACAAAAGAAGTAATCAATGAGTTTTATTTCTAGTTGTCCATCTGAGTTCTATTAAACAGAAGTATTTGTCTAGAGTGAGGCATCTTTGACCTTAAAACTAGATTTTCACAAAATCAAATGAAACGACTTAATAAACTTTCCATAACTACCAGTAATACTGTTGCTAATGGTTGTTTTTTTCACATTTTTCAGTATTTCCTTAAATGGCCACACTCTATTCCCGTTTTATATTTGCTGGCTTCACCAAAACACTCTACCAAAGGAGTCAGTCTACCACTCCAAACTTTGCTTTGTTCAGTACCTTTTTGCCAAATATGTTTTATGGACTTTAGAGTCACCATCCAGGATTCAACCACAGAACTCCAGAATCAATGCAGGCCTGGTACAAACTCTAGACTCCTATAAATGGAAGTCCTTTTTTCTTCATATACTCTAATGATATGAATTAGATGAAGAAAATTGAAACCAGTCTAACTAAGTACTTTTATGAGGTACTTTGATAAGTCTTAACCACTGGAGGAGCATGTTCCTAGCTACCAGTGGTAAATATCAACAACCAATAAAGAATATCAGACTTTTTTATTTTAAATCATTCCATTAAGAATTAGATGCATCATTTCCAACACACTCCCCTGAGGGTGAATCACAATGAATGAGTAAACAGATTCAAGAAGTGACTTTTGCTGATGCTGCAACCTTGAATCAACATTGGAAACTGAAGGAGAGTGTAGAATCAGCTCCGAAAAGTGGCTGATAAAAATCTTCTCGGGGCTACAACCTTATCAGCCAGGAAAATGGAAAGAAAAGTCTATAAATTGCTTTTTATCTTTCAAATATCAGTTGTCAGACTTTGAGTTTGGAATCATATTTTACAATTGGGTTTCTCAAAAACAGAGCCATATCTGCTTCTCTGCCTTAGCTGTTTGCATTTTATTGTCCATTACTGTTCTACACCACAAGGTTATTTTCTGTGAAATCATAAAAGTGAAAATATATCCATATAAATCTGGTGTAGAATCAAATCCATTATGGAAAGGATAATAGGTCAAAAATTTAATCATAAGTAACCTCTATGTCAAGTTCAACTGACAATTAAATTAAAAATGATTAGATGTCAGTGGTATAAAGTTATCTGCAGGAATGAATAATATACTCCATTTTACAGAAAGGAAAAAAGGCAAATATAATCTTAACAACTTACATTCTGTGAAAGAAATAAAGACCTGTTCTAAATATTTATCTTGAATATTTTCCCATTAACTAGCATTGGGAATAGTTGCTAAGGTAGAGAATCATGAGTTAAAATGTGTCATTTAAATTGTAGATTGCAATATAACCTATCTTCAGTCAAAATATTTTCCCTTTGTTTGAATAATATTTTTCCAGACCAGTATTTTTTGTAGCCCAAGTGGGTCTCCAATTTGCTATCTTCCTACCTAAAAATAGGTGAAATTACATATAGTACTGCATGACCCAAGGTCTGATATTAATTTTTTTGTAAAACCTTATTATTTTAATTATTATACATGCTATTTATTTAAACTGCAAAGGCTTTAAAGGCAGATAGAATTAAGTTTCCTAGAGCAAATTCTCTAAGAAAAAGAACAGAAAATGCTCCTCTATTTTCAATGTGAGATTAATTTTAAAGTTTCTAAAATTGTATTTATCATTACAGATTAAAAAAAAACACAGAGGAATATATTGTGATTAATAATATTGTTAAAACACAGTCTTAGATATACATGTAACACAGGAAAAATAGTGCAAAATAAGCATGTAAACAAGCACGTAAGTCTATTAAACAATAGATCAGGATTCCCTGACCTTGATAATCATAAACATGTGCTCTTATTTTTACCCCGAATCTTCTCTCCTTCTATTCATTTTTCTAAGTCAAATGATGACTCTACTGTCTGGCATGAGATAAATAGAGGCATTTTGTTTGCTTTTTTTTTTTTTTTTATTTACACAGTCTTTCTTCTTTGTGGACCCAACATTTGAATGAAATTAAAGAAAAAAAAAAAACAATTGAAGGTTATACTACTGTGAAAATCGACTGTCTCACCATGGACCCCCAAAAGCAAAGAACAGGAAAAGAACAAGAGATTAAAATTTGCAAAATTGTGAACTGAAATTCACATTGTTCTTTAAATAATGACATTCTGGGGTTTTGTTACAATATTGGAAGCTCATAACAATTTATTTTTGTTTTTTCCATATTTGTACCTCATTAAAGTAATTAATATACAGATATTTCATAATGGCATGTAATATGGATGATCTTTTTTAGGAAAACTAATGTAGAGAGGTTTTGGTTATAGTTTTGTCTCTAAACAGATATTAGTATTGAAGACTTGTTTTCATCATTGCCAGAGTGAGGATTGTACAAGCATAAAAAACAGTCTTTCTTTTCCACAACATATATTATTTTCAGCCATCACTGACAAGCCAGAAGTACTTGAGAAAGAAAAGAGATAAACACAAACTCTTTCATGTTTGTGTTTATCCACAAACTAATAAATACATACTCTTATTTCCTTAGAATAAGAATGATTTATTCAATAAGTCATTCTTAGCATTTACATTTTAAAATGCTATTTAAATGAAATATAGCCAGAAGAGGATAAGCTGCCATGTGCTCTTTTTGTTTCAAGTGTTTCCATATCAAACATTTGTGAATTGAACAGCCATCAGTCTATTGGATTCACTCTTCAACTTCACATCAAACGTTCATTATCCTGTTCAATTTTAATCCATCCCCATTTCTCGTGTTTGGCCAAATGTTATATATACCAAATTATTTCATAATTATTCAATGTCACAGTGTAAACTGTCACAGAGTAAACTAATAGAATATAAGAGTACAGCAATCTAATCCAGAAATATGGCTAATATATCTTTGATATGGTGTGGAATTTTGATGATGTGGATTCTAGATTTTGTAATATAAGAGATAAACTTGGAAAGGGAAAAAAATCAGCTGTATTTCAAGCAGTGCTTTAATCCTAGCTCTAGATTACAAATTGAAAATGGCATCAGTGAGCAGCCTCCTGGAAGAAAATGATCTTAAATCTATGATAGCAAAAGTAACAATTTTCTGTCTATCAATAAATTCATAGCAAATCTTGTGAAAATAAACGAATGGAAGCAGACCTAATCTACAGAACAATTTCTCCTCCTAGATCCTTGCTGTAGCATTACCATTGACAGAGAGCATTATTCAAATTAACTCTATTTCAAGTTTTAGGAGACACTGGTAGTCATTATTTCTATCTTTAAATCTAGTTATATAATTTGTCTTTGCCATTATTTTTTATTCCTATTAATAGATAAAATATCTGTTCTCAACAGAATACTGTCAATACATAAAAGAAAATACTTTAAAGCTTTTGTTTGTATCCCCTTTGTTAGTTATCAATTAAATAACTGTAATTTTAATATATCTTTCCAGTTTATCTATAATAAATTATCAGGTAGATTATATATATTTTATTTATACTTATAAACACACATACACATATATATTTATATAACATCTCTCTCTCTCTCTCTCTCTCTATATATATATATATATATATATATATATATATACATGATATTAATTGGACTACATACTTTCACACATGTTTATAATTTATAAATATTCAACAGGAAATTATTTTCTTAATTTTAAACATATTTCTCTGTTAACTGATTGTTGATGAGCAGTGAAATTTTATTTTGTCCCCTTAGTGGGTGAAAGCAAAGAGTTCATACATATCTTCTAAAATTTGCATATCTCTAAACAGATAAGTAATACACAATAACAAAATAGTATCACATGAGCCCTGCTATACATTCAGTATATAAAAAGAATAAAACTTTTGGAGAAATAAAGGGCTATAAATTTATCTGGCTGCATAAAGTTTGATTGTCCGTAATTCATGCTTTTTTTTTTTTTTTTTTTTTTTTTTGAGATCACAGACTTAAAGAACAGCAAGAAACCAATGCTAGCCTAACTTTTGTATGAAAAATTCCTGGCCTTTCGTTAACTCAATCATTCTGGATTTCTGACGAAGTTGAAGACCTATAGTCTCATAGCCAATCCTGGCTATTTACTTTGAGAGAAAAGATCTTAGTGGATGGTTTTTAGCTGACATTCATTCTAAAGCCAAGAAAAAAGCCAGGTTCAAAACTAAGGGTTTTATTTAGGACAGATGACAGAGGTTCTGGTTAGTCAACAAAATGATGGACTGTGTATTAGAACTATCTTGTACCTCACTGGTACAATTAGGAATAATTATGCTGTAAATGCATTTTGAGAGAAAAGTTTTATTTTAACAGGAAGGGTGAAGCTAGGTGATGAGAGAAAGAAAGAGAGAGAAGGGGGGGGGCATGGAGACAGATGTTCACATGTCTCCACCAGTCAAAGATAGTTGATATATCTAGGTTGGGTATTGGGTTACACTTCTGACTGAGCATTACCAAACTTATAAAGCCTTTGATTAACATTTTAAAAAATGTATAAAAACAAAAAGGAAAAGGGGGGCATGGGATAGGGGTTTTCTAGGGAGGGGAAATGGAGAAAGAGGATGGCATCTGAAATGTAAATGAAATATAAAAAAATTTTAAAAAAGAAATTTATGACAATCAAAAAAATAAAATCATCCTGGCTTATTAGAGCTCCATATGAGTGGTATTAACTTCTGTGTTTCTTGTTTATTATACTTTGAAGTCTGTAGTTTTAGTAAGTATGTATAGCTGCTATTTTCATGTGTCAGTGATGGCAGCAAACATGGAAAAGTTCATAGCATTAAATGCCTCCTTAAGGAAATTGGAGAGTTCCCATACAAACAATTTAGAGTACCCTGAAAGCTCTAGGAACAACAACAACAATAACAACAAAAAGCACATTTAGGGCTGAAATTAGATAAATTGGATACAAAGAGCAACACAAAGAATCAACAAAACCATAGCCAGTTCTTCGAGAAAATCAACAAAATAGACAAACTCTTAGCCACAATAACTAAAATGCAGAGGAACAGGACCCAAATTAATAAAATCAGAAATGAAAATGGAGACATAAAACAGATACTGAGGAAACTCAAAGAATCAGTAGTTCTTACTCCAAAGTCTATGCTTAACAAAAATTGAAAAAATGTAAGTGAAATGGATGATTTTTCTATACAGATACAACTTACCAAAATTCAATTAAGATCAGATAAAATATCTAAATAGATCTATAACCACCAAGGAAATAGAAGTAAACATTAAAAGTCTCCCAGCCAAAAACAAAAGCCAAAGGCCAGATAGTTTTAGGACAGAATTCTATCAGATATTCTAAGAAAAGCTAATACAAATGTCACTCAAACCATTCATTCCATAAAGTAGAAACAGAAAGAACATTGTCAATCTTGAATCAAATTCAGTCTTCCTGAATTGTCTCAGAAAGAGAAAAAAATAAAACAAGGTAAAAAAAGGAACATTAAATGATAATGGAGACAGATAATTTAAGTATATAATTCTAATAAAATGATATCTTAAGAATCAAATCTCTCAGAAAAATAACTGAGTTTCTAAAGTGACATGAAACCTGACTTTTTAAATCGATGTTTAAAATGGCATACCTTTTATATAAAATGATATACTTTTTGTATCATTTTTGTATAGGAGAAACATTTGCTGACTGTAGAGTATTATAAGCTGAACTCCTGGAGACAGAGCACTGAGTTTGTTTAAGACTGTAATGTTCCACTAAAAAAACTATGAAGCGATATCTAGGGGGAAGACATTAGTTAGTAGTCTAGAGAGTGAAGTTTGCCAGCAGCCATAAGAGAGATCTTGAGAGTTCTTACCCTTCAAATGAGAAAAAAAATGAAGATGTAAAGATAAGTTTTATAAGTTAACCCCCAAATCACTTGAAATGAATGAGCTGTTACACTTATTACACTTGATCCAGAAAAAAAAAAAAAAACATCCTCACTATTACAAAAAAAAAAATCCTCCTCCCTCTAGCTGCATGATATGTGTGCTAATTAGTAATCAAAGTGCAGCCTGGAGGAACATCAGTAGAGTAATTTGTTAAAGTAAAAGCAGAATTTGAAATGTGCTGTCAGCTCTAATTGAGTTATGACAAAAATCCCCAGGAAGATTTTTTAAAATAACAGTTCAAATTTAAAAGAAATCTTTTGACAGGAAAGTAAAACTGAGTGAAGAACAGCTTCAAGCCTGTTCTCACACTGCAGTTTGAAAAATATTGTAATAAGTAGAAAATTATTTCATGGTTTTCTTTTTATTTCTGGAAAAAAAAGTTATCCAGAAATTAAGGGAACAATGGCAGGACAACCACTTAAAGCCAATAATAGTAGATAATGATCTGTAATATCAATAGTCATCCCTCCAGTCCTTTTACTAAAGACAAGATAGGTTGGATCAACTATTGGCACAGAACCATATCTATAATGTTATCCACAGTTATATTCAGACAAAAAATTCAACTGTGTTTATTATTTTGCATTTTAATTGAGTTCAAGAAAATCCTGAGTAATATCATAAGTTATAAAACAAGACAAAACATGTGCATTATAGTGTCCATGATTATATTTATTCGAGAAAAGCACATTAAAATATAGGGATTCTCTAATAATGAATAAAATGTACTTTCAATTGTTAGACTGGTAGAGTGAATAGTTTATGGTTGTTGGTATTTTCATCACCTATAAGCAAGGTGTAAAGATATAAATTATTCAACTCTAAGAATAGTTTGCAAAATAATAGCTAAGACATGTATTATAAAACAGAGACAAGGAAATCAAAGACATAATGTGCTTGCCTCAGTGAGTTGAGTTATTAGCAAAAATGAGACTATATATTTTTAAAGTTTCTTTCTGAAAAAATTTGTACTTAGTTTTATGCTTAGAATATGAGATCCATTTTAACTTGAGTTGCCCTCCAACTTATTATCTTCCTATGTCAGCTGTTAATGTTTTGATAAAAACTATTAGCCACCATATTGGACTTACGTTGGGAATTTTTTGGAATCAAACCTTAGAAAATTCACATTGGTTGCTTTGAATAAAATATATTTTATGTGATACTATAGAGAGAGAAATAAATTCTTTCTTCCTGTCTAAGGGATGAGTGTATGCTTACCCCTCTGGGTCATGTGGTGATCAAGAAGACCTTGATGGAGTCTGTTCTCAGCTTCTGTCTCCATGTTCAGCCCAGGGACTGAATTTAGGCCATATGGCATTTATTGTAGAGCAAGTACATTTACACATTAAGCCACCTCTGCCGGCCCAATTAGCATTCTCTAAAATATTCTTAACTCTCTAGATGTTATGGTAATTGTGAGTCTTGAATTTAACTATAGACCATAATGAGTCTTAACTCCTGTCTTTCATTTTTCTTTGCAGTCCATTCCTGAACTAAACAAGGATTACCTGTGTGACAAGAGGGTGTTACAAATACAATAGCTTGGAATTCTGGGACTGAAACATTGAGTTCAACCTCTTAATCCTAAGGTCTCTTTTACTCACTCTGAGTAGCACTGTGGGGAAATCAAAACATTATCTTGGATAAGTTGACACCGTATGTTTAGTTTACAAATGGTCTGAATAATATCTAATTAATAATACCTTTTTTCCTATGTTAAGGTATTTAAATTTACAATTTTAAACAAGCCATAGAAAATCTAAGTTATGCATCTTCTCCCAAATGAGTATAAATTAAATTAATGAGCTGTATCTCTAGTGAGCAGTGGTGACTGTGTAATTCCCGGGTAACAGCCCAGTAGCTGATCTAGCAGTCGCTAATCACGTCACACTGACAGGACCAGAATATAACAAGAACACCTGAGGCACCCCATTGTAGCCTTTTCACTAAATTAAACTTTGTGGGTGTTCGGTAAATGCTAACCGGATGCATGCACTGAACTATCTTAACTGTTACCTTTGGAGAAATGTGAATATACTTTATTCGGAGGCAGAGCAGTGTGCTGCATGAGCAGGTGGTAAATTCTGGAGGGGATGAAAATATGCTTAACTCAGAAACTATCTTACTTATTAAAATTCTCCTTCACTGACATTTATTGTAATTTCCATCAGAATAACTGCAGAGCTGACAAGTTTTAAATAGCATGATTCTACTGGAAGAGGGTTTGAGATTTTGAATAGAAAATTAAAATATTGCCAGTTTCACCAGGAGTTTTCATGTTTAACTTCAAAGCCTTATTCATTTAATCAAACTGATTCTCACTTTTGAGGGAAGAGAGCTACTTTCGATGGTGTGTTAATTATGATTATGTGCTTTTCCACAGAAGGGTTTCAGGTAGGGAAGTAAAATATCCCATTTAATATGGGAGACAGTGTGTGTGTGTGTGTGTGTGTGTGTGTGTGTGTGTGTCCTTTCTCTTGGCTTGTTCAAAAGAAACAATTTTCCAAAAAATACTAATAAATCTGTCATTTCTTTTTCACCACACTGGTCCACAGTGTACCACAACAGCTTCTCTTTACATCGGTTTTAGTGTCCTTTATTACTGTTCATATTGTCAAACAAGAAAAACTGAAAGTTGCTAATACTTTGATATCTACCTGATTAAGCCTTTCTAATATAAGCTTGAATTATAGAAGCAACAATTAATTGCATACTATCTTTTTCTGCCTTCCTATGACTCCAAGATGCCCTTATGCCCAGCTCATAGGTGCTTGCTAAAGTATCAATTAAGTATCTATTTTAATTTATAATCTTTTACAGACATGAAAAATAGTTTATACCAGTTTTATAAATTTTAAATGACATGTTAATGCAAAGGTGAAAGAGTGGGGGGAGGGGAGAGAGAGAGAAAGAGAGGAAGAGGGAGAGGGAGAGAGAGAGAGGGAGAGAAGGAAAGGTAGGGGAGTAGAGGAGGGTGGGGAGGTAAGAGGTGAAAAACTGCTAAATCCACATGATTAGAATTTGACCCTCATAGGCACTGTACCAGTATAACACACTTAGGAATACAAGGCTTAGACCCAGTCCTTCTTTAACTTTTTTTAACTGATTTGAGATGGTCAGCCTGTGAGTTAAGGGACTACAGCAAATTCATGGGTTGGAGTTTATTGTTAGGGTGTTTTCTATGTTTTATTTAGAAATAGCTGAGTGGAGTTAACAGGCAACAGTTCAGATTACCTTACATGGATAGTTGGTTTTCAAAACATCAGAAATCCACAGAATTGACATGACAAACATTTCTGTATTAATGTTCATTTTGATTAGAGACCTGTCTGCTCCTGACAGCTTCATATATTGAATTCTAAGAAGAAATTGAGCATCTTTGGATGCTAAGTATTTTAGTTAGGAGAGACGACAGAGGTTCTGGTTAGTCAACAAAATGATGGACTGGGTATGAGGACTATCCTGTACCTCACGGGTACAAATTGGCATAATTATGCTCTAATTGTATTTTGAGAGAAAAGTTTCTTTGGAGTTACTCCAGTTGTGGTGAGACAGCCACTAGACAAGAAGTGCCTCTGTCCTTCTACAGACAAATTACTGCCCAGAAAAGAACACACTCGCAGAATAGTCGACTGATTATATCTGCCTAGACAGAGTAATCAGCCCTTAATAATTCTGCAGCACTAAGGTCTGTCAGACGATCCTGGGACAGAAGCGGAAGAACAGATGCTCCAACGTTATGTAGTAGAGGGAGTCTCCAGGTGTTCAGAGGTCTCTATAAATTGGCTAAGGTTTAGAAGTTATGCTTTGTGCTTCCCACAATTATAGTTAACTCAGTCATTCTGGATTTCTGATGGGATTGAAAACTTATAGCCTCATAGCCAATTCTGGCTATTTACCTTGAGAGAAAAGATTTGAGTGGATGGTTGTCAGCTGACATTCATCCTAAAGCCAAGGAAAAAGCCAGGTTCAGAACTAAGTATTTTAGTTAGGAGAGACGACAGAGGTTCTGGTTAGTCAACAAAATGATGGACTGGGTATGAGGACTATCTTGTACCTCACGGGTACAAATTGGCATAATTATGCTCTAATTGTATTTTGAGAGAAAAGTTTCATTTTAACAGGAAGGGTGATATGTAGGAGGAGCTAAGGTGGGAGGAGTACTGAGAGGAAGAGAAGGAGTAAGAAGAGGAGGAGAAGAAGGAGAGGAGAAGCTAGGTGATGAAAGAGAGAAAGAGGGGGGAGACAGGGAGGCAGATGTTCATGTATCTCCACCAGTTAAAGATAGTTGATATATCTAGGTTGGGTAGTGGGTTACACCTCTGTTTGAGCAATACCACACTTATAAAGCCTATGATTAACATTTTAAAAAAATGTATATGTGCAAAAGAAAGAGGGGGCATGGGATAGGGGTTTTCTAAGGGGAGGAATGGGGAAAGGGTATGGCATCTGAAGTGTAAATAAAATATCTAATAAAAAAAGAATTTGATAGATATTTCAAACGTTTTATTCAATTTGTACATATAACTTGGGTAAATATATTTATAAAATGTGGTTGTTTTATACTATGAGATATTGCCACATACCAATTAGACAGGCTATTACCTAAAATATCAAAAATAGCAAGGTCCAGAAATGACTAAAAGTCCAGTGTGGATTGAAGGGAATTCAAGTACACTATTACTGTGCATAAAATTAAAGCCATTACAGAAACTGTAAATATTGTTAAATTTTTTCAATTGGAATTCCATATAATCTCTCAATACTAACCCTGTGTTTAAGCTCCAGTACTTTGCTAATCATGTTGAAGAAACAAGGAACTTTCAACTTATTACCAGCACTATTCACAAGATCTAAAGAGAAGAGAAGCAACCTGGATAATTCCAATATGGTATATATATATATATATATATATATATATATATATATATATATATCACTCATTTATGTGAAAGGTTATACCCTAAGGTTTATAATATCAAAGATGGAATTGAAAAGCATGCCCTTAAATGAAAAAAAATTAGGTACAGAAAGAAAAGCATCTCATGGTGATACCCATACACAGACTTTCCAAACCAAATGTTGTCATAGATACTGAGAAAAAAATGTTAATGATCAGATAACAGAGAAAGTAGGAGAAATTTAGCTAATAACTATGAGACACTTAGATTAGCTGAGAAATTCCGTTTTTCTTTTTCTTTATTCTTCTCTCATATAATACGTTCCTACTGCAGCCTCCACTCCATCCACTCCTCCCATTTCCCCCCCCCCCACTGTTCCTCCATTTCTCTTCAGAACAGATACAAGGAGAGTAGGTATAAACCCTCATAACAAAGCTAAGCAAGGCAACTCAGGAGGAGGAAATGGATCCCACAGGCAAGAGTATCAGAGATAATCCCATAACCTCTGTTAGGAATCCAATAAAATCCCCAAGCTAACCAACCACAGCATGTTTGCAGAGATCCTGGGGAAGAAGCACTCAGGCTCCATGGCTGTGACTTAATTCTCTGTGAGCCCCTATGAACCTCCTTTGTTGATTATGTAGACTGTGTTCTCTTGGTGTCCTTGACACCTCTGGCTTCTAGAGTTTTCCTTCCTCTCTTCAGCAGGATTCCTGAGTTCTACCTAAGTTTGAATTTGTTTTTTATTGTTTTGTTTTGTTTTGTTTTTTGGGGTTTTTTTGGTTTTTTTTGTTTGTTTTTGTTTTGTTTTTTTGCATCTGCTCCCATCTTTCTGCTGGAAGAAACCTCTCTGATAACTATTGGGTTAGGTACTTACTTATGCATATATTAAAGTATCACTTATGGCACTAGGAATAATTCCATTGCTTTTTAAAAACTGTGTTTGAATTTACACTAGATCTCTGAACTATCCAGCTTATAGATTCTGGTAATCCAGGCAATGTTAAGCATGGACACTCTTGTGACTTGGGTCTCCAGTTATTAGATAGAGGTCTAATATTCACAATATATAAAGAAAACAAGAAAATCCATTTAAAATATGGTACATATTTTTAAAAGGAATTCTCAATAAAGGAATCTTTATTGTATGGATGAGAAATACATAAAGAAATGTTCTCCATCTTTAGCCTTCAGAGATATGCAAATTAAAACTACTTTCAAATTCCATCTTACACTTCTCAGAATGGCTAAGTTCAATAACACAAATGATAGCTCATGCTGGAGACAATGTGAAGCAAGAAGAACAGTCTCTGACTGCTGGTAGGAGTGCAAATCTCTACAGCCATTATGAAAATCAGTACACCAGTTGATTAGAAAATTGAGACTCCATCTACCTCAGTATCTAACTATACCACTGGTGGGCATATGCCCAAAAGATGCTCTCAACTACCACAAGGACACTTGCTTAACTATGCTCATAGTGGCTTTATTCATCATAGATATCTCTCATCCAAAGAACAGATAAATAAAATATAATGTATTTACACAATATTGCTGCACAATAACAATTTCAGGTGTTAGATGAAAAATGGCATCATAAAATTTGCAGGCAAATGCATGAAACTGGAAAAAAATCATCTTCTGCAAGGAACCAAGACCTAGGAATTGAAACATATACACTCATTTGTAAGTTGATATTACTTGTTAAGTAAAGGAAAACCACAAAACAATCCAAAGAACCCACAGAAGTTAAAGAGGGGAGGTGTGGGGAAGACACACATAAATCATCCTAGGAAGGGAAAATAGAATTGTGGTTGAGCTGGGGGTGGGTGGGGTCGAAAACCAGAAGAGCTAAGGTAGGGGAGTGAGGGATGGAGAGAGAGAATGAAGAACTGGTAAAAGTTTAACATGATTGACATTGTTTGACAATTTGTCTAGCTTGTACTCTGCTAATTTTAAACATACCTTTTAAAGTTTTAGACTTAAGGTGATGTAACTCATGAGCCTTTATGGCCTGATACAAATTAGATTGCTGATCTGATAAAGTCACTTCAGTGGGTAAGGCCTGTGGTCCCATCTCTGGGGTTAATACTGTGTGGGTGGCAGAACTGAGGTCCAGTCCTGCACTTCCTGGTGTTGCTCAACTTAAGTTCAGAAAGGGATTGGTGTTTGCTGGTATGACACTGACTACTCCATAAGCCCGTTTTGTCTTGTGTCAGTTCGGGGCCTAAAGCTGGCCCCTGTTCCCATTTCCCTGATTATGGGAAAGGGTGTTACCTTGTGCATCTTGTTTAGACCTACAATCACTAGCCCAATGTCTTCCATGTTTGTAACTTGGTCAGAGCCCAGGCTGTTTGCTGGGCTGTCTCTGGCTTAACTCATTTTCTACCCTGCAATCTCTTGCAAAGTGTCCAGGCTTACCACATTTAAAACATGCCTTTCTGTCTTTACTTGCCAAAAAATCCCTTACTGATTGTCCTTGCATGGCAGCTGCCATAGCTAAGCCCTGTTGGTAAGAGGGACCTATATCAGAACAGAGTCTGATATACCCCATAAGGTCTGTCTTTTTCCTATAAAGTCTAATGGCCGCTTGGCAGGCAGGATTAGCATTTTCATATGCAAGTTGTTTCACATAATCTACACCTGCCTTTGCATTACCAAAAATCCTCCGTGCTGTTGTCATTAATCGATGAACAAAGTCAGAAAATCGTTCATCAGGCCCTTGCCTGACTGCTGTTAAAGATGCACCAGGGTCTCCCTTTACCGGGAGTTTACGCCAAGCCTTCATGGCTGCATTTTGAATTTGAGCATATAAACCTGGGTCATATTGCATCTGGTTATCACTAGAAGCAAATTGCCCTTCTCCTACTAAGGCATCAAAGGACCAACCATTGCCTGCATGAATGTTTCTCCTAGCTGTCTCTTTACAATTCTCATGATACTCTGATTTCCAAATAAGATAGTCACCACCGCTAATAACTGTTCTCACTAATATATTCCAATCACTAGGAGTCAGCCACTCCTCTGCAACAGACTCTAAAATTGCAAGAGTAAAAGGAACAGTGGCACCATATTGTGATACTGCATTTTTTAATTCCTTAATAATTTGAAAATTAAACCCTGTGTGATGTCTCCAAGCAATCCCTTGAGCGTCTCTGGTCTCTGATACAGGGAGAGCCTCAGCATCTCCCTTCTCTTGCTGATCTGTGGCTAATCTTAAGCTAGATGACAGAGACTGTATTTGGACTTCTGGTTGAGGAACACAAGGAGCCAGGGGATTTTCGAAGTTTACCTTTTGAGACATCTTTCCTGTCTTTAATTTTTGTAGCTGATTAATTACGTCCTTATACTCTTTTTCTAGCTCTATTTGTTGTTTAAGAACAGATATTTTTTCCTGTAACTCCCTTATAGGATCTATAAACCACCATCCCCATTTCGGTAGCATTTGGAGGTGGAGGTGCATAGGGAGGGAGTCTTTGACTTCCTCTTCTTGGTCAGCACAATCTGGCTCTGACAAATTATCATCAACCTTTGGTTGTATTTTGGATTCTAACTTACACTTCTTTTTATTTTGAACAAAAAAAGACAGCATTCAAGAACAAAAGCAGAAAATTAACACATGTGAGCAGCAAACAACAAAATAAAAACAGAGGGTTGAGTTCAGGCTGACTAATTTCTTGTCCCATTTTCATTACCTTTCTCGAAGCAAATCAAAACAGAGAGTTGGATTCAGCTTGACTAATTTCTTGTCCCATTTTCCTTACCTTTCTCGAAGCGGCAGATTCGTGATAACCTGATTTTTCAGTCGAACCTTCTTCAGGTAATGTCCCTCACTGGATCTCTCATTCTCACTGCTTCTCATTGAGCGCCAAAAATGTTGCGGCCTGAGTAAAATGTTGAGGCCCAGGCTGCCCCGCGTTTGGCGGCCACTGTATCCCAACCCAAGCTGCTGCTCCATTCCGTGGGTAAGGGTTCTGTAAGAGAGAGAGTGAGGATGGACGGACTCGAAGAAAGGAGACCAGACAGAGTGTGATTCAATCCCATTTATTCTTCAGTCTCTCCTCCTAGCCCATGTCCCAAGTCTAGCTGTACTCTCTAAAGAGTCTCCCTAAAGAGTATATCTCTCTGCCGTCTGCCTCTGCCTTTTATATGTCTCACCTCTAAGCCATGCCTCTAAGTTACACCTTTAATCATGCCCTTAGGTCTTGTCTCTAAATCTGATCTCTAGGTCACACTCTTAAGTCACACACCTTTAATCTCACACACCTTTAATCTCATACACCTTTAATCTCACACACCCAAGGAAAGTCCTGGGTATCCAAAGCAAGATGTTATCAGAGTGAGCTCAGCTGTTGTAGGCTATTGTAATACAAGTCTCATGTCAAGGTATATGGCTCAAGATGGCTGCAAAGCTGATAGCCGCTTTCTGCTAAAAGTCGGCCCCCAACAAGCAAATAGACACATTTGACCTAATTTGAGCAACAGGGATCTTTATTGGCTTTTTCCTGTGATCCCAGAACACAGGACCCTGAAGTACTGTGATTACCATGAACTTAAGGCTAGCCTAAGCTACAAAGTAGCTTTACAGATAACCTGGGTTACTGAGTGAGACCCTGTTTTAGCAATTACACTGTATGAACAAACAACAAAACACAAAACATTATACCAGTAATAAATATAACTATTAAATTTAAAAATGATTAAAGTAGTATATAAATTCAATAAGTTGTCTGACCTAGGAAAATTATAGTACTAAAAACATATATATTTGATGGTTGGCTCCAAGCATCCACATCTGAATTGGTCCATTGCTGGACAATTCCAAATACCCAGAAGTTTTATGGAGTTACAAAATCTGTTAATTTACAAGAATGGATGTTATAGATCAGTATAAAATATTAACATTAATATATTAATAACAAATATTAATATATTTTAATGTACTGATAAATTTTCATCAGGTCTTACTCATGTTAGAATTTGGTGAATTAGCAGTGGTAACATTTATTATTATTAAATTAGGTACTTTGTATTATTTAAATTTTTATTCAATTCACTTTAGGCTATAGTATACCTTTATGTACAGTTATACTATCAACTTAGAAGCCTCTTTCCTAGGACAGTTTCATAGACCTTCTTTGGTTTTGAGTACCTTAGTTCTTTCAAAGGGTAATAGACAGATATTTTGAAGAATGACTTGAACGACACTCAGTTGAGTCTTAGAAATTTGTTCCAATATTAAATACTCTTAATAAGACATTATTATTCAATATCCATTATTGCTCAAGTTATTTAAGTGTGTTGCATGTGGGGTGTGTGGTACTGGAAGATTCCAGATGATGGTGGTAGATCTGGTGTAGCTGGGATTATAAATGGTTGCAAATCATATGAAATGGGTTCCAGGAGTGGAACACTGGCTCTCTGCAAAAAGCTCAATGGCTATGTCAACCATTTAGCACCATATAGGCCATTCTTTTTTTTTTTTTTTTTTTTTTTTACATCTTGTAAAATGCCTTTATTCTATTTAAATTATGCTACACATATAATTTTTAATATAAATATTTTCCCATTATCTTTTCTTTTTAATTTTTTTATTTACATTTTAAATGTTATCTCCCCTTCCAAGTTCTCCCTCCACAAGCTCCCTACCCCCTCTTCTCTCCCCCTGCCTCTCTGAGTGTGCTCTCCCTGCCCACCAACTCCTGCCTCAGTGGCCTAGCATTTCCATATCCTGGGTCATCAAGCCTCCACAGGATCAAGGGGTTTCCTTCCCAGTGATGCCAGATAAGGCAGTTCTCTGCTATATATCCAGCTGGTGCCATGGATACCCCCTGTTGTTCTTCCTATGAAGTTGCAAAGTCCTTCCACTCCTCCAGTCCTTGCCTTAACTTACCCGTTGAAGTCTCTGTGCTTAGTCCAATATTTGGCTGTGTATATCAGCATCTGTAATGATCCAGCTCTGACAAAATCTCTCAGGGTTTCTGTCAGTAAGCACTTCTTGGCATTTATTTCCACTTTGTTGGTTATTTCAGCTAAAATCCTCCCTGTTGGGTCCTGGGAACTTATTGGGTCCCTGACATCTGGGAGTTTCTAGTGACTACCCCTAGTTCTTCCCCCCACCACCACCCACTGCTACACACCTAATTTCAAATTCCTGACCCTCTGTACTTCTCCCCATCTTCTCCCATATCTGAACTGGCCCTCCTCCTTCCCTCCACCTCCTCTCTCCCTCCCAGATCCCTGTCTCCCTCTACTTCCCAGAGATTATTCGCTTCCCTCTACTGAGTAGGACTGTAGCATCCACACTTCGGTGTGACCTTCTTTCTTCTTGCGTTTCATATGGTCTCTAAGTTGTATCCTGGGTATTCCAAACTTCTTTTTAGCTAATATTTACTTTACAGTGAGTACAAACCATATGTGTTCCCTTGTGACTGGGTTACCTCCTTCAGAATGATATTTTCAAGTTCCATCCATTTGTTTATGAAATTCATGAAATCATTGTTTTTAATAGCTGAGTAGTACTCCATTGTATAAATGTAACACATTTTCTCTATCCATTCCTGTGTTGAAGGACATCTGGGTTTTTCCAGCTTCTGGCTATTATAAATATGGCTGTTATGAACATAGTGGAGCATGTGTCCTTGTTGTATGTTGGAGCATCTTCTGGGTATATGCCCAGGAGTGGTATAGCTGCATCCTCAGGTAGAACTATTTCCAGTTTTCTGAGAACCACCAGATTGATTTCCAGAGTGGTTTTACCAGCTTGCATTCCTACCAGCAATGGAGGATTGTTCCCCTTTCTCCACATCCTTACCAACATCTGCTGTCACCTGAGTTTTTGATCTTAGCCATTTTGACTGGTGTATGGTGAAATCTCAGTGTTGTTTTAATTTGCATTTACCTGATGACTAAGGATGTTGAACACTGATGTGGTAATTTTACTTTTCTTCCTCTCCTCCCTTCCTTTATTTTCCTTCTCTTTCCTCCCTTCCTTTGTCTCTTCATTATGTAACTTTTCCCTCAAGCTCATGATTTATTTTTCTTTTTCTTCTTTCCTAATCTTGCTTTAGCTGTTGTTCAGTAAGCTAGACTTTATGTCACATCACCACAACTTGGTCAATGTTTTGTTGTTTCTGTTTGGAACATTTTCTAGTATTGTATTTTTTTTTGTATGTTTACTTTGGTATTTTTGCACCAGTCTTATATTTACCTCTTTGTCTATGGAGTCTTGGTTTTCTTAAGAGAGTGAAAGCAAGAAATAGAACACATTTGTAGTGTGGAAAGTAAAGATAAAACATAGTTTACTGTGGATTAGTGGACAGTATTCACATTTGTATCCCATTAGTAGAGAATGTACATACCAGTTCTTTTAAGGTTCCTACATGTAAACATTTGCATCACAGCAGATAAATATGAGTTTACTTTTTATTTTATTTATAATTTTCACTGTCATTCCAAAGGCTCTTGTAATCCACCAATTATTTTCTCCATGTTTTATTTGATTATTTTGACTAGTTTTAGAATTGTTTAATATAAGTTTCACAGTATATAAATCTTTATCAGTTAAGACACAAATCTTATGAAGATTTCTTTTATATCTTGCCTATGAGCAGAGTAATTTCACTCCTCTCTAGTGTTATTTATGTCACTAGAATATAAAATTTAGCTTGACAGTTTTGTCACATTCTACATTTTGTCATGAACCATCAACGTGTGTGTGTATGTGTGTGTGTGTGTGTGTGTGTGTGTGTGTGTGTTCTTCACACATTAGGGAATGTATTTGCACCATAGTTATGAATTTTAAAACAGGTTTATATCTTGTAGTTCTCATCCTAATGTGATCTAGAATTTCTCCACTTGCTAATCCATCCTTGTCATTTCATTCAAAAAGACTCAGACACAACTCATCATACTAAAGTCTTTGAGAAACTGATTTCTTTTACCAGTATAGGATAGTTGGAAACACAGTACACATTCTTTCAAGACTGTAAATTATAAATGTAATTTACTTCTGTCTGGCTTGCTAACTTTTTAAAACTAAAAATATTCCACCTAATTATAAGTCATTAGAGTTTTGTATACCCCTTCAAGTATTAAAAATTCCATTCTCTTTTACATATTATATTAGATTTTTACATAATACATCCCTATCACATTCACTTCCCAGTACTCCCAGGTCTGTTCTCCATTACAATCTCTCCAAAAAGCAAAAGAAGGAGTAGGAACAGAAAGAGGAGGAAGAGGAAGAGGAGGACAAAGAGGAAGAGGAGGAGGAAGAGGAAGAGGAGGAGGAGGAAGAGGAAGAGAAGAAGGAAGAAGAGGATAGGGAGGAGAAGGAGGAGGAGGAGGGGGACTACTTTGCTGCCTATGTACTCACACACTCTTGGTCAAACTTCTTGTGTTCATCTCCTTAAAAAAAACTGAGTTTTTTTCCAGCTGCACCCCCATCAGAAGTCATCAGTTATGGAGCGCTACAATTCAGCATCCTTACCAAAAAATTTAAGAGTTTTCTTCAAAGTCTTTCCATCTAGTCTAGGCTGTTATTTTTGTGAAGAATGAGGGTGGTAGTAGGAGTTGTCACAGAAGCTTTTTATGTTCCTCTTTCTCAACTATGAGTCTTCAGAAATCAATGCTACTACAAATGTAGCTTCCTTGGCTTTTACAGTTAGCAGGAGTATGAATCATGGACTGCCACATGATTTCTGGCAACACCATGGACCAGGAACATCCACAGTCTCCAACATCATCACATACCAGAGACCTCAGCAGGTCTCCATTGTCTTTACAGACCTCAGATATCAACACAGCCCTCTTGTTTTAGGTGAGCATGAATATTAGCTGTATATGTTATAGTGTCTGCTCTCTGTATTCACAAGTCATATAGTCAATAAATTTCACAAATATTATTTCAAAAATATGGTAAAATGATTCATAATTTTTATAGGACTGCTTGTGCATTTTATTATAACATTGTTCTTTTAAACACAATAAGTCTTGTAATGCTAGAGGACACATATCCTAAATAAAATTATCAAACAGATTGTTTCTTCCAGTCTGTTCTGAATAAATTCATTACATTACATCATACCAATTTGGAAGCCTATCAGCCATTTTTGGCATGTTTCGGTAGACTCATAAGGCCAAAATCTGTCTTTACTTCAATATGTTCCTGTTTTCTGTTGTTTCTTCACCTTTTCATTTTGTGCCCCTGATTACAAGTCTCACCCTTTAATGAAGCTCACTCAAAATCCAGAATTATCTTAACTCATGATTCTTGGCTTAATTATGTATCTGTAGAGAAAAAAAATTCTAATGAATGTTTTATTTTCCTATAACCAGACTTTAGAAATGGACTTACTTCTATTTTTCCTGCATCATACTTTAAAGAAGGTCTCATTCTAGAATCTTTCTTTGATGTGTGTCTCTGTATAAATAGATTTACTTTCATTGCAATGGTTTTCAGATTCTCAGACAATTACAACCCAGGATCTAAGTCCTTTCTACTATTTAAATCATCATAGTTAAATCATTACAGTTCAAAAAGCCCTTAATCACCTGTGGGATTTTCATCAATCAAATAAACCAGGCATGGATGAAACTTGCTATAATATATTCTGGAGCAAAAATTTTATTTATATATAAATTGTAGCAACAAGGGGAAGTAAGAAAATGATCTATCTCTACGTTTCAATGGATTCACAGGCACAATAACTGCTTTTGTTCAGAAAGGAAACAAAAAGGTCAGAGGACAGGACATAGGGTGTAGAAGAAGACATTGAAACAAAGATGAAAACAATTCAGCTGAAAGATAGGCAGTAAAAAATATTCAAGAATGAAAATACCAATAACAGCAAACAGAGAAGATTACCAGCTGAGACTGGAACAAGATTTAGCCTGCTGGGAAGAATAAGTAAAAGTCAGTATCAAACAAAACATAGCACAATCTACTCCTCAGATAATCAGTAAAGGTAAATACACATGGCTGTTTCTTACAATAATAACATGCACCCAGTGCTCCTAGTATGGTTCTACATGGGTTTTTCATCGAGGGCTAACAATAGGACTGAAACAAAGACAGTCTAGTTTAAGTAGGTACAACATTGAGAAAAATTAGAGCTCTGATTTTGGTTTTATACATTGAAAGTGTGAAGAAGATAACATAGGTACTCTTTGAGTAACAATAGCATCATGCATCTCATCAATCAAATACAGTTTCATTTGTTTCTCTCTCTTTTTTTTGGTTGAGACAGTAATAAGCATGATTGATTTTGTTTCATTTTCTCTTTAGAGACAAGCTACCATTCATTGTCTGGGGTAGGTGAAGTGGCCACATCCAAGATGGACAAACAAGAGTCAAGAAAAATGATGGAGCCAAGTATGTGAAAATAAGTTGAAATTGATTCAATACCATCAATAATACATTAAATCTAAATGGACAAAAATCCTCATCTCAGGAGTGGAATGAAAGAAGGATGACAATCAAGATGATTTCTGGGAGCTTCTAGAAGATGCAACATAAAGGATTATTGAATGGCAGAAGTTAGGGCAATCTTTTAATCTAAATCTAACTTGCCTGCAAAAATGTAATTATGTTTCCAATAGAAGGAGACAAAGAAGGAAAAGAACTGGGCATGAAAGAAGCCATAGTTTAGGATTTTAAACTAGCGCAAGGAAGGCCACTTTGCCTACTCAACAGTGTCTCTGTCTTCTTTAAGAACTAAAACTAGAGTCTCATTGAAATAAACTTTTGCCCATTTGTTTGCTTGTTTTTGTTTGTTTGGGTTTGTTTCTGGTTTTGTTTTTGATTTTGGATTTGGATTTGATTTTTGTAGTTTTTCAACTTAGCTCTTCAGGCTCAAACTCCAGTCTAAGCTAACTGATTAAATCTGGCTTTTCTCAGCTACTCACTGAATTGCTCCGCTTGGCCTCAAACTAAATCTGGCTATCTTGTTCTAGTCTTCTGGCTCTTCCTTATTCTCTGTCTTCAATTGCCACCACTGAACTGCACTGAAGTGCATGAACTCACAAATGAATGAAACTCTACTGTACTGCACTCACTGCTCTAATCTCTGTGTAACTGATTTTCCCTCTACTTATTTCTTGTCCTGGTCTCATGAGAGTTGGGCATGCCTTATCTCTGACTCCTTTCAAAATTTTCTCCTATATGTCACTTTATTTTCTACTCAATTGGATGTCACCTTCAAACTTGGCTGTTCCATTCTACAAACTAATTTTATCTTAAAGGTATATACTAAGATTGTGTCCTTAATCCAATGGGATCACAGAGACCCAGATTTTGGATATGATCCCTTGCCAGAGCAGCTACTGGGTTAAAATTCCTAAAATTTACTGTGGACATCTTAGTTTATTGTTATGTTATAAAATTGGTATACGCTGGTTTTCCACTTCAATTACATGAATCTGAAGCAATAATTCTATCACTTATTTAAAAAAACATCTGCATCTCTTTACAAATGTGTTGGAAGAAGATTCAGAATTCATATTTCATCTCTGCATTCCTCTTTGTTAAAGTTGTCTACTTTCTTACCATCTCCAATCCAACTCTGAATAACACATTCCATTTTCTGGTCAGAGAGAAACATGTAATAGAAAAAAGAAGGAGCAGGAGGAGGAGGGCAGTTAGAGTAGGGAGGAGAAAAAAGCCTTTGAACAAAGAAATAAAAATACATTCTCAAATTAATCTTCCCAGCTCTTATATATGTTCACACATAAAGAATGCACTTGCCAGATTAAATATTAATGTAAAAACAGAAGACACAAACCATACCAGCTTTCTGGAAAACCGGGATGAATCTAGAAGAAGATGCTCAACATATCTGACAGGCCAGTTGGCTACATTGGATGCAGTTTGTTGTGTTTCTAAGGCAAAGGGAAAACAATGAAACAAAGAAAAATTATTTCACAGATTTACCCATAGATATAAGGCATGGCATGTAAAATGAAGAAATAATGAATTCCCTTAATGACATGCTATCGTTGATAGTTCACTAAGGCCCTCTCTGCACAGGACAGAATCTTCAGGTTCTCTGTTCTTCTTGCTTCTTAAGGTGTCTGCTGGGAAAGGTGAATGAAGTCTACTTCTCTGTTGTTCCAAGGTATAGATAAGTGCTTCAGATAGGGAGGGGTGAGAGGCCAAATGCCTGCTGTCATAAAGAAAATGAAAGTTTTACTTTGTCAGATCTGTTACCATTTTTTGAACTTCTATTTACAGTGAGAGGTTGTGCCTCTGTCTTTAGGGGTGTACTGCTTTCCATGTGTTTGAAAGAGGAAGGTGAAGCAGATAGTCTATTCTTATCTAGATTTCACAACCATGAGCTCTGCTGTTTGCTCATGGCACAATGTTGTGGAAAGAAGGGTGGTGACATCTGAGGACAGGAAAGGGAGGCTGTGTTCACATACTGAAGCATATTTGAAAGGTTAAAGAGAAATACTTAGGGCCTTATCTCATTTAATTACATAATTATTTGATTTATTAAATACAATGGGCTCTGTACAGTTAAATTTCATTCACTGTAGATCATTTGTGAGGATTCTCACAGGTATGGTATAATAATCTCCTTTTCTTGCAAATCATTTTTATCATTTGGGTAAATTTAGTCTTAATTGAATAAAAAAGTAAAAGGTATGAAAATAAAATGAAATATGAGATTTTTTAAAATTCTGTAATAATAGAAAAGTTGGAATGGGATCATAACAGGATGAAGATATAATAAAATTATTCAAAATCTAATTTTTGCAGATTTGTGTCATAAAAGCATTAATTGGTAAGGATTATGAAAATATTTTTGAACTGGATAAAATAGTCATTTCTTATTTTAGAATTTAGAAGTCATCATCCATTTCTAAGACTACACACAATTAGAAAAATATAAGAATTCACAACTTTTTATACCCAGTAAAGACCAGGGCTTTCACATCAAGTGTCTCAGCAAACACAGAGAACTACAGAAATAAATAAAACAAAGTTTCCCTTGGTCCTGTGAAGACTGATGCCCTGCATAGGGGATGCTAAAGTGATGATGGTGAAGTCAGTGGGTGGGGGAGCATCTTCTTAGAGGCAAAGCATAAAAGGGGATGGGATGGGGTGTTTGCAAAGAGGAGACCAGGACATTTGAAATGTAAACAAATAAAATAACCAATTTTAAAAATGAAAGGAAAACAAAGGTGAGGTTAGGTAAAATTTGAAATTACCATTTAAGTAGTCATCAACCATTTCTCTGAATATCTGCCTAAAGTCTCTAATTTTCTTTAGTAGGACTGTAGGACTGTACTTTTATATTTGTCTCATCACTAAATGAGAAAGACACTTAGTACCAGCCTCGGGCTTCCATACACACATGAACAGGCATACAGGAACAGCTAGTGATACATACAAAGAATATAAATAAGCTAATAAACACTGTAGCAAACAGAGAAAAAAGCTACACAAATAACAGCTAGCAAATCTTCTAAAAAGAATGTATAAATTATATTGTTTACATAGCAAAAGTGTTTATATGAAAAGGCCTAGAGACCGCTATGGAAAATGTAAAGTATGATATTCACTGTCACTAAATTAAGATTGCATGTATGTTAAGATGATATTACAGATGCCCTTAATCAGTAGAATAATATTTAAGATGGCAAGTTTAAGAAAGTAAAAGGTTCATTCTACACTTGAACATTATGGTGAAGGTGAAGAATCCCATAGCAAGTCTGTGTTTACAACATGAATTATTTGAATTCTAAGTGTGATCTCCACAACATTGATAATTCAGCCATATTTTTCTGAACTGTATTTTTACAGTAGATCTCTTCATTTTTAAATTTTATTTTTATGTAACACATCCACTTCATTTTATAAACATGTTCTACATAGTTGTAAAACATAGTTGGAATACAGTTCAAAAATAAAAGCACTCAGTATTTATTTTCTTTATAACTGGTCTGAAATGATGATTTTTTTAATACAATGAAGAATAACAAAACCCAAAAATTTCAAGACAGCCATTTTATTCCTTTTAAATCATTAAATTAAAATCACACAAAATTATATTCATTTATAAAATTTAAGAAAAATGAATATTTGATGCTTCAAATATCATTGTTATTTCATAGGAAGCTGTAAATCGTGAACAACCAAAATTTGATTACTTTTAATACAACAAAGCCCATCAAAGTTGGATTAGGGCTATGACTCCCAACTGGATCTGCATATGTAAACCATCTGTACAGAAATGCTGCAGGAAAAGCTTCAGAAACAATGACAGCATGATTTCTGCAATAGTGGCTATCATTCAGACTACTCTAAGATATGTATTTTAATGCCAAAAGACACATATACCAGCTGTTTATAGCTAGGTAGCTGTGTTAGAATTCCATCCCCTGTCTCTATAATATGAGCCTTGGCAGGTACTAGAAGGCTCATGGAGATTTTCTTTGCTTTATGACCTAAGTTGACAACTGTGACTTCCTCTTTGTGGTTTTCTGATGGTTATGCCATATAAGAATCACCTTCTATCATCTGAGAAGCTGCTGACAAAGAGTGCCATTTTGATGGATGACCTGAGTTGCTGCTATTCCCCACAGAGAGAAGCAGCAAGTTTTACAGGAAATTATTAGTGGAAGGCAGAGAGAAAGAAAAAGGATGCCATGCGCAGCTCACAATGACTGACACAATGATTTGCTTACAGTTCCAAGCTGGCTCAGCTCAGAACAGAAGCGAGGGGGGAAAAGGCTCATCAATATTTAAAGAGCTGATCATATAACCAACTGACAGGCCATTTGTGAGTGCAAATTATTGAACAGAACTGAAAGCTATAGGGACCTTTTTTCTCACCTGCACTTTTCATAGTTGTGGGCTACATAAACTTAAAATGAAAGCTGTAAGACCATGCACCTGAATCTTTCTCTATTCCAGCAATCCTCCAACAGTGGCCCCTTCCAGCAGTTAGTAGTGAGAATTTACAGTGTGCAGGTGAATACACATGCTAGACCTCTGCAACAACAACTGCTGTGGCAGGCTCAGCAAAATGTGTTCTAATAGATCTCTTCAGATGAATATGCTGCAAGCTGAAGTTCAAGGATCACTGTGTTCTATAACACTTGCCTTCATTGCAAGGACACTTCATAGCCTCATCGTTTATATAATATGGTTGATTTATGAGTAAAAATGATTGACTGATTAAATCCACTTACACAAGCAAAGGCATGTGATATTTAATTCTCATAGTAGCCATTTTAATAACATAGTAATTACATTAAAAATATTATCAGAAATTTTGAGACTACAAAACATAAAATCAAGCTCTTGTTTAGAATAAAATAGTTCTTCATGAACAAGAAGACAGTGCACTGAGTGAAAGAAATTATATGTTTATCCATTGTATACTTTAATTATGCTGGTGAAATGAACTCCATCATTTGCCATTGTTTCAACCTCAAAGGAGTTAAAACCAAGTTAAATTACAATACACATGTAGGAATTTGCATCAAAAACTGCGCAAGGTATGGGAACATGAGAATCACTAGAGAGTCAGAACCACTCTCAGCTAAATGGCAAGTTGTGAACGTTTCTTGCTTAAACAAAAATATTTGGTAATTTTTGGTGAAAAAAAAAGTACTCCATTACTATAGAAAACTAAGAACAGCAGTTTGAGGAGATGCATTATGTTGAAGGAATAAGTCAACAGGAAATTCAAGGGGCTAAAATGTGAGCTCATCCTGTCTACCCTGTAATGATAATTTTGAACAGAGTGGAGGGCCAGGTAACTATGTAAGGAAATATAATTTGCTACAGTCATTTAGATTTCAGTTAACAGAATTTATTGGAGATGAGAAAAAGCTTGGAAGGAAATTTTACAGCAGGAATGGCAGCTTTCCTCAAAGAATTATCTTCATTGTCTCAAGACTTTCTAGGTATGGAATCTAAGCCTTCATTCACTACTTTTATGCATTGCAGATATTTTTTCAAGAAATTGAAGCACAAAAATATTAAATATACTAAATTAAAGGTCTGAAAATTGCTATGTCCGATAAGATGATCAAAAATTTTCCTTCTATGATTTTAGAAAATCAAAAGTTGAGATAATTACTCAGAGCTGCTACCAGTAATCCTAGTTTTAATACACAAAATGTGTAATCAGTAGTTCTTGCCAAACCCCCTTGTTCCATCTGCTATCAGAGGATAATCTTCTATGTTTCATGAAACAGATCCACTTCTAGGTGGAAAGTTATAAATGCAACTCTGCTGCAGAAGATTTTCAAACATTTATTTTCTATTCTCCAGATCCTGTGAAACTGGGGAATCATTAAATGGAAATAAGAGTAGTGGAGAAATTACAACAGATTTACTGGGATAGTCTACCTCTTACCTTGGTTATCAGTTTTATCCATTCCATAAAATTAAAGTTAAACACAAACAGATATCTACCTAAAAGTTTGTCAAACTAAAAAACAAGTAAGTGTAATTTCCACAGATGAAGAACAAAAGTTTCATTAAAAACAATAACAATCTAGTCAAAATCATGAATCTTTTCCCTTGGTGACATTTTAATGTGTATTTATTTGAGATTTGGTTAATTCTTCTTGTCTAAGATATATGAAAAACATCAATGTTTAATATGTTTAATAACATTATCCACTATGTTTTATACTTTAAATTATAATGTTTTTGAATTAATTACTATCTAAAATATTCTATAGTACAATTAGTATGGAATGAAAAAATTGACAATATTTTATTAATAAAAAAGAGAATCAATACTACAGTAACTACAATATATATATTGTAGTTACTGTATATTGTATATACAGTATATGTAGTTACTATATATTGTATATATATATATATATATATATATATATATATATATACAAAAAAAACTTATAAATTTCATTCACTTTTGATAAGTGTTCCATCTTTAATCATTCAATTAGGACAAACTGTATTCCTAATAACTTAATTTTAGTAATCTATGTCACATGTAAATATTATGTCATATACAAAGTAAAAAAAATCAGATATAGATAATAGTGGCTAATGGTTTTAACATAATCCAGAGGATTCTTTCCCTTTTTATTGGATATTTTGTTTATTTACATTTCAGATGTCATCTTCTTTCTCCATTTCCCCTCCCAAAAAAAAAAAAAAAACCCTATCTAATTCCTGCTCCTTTTTGCTTTGATGTCATTTTAATTACATGCAAGTATTAAGGTCAGTTCTAGGTTAAGTATCTAGCAATGCAATAGATGCAAATAGTCAAGGAACAAGCAAGAAAATAAACACAAATAGTCAAAGAACAAGCAAAGCAATAAGGAAAGTTTCTTGAACACTTCTGTGATCACTGTTTCTAAGGGCTTATCAGGATGACCACAATATCTTAACCTACTTCACTCCTAGCCCAAAGTCATTTTCATTTGTGAAGCCTACTTCCTTTTTCTAGCCTAACATTTAGATTCCTGGCTGAAATTGCTTCTTTGTTCTAGCTTAATATTTAGATCACTGCCTGATATTACTTCTTTTTTCTAGTGTAATGTCAGATTCCTGCCTGAAGCCCACCCAATTCATTGTCCTTGGCCAATGTCAGATTATTGCCAAGAAGCCCAAAAAGTTCTCCACTTCTCCCCCTTTTTTGTTTCATAACAAGACGTAGACTGTCTTAGGTTGTTCTGAAAAGAATGCCTTTCTTACATGTCATGAAATATGCATTATCAAAGGCAATACACTTCTGTCTTAGGTTGGTACGTCTCTGTGCATAATATTACATGTCCTTGGCTTGTCAGCCTATTAATTTAAAAACTCTGTCTTGGGGTCCATTTTCAGGTTCAAGCCTGGTACTTTGGCTGCCAATGTGTTGATGTTGTAAAGAACAAGCTTTAACACTATTGGCAGGAATAAAATATCTCTAGAACCAAAAGGGCTAGCAAGATCAAGCTATGTATGCCATTCTTCAAGCTTGACCAAAATGAAAATACTGACCTCAGGCCATGGGTAATTTTATCAGCAGTATCTGTAGTATCAAAGTGCAGCTGAGCAGCATTCTTTACATTCATAAGCTCACTATGCAACGTTAAAACATCTAGAGAGGTGTTAGACTTATACCAAATATACTGCAAGTGTCTTTAAACTTTTTCCTAGTTATAATGATGCCCCTGTAAATTTTGGAACTAGCATGACACCCAAGATGGCTTCTTACTCTTAAACTCTGAACCTCCTTCCAATAAAATGAATAGGATAAAGAGCATTAATCCATTGTTTCAAATGCCTATCTAAATCTTCTTGTGTATTCAACACATTAGTAACATTTTTTTCCTAAATTATTTACAAAAAGTAACTGTCTTAACTTCTTGTGTCCAAGTAATTGCAGAAGCAGTGGTGCTAGCAATTAATGTAATTACAGCTGTTATACCATTAGTATTCAATGCTCCTGCATAAAGCATAACTCACTTCTTTCAGTTCAGTAATTTTAACTTGACAATTAAAAGAGTCTTAACACATGCACTAACACTTGTTTAAAATCCAGATACTGTCCTAAATTTTTTTCTTGCTAGTGTAACATCATAGAGAACTGCAGCTAACTTCCAACTATGTCTCTGAAAATGTCACGATCCAGACTTCCAAATTAAGATTGTTATTTTCCATATTGTATTGATTTCTAGACCAGTACATGATTGAGTCCGAATAATTGGTCCCTTTAAGAAAAATACTAGAGTCATTATAACTTCTGTTTTTGATTCTCTGTTCCAAAAGGTCTAAAAACTTGAGGGAATAAATCTTGTCCCATTTAGGGGACAATTAACAAAGGTGGGTCAGGAACACATGTCCAATACAGCTTCTCAGTCACCATTGTCCAGGCACTCAGCAAGCTCAAGTCAACATCCTTCTTTGTCCCAGCATAAGCATGTCTCTCCCATTGCTCAGTGAGCTACCATGTTGCTACAGCATCCTGCAGAAACTCACACACACACATACACACACACACCCTTTTCCCCATATTAAATACCTGATCAAGATCAAGACATATGCCAGTAAGTGGATCCTTCCCTTTTACCTAGGCATAAGTATGCCTAGATGTAGAGTGTCATAAACACTCAGCAGAAAGTTCCTTGGCATCCAAATTTTTTAAAAATTTAAAATAAAAAGAACATGATTTAAATAAATTTGTGGTATACAGTGATATACATCTCTCTTTTTATGTTATAAATATATTGTTGTAAAATCCATGGGCCCATTCTCTAATACCTTGTCCTTGAAGATTATAAGAAATTCCAGTAATATGAGTAATGTTAAATTGTTGACAGAAAATCTCAAATGCTTCACTGTAATATTCACTTGCATTATCTATTTTGTTTTCCTGGATATTTCATTTATTTACATTTCAGATGCTATTCATTTTCACTACTCCTCCTCCTCCCAGAAACCCCATATTCCAGGCCCCTGCTCCTACTATTATGAAGGTGTGCCTCACCCATCCACCCCATCCTGCCTTCCCACCCTCAAATTCCCCCACACTGGTGCATCCAGCCTTCAAGAGACCAAGGACCTACTTTACTGTGTATGTCCCACAAGGCTATTCTCACACATACAACTAGAGCCATGGGTCCCCCCACCCCCGTGTGCTCCCAGGCTGGTGATACCAGAGCTGAGAGCTCTGGTTGGTTGATATTGTGGCTCTCCCCAAAGGGCTGCAAAACCCTCCTGTCCCTTCAGTCTTATCTCTAACTGCTCCATTGGGAACTCCTTGATCAGTTCAATGGTTAGATACAAGCATCTGCCTCTGTATATGTTAGGTTTTAGCAGAGCCTCTAAAGAGACAGCCATATCAGACTCCCATCAGCATGAACTTCCTGGCATCTGAAACAGCAACTGCTTTTGGTGACTGCACATGGGATGGATACCCAGGTGGAGCAGTCTCCAGAAGGCCCCTCCTTCAATTTCTGTTCCACACTTTGTATCCATGTTTGCTCCTGTGAGTATTTTGTTATTCCTTCTAAGAAGGACCAAAGCATACACAGTTTGTTCTTCCTTCTTCATAATGTTAATGGGGTCTGTGAGTTGTATTTTGGGTACTGAGAGATTTGGGGCTAATGTACACTTATCAGTGAGCACATATCATGTGTGTTCTTTTGTGATTGGGTTTCCTCACTCAGGATATTTTCTTCTTCCATCCATTTGGAATTTCATGAATTCATTGTTTTTAATAGCTGAGTAATACTTCATTGTATAAATGTGTCATAATTTCTATATCCATTCCTCTGTTAAAGGATACCTGGGTAGTCTTCAGCTTCTGGCTATTATAAATAAGGCTGCTATAAACATAATGGATCATTTGTCCTTGTTATATGTTGGAGCATCTTCTGGGTATATGCCCAGGAGTGATGTAGCTGGCTTCTCAGGTAAGGATATGCCTAATTTAAAAAAAAAAAAAAAAAAACCAGATTGATTTCCAGAGTGATTGAATGAGCTTGCAATCCCACCAAAAATGGAGGAGTGTTCCTCTTTATCTACATCCTTGCCAGCATCTACTGTCACCCAGGTTTTGATCTTAGCCATTCTGACTGGTTTGAGGTAGAATCTCAGGGTTGTTTTGATTTACATTCCCCTGAAGACTAAGGATGTTGAACACTTTTTTTTTGGTGCTTTTGGACCATTCAAGTTTCCACAGTTGAGAATTATTTGTTTAGCTTTGTACCCCATTTTTAATTGGGTTATTTGATTATCTAGAGTCTAATTTCTTGAGTTCTTTGTATACATTCAATATTAGCCTTCTGTCAGATACAGGATTAGTAAAGATCTTTTCCAAGTTTGTTGGTTGCCATTTTGCCCTATTGACAATGTCCTTTGCCTTATAGAAGTTTTGCAATTTTATGAGGTCACATTTATCAATTCTTGATCTTAGAGCATGAGCCATTGGTGATCTGTTCAGACAAGTATACAAGGCTCTTCCCCACCTTCTCTTCTATTAGTTTCAGGGTATCTGGTTTTATGTGGAGGTTCTTGATCTACTTGGACTTGAGCTTTGTACAAGGAGATAAGAATAGATCGATTTGCATTCTTCTTCTACATGTTTATCTCCAGTTGAACCAGAACCATCTGTTGAAAATGCTGTTCTTTTTCCACAAGGATGGTTTTAGCTCTTTTGACAAAGAACAAGTGACAATAGGTGTGTGGGTTCATTTCTGGGTCTTCAGTTCTATTCCATTGATCTACCTGCCTGTCTGTGTACACATACCATGCAGTTTTTATCACTATTGCTTTGTAGTACAGCTTGGGATCCAGGATGATGATTCTCGCAGTAGCTCTTTTATTGTTGAGAATAATTTTCACTATTTTGGGGTTTTTTTGTTATTCCAAATGAATTTGCAAATTGCTTTTTTTTTTAAATCTCTGTGAAGAATTGAGTTGAAATTTTGATGGGGATTGCATTGAATCTGTAGGTTGCTTTTGGCATTATGGGCATTTTGCTGTATTAATCCTGCCAAGGGGTGTTGAATTTTGTCAAGTGCTTTTTCAGCATCTAGTGAGATGATCATGTGATTTTTCCTTTTACTTTTCTTATATAGTGGATTATATTGTTGGATTTCTGACTATTGAACCATTCCTGCATTACTGGGATAAAGCCTACTTGGTCATGATGGATGATTATTTTAATGTGTTCTTGGATTCTGTTTGTGAGAATTTTTATTATTTTTGCATCAATATTCATAAGAGAGATTGGTCTGAAGTTCTCTTTCTTTTTTGTCCCTTTGGGTGGTTTAGGCTTGAGCTTAATTGTGGCTTCATAGTTCGAATTGGGTAATGTTCCTTCTGTTTGTATTTTGTGGAAAAGTTTGAAGAGAATTGGTATTAGGTCTTCATGAAGGTCTGATAGAATTCTGCACTAAAACCTGGTCCTGGGCTTTTTTTGGCAGGGAGACTTCTAATGACTGCTGCTATTTATTTAGGGGTTATGGGACTATTTAGATGGTTTATCTGCTCATGATTTAACTTTGGTACCTGGTACCTGTCTAGAAATTTGCTCGTTTCACCCAGATTTTCCAGTTTTGTTGAGTGTGTTTGCAGTAGGATCTGATGATTTTTTGAATTTCCTCAGTTTTTGTTGTTATGTCTCCCTTTTCAGTTCTGATTTTATTAATTTGATACTGTCTCTGTGTCCTCTGGTCAGTTTGGTTAAGGATATAAGGAGATATAGATATAGATATAGATATAGATATAGATATAGATATAGATATAGATATAGATATAGATATATAGATATTTGATTTTTTTCAAAGAACCAGCTCCTGGTTTTGTTAATTCTTTGTATCTTTCTTTTTGTTTTTACTTGTTTAATTTCAGCCCTAAGTTTGATTATTTCTTGCCATCTACACCTCTTGGTGGTATTTGCTTCTTTTTGTTCTAGAGCTATCAGGTGTATTTTCAAGCTGCTAGTGTATGCTCTATCAAGTTTCTTTTTGTAGGCACTTCGAGCTATGAGTTTTCCTTTTAGCACTGCTTTCATTGTGTCCCATGATTTTTGGTATTATGTGTCTTCTTTTCATTAAATTTTAAAAGTCTTTAATTTCTTTCTTTATTTCTTTCCTGACCAAGTTATCATTGAGCGTTGTTCAGTTTCCATGTGTATATGGGCTTTCCATTGTTTGTGTTATTATTGAAGAACAGCCTTTAGTCCACGGTGACCTGATAGGATATAAGGGATTATTTAAATCTTTTTGTATCTGTTTAAGCCTGTTTTGTCACCAATTATATGGTCTATTTTGGAGAAGGTACCAGGAAGTGCTGAGAAGAAGGTATATTCTTCTGTTTTATAATGAAATGTTCTATAGGTATCTGTTAAATTAATTTGATTTATATCTTCCATTAGTTTCGCTGTGTCTTTGTTTAGTTTTTGTTTCCATGATCTTTTCATTCCAGAGAGTGTGGTGATGATGTCTCCCACTATTATTGTGTGATGTGCAATGTATGCTTTGAATTTTAGTGAGGTTTCTTTTATGAATGTGAGTGCCCCTGCATTTGGACCATAGATATTCACAATTGAGAGTTCATCTTGGTAGACTTTTCTTTTGATGAGTATAAAGTGTCCTTCCTTATATTTTTTAATAACATTTGATTGAAAGTTAATTTTATTTGCTATTAGAATGGCTACTCCGGCTTGTTTCTTGGGACCATTTGCTTGGAAAATTGTTTTCTAGCCTTTTACTCTGAGGTAGTGTCAGTCTTTGTCACTGAGTTTTGTTTTCTGTATGCAGCAAAATGCTGGGTCCTGTTTATGTATCCAGTCTATGTCTTTTTATTAGAGAATTGAGTCCATTAATGTTAAGAGACTAAGGAAAAGCGATTGTTGTTTCTTGTTAGTTTTGTTATTAGAGGTGGAATTATGTTTGTCTAGAAATCTTCTTTTGGGTTTGTTGAAAGATTACTTTTTTGCTTATTCTAGGTTGTAGTTTCCCTCCTTGTGTTGGAGATTTCCATCTATTATCCTTTGTTGTGCTGGATTAGTGGAAAGATATTGTGTAATTTGGGTTTTGCTGGGAATAGTTGTCTGGGCTGGCATTTGTGTTCTCTTAGGATCTGTATGACATCAGTCCTGGATGTTCTCTGGCTTTTATAGACTCTGGTGAGAAGTCTGGTGTAATTCTTATAGTTCTGCCTTTATATGTTATTTGACATTTTTCCCTTACTGTTTTTAGTATTATTTCTTTGTTTTGTGCATTTTATGTTTCAATTATTATGTGACAGGAGGAATTTCTTTTCTGGTCTAGTTTATTTGGAGTTCTAGAAGGCATCTTTTTCTTTAGGCTAGAAAAGTTTTCTTCTATAATTTTGTTGAAGATATTTACTGGCCTTTTAAATTGGGAATTTTCACTCTCTTTTATACCTATTATACTTAGGTTTGGTTTTCTCAGTGTGTCCTAGATTTTCTGGATGTTTTTCGTTAGGAGCTTTTTCATTTTCCATTCTTTTTGACAGTTATGTCAATGTTTTCCATTGTATCTTCTGCACATGAGATTCTTTCTTTTATCTCTTGTATTCTGTTGTGATGCTTTCATCTATGACTCCTGATCTCTTTCTTAGGTTTTCTATCCCGAGGGTAGTCTCCCGTTGAGATTTCTTTATTGTTTCTACTTCCTCTTTTAAATCCTGAATGGTTTTGTTTAATTTCTTCACCTGTTTGCTTTGGTTTTGTGTTTTTGTAATTCTTTAAGGGATTTTTGTGTTTGCTCTTTAAGGGCTTCTACCTGTTTACCTGTGTTCTCCTGTATTTCTTTAAAGGAGTTATTTATGTCCTTCTTAAATTCCTCTATCATCAACATGAGAAGTGATTTTAAATCTGAGTCTTGCTTTTCTGGTGTCATGGGGTATCCAGGACTTGCTATGGTGAAAGAACTGGGTTCTGATGATGCCAGGTCACCTTGGTTTCTGTTGCTTATGTTCTTTTGCTTGCCTTTTTGCCATGTGGTTATAGCTAGTGCTATCTGTACTCACTGTCTATGACTGGAGCCTGTCTCTCCTGTTATTTTGGTTGTATCTGACCTCAGATTCCAGCTATCTCTGTGATCATGTGATCCTGAGC
The DNA here is from genome assembly GCF_011762505.2 of Arvicanthis niloticus. NCBI lineage: Eukaryota > Metazoa > Chordata > Mammalia > Rodentia > Muridae > Arvicanthis > Arvicanthis niloticus. The sequence continues at coordinate 6,460,676 of NC_047668.1, read as the reverse complement.
CCCTGGGTGAAAAAGCTCCTGGGACTCAGGCTGCCTCTGGGATCCTGAAGTCCTATGATCGTAGTGGGTATGTTAGAGTGCCTGGGAGTCCAGCTTCCTCAACTGCTCTGAGTGCAGTGGATCCTCTGCTCTTCTGAATGCAGTGGTTTCCCTGCTTCTCTGAGTACAGTGGTTCCTCTAGAATGGGTCAGGATATGGTGTCTTCACAGGAGCACACTAGCTAAGAGTTTGCCCCGGGAAAAAGGCCAGGAGATTCTTTTTTAATGAACTTTCCCAGCTATTCTATTCTCCTGAACATTGATATCCTAATCAGTACTTGAATATCATCTACATCAAATTCTAGGAATGAGGCTTTTTAGATGCAATAGACCTTATAATATTAAATATTTAAGCACTGTGTGCAAAACAAGTAATGCTGTGTTGACAGGGAAATATGGATGAAAATTCCTGAAAAATAGTTGTGTTTGGCTAAAGAAAACAACAACAAACTCCTAGGATCTGTATCTGTAGAGGCTGATTGAACAACTAGAAATTCATTTCTGTTGGGAGATTCCAATTTTGTAGGTTCATAGGTTAATCACTTTATCTTAGGCTATTTTTAGCTCTCTAGAAAAATTATTCTTTGCCCCACTCTTTATCTGAGCTAACACGCTATGATAATAAATAAAAACCATGTAGAAGTCATTAGTTTAGTAGAACACTAGCTTCCACCAATTCAAGAGCAGGAATGTCATTAGATAGCATCTTTGGCCTTTGATCTACATCCCATGGCTTCTCTGTGCCAAAAAGCTATTAGCTTCTGTTAATTTGACTCCTGCTGATAGCAACAGAGGACTAAGAAAAAATGCTTAATTTTTTCTGGCACATGAATTTCTCACTGGCCAGGTGAGAGGCTTGGAGTTCATTAACTCTTCATGAGACAGAAGGAAAAACAGGAATAAAGAGAGCATTCAGGTACACACATAAATACACACATGCACACTCTTTGGCCAGCCCAACAATCTGTTTCAACAATTATACAGTGTTCATGCATACTTACACACATACACATATATCTAAACATATATGTATATACATATAAACAGTCAGACATATATATATACATATATACATTTGGTGAATGGGGCAGAGCCTCAAGTGCTGTAAATACATTTGGCAGATAGGGCTGAGCCCCAATTTCCACAATTTATTTCTTCTCTCTGGCCTTCTTATACTTTCTTAGACAAACATTCTTTATAAAATTACCTCATAAATAAAATGTACATAAAGGGGAGTTATATTCTGTCTCAACAATTCCACAAGTGTCATGCATACTTACATACATATACAGATATCTGGCAAGTTCAAAGGAGTGTTTCATTCCATAAGCTCATTATAAGTTTAAAACAACTGTTACATATAGCCTTGCTGTATCATAGTGCACACCTGTGGCTTTATCCTTGGACTTGACCTAGAATGAAGGTTTTTCTTTGTCTCAAGCCTATTTCTTATCTTAGTGTAACTATATTCCTTATTATGCAGCCTTAACATATTGTCCTATTAGGAGGGGACAGATTCTATTTTTGTTTCTAACTTTATTATGTCTTTCTGGAAAAAAATAAAACTATCTTCTTAAACTTTCTTAATAAAATTATTTGAATCAAAATAGGAATCCTATAAAGTCATTAATTTCTAGAAACAGCATTACTTATAAAAGTTCATCTTCATGTTGATCTGCAGCAAATTTGCCAGATAGGGTGGACTGATGACCAGGATTCCTTATACTATGTAATAGTGGAAGAAAATTCATATCAGCTGCAAGAAGCAACACTTAGATGAAGTCTCAACCAATCATAGCTATGCAAAATGGTAGGCCATCTCCAGGAAACTCAGTTACTTACCGTAGCCTATCCAAGATGGCTTCTGTAAATCTCACATTTCCTTTAAGAAAGAAAGGAATAGCGAGCAAGCAAGCAAGCAAGCAAGCAAGCAAGCAAGCATGAAAGAAAGAAAGAAAGAAAGAAAGAAAGAAAGAAAGAAAGAAAGAAAGAAAGAAAGAAAGAAAGAAAGAAAGAGCCGGGCAGGGGTGGCGCACGCCTTTAATCCCAGCACTTGGGAGGCAGAGGCAGGCGGATTTCTGAGTTTGAGGCCAGCCTGGTCTACAGAGTGAGTTCCAGGACAGCCAGGGCTACACAGAGAAACTCTGTAAAAAAAGAAAGAAAGAAAGAAAGAAAGAAAGAAAGAAAGAAAGAAAGAAAGAAAGAAAGAAAGAGAAAGAAAGGGAGGAAGAAAGAAAGAAAGAAAGAGAAAGAAAGGGAGGAAGAAAGAAAGAAAGAAAGAAAGAAAGAAAGAAAGAAAGAAAGAAAGAAAGGAGACAGAGAGATTAGTGACATACACCTTGGCTGTCTGAAGGAATTTGTCAGAAAGAACAAATTAATTGAGGAAGCCCCTCCCTGGATGTAACTAAAAGACTTTACCCTTTAGGAGTAAAGTGCACTGAATAAAGGAGGTAGAAGTGAGAGCAAGCTCAGCAAAGTCATGACCTTCTTCCTGCCTCCTTGTCTGCTAATATGTAACTAAGTCTTTGTTACCAAAGATTCAAGTCACTCCTAACACAATGCAATCTCTACCTTGACTGACTCAATCCCATGTTTGAGGGTTAAAATAGATCATTCCTCATTTAACTTGCTTCTAATTAAGAATTTTATCAAAGTAACAAGAAAAATAGTTTATACATAGGTCATTCCAAAAGATGGATAATGAGTACATCTGAAATAACACTTATCTAGCAAATAACCATGCATGTTTTTTCTGAAGACGCATTTACAGAACTTCTAGAAAACATGATAGTTCCTAATTATACTATTCCTAAAGCAAAGGAATCATCTCTCACTCAACAAAACTTACCATTGTTTCTATCAAAGAGGACTATTTTCTCTAATTCATATTAGTGTTGGTGTGAATTAGTCTAATTTGATGAAATTAAAATTTCTGACATGTCATTATTGTATTTACTATTAATTTATAGAAGTGTTGTTTAATAGCAATTATAGGAAGCCTTAACTATTTCTTTAAATAGTTGTTTGGCTGCTGTTGTCAACTCAGTATCAAAAAGCAGATAAGGTACTTTACCAGTTTGTATTCTCATTATACAAGTAGGTTGTACTTTGTGACAATTTAAAATGTCACTGAAGGAAGGATAGTGCAGATTTTGCAAAATGGTTCTCTTCAATCTTTTTGCCTTACACAGTAAAATTTGGGTAATGTAAATAAAAATGAAGATATGACATTCAGAGGAGAGTGAATTGAACTAGCAATAAATTATGCTTCACTCATATGAATTTATATTCAAATATATGTTTTAATTTGTATTAAATAAGACATTCTAGGGTAAGCATTATGAAAGGAAGCTTTTACAAAACTTGGGAGGATATCTGAAATTCAACCTCATTCCACTCCAAACAAAAGCCAATTGATCTTTAGTAACACAGGGAGAATAGAAAAGACATGCTAACAAAATGCCAAAAATATAAAAAAAATATATGTTCAATAAATGGTGCTGGTCTAACTGGCTGTCTGTATGTAGAACAGTGAAAATAGACCCATATTTGTCACCTTGTACAAACCTCAAGTCCAGATGGATCAAGAACCTGAACATAAAACCAGATACACTGAATCTAATAGAAGAGAAAGTGGGAAGAGCCTTGAACTCATTACACAGGGAAAAATTTTCTAAACAGAACTCAAGTGGCTCATGCTCTAAGATCAAAAACTGATAAATGAGACCTTATGAACCTGGAAATTTTTTGTAAGGTAAAGGACATAATCAATAAGACAAATTCCCTACAGACTGGGTAAAAAACAAAACTAAACTTCATCATCCCCACATCTGATAGAGGGCTAATATTCAAAATACATAAAGAATACAAGAAGTTAACCACCAAAAAAATAAAATAACCCAATCAAAAATGGGATATTGGACTAAATGAAGAATTCACAACAAAGGAATCTCGAGTGGCTGAAAAACAACTAAAGAAATGTTCAAAGTCTTTAGTGATCAGAGAAATGCAAATCAAAATGACCCTGAGATTCCACCTTACACCAATTAGAATGGCTAAGATCAAAACCTCAAGTAACAACACATGTTGGCTAAAATATTGAGAAAGAGGAAGTCCTTCATTGCTGGTGAGATTGCCGACTGGTACAACCACTCTGGAAATCAATCTGGAGGTTCCTCAGAATATTAGAAATAGATCTACCTGAAGACCCAGCAATACCACTCTTAAGAATATACACAAAAGATGTCCCACTATGTCACAGGGGCACAAGTTTCATTAGGTTCATAGCAGCCTTATTTGTGATAGCCAGAAGATGAAAACTACCCAGATATCCCAGAGCAGAAGAATGAATAAAGAAAATGGGGTTCATTTACCCAATGGAATACTATTCAGCTATTAAGAATGAGGACATCCTGAGATTTGCAGACAAATGGATTGAACTAGAAAATATCCTGAGTGAGGTAACTCAGACCCAAAAGTACATGCATAGTATGGACTCATTAATGACTATATATTAGCCAAAAAGTAAAAAAAGTAAAAAATAGCCAAGATACAGTTTACAGAATTCAAAAATGTAAACAAGCTGAAGGTCCCAAGTGAAGACACCTCAGTCCCACTTGGGAGAGAGAAGAATGCAACCACAAGGGTGTAGGGAGAGAGGGATCTTGGAGGGAAAGGGGATTGGAAGATAAGGGGAACATAATCTGGTATTGGGTGAGGGAAAAGGACTGAAGCTCTGAAGGCCAACAGAAAGAATGGAAACAGGCAATTTCGGTAGGTAGGAGACAGCACCAGGGACCTGGGAGGTGAGAGATTCTCGGGACTCAAAGGGAGAGGGACCTGAGATGAAATGCCCAACTCTAGGAAGAGGCAACTTATAGAGCCTACCTCCAGCAGGAAACACAGGGCATCAAGTGAGGGAGTGGCTTGCCATCCCACAGTCAAAACTGTGACCCATAATTGTTGTTGTCTGAAAGAACTGCAGGGATGAAAATGGAAAAGTGCCTGAGGAAAAAGAAGGTTCAGTGACAGACCCAAAGTGGGATCCAGCTCAAGGGGAGGTCCCAAGGCCTTAAACTATTACTAAAGCTATGGAGCGCTCACAAAAAGGGACCTATCATGACAGCACTCCAGAAGAATGAACAAGCAGCTGAAAGACTCAGATGCAGATATTTGCAGACAACCGATGAACAGAATCTGCTAACCCTTGTGGTTGAATTAGGAAAGGGCTGGAAGAAGCTGAGGGAGAGAGCGACCCTGAAGGATCATCAGCAGTCTCAATTAACCAGAACACCCCTGCCTCAGATCTCTCAGACACTGGACCACAAACCAGGCAGCATACACCAGGTGATATGAGGCCCCCAACACATATACAGCAGAGGACTGTCAGGTCTGGGTTCAGTCAGAGAAGATGTACCTAACCCTCAAGAGACTGGAGGCCCCAGGGAATTTCGAGATCTGGCTATGTGGGGGCAGGGAGGTGGGGACTCCCTCATGGAGACAGGGGTGGAGAAGAAGTGTGGGATATGAGGTATGAGGACTGGGGATAAATAAAATATGGAGTGTAAATAAATAAATAAGTAAAAGTCTAAAAAAGAAAAAAGAAAAATTGGATATCAAAAAAGAAAAAAAGAAAGAAAGAGAACTAAATACTAACCAGTTCTATTATACCATGAATGAATCTCATCCTTTGAATTATTTTTTAATAATCATATAATTTGGGATAAAGAGGCATTTATGAGTAATAGTGCCTCTTCATAATCCACATTTACTTCCATGTGACATCCAGACTCTTCCTCTTGAGGTCCTGCTGCTAACAATAGACCAATGTATAGCTCTTTACAGCTGGCAAGTCTAGCTTTACCAATAAGCACTGTCTCCACCTAAAAGAGAAGATGAACAAGTTCTAGCTTTTTTTTTTTTTTTTTGAAATTCCTGAATAAGCTTATTGGTTCTAACAGTGGTCAACACTGTATTGCCTCTTCATTAGCCCCTGCTTACTGAAAGAAAACCATATTATGTAAATGATATGAAACCCTAATATACTGCCAGAGATGAAAGAAACATACATCATATATTCTGTTTTAGATGACTGTCCACTCTTAAGAAAAATCTAATCCTTTTAAGCTGTATTGATTTATTAAGTAGCTGTGTGAACTTCAGTTAGTCTTTACATCCTTTGAGAGCTTGTTAGCACAGTGTTTGTCCTTTTTTCTTTTGTTTTTTTTTTTTTTTTCAAGAAACTACAGATTGACACATATGCCTTTGATTGAAGTGGATAGATCCATTTGTCTGCTGTGTCCTTTGGTTATTTCCTCTTGGTTACATTAGCCCCCTAAGAAAGTTATTCCTATTGCAGTCTAAGTCATTTAGACCTATCAAAAACCCCTCTTACCTTGTGACCGCAAGATCATACCACACATTGCCACAAAACCAAAAAAAAAAAAGGAATAAAAAAGTACTATAACCATTTTGAAGTCTTGGTTGAATTAACTTCTTTCCTTTCTCGACTCTTGTGAACACAGCCTCATTGAGCCCAGTGAACTGTATATCAAACATTACTCTTTCATTTTTTTGAAGGCATTATTCATGCCTTCAAATCCTCTCTTATCTTTCAGCCCCTGATTATCATGAAAATTTCAATGAGCAATAACCACCTATCCATAGTGGCTCTTCTGAACACATTTATCATGTATACTCTTGTCTTTTACCTCACTTTATATAACCTGTCTCTAGGAGGATAAATAGATTATTTGCTCAGTTTGAAGAATACTCAAATCAACCCCATTTACTTCATATAAAATATGTAACAGTAAATTTAACTAAATCACACTGCTTTGGCTCCTAGCAGGTAGAGCACCCAGGAGCCCACTCAGAATCCCTTTGGATTAGTAAATGAAATGCACACACACACACACACACACACACACACACACACACACACCAATTAATTTGTGACATGTTGTAACTAGCTCAAAGGCTGGCACCCCTAAACCTTCCACCAGTAGCAAATGCTTCAGTATTCTTGAGACTCCTAAATCTTCCCCTACTCACCCAGGTCCAATGGGTCCCAACTCTACCTAGTTATTGGCCATTGAAATTTTATTGATTAGTAAAACCAATTGGGGACAAGGACCTTCATCTTTTGGACATGAAGATTCCCAATTTCAGGGGTTGGGGGGCGAGTTTAATTCAAAGCATTAGAACTAACCCCCAACAAACATATTCATAGAGTTTCTTTCATTGGTGTTTAAATCTTCCAAAATTTGAACAGTGTAGATGTAAAACATTCTTCAATTGTCAATCTTTCCAGTAAAGTGTCATAATGTCTTCATTTGAATACTGAATTATGAATTTTCCCTCTTTATTATTAAGAATGTGATCTTCAGGTTATCACTTGTACCTTTCACTGTTTCTCCCAACAGATACAAAGATTTGGCCCCAGGAAGGTCACTTAAGCATATATCTAACAAATATTTTTCCCCTTTTGTCTTATAAGTAAGGGCAAACTTTCACTTCTGTCTCATCCTATTTTTTCTACTTTTCTTTCTGAACCAGATAGATATAGAAGGTAGTTTGTGTACATATTTCTTCCTTTTCTAATGCCTCCTGTATTTGGGCACTTTCTCTCTGGGAAGAAGAAAATCTGAGACTTAAATTCACAAAACTAAGGCCTCACAACTGCTACAGCTTAAAGTTCATCTCTCATACAGGCCACTTTCAAATACACCAAGGCTTTCTTTCCACAATTAACCACTTGAAATACAACTGTGGCAGCCTAGTGGATCCTGTTCATCAAGGTTGCATGCCACCCATAGCATGCAAAAAAAGATGACCATCCTTGTCTTTCCTCTAAAGATATTTTATTCTCAGGAGGTTTAGGGTTGGTTTCTGTGTTTTGCTATCTATATGCAAGTGAGGACAGACACAAGATAAGGTGAGAACCTGTGACTGGGCAGTGGAAAAGGAGGGTGGGCCAAGAATTTTAGATATGAGTACAGAGAATACAGAGGGACAGAGAAGAAGGGAAGGAGAGAAAGAGATAAAATGAATCCTATACTAGAGGAAGAGGAGCCAAAACCACTCAGTCCTGGGAGCCAAAAATATTGGGGATTTCTTAGATGATTAAATGTTAAGGAGGATGCATTTGCCCCATCTAGAGATGTAGCCTGTGTTTTTATTAACTGAGTTTTGAGTTCATTGTGTGGGCATTTTGTGGGTTGTGAGTTTACTAATATAAATCTGACTGATAAATCACAAGACTCTAGAGTTTTGATTTTAGTGCTTTAAGGTTACAATCTGCACTCTCTTCATGGTGACAACCATGGAGGCTGTGAGACTGCCAGGGCCAGAGCAGCTGGCACTAGCACGTGATGGTGTCTTTTTAATATTTCCCACTACAGGTTTCAGGTGTCATCATATGCAACTGGCACTATATTAATCAGACATACCAACTCATACTATGTGGGAAAGAGAGCCACACCAGAATTATTTAAGAGGCTAAGTACTTTTTTTGCATGAATTTATGGGATATGTGTAGTTTCTTCCTTGTAAAATGCTTCCTTCTCCATGAATTTTGGCAATTATCATCTATGCTAATTTTAAATGGTTGATGTATTTACACATGTTCAAGCGTGTATATAATAATATAAGTATTTTAAAGTGCTCTTGTTCCTTGAACATTTACTATTCAGATATTTTAAATTATTATAATACTCATGAATATTTAACCTGAACAAAAATACATAAGCATTTTTTTCTATGAGGAATACTTATGATTTAATTTACCTAACATTCTAGTATTTGAATAGCTTTTATGTTTTGGTGTGTTAAATATTATAGCTGATGCTCAGTCTTCAACAGGTGTAAATAATTCACATAGCTTAATAACAAATATTGCATAGATTTTAAAAACAATGTAAGTTTTTGAGTGTTTTTAAATTATATATTTTTGCTTATTTTGAACAAGATTTTTCTCAATATCTGATTTACTATTGAATGATTTAATAAGTAAAACTATAAAATTATTAGATATATTTGGTTTAGATAATAATGAATACTTTTCCTCATAAGTATGTTTCAAACATTAATGACACATGTTAGTAATAAAAGTATTGATTGTTGAAGCTGGAGAAAAGTTGCTCTTACAGAAGATGGGGGCTCAATGACTAGCCACAACATAGTGACTCATGTGAACACAACCATCGGTTATCCCAGTCTCAAGAGACCTTATGCCCTCTTCTGGTGTAGGAGATGCACAAACATGCATGTAGTCGCAAAATCCATAAACATAAAATAAAGGGAAAATTTATGTGTGCATGTTATTAAAGTTCAAATTTACATGGGATATCTTTATTTTATCTTTCAGTCCTATTAGAATTTGACAAATGGGTAAAACTAAAACATTTAATTTAGCATTTCTAATTATGGAAAGAAAAATTAAGTTTATTATTGTACATTCACAAATTTAAATGTTTAAAAACATGTTGGCAAATTAAATACTTATATGCACTTTATTAGTAATTTGCATTATTTATTGTTCAAAGACTTACTGTTTTTCTATGACCACAAATGTAAGTGTGATTATGTATTTATATTTTCATTTCTATCATGAAAACATAAATATATTTCAGAGAACTCTTTTTTATAAATTCATATACTTTGTATAGCAATACACATAATTTCATTAAACTGTAAGTAGAAACTGGCTATGAATTAGAATTGGCAGACCAACTAAAAGTGCTGTTTTTAATTCCATTACTTTGAGAAGTATGTCTTACCACTTTTTACTTGTTTTGCTCCCTTTTATGTAACAGTGCTTTCTTTATTTCTGTTACTTTGGTGTTTTTAATTTTCAAATTTTATCTTCAAAACCTTTGAATGCAAAGATTTTGCCCAAGAAAATTTATTATATAATTTTAAGCATACTAGCACTCATATAAATGAACTTGCTAGGTTTTTCAGCTTATAAACTATGCCTATGCATTAAAGTTATAATTTTGATGCACACCTAAAAGCTTCTGGACAACATCCTCAGATTATGCCATACTGACCTATTATTCATAGCATGTTCATAGTCTATCTTTTTCAAGAATTTATTTGCTATAATGAAGGAAAACCACTAAAAACAGAATTACCCCTGTCAAACATTAAAAGCAAACACATTTTTCTTATTACTGCTAGGTAATTAGCTACAATTTTTTAATAATTCTGACAACTAATCATGTTTGGTCAAGCTATTCTTATGTTACTTATTCTTAAAAATAGCAGCATACACTGTATTAGCTTTAAATATTTTATTTTTCATCACATTTCTATTAATATTCTCCTTCATACTTTCTCCTCCATGCTCCAACATATACCCTCCTTTCATATAAGGCCTATTGTTTCTATTCCTTTCCCAACTCTCCTCAATACCTTCTTTCCCTCTGTGGTCCTCATACCATGTGTATAGATTTTAACCATACCCAGTCCTACTTGTAATCATATAATAGGCATTGTAAGGTAAGACCTTCATATGAGAAAATATATGTATTTTTTCCAGGTCTGGTTTATTTTCTTTAATAAAACACATTTCAGATCTATTTTTCTTCAATTATCACAAAGCTAGTTGTTAGTAACTAACTTAAAAACTCATGCCCTTATAATGATAATCATTATAATTAGGAAAAAAATTAAAAAACACTTGCAGGGTATATGACATAATTCTAAAACTTCTTTGGATGTTTTAACTTTGCATAGTGAAATTATGAATTTAAAAAATTCTTTTCTGCTGAGCTTTGATGCTGCAGATAATGCTGATAAAATTATCCATGGCCTGAGATCAGTATTTCTATTTTGGTCAAGCTTCAAGAATAGCATATATAGCTTGAGCATGTTAGCCTTTTTTAGTCCTGGGAATAAATTTATTTCTGCCCTTCATGTGAAAGCTTATCTTTAACAACATCAACATATTGGCAGTCAAAGTACATGACTTGAAACTGAAAATGGATAGACAGAGTTACTAATTTAACAGGCTGGCATACGAAGGATGGTTAAGATTTGGCAGACAGCCTGACCAGCCTAAGACAGAAGTACATTGCTTTTGAAAGGCATATTCCATGATGGCTAAGGGAGGCATTCTTGTCAGAATGACCTAAGACAGGTTCAGTCTTGTTTATGAAGTGAAAAAGGGAGAGATGTGGCAAGCTTTGGAGGCTGCTTGGCAGGAATCTGACATTCCCCAGGGAGAAGGAAATGGGCTTCAGGCAGGAATCTAAATATTAAACTAGAACAAAGAAGTAATTTCAGGCAGTAATATACATTTTAGGCTAGAACATGCTTCAGGCACGAAATGACTTTGGGCTAGAATAGGGAAGTAGGCTCCGATATTTGGGTCATCCTGATATCCATTAGAAATAGTGATCACTGGAGTAGTCACAGAACTTTGTTTATTGCCTTGATTGTTCTTTGAGTATTTGTGTTTATTTTCTTGCTTGTTCCTTGACTATTCACATCTATTGTATTGTATTGCTAGTTCCTCAGCCTGGAACTGATCTTAATACTTTCATGTAATTAAAATGGTATAAAATCAAAAAGGAAGAGGGGGGATGGCATAGAGGGTCTCTGGGTATGGGAGGGAAATGGAGAAAATGGATAACATCTGAAATGTAAATAAATAAAATATTCAATAAAAAAGGAAAAAACAAAAACAAACAGCAACAACAACAACAAAAAGATTTATCAATTGGTTCAGTAGGTTTCTTTCATCATTTGAAATCTATTTTATTCTATTTTTAATTTTTTTAAAAATTCACTTTATGTCCTGCCTGCAGATTTCCCCTTTCCTCCCAGTCCTCCTACTATTTTACTAAATGCTTGTTTGTTTTAAGTGTGTTCTACTACTTAATCAACTTTTTAAAAATTAATTTTCAAAATATAATTGTTCCAGTTTGAGCACCATGATTTATTTTTAATAGTGTATGTATACATAAAAAACACGTGATGAAACTGTAATTCAATGATAATTCTTACTATAGTTATCTATAGTAAATTTAATGCATTTTAACTAGAATTCCAAAAGATATAGCCTACTTAAAGGAAATAGAAATTGATTCCCATGTTATTTTAAAACCTTTAGTTTTTTCAAATGTCACATTTGATGTTTGGATAACACATCAATGAAAAATATTTCTACATCAATGAGTCTGATTTAAACCTAAATAGAAATCAATCAGCCTGATGTTCTTCTGTGCAGCAGGGTGGCTGTCAAAATATCTAATAGATTGTTCATTTCAAAAGGCTAAAGGAAATTTTCAATTGTTTTCTTCATATCGCAATAATACGTGTTTGAGGAGATAAATATGCTTAATCTAATTTAAATATATGAAATTTATATGTATTAAAATGTAACTTTGTATTTATTAATAATTTTAATTCATAATGAACAAATACACTAAAATCTACTTTCTTTTAAATGCTAGTATGCCAGGACATAGAGAAAATGCTATGACATTAGGATATTTCTAAGATAATCCTTGGTAAATCAAACCCAATGTAGAAAATAATGATTAAATGTAAAAGCAAGCAGCAATTTTGTGAACATCATTCCATTTCACACTATACATGGGTAAAAGATGAAATGTTCTTGGTATATGCATTCAAATTGCATCTCATCATATTTCTCATTCTATAAATATCAATAATATTCATAGTTCTTAGTTTTATGTGATTTATTCTACTTCTCATGCTCAAATAAATTTCCAAGTAAAATCATTTTACCCTGAGGCAGTGATACACAAAACTTTTTACTTTTCTGTTTTTCCTGATATTTTCCTAAGGCTATTTCATCCCTGATAGTTGAAGTAGTCTCTAACATCTGTTTTTCGGAGTCTATCTATCTATCTATCTATCTATCTATCTATCATTTATCTATCTATTTATCTTTAACATCTATTTCACCAACTGTCCTAAGTATATATTTGTCTTCAACTGAGTCCTTCAATTCTAGACTTTTTTATTTTACTTTTTAATGTTCTTTTAAAACTTGAAATAGAATTACATCACTTTCTACCTCTTTTTTTCCTTCTAACTTCTCCAAACTATCCTATCCTGAACTCCTTCCATATTCTCCCCAACTCAAATTTATAGCCATCTTTGATTATTATTTTATATGTATACATATATATTTATAAAGGCATAGATACGTAGTCAAGACAGACAGAGACAGGCACACATACATACACACACAAACACACATGAATACACACAAAACAACCACCACCACAGACCATACACAAAACTTGCTGGCAGCTGAGCTCATTTCTGCTGTTTATGTATAAACATAATGTTTAAAGATTACAAATTTGCAAGGACAAAATAAAGGGGCTCATTTCTCAGAAAAGCTGTTAATGACCAGAAAGACTACTGTAAAGCAGTCCCTTCTGGAATACGCTTCATGAATAAACCAGAACACTGGCAGCATTTTTAAACATGTAAAAATGGGAAGGAGAAATTTATTGGGATCCAACTCCAAGGCTAAGAGCTTCAGGTAACCCTATCTCTTTTCTCTAAGTTTATCTATTTCCATGAAATATATTAATGTTCTCCAAATGGTTTTTTTTCATACAATACCCAATACCACTATCTCTTATTACAATTTAGCATATGAAAATTCTTTTTTTCTCTCGGTGCAAGTAAAAGTCACATCTGTCTGAAAATACACCTGTAAAGATTAGATCACCTTCAAGTTATCAAACAACTCCAGATTACCTTCCAGATTACTAGAAGCTGACAGAATAAATCCACCACAATTAAAATTCAAATTGTTCCCAGAAGAAAAGAATGACCTATTTGAATGTGAAACCTTAAGAATTTTTTGTGCCAGGCTGGTGAGGTGGGAATGAGTCAGTGGGTGGGGAAGCACCTCATAGAAGCAGGGAAAGGAAGGATCAGATAGGGGGTTTGCAAAGGAGAAACCAGGAAAGGGGTTAACATTTGGAATGTAAATAAATAAAATATGCAATAAAATAAAGAATGTTTTGCCTTGGCAGTGAATGGTCCTCATATCAACTTTAGTTTTTGATCTTCAAAGTAAAAATTTAAAACTTGTAGAACCAAGAAAAATATTAAGACTCAGAAGAAACAAAGATGAAGACTACATGACAGGAAATGACAGGATATTGTATAATTCAAAACTTTAGAAGAGGTTTGGAAAATTTTTCACAAAATAAAATGTGTCTGATGAGATAAATATGTTGAATATAAGCAGTAGTCAATGTATCTATGTATTAAAACCTAGCAGACATATCATTAATGAGTATAGCCTTTATGTTTTGATATACTATATAAAATAGAACAATGTAGAAAAATGACTGTGCACACCATCATTACAATGTCACTTCAATGGGTGCAAACAACTAACTTAACAAACATGGACATTGGAGCCCAAGAGCTTGTCCCTGCACATTTTTATTGTGGTGAAAGATTGAAAAGATATAAAATTAATGTAGGATCTTGTAGATATTTAACTCTCGTACTTCTCTCTATATAGATTACGAAGGTAGACTAAGAATTAAATAAAATACTTTTTTTTTTTAATAAGGAGAACTTCTCATGTGAAAATTTATGCAGAAAGCAGTATTTCTGTATTGCATGAGTCCGTTTGCTTGGAATTCCTCACTAAGCCCTAAACAATTAAGGTCTGTCCTATGCCTCTTCGTCTGCACATGTAACTATACAAGATTCCAGGCTTCAAACTGCAGTGTGAGGAGGAGATGAGTTGAGAGTTAGGAAAATAATCAGTTTTAGTAACCGAGAAAACTAAACCCCTTGAACTTTGTGAGGCAAAACTGTTAATACAGACAGGTGTAGTTTTCCTAAAATACTGCAGAACTTAGAAATGATGGGGAAATGTAACATAAAAGCTCAGTTTAAAATGACAGGTGATGAATAACAAGATCTTTTAAACATGAGCAGAAACAGGTATTAACATAGTTTAAAAATAGTAGACGTAAATATCCTGGAAACTGAAACTGAAATATGGGTTTTTAAACCCTTTTAAGAGTCCTCAGAATGCCACACAAAACATCAAATTTAAGTTATAAGTTTAGAGAACAGTTAATACTACTACCAAAAAGTAAGAGTTTCTGAGAGATTTGTGAGACAAATAGCAGATTATTTCCATATCAATGAAATACAATATTATCTTTTATCAGAAGAAACATTGTTTCAGTAATGCATTTCAACTACTTTTTCATAAATGTACAGATTTAAGTATCTCTAAAAGAGTTCTGACCATTTTCTGGAATCTGTTTTTTCATACACAGAAAGCACTGTGGTGTGTGTGTGTGTGTGTGTGTGTGTGTGTGTTTGTGTGTGTGTCTGTGTGTGTGTGTGTGTGTGTGTGTGTCTGTGTGTGTGTTTTGTTTGTCTGTTTTTAAAGAAGCTAGATGCATGGGAGCCTGAAAGTAAGTTTGGAAGTTTAAAATAATTTATCCAGGAATAACTGTGCAATCACAATTGTAAATAGCCATTGTCGAACATGGAGAGATGGCACAGCAGTTAAGAGCACTTGCTAGTGTTCCCGAAGACTCATATTTGTTTTCTTGCACTCATACAGGTCAGACCCTACCACCAATAATTTCAGATTCATGGAATCCAATGCTGTCTTCTGGTTTCAGAAAACTTGAACACATATTGCAAACACATAGACATACACACACACATAAAACTTTGAAACATAATAAAATATTTTAATAGTATGATGCTTTATTTATTTATATTCTATTAGAATATTTTAAGCCTTTCTTGTTATAGAAATCTTAACCAAAAAAATGCTTATATATTACACCCATGATGAACTTAGAACAAGCACAATAACCAATGACTAAAAATGTTTGAGAAAAAACATTAGAAGACCAAAATAAATGAATACCTACAGTAATAATCTAGGCTTACCTTTTGGGCAAGGTACACTAGTAGAAAAAAAAAAAAATATATATATATATATATATATATATATATATATATTTCATTTCAGTTTAAACATTGTAACCAATATATTTTGACAATTTTCTGTAAACTCAAAATCATTCTTTTAACATAAATTATATCACATCTCTCCTCTTTATTGGGGGGTTTTGTTACTCCAAAAGAATCTATCAGTTTAACAGAGGAAGGCAACCACTGTCAATTGATACCAGTTAAAAGTAGCTTTTGTTAATAAGTTAAAACAGTGTCACTCTTTGTCTTGTGTCATTATAAACAGAACTAATGGAGCTGGTGATAGAGCTTTCAAAGTCAATCTTCAGTTCCCCTGTATTTTAATTTAAAGTGACTTTCACTTCTTTTTAATTACAATTACAACACTCTTCATTAACAGGCTAGGCTATTCTTACTCTATTCTTCAACGTTGTTCTAATGTTTGTATATGCTTGTATAGCCATGTCTTTGTAGTTGCTTATGTCTCCAAAAAACAGACTCACAATGAAAGATGCTACTCAGTTATACAATTATTTTCTTAGTTAAAGTTCAATATTTAAAATGTTGACTAGGGGAATTAGTTAATGAAATTTTACTGACAAGAAAATTGGCAAGTAAACAGAGTAATTTGTTCTTGGTAACCAATGTCCAAACCACAGGTACTTATTAAAACGATTTATAAACACAATACTATGGTGACATCTATGACTAATCAGATGCTCAGAACACAGCGGGATTAGAAGTTTGAACTCTCCTTAAGCAATGCAGGTCACTATCAAATTGATAACTGTCCAGGAAGGAAATTATCATTACTATACATCATTTCATGAACATGTGTAACATGCGATCAGAAAACTAATTCAATAACAGATTTTATTTAATGTTCAGTAACAGTGTTATCTTTTACTTTGTTTACCTAAAATTGTGAAAGGCCAGTTGAGAACTTACCTGAATTCTTTAATGTGCACCCTTGCATGCATTGCAAAGGCATATGTAACACCCAAATCTATTAAACTACTAGAAGAAAATTTAAAGGAAAGCACTTTAAAATTACTAGTCTAAAGGTATTTCTTTCATGCTCTTTTTTTTTTCACATAAACTGAGAAGCACAGAAAAGAAGAGTGAAAACTTACAAACAGGATTGTATAATATTTCAAATTTCTGCATGACAAAAGAAGGATAAAGAGAAGGAAGAAATATTCTACTAATAGTGCTTTAAGTCAGTACAGCGGACATAAAAGTAGAAAGAATTATTTACCACAGGGTCCTATTATCCTAATAGTATCTATGCAAAAGATTTATCAGCCTATATGCAGGTTCAATACTCTCACATTTATTGTACTACTATTTCTATTAGCCAACATAAATAATCTAAATGTTCATCAATAGATGAAAAGTATACTATATTGTGTATTCACATAGTGGAATGTCACTCATATATAAAGAAAATAAATAATATCAGAATTCTGTACCACAGTTGAGCCCTGTTGACATAATGCTAAGTGAAACAAGTAAAGTATGAACAGACAAATACCTTATAAATTCACTTATTTGCAAATTGGAGGGAAACTCAATTTAAATGAGGAAGAGATTAGCAATTAGCTGGAAGAAATAAATTCCAATGTTCCACTGTACAGTGTGGCAACTAAACTGACAGCAGACATTACAACTTATCCTCTAAAGAAAGAATAAACATTTAAGGTGTCTGCTGTACTGCTTGCATTAAGCAGTTGGCTGTTAGTTGTCTACATACACTGGAATATCAGAGTCCACTAAGTAAGGGTCGTAGCTTTTACACATGAGCCTGCTTTCTTTCCTTGTTTGTATTCTGAGGATGCTCTGTACTTCTATTCCATGTTCCGATACATATTGAAATAACTTTATCGAACATTTGAAAATCATTCTAATCACAAGTCATTAACAAGTTGTCTAGTCCACAAATTAAGATTGATTTTTTTTTCGGGAAAATAAAAGAATTCAAGAATAATATCCAGGAGGCTTCTTCACATCAGGTACATATGCTCTTATTTAAATCAGAATAAAACTGTACTAGGATACTGGTCTTTCAAACCTTACTGAAAATGTGCAAGTTATTCTGAGGATTATGTGCAGGATTGAAATCAGAAGGATTACTAAGATAGTTGGTAACATGTTGTCCTGGCCAGCAGGACATTAAATAGGGGTCTGGGGAGATCACCTGAAAAAGAGCAGTGGGTAGCAGGCAAAGACGCAAAGAATGGCGACCTGTATATAGACTGATCAGATCGCAAATTTTACTTTTCCACACAGGGGTTATATACACAAAATGGCAGGATGTGGGGAAGGGGATGACTCAGGAGCGTAGGTGTTCAGGGGGAGTACAGATATCTTCCAGAACAGTGTGTCAGCTGGGTGAAGGTTCAGGGGACAGGACACTATGACTCCACCTATGATTCACTTGTCCTAATCTAAGTTGGTACTGTCTACCAAGGCTACCCAAGGTCTATGACTACTCAGGCTTCCACCAAAGATGTTTGTTTACAATAGCTTCTAGCCATCTGTTTCAGTGTCTTTCCACAGAGACCAAGACTTTGTGCTAGCAGGCATGCATGTTAGGCCTACTGCTGTCTTCAGGCCTATAGCTGATTCCAGGCCTTTAGTGTATAGACAGAGATGCCCCTGACCACATATCATGGTTGCTATTCACGCAACAGAAATGAGAACACTAAGGCATTTCATTTGTCCTCCTCATTTGGAAATAGTTCTCTTTGACACTGCTACATTTAAAGTGGTGCCAATCACAGTCAATAGCCTATAAACCAGTGGTTCTCAACCCTTCTAATGCTGTGAACTTTGAATATAGTTTCTCCTGTTGTGGTGACCCCCAACCATAAAATTATTTTCATTGCTAACTTATAACTGTAACTTTGCTATTGTTATCAACTGTAATGGAAATCTGTTTTTTGATGTTCTTCAGATAGCCCTGTGAAAGGGTCATTCGACCCCCATAGGTGTCAAGATCAGCAGGTACAGAACTACTGCTATCAATCTTTTACTATATTTCACAGAAGTTAAGAAAAGATAAACAATTATGTTTCTAAATAAGAATTCATACTTTATAACATTATTCATACTTTTGTTAAAGTGAAGACAATAAATAATATGCACTATATTCTATGGGGATGAGCCCCCACCCATCCACCCACACCCACCTCCCCGCCCATGAATTTCTTCAACACTGGGGCAACCATCCTTCATAAAACCAAGGCCCTACTCTCTCACTGATGCCCAACAAGGCCACATTCTACTACATATACAGCTGGAGCCATGGGTCCCTCCATGTGTGTTCCCAGTCTAGCCATTTAGGCCCGGGATCTCTGGTTGGTTGGTATTGTTGCTTTCCTAATGGGGCCACAAGCCCCTTCAACTCCTTTCATCCTCTAACTCCTCTACTGAGGATCCCATGATCAGTTCAATGGTTGGCTGTGAGCATCCACCTCTGTATATGTTAGACTCTGGCAGACCTCTAAAGGAGACAGCTATATCAGGCTCTTGTCAGCATTCACAACAGTGTTTGCATTTGGTGATTGCATCTATTGTATTGCTAGTTCCTCAATCTAGAACTGTCCTTAATACTTGAATGTAATTAAAATGGTATCAAAGCAAAAAGGAGGATGGGGGGATGGAACAGGGCATTTCCCAGGAGGGGAAATGGGGAAAGGGAAGGACATCTGAAATGTAAATAAATAAAATATCTAATAAAACAAACAAACAAACAACAACAACAAAACAAAAAGAAAAACCAAAAAAAAAAAAAAAAAAGCAGAAGAGTTACCAATTCAGAATTTTATATTCAGAGAAATGTTCTCTGAAAATAAAGATGAAATAAAGATGCTTTCAGTTAAAATATACACAGTATTTGAAGGTATTGAATACACTATTTTTGCAAAGAGAATATTCGCAAACTTCTGGGCTAGTGCTTTTGGTGCTGTAGATGCAGAAGGGCTGACAACCTAACCCAAACATCTCCATTTGGGGAAGGCAATTGGGCTGAGCATCAAGCAGTTTTTATATACATATAGCAGTTTTTAAATTTTGTTTATTAAGATTTCTATGTCTTTTCCTCCTTCTTTTTTCCTCCCTCCAAGTTCTCCTGCATACCAGTCTTTATTCCTCTTTGTTAGTATGTACATATATTTCTATAAATATATATGGCAATTAAATTATGTTTATATATTTAAATACATTATAAAAGTATATAAGTATACATATAAGTCATACATATGTCTTTACATAAATAGATATAGATAGATTTTTTTAAATACAAAAGTACATCCTGCTTAGTCAGTGCAATGTTATGTATATACATGTTTTCAAGACAGGTTATTTTGGATTGGGTAGCCAGTTGATGTGTTATTCTCTAGGGAAGACTATTTCTCACTCTTTTGCTGTCTCCTTAGTTGTCTGTAGTTCTTTATTTAGGATTGTGGCCTCCTGTTTACCCCATCCACATTAGTTAGTGTTGCATCTGTATTATCATACTTGTTCAATTCCTATTAGGCAATCATATTAGGGAGACGTCATGCTTGTAACACCTGACATTCCTAGGAGACACCATTTCACACCACACTTTCTGTAGCTCTGGTTCCTACAACTTTTTTGTGTCTACTTCTGTTGGAACTCTGTTGTAGATATACTCATGGCGATTGAGCTCTACAAATCAGCTGCTACAGTCATATCTAATTGGAACAGCAAAAGTCATAAAGCAAGCGCAGCAGCTTGACAAAATTCAGCGAAGCTGAGCCCAGTGATGCAGTCATTGTCATGTGGTCTTATATTGTTCATCTTGATCTCTGCGTATTGCATGCTTGAAGGACTTTTAACATTTGCACAACTTGGGGATATTGGATTCATTGACATTTTCTTATGAATTGTGTATGCCTTCTCCCAGAGGGACTTTTTTAAGTTTCTCCAGAAAAGTCCTGAACATAATACCACTTCTGCTTTTAGGGAGATAGCCTTATTTGTCCGTACTTGAAATTCTTCCTTATACCTTGGAGGATATTTGTTACTCAATTGAAGATGCTAGAGATCTACTTATAAGGCTCTGACTCAAAGAAACTCTTGGAACATCTGCCCCTGTACTTACTCAGGAACAAGATGATCAGAACAAAGTAAACTTAAAAAGATAAACAAGAGTCAATGGGCTAGAGATGTTTGCAGCATATCTGATTAAAAGCCTAGCCTCTTCCTATTATATGCTCCAGTGATTGCATGGCCTCAAAGATTGGGACCTTATATGGTATGCCCCTCAAGGAAAGTTAGACTGGCTGGAGTTATCTCTGCTCTACACAGGGGCTTATATTGATGGAGAAAGGATGGTGTGAAGAATGACAACAGAATCAGAAGCTCCCTTTCTTAGAAAAGTTAGCTCTTCAGGGCCACTGTGGTGTTGTATGATAAAGCAACAAAAGAATAGCAATGCTAAACATATAAACAAATTATACAAAGATACAAATCTTGTATTATCACAGATATTGAATAATAAGAGCAGCAGTTTTGTCTGAGGACTTTTTTTTTGGGGGGGGGGGCAAGCTAATGACAATACTGACCATTACAATTGATAATATATTGTTCAGGACATAACAATCTGCCCAGGCTAGCTTGGAGATTTTCTTTCTGTCCAGTGCCCTTAAAACCACAAGAGCTACCAACCTGAGAATGTAATGCTTTGGCAAAATATGCCTCTAGAGTCTTAAAAGTTGGCTTATGGTTTAATGAGAGAAATTATTGTAAAAGATAACTCTGTTCTTCCAGTTTATCAATGCTGACTAAACTTAGGAGCAAAATGAAGTTCAAACATGCGTCCAGGGACAAAAATGATATGATCTATGTTTTGGAACAACATGAATCTTTCCCTGTCTACTGAATTCTGTATAAATAAAAAAGTGCACAGAATTTCAGTTAAAATCCCCCTTGATCCTTGAGTCTGATTCACGTATCCCATGCTAACTTCTTAGTTGTCCTCTGCAGGACATGGCCATCAGCAGAGCTGGCCTCAGCCATTCAGCATTGTTGGTTGAAATTTTCTGTAATGATCTATCATCTCTTGCAAATCTACAATGGCCACTTTATTAAATCAGCACAATCCTTAACAACATTCTCAACATCTATCTTTATATCCATCCATGTCTTCATCCTGCATCAAGGAACTTTCTGTTTGTAACAGACTAGACCACTAGAAGAAATCTACAATTCACAACTTTATAAAATATTTCTTTGTATATTCATTTTGACTTAATTCTATATCTTATATAAAGAATGGTATTTGGATTTAAAAGAGAAAATAAAAAGACAGTGATGAAACTCAAAAGAAAATACAAACTGGATAATATTTTCTGCCACAATTGGTTTCCATTCAGAAACAATGGCTTTTTAGCTTTGAAAATCTGAAGGTAAACATGAGTGTGCCCTTGGAGCAAGATTTACCAAAATGAGCTTTCACAGAATGGGAGAAGCCATGGCTGTGTAAAGGGGATCTGTGAGAGGGAAAAAAAAAAAAAAACCAAAAAACAAAACAAAAAAAAACAAAAACAAAAACCAAAAAACAAAAACCATCCACAGTCGCTCTCCACATGTTCTGTTCCTTCTATGGCATCTGTCAACAGTATCCTGAGAAACTTTGAAAAGAGAAGGATCTAAGAACTAAATATAAATTTTTATATTCCTTGAACTTTTCATGAGGTATAAAACAAAAGTTCATTCTGCTTTATTCTTGTCTGTATTTGCTTTTAATATAATTTCAACATAATTTTAGTTTCCTTATTTTTTTTTCTTCTCAGGTGATGCAATTTGAAAACTGAAGAAGCATATATAATTCACATTTTCAGAAGATATGAATTAATGTGCCTATATGCTTAATCTGATATGATTTAACAGTATCTTATAATTACATACCAGAAATAATATTTTCCAGTGGTGGCACATGCCTTTAATCCCAGCACTTGGGAGGCAGAGGCAGGCGGATTTCTGAGTTCGAGGCCAGCCTGGTCTACAGAGTGAGTTCCAGGACAGTCAGGGCTACACAGAGAAACCCTGTCTCAAAAAAACAAAAAAAAAAAGTCTAATATTTTCAATATCACTTGTTTTACAATTATATTATTCTAAAACTTTAATTTCTCCTGTTTTCCTTTTAATAGTTTCAAAATTATTAAGAGATGATTCTAATTTGACTACTTTGTTTTATTTCATACAGTTGCCCATTACTTGTATTTGAAACATTTTTTTAAAGTTAAAGGTCACACTGATGGCAGCATGTTTTCAAAAAGGATGTGTAAAACCTAAAAATTTTGAATTATTTTTACCATACAAAATTTGATCATTTGTAACACATAATTTTAAAAAACAAAGTATAGATTTAGAGATTAATAATTAATTGTGTGCTATTTCTAAAATGCTAGGAATATATAATATAAAATCAATTAATTAGGTACCAACATTTAGAAGTAGTTTTAACTTAAGGAACAGAGGTCAGAAACTTGTAATGTTAAATATCTTAAATTATTTCTCAATGTTCAGAGCATGTTTCTCTGAGACATGTACATGCAATTTCCTTTCTTTATAATACCCTTTATGGTCTTTCTAGCTCTGATCATAGACTTGGGTGTGGGTCTACATATTTTAAAGTAATTTGACATAATAAACATCTTCCAAGTAACAAATATATATATATATATATATATATATATATATATATATATATATATATATCATATATTGTAATGATCCATAGATGAATTTGAATTATTTTATCTGTTGGAATACACATATTATTTAGGAATTTAAATTTAAGTCAACTTATAATTCATTATGGAAAGTAGTATATAACAAGTATAAGTTATAAAATTAATATAATAATGAAATAAACTTATATAACATCCTTTGTAGAGTTTTTGTCTTTTAAAGAGGTGTTCATGTAAGCTGTCCTCGGTAGCTGTCTCCAGAGTGTGAATTTCTCTGTTGCACTAAAATATTCCATTTTCCCTTGGCACTTGCTCTAAATGTGCATAACAACTGCTTTTATGCAGGTGAACAAAAGAATAATGTTTTAATCCTCACACTAAAATAATTGGTCACAGAAAAAATGTGACTTCAATTATTAAAAGAATAAATAAATAAAAGAAGAGAGAAATTATAGTACTTATAGCATGGTCTTTTCTTACATGATGGCATCTCATTCTATTTAACATATATCATTCTGAAAGGGTACCATAATGTGATGGACAAGCTGTGGAACTTTGCATAGGCTTAAATCCTTCTGTGTACTAAGAGGGTCACTACTAATGATTACATTATATAGGAGTATTCCTGTATTTTTAAGGGCCTTGTTATTATAGATGGAATGGAAAGAGGATAACATATTTTCTTTCTTTTCCCTCTTTTTAATGGAAGTCTTTAGAACTCCTTGTTAGTACAGTAGCTACTAAGGAAACTAAAGTAATAAATTCAAAATTCACCAGAATGGATCTAAGTTCAAAATATATTGTCTATTCTGACATTTTCAAAATCATATTTAATGTAAATACCAGATGCTTATAAAAAACACTGTCATGTCTTGGAGAGAGTGACATTTATATAGGAGCATTAAATTTAAAAAGAATTTATTTTTCTTATTTTTTATACTGTACTAAACTACATTGGGTCTGCTTAACTCTACTTGAAGTTAAGAAAATGTCTAGTTCTTATATATGAAAATATAATACCTTTATTTTAAATGTATAATATTTGATATGTACATATATATAACAACTCAGTATAAACTTAAACTATTTAATTTAGATGAGCTTTACACATTTATAGAATTAAAAGTATGCTAAAGTATACTAATTCCTTATTGACTACTAAATTATTTATATTATTTAACATAAAATTCACATAGGACACAGTTAACAATGACACCAACTATTTATGTACAATTTGAAGTAAAAAGTTAAGGGTTCCTTAAAAAGTCAGTTTTGTTAGATGGTGTCTTGCTAGGGCAAACACATGAAGGAGTGTTTTCCTAAAGTGGATACAGGTGAAAGACTAAGACAGAATTGGGAAGGAAACTTTCACTGAAGCAGAGACATGAGAGAGGATGTTCTGCTAAAGCAAGCATGTGAAAAGACACGTGATGAATGATCCTTTGCTGAGGACAGACATGTATTGATTCCCTTAAGTTGTATACTTGAGCTCCATTAGTTGGGAACTCTATAGAGAGAAATGCGGTATTTATTATTATTATTATTATTATTATTATTATTATTATTATTATTTTGGTGGTGTGCTGAAATTTCTTGCCTCTTCCATGGACTCAGGCTGATTAGCAGAGTGATGTCAGCTGAGAGAGACACGCAAGCTGAGGCAAAACATGTGCTGAGGCAAGACATCTCCTGAGGTAAGACACGTGGAGGACACATGATGTTAGGAGGCTATCAAAAGGACTTGAAGAACAGTGATGGATGCTGAACTTGGCTTTCTTATAGAGCTAGAAATGCAAAGCTTGTGGGTCTGTTATCTTCGCTGACCTTTGCTTTTCTGAGAACTTCTGGTGTTCCTCTTGGTCCCTCCTGCTAATTTGTGCCTGGTAGTTGCTCCATAGAACCATTTTAGACAGACAGGCCCATTTCTCTCTTATCCATTCTTTTTCACTACCTCTGATGTGTGATAAACTAGAAGGAAGGTTAGTTAAAATGTTTAAGAACTATCATTAAAAATAAGATTTTAAGAAATTAAAGTGATGCTTACAAGCAAATGCCTATCATGACTGTCCACTGAAAGGCCTAATAAGCAGGTGAATGAGTCAGATGCACCAACAAATGGACACCCAATGAGTGGACAGAAGCTGGTGAACCTTGTGGTTGAATTTGGGGAAAGCTGGATGAATCTGAAGAGGAGGGTGACCCTGTAGGAGAACCAGTAATTGCAACTAACCTGGATCCTCAATATCTCTCAGACACTAAACAACCAAGCAGGCAGCATATGCCAGCTGATATGAGGCCCTCAACACATATACAGCAGAGGATTGCTGGGTCTGGGTTCAAAGAAGTTGCACCTAACCTTCAAGAGATTGGAGGCCCCAGGGAGTGGGGAGGTCTGGTGGGCGGGGGTGGGGCTATAGGATCCTCTTGAACAGGGCACAAGGGTGGACCAGGAGGGGGATAAAGTCTGGACTGCAAAAAAAAAAAAAGATTAAAGAATAAATAAAAATATTTTAAAATGTACAGTCACAACAATTAATATATAATGACTGAAAACTCAAAGTCTGCCTTATATGAAGTGAATCTACATCACTGCAAATCTCATTTTCTAAAAATAATTTGTAATTTTCATACTTTAATTGTGTTCTCTCTGTCTAGGAAGCCAGATTAAATTATTTTTATTTCTTTTATGTAAGATGAGATAATGTTCATAAAATTATGACTATAATGCTCTTTGTAACATCAGCATAATTTTTGTTCTTACTTTGCATATTAGATGTTTATCATCCCCTAAATAAAGTTATGGTCATGACTTTATACTCAGTTCTAATCACTGTTTGTATTTTCAGAACATGTGTCACAATGTAGAACATAAGTTGTACAGAAAACAATATATTGTATATTATATAACATAGGTGAACAGTACCCAAAATTGTTGAGAAATTATAATCCCTTGATATCAGATATTTCATAAGAATCATGACTACACATTACAGTTTGAAATAGGGTCATGAACTGGTTAAAAGTGAGCAAGGATCAATAGAATTTCTTCTGCTACCCATGACAGGTCTTACTATGGACATGAACAGAATGTAAGCAAACAGAAATAGTAGATGAAGAAATTCAATAGAAAGATAAGAAATGAAAGTATGCTTACCTGTGGATGATTCAATTCTGTACATAGAAGACTCAACCAGAAAAATATCTAAAATTGATAAAATCTTTTGCAAAAATTGTGGTAGATGAAATTACCACATTATGTCATGCAACATTCTTGTAACAATAACCATTTTTATAAGAACTACAATCATTAATTCTGAGTGAAAGTATAATGATTAATATGCTTAAAATAGTTGACCTGACAATATATAAATTGGTTGTTCCCATTATTTTTTTTTATCAATGAAAGACAAGGTAAACTCATTTGGGTAGAGACAACAGCAACTATGCATTTATCTAATTATCATGTACAAATATCTGTAGGACATTTTCTTGATAAATAATTCATGTGGTAGCACCCAGCCTATTGTGGATGGTGTTACCCTTTGGCATTTGACTTTTGGTTGTATAAAAAGCAATCTGATTGTGCCAAAGAAAGCATGCCAGTTAGCAGGATTCCTCTATAATTCTGTTTTAGTTCTTGGTTCCAGATTCCTGCCTAGAGTTTCTGCCATAACTTCCCTTCATAATGGCCTGTTAGCTATAAGATGAAATTAAATATTTCCCCTAAGTTTGTCATGGTGTTTATCACAACAAGAGAAAACAAACTAGGACATTGCTTATATAAATTATTTTCAAGTGTTAAATTATAAGGGAAAGATTTGTTTAAAGTCTTTCATTCATATATATGTATGTATATATATGATATATATACTTTAAATATATATCATATATATATGTATATATATATATGCTATCTAAACACTCTAAAACAATTAACCAAAATAACTCATTTTAAAAGTTACTAGGATTAAAACTCAGGATTAATGTAAAATAAAACAATTATTTTTACAAAATTATGCTTACTAAATAATGGTTTTCCTTGCAGCTCTCTGGCCACCCAGTGTGGGCTCTGTATATTGAAAATGTTGTTAAAAATAAAGAAAAGAAAATGTTGTTGATGTAATAAAATACTATGTAAATTTATGGAAGGAATCTAATGAAAGTAATAAACTATGAAGAGAAAAGGTCTTAAAGGCTGGTTTTCTACAATAATGACATTTTGAGTCCTGGAGTATGTTCATAGCCTATTTTATGTATTTATTAAAATGTAAAGTGTTATATGTTTAAGTCTTGTATCTGTAGGTGGATTTGTAATGATAAATAAGTCATGCTTTTTGCTAAAGAACAGATCAGCTATTTCCCTGTTGAAAATGTCATTATAAAAGTGCTTTGAAGAAATGTGTTATGTTCACAGTCATGTCATCTTTATTAAAATATCATTGCCATCTCACCTTGTTCTTCAGTGCCTTTCAAGGTTTTGTTGCTATATTTTTTTCAGTTTCTTTTATTATTGATTTGATTATTATAGATATCCTATTGAACAGAATAGCAGAAGGGACCTATTTCAGGAAAGAAATTTTAATAACCAAATCAAGCATGTGTCTGATGTGTAGAATTCAGTGCCCTTATGCCTCAAAAGTTAAAACTGAAACTATTTTTTAACTCTTTAGCATGCGCAGCATGCATTATGTGTTTTCTTTGAGAAGAGAGAAAGTTTTCATGGCTCTTTATGAGAGAGACTTTGGGAGATTGAGAGACAGAATATCAATAATTAACCAAGCCCCCAAAACAGGGGTGTGAACAGGAGTGAGAAAATATCTATTTATTAAGAAAAAAAAGAAAAAGAATATTTGAAAGTAGGAGGTGTTCCAAGGAACAACTGCCATCCTGCTGCCTTGCTCAGTGGTCTTTTAGGGAAAGTGTGAGGGATACTGGATAAAAAATGAATTATACCGCTTTGCAAATGTTCATTACTTAATGCAGCATTAAACAATTATGTAGACTAGATACCCTTTGAATGAATTTTCCAGATTATTGAAGAAGTGATCCTGAATAATGTAATCAGAAAAGTAATTAAGTAACACAATTTACTTCTGTGGACTCTCCTCCCTTATTTGTTTGTATATTACAAGTCAAACTACTTCACTTGCTTGGTCCTAGGCTACCTGGCTACCTGATAAACGAGTGTGGGCCCACATCCTATAAAGAGATAATTCCTGTCTCTCTGTTAAATTTATAGTGCTAAGAAACATTCTGGTGAGTCCTGAATATATTAAAAATTATTAGTGTGGACTTGAAAAATTCAACTGTATTTCAAAAGTATCAATATTAACAAATTTTACATGTATGCTTATATAATTGATATTTACATGAACTCCTGTCTTCCTAAGCATTTATCTACCTCCATCATTACTGAATATTTTCTTTAGGATTTGTTTTTATTTATGAATTGTGTGTGTGTGTGTGTGTGTGTGTGTGTGTGTGTGCACGTGCATGTGTGCCCACCATGGTAGAAGTTTATAACAAATTGCTGGAGCTGTGACCTTCTGACATAGGAGGGCTGACAATTACTTTGGGTCTTCTACAGGAGCAGCGAGTTTTCATTATCACCAAACCATCATTTCAGACCCTAAGAGAATTCTATATAAGATATCCATTTGTAGTGTAAATTTCCTTTTATCTGGAAATATATCCTAATTTCACATGAAATTATTTAGAAATGTGCAGGAAATAGTGACAGAAGAAAAATTTTCATTCAGGCACCAAGTACAACTTTATAATAAGATTCACTCCTCCAGCTTAAGTGTTTATTAGATGATATGCCTGATAAAAAACAAATATATCTTTGTTTTTGTTTATTTAATGTTGATAGGGAATCTCTGAATGTAGCCCTAGCTACCCTTGAACACAAAGACTCTCTCCCTCACAAGTGCTGAAATTAAAGGCATGCATCATCATGCCCAGCTATAGTTTTATTTATACAACTTAGTTAACATAGAATTGTTTCATGGTTATAATATATGCATGCAAAAATTCACTAAAAATATTTTGCTCCAACATGTAAAAATCTTGGAAATTATGAACTTCATCATTAAAAGAAACAGATAATCCAAAACAAGAATGTCTTACATTTTTGTTGTGCTAAACTGAAATTACAAGACTTTCAAGCAATTAGAGTCCAAAAAGATAGATAAATGCAATGATAACTTCCCATCATAACTCGCATGGAGAGGAAACTCCTGGTGTCATAGTAAGTAAGCTTGCTCATGTGAATATTCTGATAAACTGTGAGAGTAAAAGATTACACAGAAAACTGGCAATCTCAAGAGGCTTGATCTACTCCAGGATCTCATGTGACTATGGAAACAAAATGTCTCTGAATTCTAAATAAGGAAAGAGCAAAGCAGGCATCTTGGAATACATTTAAAATATTCTCAACATCAAGGTCAAGACACCAAGTAAATCATTGTGTAGAGCAAGGCCTTCCTCCTCCCAACCCTTTACCACTTGTGGCAAGTAGATGAGCTGGCCTTGAGGACATGAAGGCAGGTGAGCTGACCCTGCCCTTATAGGTTGTAGCATTAGGTGAGCTAGCTGAATAGTGCTGGAGAGTTCACCTTGGTGGTGTGGCCCAGGAGGGCTGTCAGTCTGATCCAGGGCTTTGAATTGGCTGACCCCAACATTTGCCCTATCTATTATCTGCTTGTATTTGTGAAAGGTCCTGAAGATACAAACTTCAGGATCACCATGGCACAAGGCAACAACAGGATATATTGAAAAGTATAAAAATCCTTTAATGAAAAATATAGAAAAAAAATTTTAAAGGTAAGGAAAGTTTCCTCTATGAGTTGAGCCAAAAATGTAGGCCAGCCAGTTCCAAGAACTAGCTGACCACAAAGAAAGATGCAAGTCATCTGGGTGGTTCCAGGAAATAGCTGACCACAAGATAAATGGTTGAAAAAGATTACATTCCTGAGGAAAAAAAAAAAAGTGTGTACAGGATACTTTCCACATGACTGACTGAATTATGGGTTGGGACTTACCACTATTTTTATATATTTCCTTGGTTACCCCTTCACCTCTTTTGTTTGTAGTTTTTTCCTCTTCTCCCCAGATGACTTTGTCAATTCTGTTCCTGTGTGAGTAAAGACATAATCATCAGCTGGGTGATTCCCGAATTAAAGCCTCTTGCTGCTTGCATCTAGTTCAGTGTCTTCTGAGTTATTGGGTGACTGAGATATATCCCGAGACTTGAGTGAGGATCTCCCGAGACTGGGGGCCTTTCAATATAAGAGGAGTTCTAGTGTGGATCAAGTATAGATAGTATAGCAGAAGACAAAGGCCTTGAAACAGACCAATGATTCTTTACAAATGATCATTTATAAGTAAAGATCTGAGGGCAAAAGGTATACTATGTGACATACTGTGACATACCACAGCTTTCATAATAAATTTTTTCTTATTCTATCCTATTTCATTTTCTGTTGAGGGGCAAAGTTTCAAGACCAGAGGGCATGTATGATCGGACAAGGGTATGAATAATTATGCAGAATGTGATATTAATAAAGAAACAGGGAAAACACTTATAAAAGATATAGCAAAAATAATCATACTAAAGTTGGGCAAGATAATCCAACAGAAAAATCAAAGATCCCCAGAAGAAGGCAGATTCAGGAGTCCCATGAAAATATTGAACATTAAAGCTATAGAATATATGCAGAGGACTTGGTGTAAATTCATGTAGGCCCAGTGATTGTTGCATTAATCTCTGTGAGTTTGAATGAGTTGTGCTCAGTCATTTAAGAAGACTGTTCTCCTGGGTGCCCCATTGCCCTGTTTCTCCTACTCATTTTGCATCCTAATCTGTGGGGATTCCTGAGCACAGATGGAACTGGTTTGATAAAAATATGTCATTTAGAGAGATCTCTGAGTAATATCTGACTGTGATTCTCTCTATTTCTTCCCATATCCTTCAGGGGGAAGTCTCTCTGATGAGGGCTGAATAAGTCACAAATGTATGAGCATAGAAGAACATGATTAAGAGTCATTTTATTGTTACTGTCTTTAGACAGGTCTTACCTTAGGTCTTTGGACCATCTACACTCTATTTCCTGTTCACCCGGGTGGCATCATGTATGGGTTCCTACTCATGGATTAGGACTTAAGTCAAATCAGCCACTAGTTAGCATAAAATTCTCACGAGGTTTATGTCACTATTGTCCTAGCATATTTTGCATACTGGATGGATTGTAGATCAAAGATTTTGTGTTTGTTAGTGTTCACTTTTCTTCTCTGGTAGCCTAAAGAGTATATTCCTGTGTCATAGATAATAGAACATGGGGGTAAGTTTCTGTGTAGGACTAGCACAACATCTCCAAGTTCAATAAGGTGTGCTGGTGTAGTCTTCAGCAATTGGGGCTTGCTGTAGGTTTTTTTTTTTTTTTTTTTTTTTTTTTTTTTTTTTTTTTTTTTTTTTTTTTTTTTTTGCAATCTATTGTCTTGGCAACAACCTGCCTGAATTATTTGGGAATTTGCATACATTTCTTTCAGCAAACAACTCAATTGAATGAAACCAAGTCCTGCAGTGGAAGCTTCTATTGGTGACAAGCAATGGCCAGAAGTGGGCCCATGTTTCACATTATATGGAGATTTCATTAGGATTGCCTTTATATCTTATAAGAGATTTCTACTCCACCAGGTTTTCATAGTGCCACTTAAATGCTTTTCAGGTCTAGCAGTATCTCGCCTCATTCCCTCCCTTTATCCTCTCCCCATCTCTAGCCAATTCTCTCATTCTAATCCCCAATCTGCATAGTGTCAGTCCAGGAATAAATTCTATTCTATTTCTCTCTCTCTCAGAGAGGTCCATGTATCCCCTTGGTCTCTTCCAATATGCCTAGCTTCTCTACATCTGCAGACTGTAGCTTGGCTATCATTTACTTAATATATCCACATATTTACTTAATATATCCACATATAAGCAATTGCATACCATATGTATCCTTCTAGGACTGGGTTATCTCACTCAGCCTGATAATTTACCTAGGCCCATTCATTTACCTGCAAATTTCAAAATATCATTTTTGTTATATAATAGACCTGAGACATTCTCCATTGTGTAAATATACCACATTTTGTTTATCCATTCTTCTGTTGAGGGCATCAAGCTTGTCTCCAATTTTAGTCTATTATGCATATAGCATCAATGAACATGGATGAACAAGTGTCTCCAAGGTAGAACAAAAATACTTTTGGGTGTATACCACAGGAGGTGGTTAGCTGGATCTTGAAGTAGACCGTTTCACATTTTTCTGAGGAAATATTCATATGGATCTCCATAGAAACTGTACTAGTATACAGTCCCACCAGCAATGAAGAAACTTTTCATTTGTTCCACAATCTCACCAGCATGAACTAGGACAGGTATTATTGATCTTAGTGATTATGAGAAATGTAAGATTGACTGTCAAAGTAGTTTTGATTTGCATTTCTCTTATGGCTAAAGATTTTGAACATTTAAATATTCTCAGCCCCTTGAGTTTCATATATTGAGAATTCTCAATTTAGATCTGTTTTGTTTGTAGATCGTCTCTCTTGAGTTCTTATATATTTTGGATCGTTTCTCTGTTTTATATGTGGAGTTGGTAAAAATCTTTTCTTATTTAATAGGCTATGGCTTTTTTGAATGAAACCATCATTCTTTGCCTTGCAGAAAATTATGAATTTTATAAGTACTCATCTGTTACTTGTTGATTAACAAATTAATTTGTTAATTGTTATATTGTCTATTCTAAAGGTATTCGCTTCAGAAAGTTGTCCACCTTGCCAAAATGTTCAATTTCTTGTCTTATTATATTAGCATAGTGGTCTATGTTGAGGTCTTTGATTTATTAGGATTTGGGTTATGTGCAATAGCATATGTATGGGTCTATTTACATTTTACTCCATCAAGACATCATCCAGTTAGATTAGAACTGTTTGTTAAAGTTTTTTTTTTTTTTTTTTTTTTTTTTTTTTTTACAATGTGAATTCATTTACACAATGGAATACTATTCAGCTATTAAGAACAAAGACATCATGAATTTTGAAGACAAATTGGTGGAACTAAAAAATATCATCCTGAGTAAGGTGATCTACTCCCAAAAGAATATGCATGGCATGTATTCACTTATAAGTGGATATTAGCCACAAAATATAGAATAAACCATGATACATTTCACAGACCCAATGAAGTTAAATAAGAAGGCACAGCAGAGATGCTTGAATCTCACTTAAAATAGGGAATAAAAATATCAAAAGAGGCAAAGGATGGAGGGAACTGGGTGGAAGAGGGGATGAAGGAGGGAAATGGAACAGGAATGGGGTCAGTATTAGCAGTGAGGATGGTCAGTAAAGATGGCCAGATAGCCATGAGAAGGAATGGAAATCTGAAAATAATAGGAATGGGCAGGTGGGGGCCATCTTCAGGATATTACAGAGACCTGTGATCAGAAGGGCACTCCAGAATCAGTGGTGGTGACTTCAGCTGTCACTAGCAGCATTGCAGATATGGAGCTTCAAGATCCTACCTCCTATACTAGGTAGAAGCCCCAATACATCCACAAAATCTATATCCCAAAATCTATCCTTTCTAAAAGAAACGCAGGGACAGAGGATGGAGCAGAAACTGAGGCAATGGCCAGCCAATAACTGGCCCAATTTGAGACCCGTCTGTTGTGGATTTGGGCTAATGCTTGTCTTATGTTAATTGGGTTCCCAAAATTGCAAAAGAATCCACTTGTAAGATGCCGAGGGACCCTACCCCCAGTTGGTTCTGATTGGTAAATAAAGTTGCTGGCAGCCAATGGCTGGGCAGAAAGACGGAGGCAGGACATTAGAATTCATGGGCAAAGGGGAGGCTGAGAGAAGTAGCTTTAAAACCACCATGCCAGGAATGAGAAAGATCAACCATGAGAAGTGCAGGACAGAAATACAGCCAACATATAAGAGCCAGGAAAGAGTGGCCCCAGGGTTCCCTCAACTGGGTGTACGGTAGCCAAGCTGGAATATATTTTAGTAAGTGATGAGTTAGGATTGGAAGGGAGAGTGTGTTAGCTGCATTGAGGTTTGACAGTGGACCAGCCATTGAGCAGTTTAAAGCATATTAAAACAGAAGCTGCATGTGTGAGTGCTTCATTAGGGAACCCAAAAAATTGGGGTGGATAGTGGAGAAGGCACTGCCACTGCTGGGTTGATTTGAGCAGGATTATTGCAACTGCACTACCCATCCAATGGGCAAGCACCAATCCCTGATACTATTAATGATACAATTAATGTACCTTGCAAAAAGAAGTCTAGCATAACTGTTCTCTGAGAGTCTCCACCCATCAGCTAACTCAGAAAGATATAGACTCCCACAGCCAAAAAGTAGATGCAGCTCTTATGGAAGAATAAGGAGAAGAATTGCAGGCCCAAATGTGACAGGAACTCCAGAGGAAGACCAACAGAGGCACCTAACATATACTATTGGACTCTCAGAGACTTAATCACAATCCAAAAAGAGAATACACGACCTAAACCCAAACCTCCCTGCATATGTATATATCGATATGATAATAATAAAGAGAATAATTCAAAGAATCAATGAAACAAAGAGTTGGCTCTTTGAGAAAAACAACACAAAAGACAAACCATTATCAAAGGACAGGAAGATTGTATCCAAATTAATAAATCAAAAATGAAAAGAGAGATATAATGAAAATCACTAAGAAAACGCAGACAACAATAATAAGAACATACTTTTAAAAAAAAACTTGTAATCCATCAAATTGGAAAATCTAAAAATAATGGATAATTTTTACAATATATGCCATTCAATAAAGTTAAATCAAGATCAGGTAACAATTAAATAAACCTATAAACCTTATTTAAATAGATGCATTCATTAAGCACTCCCTCTTTAAACAAATAAACAAACAAACAAAAAGCACAATGTAAGGTGGTATTAGCACAGAATTCTACCAGATTTCAAAGCAGAGTTAATTACAATACTCTTCAAAATTTTGCAGAAAATAGAAACAGAAGAAATATTTTCTAATTCATGAGGCCATATATAGTCTTATATCCAAATCACATAAAGAATCAACAAAGAAAGACAATTATAGACCAGTTTGTCTTAGAAACATTGATTCAAAAACACTCAATAAAATACTTGTAAACTGAATTCCAGAACACATCAAAATATCATCTCAAATGATAAAGTAGGCTTCACTGCAGTGATGATTCAATATATGAAAATCAGTAAATCTAATCCATATTATAAACAAACTAAAAGTAAACAAAACACATGATCATCTCATTAAATTCAGAAAATGACTTTGACAAAACCCACCTCCCCTTCATAAAAAGTCCTGGAGTGGTTAGGGATACAAGGGACATACCTAAACATAGTAAAGACAAAAATTCAGCATAGCTAAAAAAGTCCTGGTTGGTGTAAGGTCCATTCAAGTAAGTTGTTGACCACAAGGTCCCATTGAAATTTTCAAACAACCTAGAATGTTGCTAAGACAAAATACTGCTCTCTATAATCTGACAAGAGGGACCCTATTGCCAAGAACCCTCACAATTAGTTGAACGTGAAGAAAACTAACTCTTGCCTACATGTAGCTATCATCCATATATTTTAGTCACTCTAATGCAGAAGATATACTGCAGGCTACTGAAAGAGAACCATGGAAACAACCTGTCACAATATATGCTAGGGCAATGGTAACACAGAACTTCTGATAGAAGCCCAAAATTGCATGGTTTAACCTAAGCTCAGTCTATGAGAAAGAACTTACACCTGGCACTCCTTGGGTAATTAATCCACAACCAGAGACAGGATAGATATCTCAGAGATCTAGTGTAAAAAACAAACACTATTGTTCCAAACAAACCATCAATAAAGTGATTCCAAATCATGTTCTGTTATACTCACAGAGCAATGGCTTCATCCACTCCTCATCAGAGAAACTTTCTCTGGAAGGTGATAAGAACAGATGCAGAGACCCACAGCCAGACATTAGGTGGACAAAGACTCTAAACTGGAGGTATACATCAAATTTCTCACTCAGAGCTCAAGAAATCCAGTGAAAGAAGAGGCAGATATATTGTAAGTGTCATAGGGGATGGAGGACACAAGGAAAACAAGGACCTCTGTATTGTAAGAGTCATAGGGGATGGAGGACACAAGGAGAACAAGGACCTCTGCTTCAATTGAGCACTGGGCATATGAGTTCATAGAGAAGCAAGCACAGGGCCTACATAAGTCATCAGTGTACATATTATAGTTTCTAGCTTGTTTGTTTTTTAATGAGAGACCTACTCACTCTCATAGTGACCCTAGTGACTGCTCTTGGGATTCTTTTTCTCCAGTTGTCTTGCTGTGCCCCAATTTGATTTGACAGTGTTTTCTTTTTCTTACTATATTTTATTTTGTCATATTTAGGTAGGATCTCTTAGAAGACTGAAATTTTCTAATGAGAGACAGAAAGTGGGTGAATTAGGATGGGATGGAATTGGAGACGAAATAGTAAGAGCAGAGCATAGAAAGAGGATACACTGTATGTGGGAAAAACTATTTTCAATTATTGAAGAAAAAGCAAAGAAACAGAACAAAACAAACAAAGAAACAAAATATAGAATGATGATTCAACAAACGTATAGTAGAAATTAACCTAAAACTAGAGAGAACTGTACACCTCCAAATCTGAGAGGCATAATAGTCTAATGATTTTTTCTTAAGAAAAATAATAAAAACCAAAAAAGTTTTAATCCCTGAGAATAAATAACTACCAGATAAGATTATCAAATATATTAGAATTATTTTTTCAAACTGATAGAGCTCTATTAAACTCCAAACATAAGTATTTTAAAAAGCAATTTATGATGATAAATATAATATTTCAGAAGTTATTTAAAGAACATTTATACACAAATGATAATAAGCTTAGAATCAAAAGAACTTGAAAAAGAATAAATTTCAGAGTGAGAATTAGCTAAAAAATCAGTTTTATCTTCATCTAAACAAATTAGAATATTTCACAGAGAATTTTAAGAGTTTACTATAGTAAATTCAAACAAGAAACAATCTAACAATATTATAGGACTTAACATTTACATTTTTAAACATTAAATGTAAACTGCTTTAACTCTCCAATTTAAAGGCAAAGATTTTCAGCTTGTATTAAAACAACAAAAATAGCTTACCTGTTTGTTATAAACAGGAAACTCATTTCACTTAAAATTAGACATGAGGACTAAATATAAAATAATGAAAACATAACCCTTTAGAAAAAGGGAATCTGAAAGTAAAGTATAGAAGACTTATGAACAATTATGCAACAAAAATAACTTTAAAGTACAAACTTGTCAGAATAAATAAGGAAGGTAACTAAATATTAAAAATTAAGCCACAACTATCTATTTAAAATATGACATAGCTGGGCAGTAGTGGTGCATGCCTTTGATCCCAGCACTTGGGAGGCAGAGGCAGGCGGTTTTCTGAGTTCAAGGCCAGCCTGGTCTACAGAGTGAGTTCCAGGAGAGCAAGGATTATACAGAAAAACCCTGTCTCAAAAAAAAAAAAAAAAAAAAAAAGAGAGAGAGAGAGAGAGAGAGAGAGAGAGAGAGAGAGAGAGAGAGAGAAAATACAGATAGTCACTGAACACTGTTGAATGTAATTTTATAAGTCAAGTATCACTGGACATAAGGTAGCAGAATCATTTCTATAAAATGATTTCAATACCTCATTCTCATCAATAGATGGGTCATTATAAAAACAGCCTTGAAACCATAGCTTTAATCTGTACGACACATGAAATGGGATGAACAGATTACTTGTGAACAGTAATTAGACCAACATTTGCAGAATATACATTCTGTTCAGTAGCTTTACCCACAAAATAAGGAAGTAACTTTGTGTTTCTTCTCAGCTTACAATGCAAAAACAAACTATCCAAACATGAAAACTGAACAACATGCAATCAAAAATTTCTCCCTCTCCGAAAAAAAAATTGGTAAAACAATTAATTTCCTAGAATCAAATGAAAATACTACTCACCAGAGCATAAAAGGCAAAACAAAGATGACTTTGGATTGAAACAGAGCTATGAATGCCTGCACTTGGAAAATAAACAAATACATCTCATTTAATTAATCTAAAGTTATACCCAAATAATTTGTAAGAATCCAAAATTGTTGGTACACATAAATATCACTTAATAAAAATGCATCAAAATATAAGAAATCTATAATGAGCAAAAAGAAAAGATAGTAATAATATTGATGAGTCTACCAAAAGTTTATAGATCAAGGATGACATATTCAATATAAGCTCTAATAATTTTTTTATTTCCAATACAGAAATTGCTAATCTCAATGATTTTCAAACTATTTTACAAAATACAAAGGGGGCTTGCATGGCAATTTCTGGCACTATTAAATCTAGTCAGGGAGGGATTTTAAGTCAGTTCCAAGATAGAGGTCACTACACCTGCTTCTTGAGTACATGATGTTTACAGCAATAAGGTTTTCTTACCTTCAAACTCTAGAGGTATCCAAGGCCAATAGGTATGATGCCTATGAACCATATCAGTGACCACCATGGCACAATAACAGTTAGGATAGCCATACTGAGAGCTAACAGCTCTCTAATTGGATTTAAAGACCCAGTCAACAAGAGAGACACCACGTCTGATATTGGAAATCTAACAAACTACTCAGTGCTAGCAATGCCATGATTAAAGAATGAGAATTTATTGCTAATCCAGCACAACCCCTAACAACAATTAATAAGCATTTGTCTTTATAGGCAAATAAAAGTGTAGGTTTCACCCCTTATCAGAAAACTTCTCAGTGCAACATATGGAAAATATTATAGAAAACCATAACCAATCGTTATTTAGAGTTTTGAAATCAAGTCCCAAATGATAGATATATCTACAAAACACTCCACTCCTAAGGCTCAAGGAACACTGAAGAAGAGTGACTGGTAAGATTGTAAAGGCCAGACTATGAGAGAATTTGCCATGAGACTCTATATCCTAGTAATATCAGCAGCTGCAACCATAAAATCTCACCAGAGTAATTACAAAAATGTGAGCTGATAAAGGATGAAAATATGCCAAACTGAATAATGTCAATAACTTCATTCTTATCTCAAAAAAACTATAGGCAACTGAGGAAAGCTAAGAATGGGAATAGTGACATCCCCAAAGAGTAGGACACCAATGGTTGCCCAGTGCCAAATCATCAGCCCTGAAAATATACAGAGAGGTAGCATTATGTAGCATAACATATATGCATACAATAACTTTTTTAAAAAATACCATCATTGTGAAGGAGAGCAGAGAAAGGTATGTGGGAGAATTTTGATAAATTTTCTGTAATTCCACTGATGCAAGATAGATTCAATATGAAAATAAATTAACATAAAATGGAACATAAATAGAATCAAGGATCAACTCAAATGATTATCTCAATCAATGTAAAATGTTCAACATTCTTTCATGAAAAAAAAAATCCCTGTAGAAACTATTATTAGAAAGACTATACTTCAGCATAATAAAAAAGGCTATATACAAATATCTGTTACCAACTTTCTGCTTAAGGGTGAGACATAAAATAATTCATTTAAGCCTGGCAGTGGTGGTGCATGCCTTTAATCCCAGCACTTGGGAGGCAGAGGCAGGCGGATTTCTGAGTTCGAGGCCAGCCTGGTCTACAGAGTGAGTCCAGGACAGCCAAGGCTACACAGAGAAACCCTGTCTTGAAAAAACCAAAAAAAAAAAAAAAAAAAAATTCATTTAAAATCAAAATGAGAAAAGGTGGTTAATTATGACTGGTATTACATTTACTATTATTCAATATATTGCTTTAAAGCCATAAGGAAAAATAAACACTACTTTATTAAACTATTCATAGTTCTAGCACAGAAAACAGTAATAATGCTGGAGATAATCACTCAGCTGGATTTTAAAAACATATGAACACAGAATCTTTATACTCACATTGCATTAGGTATATTCACACATATATTTAAAAAGAAAATGAGCAACAAAAGAGAAGTACTGATTATGTACTTTTACATTAACACGACAGGATATTATTTAGCCGTAACAATAAAAATATACTACCGAATGATGAAGAAATGTTAGTGGCAGATTGCCGAGTGACACCCACACAAATAAATAGGCTGCGTACTGTAGCACTCCAATTATATTTTGTCAAAGTCAAACTATGAGGATGGATACTGAAAACATTAATTGCTAGAAGTTTGAGGGAAGATGAATGCATAAATACAAGTTATTTGAAAGAATGTGTTGTTCTGCATGACACTGCATTGGTAAATACATAATAGTGTTCATTTTAAAAACCACTGGAGCTACAGAACTCTAGAACAGTCGTCTTAATGTATGCACTTCTAAAGAGAAATCATCGAGATTTGTTCACACCAGAAAAGCAGGTCAATTTTGACTAGAGAATATAATTGTGCTTTAAATGTGTTGTGAATAAAAATCTCATTTAGGAGGACATGGGAAATGAGGTTGAAAAGAGAAAGAAAAAATAATCCCTGGATATGAATGGAGACTGTAATACTAAAGCAAAATGAAACACATATAAGCACTTTTGTTGATGAAATGGCCCCAAATGGATATAGATCTATTTATTCTGACACTGTTATGCATGTATACTTAAATTGCACAGTTAAATAAACAACTGCATGACAGCTACATTTCTCACCTCCAGAGGAGAAATACATATAAGCAAGGGCCACAGACTGGAATGATTCATATGGTAATAGATTAGATTTTGAGACATCAATAATAACAGTTGCTTCATTTACTGCAGACCCAGA
Organism: Arvicanthis niloticus; assembly: GCF_011762505.2. Lineage (NCBI taxonomy): Eukaryota > Metazoa > Chordata > Mammalia > Rodentia > Muridae > Arvicanthis > Arvicanthis niloticus. The sequence continues at coordinate 6,419,079 of NC_047668.1, read as the reverse complement.
TATTTGCTGATACAAATATTGATTTATATATGTATCTATACACTTCAGTATGTTTGCATGTATTTCCTTGCTCCTCCAGTTAAAAGCCTAGAAGAAATACTCTCAGTGTTCATGAGCAAATCTGTTACCCAGATCTTGCTTTATAATATCATTCTTCATTAAACATAACCAGATCTCCCTGGAGAAATAAATGGTAGATTGTAAGACTGAGAAAAAATCTTCATAGCTGGGAGAATGAAAAAGTGCTAGAAACCAAATAATTTTTGAATGCACAAATATATTCATGTGCACACACTCATATGGGCACACATATACTCACATATATGCAAACAAGCATTTACCTATATAAAACACACACACATACATACAGAGAGAGACAAAATAGGCAGACATCAAAGCAACCAACAAATTAGCTGAAAGCCAAAGCTATATAACCTAAGTAAAAAATTAAGTATTGCCTGATTATAAACTATAAATAAAATAAAAAATATACAATCCTTTATAATTACTAATTATGAAGGATTAATAGACAGATGAAAAAAGACAAACATCTTGTAGAGAATCTCCAAATAGCTCTGACTCCTTAAATATGGTATGCATTTACTGACTTTTTTCTGATGAGTACCCCATGAAAATCGGGGTACTAAAGAGCAATGGTATTGTGGGAAAACCTGATTATATTACTTCTGTCACATAATCAGCATCAGCCAGGATAGCTCCAGTGATAAATCTTGTTGAAATGGATACCCATATAATGATGTACTAAAAGAGCACGTTATCTCGGTGATCTCCTTTATAAATTCTAAAACCCAACCTACTCATGAGAAAAAAAATCAATTTTATTCCATAGATAGACATTGTACAAAAATAGCTTGGCAGTGCACTTCAGAGGTAGTCAAAAGAAAAGTAATTCTGGAAAATAATCACAGCTTAGAGAAACCTAGGAAACATAATAGCCTGGAAAAATAAAAAGGGTAAAACTGTGGCAGATTCTATTTAATAATTGTCCTCAAATATTGGTTCATTAACTGAGAAGCATATGTTATAGTCCTCCATGGTGCTCAGACCTCTAGAACTGCATGCAGCAGATACAACATAGAATATTATCTGTTGAATTTTTATGTAAACACAAGATTATTTTATAATTTTCTTAAAAACACATAAAACATTCAATAGAATTTTAATTTGGCCGTACCAGTCATTAGCAATTATCTGAGTTACCTTTGTAAAGACATAATAGCATTCAGCAAATGAAATACCAGTCACAACTATTTACTATTCTACACACACAGTAAAGAAAACTGCTCCTTTCAGATACAAGGTGTATTTTTGCTTCAAGGCATCTCCCAGAACAAGCACACCTTGTCTATATACAATGGTAATTATTTGATGAGTGCATCGATTCTCCTGGACTACATACTGCATTGTTTTAGAAACTCAACACACATGTGGTAAAAGCCTAGATCAACTGTGCAATTGAAATGCTTCTCTACCAGGACACTTTAAAGACGTACAGATTTTAACATGTTCAAAAGAGGCTACAGGTTTGCCTTCATCGAAACATACTCTTCATTAAATGCAAAGCCAAACTACTATTTGCGTAGGCTTGAAAAACTTAGTTTCCATTATTTTTCTTTGTTTGAACATGCTGCCTTATTAATAAGTTCCATTAGTTCCTCTTTTAAAAAAATATTAGCAGAATAACACCTCTTCTTTTAAAAAAAGAGTTGTTTTGGGTTTTTAATCTTATTTTATTTAATATTAATGTTTTGCCAGTATGTATGAATAAACACCATGTGACCATGTAGGTAACTGGTGCAGCAAAGATCAAAAGAATGTATCTGATTTTCTTCAACTGGAGCCACAGTTGCTTGTGAGCCACAAGAGTGGATCTGAGACCATAACCTGGGTGCTCTGAAAAAAAGACAATGATCTTAACTGCCTATTCATCTCTCCAGCCAACTTCATCAATACTCAAATACTTATTTCCATTTTCTAGCCTAATGTGTGATCCTCATATTTGGGAAAATAAGTTTTACTACTTTTCTTGCATTTTCCTTTGACATTACTATACTAGAATAAAGTTAATCTTTTTGGAATAAACAATAATAAACAAAATAAATAAATAAATAAAATAATCTAATGTATTTACTTTTACTTAAAGCCAACTTATACTCATGCCACTAAATGTAATAACTGCTTACTACTCCAAGAGACTACCAATGAAAGTCTTCTGCAATAACTATGAGTACCTATGTTTGACAACCAATACAGTAATAAAAAATACTTCCTACTGTAATGTATAAGACAGCCCCACTGAATTATACTCATCACATTTTTTTCAGTTTTCTTCCCTTTCTACCCTGAAAGCAATAGATACTCTTCTAGCTATGACTTTCACTGTTTCCCTCTGTACATACCTTGAAATATATCTACAGGCTAATACTCCATAATCTATTTGAGACCTTTGCTCAAAACTCATTTTACATTGTTGATTTCCCTGTTTCCTTTAAGATTTTAGCAATGCCCCACACCATCTCAAGAGTCTTTTTTCACAAACAGCATGGATCTTCCTCCATGAGGAAGGGTCATCCTCAAATGACAGGCTGTGATTTTTCTTATTATTGATTTTTTGATATTTCCTAAGCAGAGTGCTGAGTGCAGAGAGAAGCCTTTTCACAGACTTGATCTTTTGTATCTTCACATTTGGAACAGTTAGTTACACACTTTTTTCAAAATGTTAACAACCAATGCCTGTGGGGAAAGACTGCTCAATGTTGTTTATTTTTTCTTTCAAATGTTAAATAGCAGTATCTTTTCTGTTAAACTAAAATCCACAAAAGCTCAATGAACCAACTAAGAAATTATAGTCATATATATATATATATATTCCTGAACATATAAATGTAACATATTCACCCCATGGCTGTATAATGTTACTTGTATGCACATTTTCAGGAGTGACCATTAGGTACTGGAGAACTATTAGTGTGCTCTTGACTAATGAAGAACTTGTTCTCAACATTCCTTAGTTGCCTCTCGTTCCTTGAGGGTGTTTTATGTAGAGTTAAGGCCTCCTGGGTTTTTCTCTCCCAAGTTAACATGTTTATTGATGCCACCATTGTTCAGCTCATTTTTTTAGGCAACTCTACTGGTGAAACTTTATGTGTGTTGCTTCTGAATTTGTGGTAACTGTTTTTTTTAGAAATTAAAATAAATACATCATGTAGATAATTTTTACAGCTATTTTCTTTTAGTTTGCCTTTCTTAGTTTTCTGATAGTACATATAAAGGAGGACTTTTAACACTTTGATTGCATTAATGTATGATTGCTATCTTGTTTACTATATTTTTACTCTCTAGTCTGAGGAATAATTATAACACATAGTCATAAATAATTATCTACCCCATACTTTTGTGAAAAATTTTTTACCTTTAAACCAAAGTTTCCTTAGATACATCTCTATGCAAAGAGTTTTACAGAACTTTCTAGCACATGTCTTTATTATACCTTTGTTGTGCACATGCTTTATGTCATCATTTCATATATTATTTTATCTTGTTAAGCTGACTTGCTTTAATAATTTTATTTCACATTTTTAATATTTTCTACATATACTATTATTTCATTTATGAATAAAGACTTGTTTCCATCTAGATTTTGTGTACAATGTTTTTTGTCTCCATGAGGCGTAATCTCTATTTTAAAAAGGTGTGAATGATTTTTGAGTATATATCATCCCTTTACCAAAGTTACAGAAGAAATATTTTCCTTACTCAAACTTATCATATAAGTGCCTGATACTGGCAGATTTGGTAGTGTTCTATATTAGATTCAAATATTTCCTTTTCCAAATATATTTACAAGTTCTCATAATGAACCGGAGTGGGATATTGTCAGATATTTTTTAGTCACTGCTACAAATAAGTGCTTATTTTAACTTTTCTCTATAAATATATTTTTTCAAGTTTTGCTAAATTAAACCAAACAGAAAAGAAAGGTTTAAAAGTTGATTTATGCAGTGATATGAAAATAAAATTGCCAGATATGTGTTTGATAAGTGTTATTTTCTCAAGGTCATTTCATGGACTATTAAACGTTCAGAGTAAATTCACCATTATTTCCTTTATTCCAAAAGAATTAATGAATTATGTCATATATATTACTAAAAACAACAGAGTGACTTTGAGATTTAAAAGTATATTGTTTTCCCTTAAATTTTGTTGAATATCAGTTTACTGAGAATAATACTTCTGAAAATATTCCATAGTTAGATATAATTGAATTATTAATTCTTTTATCATTGAGTAGTTAGCCATAATTTCCTGTCACCTGAAATCAAATCATCAATAACATTTTCAAACACTGTGCAAACTATACATCATCATATAATGTTAAAGACGGAGTAACAGAAGATACCAATGTAAAAATGAAAGAATTGAAGCCACCTGATTTATTTAGTGAATAAAAAAGGACAAGCCCTGGAACAGCCCAGTATTTCTGAAGGAAAAATCATTTCACACAACATTGAACTTAGAGCAGAGCAATACAGTATAGGTGAGAAAAAAGTGAATCAGATAAATCGCTAAGCGTCTCTAGAGAGGAGATAAGCACCACAGAGTGTCTTCTTCTGAAAGAAGAATATTGGGGTGAGAAGGTCACAGTGATCAAGCTCCACCAGGTGATTGACTATTAAATCCAATAACCTCTGTAGTTTTTTTCTTTTAACAACTTCTCAAATCTCCATTAAGGAAATGTCGAAAGGGAAAGAGATAAAATAAACCACATGGAAAACAAATGGAGATAAAGGCAATTCCAAAAATAAGCCCCAGATACAAATTAATCTAAAAGTAAAGATGACAACAGAATATAAGGGAGTAGTGTTCTGATAATCTCACTCCAACTCCAGCTTTAAATGAACTGCATCTACTGCTGTGGCCCCAGTTAGCTTTAGACGATGTGTTCTGAGGCACCATAGCACTCCGGACAACATGAGAATAGTAAACTTTATATACAGTCTTGCATACTACAACCATGTGTCCATAAAAAAGTTGAATTCATCAAACACTAAGAAATTAACAGTAATAATTGGTAATGGAACGGAAGAGTTATAACAATGCATTGTAATAAAACATTGTAAGTATGTGATCTTTCAAAATTTCTTATTGAGCTATACTCAATATTCTCCTTGTCATATCCAATGGCCAAATAACTAGGGAAAATTGGTGTGATTACTGTTACATGAATCCAAGCTCTATTGTGCAGCAGAGAGTGCTAATATCATCTAATGACCATTGTGGGACTAATGATAGTATCATATATACAGAGCTTTTGCAGAGTAGACATGAAATAAAGTCAACACTTTGGGGGATGGAATGGAAAATCTGAATTTTTATGATGCTATTTAAAACTGAATAAAAATCTCATTTTTTAAAAATTTCATGTAGTATTTGTAGAAAGAGGTGTTGTTCTCCTAAAGAGTTTCAGCTGAAACCCATGGCTCACTTATGGCTTTGTGAGGCAGTTGAGGGAGTCTCTAATGAAGGATTGTCTTGATCAGGTTATTATGTAGCAATGACTGTGGTACATTTTTATTTTCATATATAATATATATATATATATAGTACATTTATAATTGTATAATTATATATATTTATTTTTGAGATTATAGTAAAATTACATTATTTCACGTTTTCATTTTCTTCTTCCCACGTAACACCACATGGCCCTTACTCACTTTCAAATTCATGGCCTCTTTTTCATACACACACACACACACACAGCCTGATAATTTTGTAAAATTTTACTTGTATGTGTATGTTTTTACCATTTTGTAACCATTTGGTATGCTTTTCACTGGGGAAGACTATTTCTCCCCACTCTCAAGTTTCCTTAGTTGCTTGCAATCTTTTGTTTGTTTTTTTGTTTTGTTTTGTTTTTTAGTGTGTGTGTGTGTGTGTGTGTGTGTGTGTGTGTGTGTGTGTGTGTAGTTCAGGCCTCCTGAGCTTTCCTCACTTCAATATTAGCATATCTATCAGTGTCATCTATGACCTGTGGGGCATGTTCTTGACTGCTAATTGATGTAGGATCATCTAGGTGGTGTGTGTGTGTGTATGTTGGGAGGGCATTGCCATCTTTAGGCATGTGTGCCTGAGTTTTTATAAGAAAAGTAGCCTGGTAACAAGCGGGCAGATGTCGGGCTGTAGGGAAGCCCCAGGAGGAACACCTCTCATGGGTGGGAAGATAGAGTTCTGTTTTCAGACTCTTGGACATCCTGGTGCCTCTGGAAGTCGAAAAAGAGCTGAGAAGGGAATCTGGGCCCACAAGCTGGATCTGGCCCAGGGCAGGGGAAAAAAGGAGGAGCTCAGGCTGGTCTTACAGGAATGAGTCCTGGATTGATGGCTGGTGGCAGGCTTGAGCTTGGTGGCAGTCATGGCTGGGAGCACAGAGAGGCCTTCGAGAAACTAGGCTGAGGTTGTGTAGGCAAAGGCAATCCCCATGGCTCCCCATGGCTAATCCTTATGAAAAGAGACAATCCAAAATGTTTTAAGGCATTTATTATGATGGAAGAAAGTACATGTGTAAAACCAAGCCCCACTTCTCTGAGTGGGCCTGAGATTAAATACCTTTAGTAGGGAGGAATATCTGGGAAGAAAAGCTTTGTGGCCGAGCCCTCCAGGCTTCTAGGTATCTCATTAGCATAAAGATCTTTCACATCACATCCTCTACATGTGGAGGGGCTTGGAGCATTTCCCCTATGTGACTGATGGCCACAAAGCTATGGGTACTGTGGCTAGTGACAGGGGCCTGGTGCCTGGGAGCAGGCAAATCTCCTACGATAGCATCAGGGTCTCCAGGGCTTCTAGCCTTTTCTCACCAGGAAACGTGCGACTTTTCACAGTCCCACATAATGTATTTTCTACAACTGTAGACTATATCCTGCAACATAAAAATATTAAATAAAAAAATAATGTCTTTTTCCTCCAAGTGGCTTTGGGTTGTTGTGTTTATCATAACAGAAAACAAACTAGGACAAGCATGAATAATTGAAACCAACAGAAGTGAAACTTTATATAAGCAAAGACTACCAGATCAGGCAGAAAGGGCATTTTTCAACAGTGTGAATCTTCATAAGTAATATATAAAGTTCAAAAAAAATTATACTTAAATTATATCTGAGTATTATACTTTTGTTTGTTCTACAAAACCATGTGCTCTTAATAAAATTTTGTATGTATACATATCAGAAGAAGTATTTTTCTTTTTTTTTTTTGCATTTATTTTAGAGATCTAACTCCAAAAACAGTTTAAAAATTATAAGAAAAACTTCAGGATCTGATTGTGTTCATTGGTTCGTCCACACCATTTACAGTATGTACACCTGTGTGCACAAACCCAGAAACAGGAGGGAAAAGAAACCAGGAGAAAGGGGAAACTCACCAATGGAGAAGGGGGGCTTAGCTTTAATTTTATGTATCACAGTTATTGTTATTTAATTTAAAATATAAAATTTGGCATATTTAATAATAGATCAAGCAATTAAAGTTCTTAAACTGGATACTTCTCTTTCATTTATCAATGACTTAAATTTTAATGATTACTTAAACTAAATGGACTTCCTTGAATTAATCTAAAAAGAATTTCACTAAATTCTGTCCAGCTATCTTCTACATTGCTGTCTCGGGTATCTCTTAACATTATATTTTGAAAACAATGTGGCGTGCAGTTCCTAATAATTTTTTAAATGCTTGCTACACAGAGTTATTTATGGCGATGATTATTCATCAATAATTATACTTGATTGTCATTTGTCATACAATTGTGCTTTATCAAATAGTATTTTGATATCCGATTTTTCTCCTTAAGAATATACTCTCCAATAAGGTCTTATATATTAAAGTAAGTTGTTGATAGCCATATATAATCAATGAATTCCATGTAACAGTCTGAACACACTAAAATTATTGAAATATGTAAATTTAGAGCAAATGCAATGTGGAGCAAATGATGTCAATTTAATTGAAACAGCAGGAAGAGGAAAAAAACTGTGCTTGTTATTTAAGCATTAAGACCTGAGTTGTACATCCAAAACTCACTTCTGGAAGACAAATGCATTACTGGAACTCACTGGTCAGCCAGTCTGGTCTATTCGGCCAACTTTAAGCTAAAAAGTAGCCATGACTTTCAAAAAAGCAAGGTAGATTGCTTCTGAAGAATGAAATTTGAGGTGGACTTCTGGCTTACACATACACACACACAGTTATAAATCTCATAATATTTAATATCAACTGCTAAACACCATGTGTAATTGGAAATACAGTAGTATTTCTTGTGGCCATTAATGTCAGCCTATGAACCTCAGAGAACTGGATGCCCTGGTGTTCTGATTTACAACACAGCAGAATACAACACAGCAGAGAAGTGTGTTCTCAGCCCATGTTCTTATAGTTTACCGGTCCTGTCACCACCTCTTAGAACTGGGGTTTACTCCAATATATACACATTCTACCTGTCCTGTCAACACCTTTTACAACTGGGGTTTATTCCAATGTATATGTATGTATACACACATATATACATACATAAATATACATATATATATATATATATATATATTTGTGTGTGTGTTGTGTTGTATGTACACATATGCACACAAACACATATAAAACAAATATAGTCTTAAAAAGTCTACCATCTTGACAGTGAGGATGGTAGTGATTTAAAGGAGGATAGTAAGGGAAAGGAAGAGGAAATGATATAATTCAATTGCAATTAATAACAAAGAGTACCTTTAACTCAGCACTTGTTATTTGAATCTAGACATTTGTGGCCATTCTTTTAATGGATCAGCTTCTTTCTATTTTGTCCATTTTTTTCCTGCATTTTCACTATTAGAGTCTAAGCTAATTATATACCTTGCAGAATAATCTGTGTCTTAAAATTTAGGGAGCTATGCTATGATGCATGGTATATGTGGTGGCTATAATAAATCTGGAATGTATAGACTCATTTGTTTGAATGCTAGACCCACAGAAAATATCACTCTTTGGAGATGTGACCTTATTTCAGTAGGTATTTGAGATCTCCTAGGCCTAAAGTCTCTCAGTATGGAATCAAAGCCTCCTCCTGGCTGCCTGAGGAAGAATCTCCATGTCTACCTGCATGCTGTCATGCTTCTTATCATAATGATAGTGGACTAAACTTCTGAAACTATAAGCCATTCTCCATTAAATATTTCTTTTTATGAAACTTGCCTTGGTCATAGTCTTTCTTCACAACAATAAAACCCAAACTAAGAAAATTTATATACAAATATATTTTTTAAAATGTAGCCAAAAATATGCCTTTTAAAAAACTTGTAGGCCCCCTACTCTAAAAACCAAATGTCATTTAAACAATAGAAATATAGTAGAAGCAGTAAAATATTTAATACCTGATATGGTTTGGAAATAATGCTGTATTATACCAAATTACTTCCAAATTGTCATCCCACCTAACAAAACTCTTACCATGTTTTTAATTTTAAAAAATGACTTCCTGGTTTTTATCATGTGTTTGAAAATGGAAAACTCTTGAAGACCCCCAAACTCGGGAGGCCCTTCTTCAAGTCTCAGGAAATCATGACCACCCAAAAATCACAAGAAACGATACCTGGATGCAATCAGCAGAGCTTTATTGGGGAGAGTTGACTAGCCAAGGTCAAAACTGCTCTTCCACGCAGGAACAGAATTTTGACAAAAGGTCAGCAAGCTGAGAGTTTTTTGTTATAGCATGGGGTAGGGAAAGGAAGGAGTTTTCGTGCGGTTACACATGATTGGTTGCATTTTCTCACGATTACACATGATTGGTTGTTTTACAAATTTTGAACATAAGCAGGCTGTAACACTGGGAAAACCTCAAGTGGGAGGGTAACCAAGAACAGTGGAAAGTTAGCTACTTCTTGGAACCACCCAGATGACTTGCATCTTTCTCTGTGGTCAGGAATGTCTTCTTGGGCCTTCCCCACCCTGAGGCTTGAGGAATGTTAATCCAGCAAGTGTCCTCTGATTCAGGGATAATGCCCTCCACCAGGAATGTGTCATGGGAATGTGTCCCAGGGCAGTAAAGGCCTGAAATCTTACATCCAGTTCCGCCTTCTGGGACCTGCATTCTCTTGCTCAGGTTTAGGGTAAAGAAAAAGATATAGATATAGATATAGATATAGATATAGATATAGATATAGATATAGATATAGATATATCATAAAATGGTCTTTATAATTTTTCACTCTACACTCTGAGAACAGTGAAGATGAAAATTTAAACACATCTAAAATGATGATGATAGTAAACATAAAGCCTGGATATAACATAAGGACAGAAAAACACAATAAATAAAACAAAACCAAGTCTGAGGAGACATAGTACCAAGTACGTCATCTTGATATATGAGTGCATTGGTTATGTTTTAATGCTTTAACCAAATATCTGAGGAAAGTTAAGAAAGAAGGACATGTTGTGGCTTAAGGTTTGGAAGTGCACTGTCTGTTATGAAGGGAAAGACACAGTAGCTGTGGTTACCATGGTGACAGGAATATAAAAGAGTATAGTCACTTCTTTGCTGAGCAGGAACAAAAGAGAACGGAGGAAGTAGAGTTATCTATGAAATTTCAAAACCCCTCCTTCCATGGCCCATCTTGTCAGTGAGGCTTCATGCTTGAAAGATTATACAACCTTATAATCAGCACCAAACCCTGAGGAGTGAAACTTCAAACACAAAAACAGGTAGATACACTCCACACTGAACTGCAATGGTTAACACAGCCAAGGCAGTTCAGAATGTTATTATATTTTCTACATAATAATAATAATTTAATAGTCAGACTTCCTTTCTATCTTTTATAGGGACATAACTTATAGTATAGTAATTCAATAATAGCATTATGAAATATAATTTCAAAGAGAATACTTATCTACAGCTAAATAAAGACATACCTAGCTAAATGCTTGATGTTTATCAATTTTATTTTGACATTAGTCTTTAAAACAAAGTTAAGTTATTCTGGTGCTCCTTAAAAATAACATTTTTGTTATTTTTTTGTGAAAGAAAATAAATATTTATATATATTATAATTTTGCAAAAGAAAATTAAATATTTTTCTTTTGAAAAAACTAAATTATAATATTTATTTTCTTATTACACTGAACCTAAAGGATGCTGATAGGACAAAATTAAGCTTGGATAATAAAAATAAGTGTATAAAGCCAATTTATTACTTGGTAATTTGCTGCTGCTGTAAGTCTGAAACGGATACTTTCTGGTGATCTCTATAGGTTGCATAGCACTCACTTTTTAAACGTTGTTTAATATAGTTTTTAAAATAAAACTTGGGAATTTCTCCACTCCAATACCCCATATTTCTTTCATATTTCTCAGTTACCTAAAATTACATTTTGAATGTAATGATATATCACACAGTACCTTTCTACAAATGCATCTCAAAAACAAAATCAACATAATGCAATGTTGAGCTCTGCTTTTGAACAAACTTGGGAAGACTGAAAAGAAAAAATATATATATATATATATATATATATATATTTCTGGTCTGCTTTTGAAATATACAAGTCTTCAATGTCTAAACAAATATTTCATTTATTTTCCATTTCTTTGTTTTCCACTTTGTTCTACTTCTACACCTTTGTTTATTTCTCTTCAAATATGTATTGCTTGCTATCATTTAAAACGGTACATATATTATATTAAAAGGAACCATTGGAATGTTGAACAGTAAAACTCTCTTTTTAACTATGTATAGTTTATTCTGTGAAGTGTGGCCTGCAGGGAAACATTTTTAAATTAGAAAGAATAAATCACTTCTCATAAGACAGACACCAACTGAACCTTTTATATTTATTTTTCATAAAAGTACCACAAGAGAGATGTTACATTAATCTAAACCACATTATAAAATGGCTGTGTGCATTGTGATTTTTTTTAACTTGTTCTGGTCTCTGTAGAGGAATTTTAATCCAGCAATGTGGCTTCTCTGACAAAGGATCATGTCCAAAGAACTTTTAGGTCTCTATGATCCAGCCAGATTGCAGACATGCCCTGGATTATAGTGTGATTTGGCTGGAATTCAGGCCAAATACTCTTAGAACTCACCTTTAATTCTATCAATGAAGGGAAGGTTATTTGTAGAAGGAAGAAGCCATGCTTGAAAGTGATGTTTAATTTACAGGTAAACAAAGTGACAAATTTGCCAAGGACCAGCCTGGGCTTACAGAGGGGGTTCTGAAGAAGGGGTGTTTAGGAGCAGTGAAAGAAAGAACTTGAAGTAATTGAGGTAAAGTGCAAGCTGACAGCTTTATGTTCAACTCTCGACAGCTCTCCTCATATCTTCTGTCAGTCCTCTCTACTTGAGACAGCTGTCTCTTGCTAGAAAAATTCTAAAAGAGATGAGTTAACTCTTCAAACAGTTCTCTCTGGGCAGCTCTCTCTTACAGATTAAAGCCCAATCTTTTAGTTACATATCAATTCAGTCATTTGTTGTAGGGTCCCTTTTGATTATCCCACAAATCAGCATTTTATGACCTTATACCCTTGATTATTAGAAGACAGCAGCACATTATTTTTAAACAGGGCAGATGAATTCAGAAATCTACCTGCTTTGTGAGCACAGACAATAAGCTAGCTGGGAGGGATCTGGCTCTGTGATGACCATTCCCATCCTTACACCTACTCTACTCATAGGCCTAAACTACTCTGTCCCAGACTGACCTTGAATCTGCTTGTCCTTGTAATCACAGACAATAAACTTAGCTGGGTAGAATCTTGTCCCATGATCACCACTCCCTAAATCTTTTTATCTCCTTCCTCAACATGTTTCTGACACTCAGGCTTATAGTACAGCTGCCTCTGTACTTTTAGGTCCATCTTTATATATTGCATAGTTGAAAAATTATATATTTTTAAATTCATGTTTTCAGAGTTCTTTCACACAGCCTTAAGGACTCTCCTGAAGGTCACAGCATTCAACATTGTGCCTTGCCTCCAGGGACTCCTTCTAAATATCATGCAGTCATTAACCTTGACAACAAGAGAGAATGTTTTTAAAAGGAGGAATACAAAGAAAACTATGTACATTATTATACAATGAAGGCTCATGGCTTGCAGCTGTCAAGATGCTTGGAGGTCCATGCCCTGCTGGCTCTGCTCCAGGGGTGGGAACACTGTCACAGCATCCCTTGTCTGGCCTTGCAGGACTTGGCATAAATCAGAGAAAGGTTTGACAGAGAGAGAGAGAGAAAGAAAGATAAACAAAGACAGGGGGAGAGAGAAAGAAAGAGAGAGAGAGAGCGGGAGAAGTTTTACTGGGATAGTTTTACAGAATCATGTTGCAGATAAAGACAGAGAAGAAGAAGGAAGAAGATTAGCAAATATTCCTAGTGTTAGTTTGAGGCCAAGAAAACACATTCAATGAGAAACTGAGACTGAATCACTCAGCTTTGGGAAGGCATTTGGGGCAGAACAGCTGAGTTCAACCAGCTAGCCATAATTCAGAAAGAGCTAGAAATAGTGAATTTATTCAGCAGTAATTCTTTGGGATGAAAATTATATCTGGCAAATAAAAGTTACTTTTACAGGTATCAACCAGGTAAGTTAAGAAAAAAGATTAGATCAGATTCAGTGAGATAGTTCAGTGGGTATATTTATGGCATAAGCATGAAGATTTCAAATCTTATTCCAAAGACAAATGTAAAGGTAGATAAAATACTGCACATCAGGAGTTTCAAAATTCCTTTTGACAAAATGAGACGTAGAGACAAAAGAGTCCCATTATGTTTGTGGACCTTCCATTTGCTGGACTCTAATTTAAGCAATTTCACAATTACATATGAAAGTTATCAAAATCATTCATGTTTTAATGTGCATATTCTTTTTTCCATCTTTCTGTTATCCATTCTCATTTTTAGATTTTAGAAATTTGTTTTTTATTTTCTCAAGCTTAGGATTTAGATTCCTGTCTGAAATTACTTCTTTGTTCTAGTCTAATGTCAGATTCCTGCCTGAAGCCCAATTCCTTGTCCTTGGCCTATGTCAGATTCCTGTCAGGCAACCCCCAAAGCACTCCACATCTCCCCCTTTTTTATTGCAGAAGCAAGACTGAGCCTGTCTGAAGTTGTTCTAACAAGAATGCCTTCCTTACCGTTTATGGAATATGCATTACCAAAAGCAATGCATTACTGTATTAGGTTGGTAAGGGTCTGTGCAGAATCTTAGCTATCCTTGGCTTGCAAGCCTTTTAAATTAATAACTCTGTCTGGGGGTCCATTTTCAGTTTTAATTCATGAACTTTGGCTGCCAACATGTTGATGTTGTTAAAAACAAGCTTTAAAACAATAGGTAGAAATAAAAGTATTTCTAGGACAAAAAGGGCTAGCATGATCAAGCTACATATTCCATTCTTTAAGCTTGACCAAAATGGAAATACTGACCTCAAATCATGGAGAATTTTATCAGCATGACCTACAACATCAAAGCTCAGCAGAGCAGCATTCTTTAAATTCATAATCTCACTGTGCAAAGTTAAAACATACAGAGAGGTGGTACAACTATGCCATATACCCTACAAGTGTCTTTAAACTTTTTTCTAATTATAATGACTATCATTGTAAATTTTAGAAGTAGCAAACACAACTCCATTGGTATTTTGCATGACACTCAAGATAGCTCCTTACTCTTATACTCTGAACCTCCTTCCAAGAATGTGAATAGGATAAAGAGCATCAATCCAGCTGGAACAAAGAAGTAATTTCAGGCAGGAATCTAGAACAAAGAAATAGACTTCAGGCATGAAAATGACTTTGGGCTAGGACAGGGAAGTAGGCTCAGATATTTTGGTCATCCTGATAAACCCTTAGATCACTCATGTGATCACAGGACTCTGTTTACTGCTTGCTTGTTCTTTGACTTGTTCTTTGATTTGTGTTTATTGTCTTGCTTGTTCCTTCACTATTTGCATCTATTTTATTGCTAGTTCCTCAACCTAGAACTGACCTTAATACTTGCATGAAATTAAAATTGTATAAAAGCAAAAAGGAGGAGGAGGGATCGGACAGGGGTTTTACGGGAGGAAATGGGGAAAGGGATAACATCTAAAATATAAATAAGTAAAATATCCAATAAAAAGAAAACAACAAACCACAGCACAGTTGAGAAGACACTAGAAAATTTATCACTGATCTCTAAAAAATTATTGGGATTATTGTGCAATGCATCAGGATAAAATTAAAAGAAAGAAGAGAGAGAGGAATGAACAGTAAGAATTTTAGCATCAGTTCAAACTTGGTAATATGGAAATAAATACAAAAAGTATTTCCTGGTTTTCTATATTATTTCTTACACGATTGAAAATTCAAGGTATACTTTACAATCAAACACTAAGAGTTGCTTTCATCTTTCCTTGTAAACAGAGTAGAATATGATTTAATAATTTCTCCAAAACCTTGAATTCCTGAAGTCTTTTAAAATAGAATACATATGAGGAATGAGGAGACAGGTCAGTCTGCCACACAGCCCAAGCACTGGAGCTTGTGTTTGGATGCCCAGAACCGAAAAGCCAATCATGGCATCAAGTGCCTGTAATACAAGCTTCCACTTAGATGGATACAGAAAGATCCAAAAGCTCATTGGTAAGCTACCAATCAATGAGCTATAGGTTCAGTGAGAGAATCTGCTTCATAAATTGTCAATGTGGGAAATGATGTAGGAAAAACACCTTTTTTAAACCTCTGCCATCTATATCTATGTACACATCCATAAGAATGAGGAGACAGAACCTTCATTAGGGCAACTTTCCTAAGCTGAATTAATAATGTAAGCTGCATCATTAATTTTTTTATGTTGAACATAAAATAATTTTTTGCTGAAAAACACAACTAATAGTTTTTTCCACAAATCTAGGTCTTCCCACTCATTAGACAAGTGCTTCAATACTTCAATACTGAATTACATTACTATACATTTGTACATTAATTTTAAATTGTGATTTTGTTTTATATATGTGAGTGTGTTACTGTAAGTTCCCACATAGAGCAGGAAAGGGTGACAAATACCCTCGGACTGGAACTACAGACAACAGTCAATTGTTGACCTCATGTGAGGGCTAGGATTGGTAATTAAGTACAGGTATCTTAGAAAAGCAGCTAGTGCTTTTAACTGCTCAGATATCTGTCAAGTGTTTTACTTTTTAAAACTACATCTCATTAATTTGTATAAACTAGGTTTCTATTAATTTTGTAGACCAGGATGACCTTGTATTAACAATCCTCTTGCCTTGACCTTTCTATTTCATTGAATGACTTAAACCTGCAACTTCAAATCCAGTTTTTAATATTTAAGTAAACAAATCTCTACCACATATATTTTAATATATATACATATATGCAACTTATTCAGAAGTAAAACTATTTTTGAGGATAAAAATCAATAGTTACTAGAATTCATAAAATTAATCTTAACATATTATGCAAAATATGCTTCTACTATTAGTTAATTTATAACAAATCTTAAATTTTTGATAATAAAGTGGAGAAGCATTAGGAATTTTCTTGTGCTGTAAAATCTTAAACATTCCCCAAAAATTATCACACAGAAATAACAGTTTTAAGTGAAAAGCATTCTAGTATGCCTCTTAATATTTATTTCCTCATTGTTTAATATGTCTAAGTTTAATAACAGAAGTCAGCAGCAATCTACTTCTTTCATGTTGTCTAAAAGCATAGCTAAAAAAACTCGGACTGATTCACACTTAAACATAAACTTTTACCTGAGTTCAGTTAATCATAAATTGCATTAAGCCACATAAGATTCTCTCACATATTTGGTAGATTTTATTCTCTCTTTGGAAATGATTCTAAAATTGTATTTGTATTATGATTGGGAATGGAAACAAACTGTATTTCATTAACGAACTGAACCTGTTTTTTAAAATGTTACCTGTTAATTTCATGAACAGCTTATTTTTAACATGTAATAACGACAATAAGAATACTTCTAGAAAAGAAGCATCTTGTGTAATAGTCATATTTACAACAACTCCATATTGTCAAAATTAAGACATATCAATTTTACATCTACAATAAATTATTTTATGCTTTTTATTTTTAATTGTATTTCTAATTGTCTCCATGTCCTCTTGCTAAATATTTCAGCATATACTTTTTCTCCCTGTTGCTTTTGTGTATATATGTATTTGTCTAGAATGCATGTCTGCGCATCATTGATGTGTAGTGCCAACAGAGTCCAGAGATGATACAAAAATTCCAGCGACTTAAGTTACATATGATTTTGAGCCATCATGTGAGTGTTGGCCTTCCAAAAGTTGTCCTCTAGAAGAGATAAACCATCTCCCAAACCCCTAAAGTTATAAGTCTTCCTAAAAACTAATTACCAAGAGTCTGGACAGCTAAATTATAACTTTCCTGTGACACACACACCTTAGTAAGTCTAAATTTTAGTATGTATACTAAAACAAGAAAATTATAATAATCTTTATATATATCATATTTATATATGTTAGAGTGTAAAAATATATGCACATGTGAGTGTATGTTTATGCATGTATAAATAGATGGATAATGCATTTCATCCTGAAAAACATGCTTGATCAAAATCTTAGGATTCATCTCTTTTCATTTCTCAAACTACTTCAATAATTATGTCTTTGAATATTTCTTTTGCTTTCATTGTATCTTTGAATATTGACCACCAAAGTTCTGGATATTTTTATGCTTGTGATTTGAGTTTGTGAATTTTTATATTATTTGAAGTAATAACTTTTTTTCTGTGAAATATACTGTCAATGTTCTAAAATGTCTGAAGTAAAATATAAAATTACACTAGCAATATAATGAATGAGAATTATGGGATAATGAGATTGAAATAGTGATAAACCACAATGTTCATTAGAAACCAGTCTTCTCCTAGCAGCCTTGAGACTAAGACGGAGAACTCAAAACTCCTGCACCATACCTGCCTGGACATTTCCATGTATCTGCCTTGATGATAATGGACTTAAGCTCTTAACCTGTAAGCCAGCCACAATTCAATGTTATCCTTATAAAAGTTGACTTGGTGAAGATGCCTGTTCATAGCAGTAAAACTCTAACTAAGGCAATCCTCCAATTTTAATATGTTCTTAGAATCTCCATTTATAACTTTCATGTACGAATTTTAAACGTATTTTATCTGAAGCATTTTTAAAATCACTTTCCATCACCATTCAAGTTTTTATGTTCTCTAACCTTTATCAATTGCATCTATTAATCTCAAACATTTTTCTAGAATTACAAATACTTTTTCTCAGACCTTAATAAAGTTTAAATTTCACTTCTTACCAAATTATTTACTATAAAAAGAGGCAGTTGATTATTGAGAGCTGTCATTTAATATAAAGCCAGTGAACAAGGCAAACCTGTATGTCCCTTTTTTATAAGAAACCTAGCAGTGTGGGGTTTTTTTGTTTTGTTTTGTTTTGTTTTGATAGTGGTATCTTTTTATTTATTTATTTTTTTGGCTTTTTTTTTTTTTTTTTTTTTTTTAGCCAGGGTTTCTCTGTGTAGCCCTGGCTATCCTGGAACTCACTCTGTAGTCCAGGCTGGACTCAAACTCAGAAATCCGCCTGCCTCTGCCTCCCAGGTGCTGGGATTAAAGGCGTGTGCCACCACTGCCTGGCTCTTTTTATTATTATTAAATTATTTTATACATTCCAAAAGTTGCTCCCTTCCATGTCCTCTCTCTCTCTCTCTCTCTCTCTCTCTCTCTCTCTCTGACTCTCTCTCCCCTTCACTTCTTCTTCTTCTTTTTATTTTCACAAAATTTTCTTAATTTAATGTTTTAAATAAATCTCTGTCTTAGGGTCCCAAGGCACAAAAGCACATTTATCCTCTACAGGGTTTGCTTGAAATCATTTTTTTTTATATATATACTTTCCTGTGCAAAGGCTTGAAGAAAACTGTGTGGGGCAAACATGGATGACTAAAAGAGCACATGAGATGTAGTCAGAAAAAGCAGTCCTCTGCTACACATGTGCCCAAGGCCACAAATGACCTCATGGATGCTCTTTGGTTTTAGGCTTAGACTCTAGGAGCTCTAAGGGGTCCTGGTTACTTTACACATTTTATTCTTTCTATGGGGTTGCAATCACCTTCAGCTCTCTGTCTTTCCTCTAACTCTACTATATTGGTCGCTGACCTCAACAGAATGGTTGGCTGTAAGTATCTACATTTGTCTGAGTCAGTTGTTGGTAGTCTCTCAGAAAATAGCCGCACTAGGCACAATAAGGCCTCAGTAATAGTGTCAGGATTTGGTCACTGGGCATGGAATGGATCCCAAGCTAAGCTGGCATGGTCTCCGGATGGCCTTTCTTTCAGTCTTTGCTCCATTTTTGTCCATGTATTTTCTTTAGAATTATATTTTAACAATTCTTGGTTAAAAGTTTTGAAGATGGGTGGTGGGTGGCCCATCCCTTAACTGAGGGCTCTGTCTATCTACTGGGGGTGCTCTCCTCTGGTTCCATCTCCCCACTATTGGGCATTTTGGCTAATGTCATCCTCACTGAATCCTGGTAGCCACTCGTATACCAGGTTTCTGGTACCTTCTAGAAGTTCCTCTTGTTCTCCAGCCACCATTGCTGCATATTTTGTTTCATTCTCTTGGCTCTCTGGACATCCCACCTGCCTCTCCCCAGACCTGATCCTGTCTCTCCTTTTTCCTTCCCCCATCCCCTGTCCCACTTAGTTTCCTCCCTCCTTCTACCTCCTTTGTTTATTTTGTTCCCTTTCTAATTCACTTTTAGGTATCCACACTTGGGCTTTCCTTCTTGTTAAGCTTCCTAAGGTCTGTGGGTTCTATCACGGATATTCTGAACTTTTTGGTTAATATCCACTTATCAGTGAGTACATACCACCATACCACAAATGTCCTACCTAAAGACAGCTATATCACTACTAGGAATATACCCAAAAGATGCTCCACATACCACAAGGACACATGCTCCACTATATTCATAGCAACCTTATATGTAATAGCCAGAAGCTGGAAAGTATGAGATGTTCTCCAACCAAAGAATGGATACAGAAAGTATGGTTCATTTACACAATGGAATGCTATTCAGCTATTAAAAATGAGGACATGATTTAAAATGAATTTTGCAGGCAAATAGATGGAACTAGAAAATATCAAGTCCTATTAGTTTTAATTAACTAATGAATTGATTAATAAACTAACACAATGTTGGATTACCTTGAGGAAAGGAGCTAGTTGCCTGTTGTTACTTTAGCTGTTGAGCTACATTTAGCTTAACAATCAATATGATAATGTTTGACTTAAAGATCCAAAACCAGGTGACATGCTCTCCCTGAGACACTCACGGGTGTGGGACCCGCTGCAATAACATGAGCTTTATTAATAAATTGATAAAAAAAAACAGTGCACTGGGGTTCCCTTATATGCCAGCAAGAAGAACCCCAAATTATAGCTTTTATACTATTTTTACAGAATTTATAACGGTAGTTATACAATTACTTCTTAAACATTAACCATAAAGGCCAAACTGTAACAGCCATTCTCAGGCTCAGGTTCTGGTCTCAGGCCCAGTTGCTAAGTAAGTCAAATTTTTACCTTATCTTTTTACAACAAAGAAGGTCAGCTTAAGAAGCTTCTGTTTACCCAGGTTTTACTGTGTTAAGGGCTCATAAACTCCTATCTTGGGTCTTTCTTCCTGGAATGTTTGTTTGAGTCTTTGGAATGTACTTCTCCCAGGATGTCTCCCTGGGGGAAGTTAATGTTTGAGTTTAAAACTGAAATAGGAGGGTTTTTAAAATTATTATTAATTTTAACTTTCTACAATAAGAGACCTGAGAAAGATAAGTTGGAACTTAAATGGCCTACGTATCAATTAAAATGACAGAGACTAGACCATATTTTATTATGTAGACATCATGCAGTTGGCAGAGAAGCAAAGTTGCATTTATAACTCAGTATAGTTTTAGTGACATTACATGTTTACAAACAGATGGTAAAAACCAAATGACATTAGGGAGTACTAAAATAAATAACCTAAGGAGATGGTGTGAATACAACACTCTGACTTCATGTGTGGCTAAAATTAGGACAGAGGTTAGAAAAAGTGAAGTTGACAGTTTTGATCATTATGAAGTGTAGATTTGACCTGGTCGTCTATAAATACAAATATAAATCTGTGTTAAAAGAGTGATTAAAATGTCAAGAAGTGCATATGATAATAAGATAATCAGATTTATGCTTAGTCTGATCAATTCCTGGAAGCAGTCTCTGTAGCAGAATCTCTCATGATCTTGTGCTAATCACTAAAGGTAACTATGATGCCTAGATTTATATTCAATTGAGAAAATCATTTCATAATATCAAGCATTAAGTAGACAAACCTGTAAAGCATTTTATGTTTAGTGATTGATGCAGACCACTGTGGATGAGGATATCTCTAAGCTGATAGTTCTGGGTGAAAGTAGGCTGAGAACGCCAGTACGCAGCACCCCTCCACAGCCTGTCACACTTCCAGCTCTGGTCTTCAGGTCTTCATCTATATGAGCTCTTGCCCTAACTGCTTTTTACTGTGGTTTGGAAGTGTGTGTGAAAGAAACCCTCTCCTCACCAAGTTGCTTTTGGTCATGGTGTTTTCTCACATGAATAGAAACATGAACTATGACAGCATCGTACAACAGAAGTCAATGAAATTATTATGAAAAATCAGACTACTGAAAAGCCAAGACAGGCTCAAAGAGTGGGAATCAGTCTTTTTTTCATTCATACTAAAGGCTTCAGCAAAGCTAATGCTCTGAAAAGTGTGGCTCCAACCTCTAGTTTCATATAGAATTTATAGGCTGAGAAACAGTGTTGATTTCTTCTCTTACGTGGCCATCTGCACACTGTGTCTGTGTATCATGGCCACTGAGAGAAAATTCCATTGTGGTTAGACTACAGAAGTGGGGCTGATAAGGTTTGAGCAGTTTCTGAAATGTCTATATTAAGAGATAGCTTTTACAAGTGTTAGCACTCCCAAGATAGGGAGGAGAGAGGGCACTGTTTCAGCTGAAGCAAGCAAGAATTCAGCAGCAGAATTCAGTGATTTATTTTAACTATATCAGAAGTAAAATTTTAACACATTTCATTTGTACATAATCCTATAGCTCTTGGTCAGGAGTCATTAATCAAGTTCCTGCGGTGCACATCAGCCATGTGACTACATTAAGTGCATATTAAAGGTAACAAGTGTATTATATATATTTCCTTTTCTCCTTCAGAAGAAAGATGAATTATAATGTCAGTTGTGATAGTTCAGGAAGAGCCTAGGGCAGTTGCCCAGGGAGTCCTGTTCCTACAATGGTTTTACTGAGTGTACCTGTATTTGTTGACCTAGACAAACCACAGCATTCCTCACTAGATCAGTTACCGAATACAAGCTGGCCTGAAAAGGGATAGACTTTGGCATAAAGTTGTTTGTTAGAATGGCAACAGTGACTGGAGGTACTGCTAACAACAGTCTCAGTTTCTGAGGCTATAAACTGAAGGATGGTGGTGTATTTTACTCTCTAAATGATGAGTAAAATAAAAACTGTAGATAGACAGAGGCATTCTTACTCTAGTCTGTGGAGAGTAAACCCCAGCCTGTGGAGAGCCTAGAAAACTATAGCACAATACTTATATGCATGCACTTAATATAAACTAGAGGCAAACCTGTAAGACTAGCCAGATGACTAAGAAATAATAGCTCAGAAAGGTAAGTAATACAAAACCCATAATCAAAATGAGGAGGTTACCATAAATAGATTTAAAAAAAAATGTTTTCAATGTATGTAAGATAATCAAATACCAGGAACATCCACTTAAGTGTATATGGCACCCCAGAAGTTATTAAAAAGGATCTTGACCATTAACACAGAATGCACTAAAAGTTGACCTTGTTCTTCAATAGAAATCCAGGCTAAGAACAGTGACAAGCCCTATGTGGAAAGCAATGCACAGTGGTCAAAAGAAGGACAGCGTAGCCCAATGTCTGTTGCTTGACATTTTATAAACCCACTGACTCAAGTAAGTCATTTAAACTTTTTCTTTATTATTTTTCTTTGTAAAATTGAGTTAAGATAGTATTACAACATCTATTTAGATTGCTGTATAATGGATTGTTGTGAAAATTTAATTGTAGGTATTTTCAGTAGCTAGATTATTGATATTATCATAGGTATTTTCAGTAGCTAGGTTATTGATATAGGTATTTTTAGTAGCTAGATCACTGACATTATCATTAAAATAAAATCACATGAGAAAAAGTAGTAATACAAAGCACAATTTAAAAATAAATAAAAAGTAAAAGAAAATAAAATGAAGGCACAATGCCTTTATCTCATCTTTAAGATATAAGATTTTTGTTGTTGATGTTTGTAGTTATTGCCATTTTGTTCATAATGAACAGCTCTCACAACAATTAATTGAAAGAAACGAAAGGAAAAATAGGAAGAAAGGAGAGAAGGAATGAAAGAATGAAAAAGAGGGGAATTGGTGTGATGCTTCCATCATTCAAGATGATGTTTCTGTTGGTTTGATCTTATGCAAATCTTGTGGACTATGTTAGTGGAAAGAGTGGCAATGAGTGAATACTGAAGGAGGGAGAATCATACTTCTTTGTGATATGGACTCTGGTAGTAGGTCATGAACCAATGGGTGACTATGCACCCATATACATAGGAGCAGCACTAACTGGACACAGGAGTGATTAACAGACAAAGCAGACACAATATGTAGTTGTAATGTAGTTGGAAGATATATGGGAAGGGTGCACTGGGGGAGGGGTTAAAAGGAAGTAATGGTAGAAGGGAATGTTTATCATAAATTGTATACATGATTTTCTAGTAATTCAAAAAACATTAAGAGGACACAAAGAGACAGTAAGGAGAGACAGAAAGAAAGGAAGGGAAAGTAGACTCTCACAGAGATTTTAAAAAATGTCACTGAAAATTAAATGAGAACACATTAAATCTGACCCATTCCATTTTTATGTAAGACTTCCACACATTAAACATTTAACAAAAAGAAAAATCCAACATTTTGCTATAAATTTAAATTGGAAGTATGGATTCTCACTGTCAGTAGCTATAAACAGAAGGAAAACTAGCTCATGGCAGAATCTCATGAAAATCATATCTAAATTATATTTATAAATACATACAAGTATTAACAGTTAAAAGCAATTAACTCTCACAAGCACTCAGGGAATTAAATTTTAGTTGTTTGGGGTGCTAAACTCATAGCGTCGCTTACCAATAGCCAAAGAGTCTCAAGGCTGAGTTGAATAGATATCTTTAGAAGATACTTAAAAAGGATGATCTAATAAAGGAAAATTTCCAAGACTGTAGTTGATGATCACTGCTGTGCTTATGAAGAAATTGAACATGCTCTGGTCTGAGAAGGGTTAAGTACAGGCACAGGATGAGCACTCAAGTGGCTAAATCTTGAATTATTATCTTAAGTGTGCTTGGAAATATGTTGTGCTGTATGTGTGCTGGTATACCTCCAATAGAAGAAATAAGAGTGAAAGGTAACGGAGGCCAAATCAATACTGTTTTACTCAAACCCCAAAAGAGATTAATTTGTGCCTATCAGGTCTTGTCTCTACTCTGTATTGCCTAAACGCCTTAAGAGTAAAGTTTTTGTACATTCTTGTGTATTTTATTTTGTTTATTAATTGTTGATTATCCTTATTCCTTTGGTTACTACCTTATTGGAGAAAAATATGAAGAGCAAGATCATTCCATAGACTTGAGATTCAACCCACAATTCTTGCACTAGATGTGCTTACAACAGAGAACTAGAATTCTGTTGTATTTTTAATAAAAAATAGGTAATCATGTATTGGGGCCTTTCTAGTCCCTACTATAGTAAAAAACTATTGATATTGTATCTTCACCAGATATGTACCTCAGAACTAATAGCCAGGCAACCTGGTATCCTCCACTGTTAGATCAATTTTCTAGTTTTATTTCTCTCCCTTTGATATAACATTCTAAAATGACAGCTTATCAGGAGGTGAGGCAGAATCTAAGCAACAACTTCAAAGAGATACCCTCATAACATTCACAGTCAAAGCAGAAAGAAATGAATGAATCTATGTTTGCTTCCTTGCTTGACTGTTGACTCCCTTTGACTTTTCTACTCATAATATTCAGGTCTCCTATTTAGGGAAAGGTGCTGCCCACTGTGGGCATATAGCATGCACATCAACTACATCAGTTAAGACTATTCCTCACAGACATGGCCACTGGCCAACCTAATAGACAATTGGAATCAATTTGTATAGCCTAAGCGTGTGTACTCTGATCCCATTATTTAGGAGGCAGATATAGGTGGATATTGGTGTGCTTGAGGATAGCTTGATCTACATAATGAGCTGCAGGTCATCCAGGGCTACATATTGAGACAATGGACAAAGGCAGGAGAGGGGAAACTTCCAAGAGGAATCTACATTATGTCTAGTTGGTTATAATTGTTAATTATAAACAGTAGTACAAAGATTCCCTTACTTTACCCTGCTGCATGATTTTTACGTATCTTGATGATGAATTTTCACTAGTGACTAATATTAACA
Organism: Arvicanthis niloticus; assembly: GCF_011762505.2. NCBI lineage: Eukaryota > Metazoa > Chordata > Mammalia > Rodentia > Muridae > Arvicanthis > Arvicanthis niloticus. Next base: position 6,393,412 of record NC_047668.1, on the reverse strand, counting down.
GATATTACGTTTGACTTGTGTTTCACACGGCAACTCCTACAGAAGCATATTGTACATTTCAGGTTTTCATGAGTTACTTACAATGCTATCTTGGTCTCTGACCCTCGGAGACATCTCAAGTTCTGTCCCTGAAATAGATGACATGACAGACACTATTCTCTCTAAACAAAACAAAACCAACCAAAAAAAAAAAAAAATCTAAAAACCTAAAACAAAACCAAACAGATATTTCCATTAATGAGTAGGGATTCGAACTGGGAAATTTATTGGGCTTGGCTCTTTCATTTCAAACTTATGTTCAATCTTAGTTTTCATAGAAATTGTCTGGCACTGAAATATTTCAGATACTGTGAGAAGTATGATTGACAAGGCTTGTGGATGTGTCTGTACATCAGTATCTAATAGAGTTAACTATCTTTTTGTATTCTTAATAGGAATAGCATCATTGATATGGTTAAATTACAGTTTCAGCACCACTGTAAGCCCTTACAAGTTGCATGTCATTTTAAATCTCCTCGATTCAAAACAGAGATTATAATTAGCAGCATATTTTGGGTAATAGTAATGATAATACCATAGTCACAAACATCCCACAAGAACGTGGGTAGCTTGATTGGAGCCATTCATTGCCTGGCTTCGTCTATACCCTGCAGAGCAATTTAGCTCCTTAAATAACCAACCCCTACTGTTAGAAGCAACCATGAGCTGTGCAAAGTAAATTAATATATGTCATTTGCTTATATCAACAATTTCTTAATTTGCCTCCTCGTAAGAAATTTTAATAAATCTTAATTGAGATCTTCATATTAAGAGAGGATTTGATCCACCTTCAGATGAGAATATTCACTAAATGGCATATGCATCAGCATTATGAAGTGGAAGTGCTAATTGAATTTTTATAAAAGCTGCTTTTTAATCCTTTTAAAGAAGGAGGAAAACTCTTCAATCAGGACCTAATTTATAGGAGCTTCCTGTTGAATCCAGTCAGCAAGAAATTTACTTCCTTAGCCCAGTCATCCAAGATTTCAATCCCTATTGTAACTTGTTAGGTGTAGGAATGTGCCATAGATTTAAAAAATTATTTATTTTTATGTTATGTGTCTGAATGTATGTATGTATGATATACTGCATGTTTTTTCTGATGCCTTTTAGATGACAATTCCTGGCCAGAATCCATAAATTGCAGTTAAATATAGGCAATAACTTCAATAGGTCTTCCTGTCACATGCATAGTCAAAGAGAAATGAATGCATGAACACATGTTAGCTTTTATTATGACATATACATATATATGTATATATATGTATATATATAATGTATATATATAATGTATATATATATATATATATCATATTATAAATATCATATGTTTGTCTGATGCTCTAAAGGCTAAGTTAGGGTTTCAGATCTCCTGAACTAGAGTTACACACAGATATTGGGAGTTACCACATTGATGTTTGGAACCAAAACAAGTTCTCTGCAAGAGGACCATATCATCAGCCTGATGTTCTGTGTTATTTTTTTCTTATTTTGTTTTAAATCCTGAATTTGAATACTTTGTTCTGAGATCCTGACTGAGAACTTATTCATTAATTAATAAGTGTATGAGTATTTTCCTACACCTATGTCTGTGAACCGTATGAATGCTGGTTGTCTAAGGAGATCAGAAGAAAGCATCATATACCCTGGACTGGAACTATTGTAAGCCATCTTGTGGGTTCTAGGATTCAATCCTGTGTCATCCTTTTCCAACTCCAAATTTACATAAAGAGTTTTCATAGACTGAGAAACTTTCTTTTTTCCTCGTATTTACTTCCAACTCATTTACACAAGAATTTTATTTGTGGTATTGTCTTCCCATATCCAATCATGTAAAGGAGGGTAAGGAAAATGAAGGTCTGTGAGAGTGAGTGGGTGGAAATTAGACACGGCCTGAACAGGATCTGGATGACTCATTCACAGCAATAACATTAGATTTGTAGTTGCCTGATAGTACCACTAATGACATCACAAACTTATTAGATATCAAAACTAAGGAATGCTATCAAGGACAGGTCATCTTCTTTTAATATAGTGTCTGAATTTCCAATGTGGACAAAGACTTAGTCCCAGAAACTCAACTCCTTGAATGTTCTCAACAATTTTTTCTTCTTGATAGCTTTGCGAGCAGCTGGCACCTTCAGCTCTTATATAACCAGTTGCTCACACTTTCTTAAATAATTAAACATGAAACTTTTAATGTTGATTTACAAACACTAAAAGTATGTATATCTGCAACAGAGTGAGAAAAAAAATGGCCACATTTAATTTTCATTACTTGATCTGATAGCAGTCTTCCACATGAAGGTTATAGTTGTGATCACCATGAGAATATTAGCTAAGGCAAATGGTGTCTACTTAAACCTTCATAGTTGTATTAAAGTCCATGGTGGCCTAACAAAGGATAACATCTGAACTTAATAGATGAAATAACAATCAAGGTAAAAGTAAAATATATTGTCCTCCAAGGCCATTATCATCAGGATCTGAACTGCTTTGCATGTAAGTTGTCTAAAGTAAAGTTAATTGATACATGAAAGTATCAACATCAAATATGTCAGCATCCAACAACATGTAAGTTCTTTAAGAAATTCAGGTAATTATAGGTAAACTTTCAACACTGTCGATCTTGCAATTTTGACTCAGTTTTTCCATTTTTTTCTCACATATAGATGATTCATTACACACAATATTTCAATCCGAAATGAATTTAAATTTGGAGAACAGAAGGGATAAAGAAATCAAGATTGAGTGGAGCAAAAGCATGCTTTGCACAATGACAAGTTATGCAGTCCAGTAAATTTTCCAGATGAAACATAAGCCAAGCTTCTTCTGAAGATATTGAAAATTATCAGGAACCTAATGACTAATAAAATATATTTTATAATATGACTTATCATAACAAATATCCCAACACTGCAATATATAAAACATTAAGATTTAACAGAATGAAAGGATATCTGCTCATTCCAATATACTTATGATGCTCATACTACATCAAGTCAGAAAGGGGATAAAATGCTCTATGGGGTCCACTGTGATAAGATTCATTTGTCTGGTTCTTTATGATATTATTAAAGTTAAGAGTATCTTAATTCTTTTCTCTGTATTTGAAACTATTTGTATGCATCTCCCACAGGTGGTGAAGTTAAATACAAATACTACCAGCTGTACTTTGGACTTAGAGAATGTTTTTGTTAAAAGAAAAATTAATTAACAATTAATGATTATTTTCTTCATCAACTACTGTATTCTTACTTAAAAGTACAAATCATTATTTACACAACTTTGTTATTTTTTTTCATCCCTTTAAAACTGATGGAAAGGCAAAGTTGTTCATTCAGTAGAGAAAATCATCAAAATTACATAAATTTTTTAAGTAAATAATGAGATATTGAGTTTATTTTAGCTGTATGAAAACTGACAATAAAATTAATTCATGATAGACATTTAATCTGAAGACAATATTCCATGAAAGTGGACAAAAAATAGAAAAAAGAAACTAAGCAAACCAAAGTTCATTTTTAGTAGTACCTGGAGAACAGCACTGTTATAATATATAATAAATATAAATTTACAATTGCAGACAAGTAAATCTTGTTTACAGGGGGAAGGGAAATTTTCCATTTAATTTTTATTCCAAATTTTTTATATTTTTATTTTTTGAGATTGTATTTTAATTACAATCTTTCTCACTTTCCTTTCTTTCTTCCAAGCCTATCCATAATTCTTTAAATTTATCCTTTTTTTGCATAAAATATTATTAGACAATAATATTTATTGTCCAATAATATTATATATGTATTTATACATATATGTACACATATACAATAATAACCCATTGATTCCATAAAATATTACAGATACATATTTTTCACCATGTGACCATATGCTGGATATGGACAAAAGTATAGAAAGATGAAAGTAAACATCCAGAATAAACAAAATGAGATATTTTATGTGAGAGAAAAAATGATGACATTAAAATGAAGGCATTCATTATATGCTCAGCTGTATGAAAATCAGAAGATTAACATGCAAAGCAAACTGTTCATAATGCTAAAATTTACTATTAAGTTTCAAAAAACATGGATGAGTTTATATGTGTGTATGTGTGTGTATGTATGTATGTATGTATGTATATATGTGTAATGAAATGAAATATTTAACAAAAGAGGTCATGGACTTTAAGAAGGAACAGAACAGTCAAATGGAAATGTTTCAAGGGACGAAATGAAAAGGATAGATGTGGTAATTATATTAATACTGACAATAATGTAAGATCATGCTGAAAACAAAATATTAAAGCTACAAACACACGTACACAAACACATGTGGAGACATGGAAATGTATTACTGCTGTGGTATTCTATACAACTTTAGTCAGTCACCCATACACCATCATCAACCAGAAAGGAAGTAGAAATACATTAATTCCCATAAAATTACACTTATTCTTTAGATGACCTTCCCACCACTTGGACTTCTATTTTTTTGTACTATTATTGAGACCACTCTTCTTTCTGTAGAATGACAATACTAAGTATATCTGTGTTTCCCTCAAATACTTAATACTTGAATCAGAAACACTGGTACTGATGTGAGTTCCTCTGGTCTTTAGTTTGGAATTGAGAAAATAATGTCTTCTGAATTGCTTTCTTTTCATGTTAAGTTTTACATGGTTTTGATTTTTCTTTCTTGACTGGTATTTGGTATGTTAATTACCCAGTGTCCACAGTCTCCATATTCATGTAGCCTCCCGGTCCCATTGTTGGTTAGGGTGTGATTGTTAGGATGGTAACAAATTGAGAACGGCAAGAATTCCACAATTTCCAATCTACGTATTGCTTATTTGCATACCACATATACCATGGAGAGCTCTTCTTGTGCGTCATGTTATTGAGCCATCATGGTAGTCATTGGAGGAGCACATAGGGACAGAATAATTTAAAAGTGGGAATAAAAGACAGGATAGAAATCAAAAACCAATCTAAAGAATCTTTAATTGAGAGTTCACGTGAAAGGATTTGAAATGATGAACCCAAAATTACAATCCAGACCAGGAGAAAAAAATCCCATCATTTTTGAAGTTAAAACTTAGATAGCCAGCTAGTTTCTGTTAAACAAATATGGCCTGTTTCAGCTTGCTTGTTTTGCTTATTGAAATACATTCAGAAGTATTAAGAGTGATGCAGGCACTCTACTGACTTGGCATCAAGAAACACAGAGCAATGTAATTTTCCATGTCACTGGTCATATGAATTGTTCCAAACTGTTCTTCATTCCATCTAAGACAGACTTAGTATCTTTAATAACTGCTGTTTGATTTACTGATAATTTAATTTAATATTTTTATTTTTTGAATAATGTTCATAGAAACAGTTATCTCATAGGTTGCATGAGAGGAACAATGAAGATTTACCTTGCTTGGGAGATTATACTTCAGTCAAAATTTCTGGAGCTTGTCATTTTTAAAATCAGGACTCAGTATGAAGGATCGATTTGGGACACTTTCAATATAATTTCAGTTTGCTTGTGAAGTAGTTATTTGAGAAAAAATAAGACCAGGAATACTGGCTCTTTCAGGGAGACAAGAGATAGAGAGGGGGACTTGGAGGAGTGGAGGGAGGGGATGTAATGTATGAGAGAAAAAGAAAACTTAAATTATATATAAGTGTATGGATAAATATGTTATATATGCATAACAGCATATTGCTTTTTACTGATTCTAATGTTAAAGAACAAATAACATTGATGCCAATACATTACCTTTATAGTTTTAAAACTATAAATTTAAATAAAATACTTATAAAATTTTCATCACAATAATTGAATAGAAAGCACAATATTTCAATGATTCCTGACTGATCTGTGAAGTTTTGTCAGGTGAAAATGCATAGTTTGGTTATACAAGCTTACTATAATATTACGATTGACATTTAAAAATTACCATGAAGTTTCTTACTTGTATCATTTATCAATATTCTTAAACATACAAGATTTGAGTATAAAAGTTACAGATATATGAATAATTGAGAATAGGTTTTTATCTAACATTCACCATATAGAAATATTTTCACAATTCTTTTGTATATAATATTTTTCAAAGCATGGAATGTTTTTGATTGTCAAAATGAAAATTTGATTTGTCAAATTTTATAATTAAATATATATGAAATTATTTGTGTAAGTTAACCAATTAAAATTCAGTGCACTGAAGAAGGTAAAGAAAGTCTTACATGGTTACAGCACTTGGTGATTAAGCTCGAAAATTAGGGAAGTGGAATATAAAATGGAGATTAATATCAGCCCACCTTTGGGCCCGTACTTGGTCCTTCCAGATTGCAGTACATGACCTTTTGCCCTATCAGTGTTGCCAAAGAAGAATTTACAATTACCTCTGCAATGATCAATATTGTGTAATGATCCGTTCATTTTCTAGGATATAGTGTCACTAGAAAGGTCAGAAGCTGTGCTGGTTACCTTTATGTCAACTTGACATAAGCTAGAGTCATTCTTCAAGGGGAATCATCAAATGTAAAAATGTCTCTACTGCACTAGACTCCTGGCTAACCTATGCTTGCTTTTCTTGCTTGATGATTGCTACATGAGGCAAATGTCACTGTGGGCAGTGCTAGTATTTGGCTGCTAGTCCTGGGTATTCTAATAAGACAGCTAGGCTAGGCATGAGGAGCAAGCTTCCATCTTCAGTGGCCTAATCATGAGTTTCTCCCTCCAAGTTCTCACTCTGTTTTGTGTTCTGATATTAACTTCCATTGGTGGTGGACTGCTACCTGAAAATATAAGAGAAATGAGACTTTCTTCCCCATGTCCCTTTTGGTTATCATCTAATATCACAGTAATAAAAACTCTAGCTAAGACAAAGATTATTTGTTTAAGGTCATCTATCAATGTAGCTGTAAATGCCAGCATTATTGAATTGTAGTTTACATTGGTCTCATTAGATGAGACCAGATTGCATAGAAAAGTTCTTAATAATGTTTTTAATAGACCTTAATTATGAAGATGACAAAACTTGAATTGCTTTGCTTGTTCTAATTCTGTCATGGACTTGTTTTTGTTTTATTAGTAGGTAAGGACATTAAAATATATCTGATACCAAAAGTGTGAAATATAATGGGAAAGCTTCATAGCTTTCATTTCAAATGCCAATTCTAACTGTATAAAAACTTATTAAGTTCTATAGATGCTGAGTGCATATGATCTTATTGGGTGATGTTAGTACTTATTTGAAATTTATTATAAAATGAATTTTATACTCTTTAAAGTTGTCATTTATAAAGATAATTATTTGAAATTAAAATATTATTTTATATTTTTCCCCTGCATTCCTGCTTCCAATCCCTATCATCTGCCTCTTTATTCTCTCTCAAATATATGGCCTTTTAAATATTTTTAATTAATTGTGTGACTTTTGTGTGTGTGTTCACACAATTTACGCAATATTAAATATATGTATACACACACATACACACACATATCACAACCTCTTCTCAATCTGAACTATATTGATTAGATATACATGACTTGGTGGATGATATGCTAGTATTATATAGCCAATTTAAAGGTTCCTTCCTGTTGAAGAATATTTTTCACTCCTGTGTTCTAATGTTCTTATTGCATGTAGTCCTCTGTGTAGGGTTGGAGGTTGTGAGATTTCCCCTTTCATGTTAACACATCTATTGTTGCTGTCCTTGTTTAGGACTTGATCAGGCATGTTTCTTTGCAACAGGAGACCACTGCAGAAAATCACAAGTGATCAAATGTAGAGAAATGTTTCCATGGTGCTTAGCTATAACTGATGCATCTACAATAGTCTCCTGCACCTAAGGCACAGCTAGCATCATGGAATATGTACTGGAAAGATTATAAGAGCCAGAGGAACATAAAGTCTGCCCAGGGAAATATTTAAAAAAATATTTCTGGCCAAAAATAGAATATTAAATAATAGGCAAAATAAGGGCAACTATTTATAAGAAGAAGAAGGTTTTGGATTTTTTTTTTCTTTTTAAAAATGCTAAAAAGTTTCAGATTCACTAAAACCTTAAATTGTAAACATGATATGTATGCTTTGTAAATACAAATACACACTGTATAGTGTAAAATATGATTAAGCAAATATACCCTCAAATATTTATCGTTTACTTATGTTTGGAAATTTTCAAGGCAGGTTCTATCTTTTTCAACCTAGGATACATTACTTTTATCTAATGTGATCACCACATAAAACCGCACAACAGAATGTATTCCTCCTACACTGCTGATAGTCACTGTTTCATCAATAAATCTCTATCCCTTTCTCTCCCTGGCCTCTGAAAAAAATCACCATTTTACCTTCAGTGCTTATGACATCAATGATTTCTGATTCCACATGTGAAAAAAAAACTATACTAAATTTGCCATCTTGTGCCTCCTTTACTTAGATTAATATAATAAACGATATCTGTGTTGATGCATGCTGTTGCAACTAACAGAATTTCATCCTTTGATTTAATTTTGTTTTATTATCTTGTAGAGAATCATTTATTATTTCATCATTGGTAAAGGCTTGGGTTGTTTGTGCTTCTGCTCCTTAGTGAGTAGTGCTGAAGTGAAAATAGCACTGGAGAATTCTCTCTTGACTGTGCACACGTCCTTTAGATATATACTCTTTGGTGACTTCCTAGGCTTGAATCTCAAATAACATTGGATAGGCTCATGTGTCAAATATACTAATGCTATTTCTGGAAGATCTGACAATTTTAGATACAGAGTGAAAGGGGGTTTGCCTTTTAAGTGTGTACTAAGTCCATAATCCCTTCCTTGCTTTTGGCTTTTATCTTTAAAAAGCGGAGGAACTCCCCACCCCCAGTCATACTATTCCAATGCTACAGTTGTCTGTCCAGGCTCAGAGGCCCAATTAGCTACAGCGACTGATCCTTCTGCAGCTATGAGCCAAAATAAAGTGTTCTTCCTTAAGGCTGTTAATGTCAAATGAAAGCTACTATGCAGACAATTGCAATGCTAGATTCTGTGTCAGTTTTACTTTAATTTTTTTTATAAAACTTCCATGTTTTCCCCATAATATTTGTACTAATTGATATTTTCAGCTTTGCCTTTTGGCTTGCAAAAGTTTCCTTTGTTCCTTATTCATCAGGCTTTATTTGTAGTGTTGCTATCTTGTTTATTGTGTTGTCTGTTTTTATACTTTTGCCAGGATCCATACCATTTAAAATAATGTAATACTCATTTTGATTTTGGTTTACACTCTGTCTTCATTAGTATTGTTAAATTTCCTATTGATGTAATTTTTGCCTTATCTATGACTTTCATTTTATTTTTACTTTGATGATTGCTGCATTTCAGAGGTACCTGATGAACAACAAACCCAGCATCCTTTGCAGATATATGCATTTAAGCACAGAGTTATACCACTGAATTGCTTCTATATTTTAAATGAAATAATTATTTTATATCTTTGTTTAGTATTATTATTTGGAGTATCATGTAAATCTAAAAAAAGTCTAATGAGTCAAACTTATAGTTTGAAAATTCTTTCTCCCATTTAAAGGCTTTTCTATTCACTATAATGTCGAATGATTGTCTTCTTGAAGAGCTCAGATTGAAACTAGGATAAATTTGGACAGGAGGAATAGGTCCCTTCAAGATGGGCTGCTCTTTGCCCTTGAGGTTTTCCACCAAACCCAAAGAGAGTGTAGCTGCTACAAACAACTAACCTCCAGCTAGGCTATGGGAGATAATCCCATTCATGGTTGGATACCCTGAGAGGACCATTCAAGAAGAGTCTCTGGAGTAAGGAAAATTCCAAGCCTATAACTAGTCTGACCTAGAATTGCAAAGAGGATGTCCACCTCTACAGACGCTTCCCATCTGCTTGATTGAAGTTGTATTAGTGTTCTAATAGTTTGTAACTATTCTGTTTTCTTTCTTCGTTCTTCGACTGGTGTTGTTTTTTTTTTCCCAGTTCCAAGTCAATCTGTAACTGTTGCTGTTTCACTCTTTCAACTGCTTTCAGCATTGTAACGGATAATTTCTATGGAGGATTCTTTGGCCCTCTACTTTCGCACTAAGGCTGGTACTACCTTGTCACTCTGTCTTATACCTGGCTCTCTCAGCAGCCTTCTGCGTTTCAACTTACACTTTGCTTTCTATCTGAGTGGATCTCTTTCAATAACATACCAGACTTTGTCTAACCTATAGAAGGAACTCAACCTAGGTGATGAGCCATCTCTTAAGACTAACCACAGATAGGACTCCAAAGACAGAGGAAAGCAATAATTCCACTAAAGTTGTACTTGATTAACCAGTGAGCTTATTGGACTTGCAGATTGAAGTGAAAGAATACTTACAGGATGAAGCACAACTCAAAACTGCATTTCTTAAAATTACTTCTAGTATAGGTGATGATTCATAAAAGCAGCAACCCTAAAATCTCTGTATGACTTTCAGGAATAGCAGTGATCAGTAACTCTCTGTCTTTTACTGCTTCTGGCATTTACAGGGCTTGTGAATCTGGAAAATTTCAGAAACTTCCTGAGACTTTTAGGTAATTTAATTTATTTCTTAAGACCAAAGAAAAAATTCCCCCTAGAGTAGAATACTTCAACTCAGAGGATATTGCTACACAGTATGCACTGATTGTTTCTTTTGATGTGAAGAACCTTTTTTAGTTCCTTATATTTCTTTTTTATTGGATATTTCATTTATTTACATTTCAGGTGACATCCCTTTTCCCCATTTTCCCTTCCTAGAACCCACCTATCCCAACCTCCCTCCTCCTTTTTGCTTTTATGCCATTTTAATTACATGCAAGTATTAATGTCAATTCTAGTTTGAGGAACTAGCAATACAATAGATGCAAATAGTCAAGGAACAAGCAAGACAATAAATACAAATAGTCAAAATACAAACAAGGCAATATACAAGTTCCATGAACACTCCTGTGATCACTGTTTCTAAGGGCTTATCAGGATGACCAAAATATCTGAGCCAACTTCCTTGTCATAGCCCAAAGTCATTTTCATGTCTGAAGCCTACTTCCTTGTTCTAGCCGAAAAGTTAGATTCCCATCTGAAATTACTACTTTGTTCTAGCCTAATATTTAGATTCCTGCTGAAATTACTTCTTTGTTCTAGCCTAATGTCAAATTCCTGCCAAATAGCCCATTTCCTTTTTCTTGGCCCATGTCAGTTTCTTGCCAAGCAGCCCCAAAGGTTTTCTGCCTCTTCCCCTTTTGTATTTTACTAACAAGACTGAGCCTGTCTTAGGTCATTCTGACAAGAATGCCTTCCTTGCCCATCATGGAATATGTGTTATCAAAATCAATACACTTCTGTCTTAGGTTGGTAAGGCTCTGTGCAGAATCTTACACATCCTTGGCTTTCCAGCCTGTTAATTTAATAATTCTTTCTGGGGGTCTATTTTCAGGTTCAAGCCAGGTACTTTGGCTGCCAACATGTTGATGTTGTTAAAGACAAGCTTTAACAGGGTGAGGAGGAATAAAAGTATTCCCAGGAATTAGGACAGCTTCTTTTGTGAATCATTTACCAGAAAATGTTACTAATGTATTTAATAAACAAAAGGATTTAGATAGGCTTTTGGAAAAATCAATTGATGCTCTTTATCCTATTCAAATTATTAGAAGGAGGTTCAGAGTTTTAAGAGTAAGGAGCCATCTCAAGTGTCATGCCAAATACCATTTGATTCATGTTAGTTCTAAAATTTACAGTGGTAGTCATTATAATTTTTTTTAAAAAGCTTAAAAATACTTGCAGTGTATTTGACATAATTCTAACACCTTCCTGTATGTTTTAAATTTGTATAGTATGCTAGTGAATTTCAAAAATGCTGTTCTTCTGAGTGTTGATGCAGTAGACACTGCTGACAAAATTACCCATGGCCTGAGGTCAGTATTTCTATTTTGGTCAAGCTCCTTATATTTCTATTTCTCTACTTGACTACTATATCTAGACTTTTTTTTCCAAAATATTTGTAACTATGTCAGTGTCCTGAGTTGTTTACCCAGTATTTTCTATTACTTTCATATCATTATGTCTGACACATATATTTAATTTCTTGCAAGTTTTTATATCAAAATATTCTGCAACATATACATTAAAAAATAAAAAAATTGAGAAAATGTGTTAGTGTGTGAGTGTATATTTGTACATATGTATGTGTGTATCTGTGTGTGTGTGTAATGTGACAAGGTATCTTATAGTGGTATAAAGAACATAATAAAGTAAATTGAAATACACAAAATTAAAAGTAGAATGGTTTGTCACTATGCTAAACTGACACGATGGATTAACAATGAACAAAACTGATCAATAATACTATACTGAGTGATAATCAGAATTGTGTGACAAATTAAGATGCAAGTATAGCAGAACCATTTTCTGTTAGTATCTTTTAATCAGAAACATTATCTTCTTGCTTGCTTAGACTAACTCTACATGATATCCACAGGTCACAGCTCTGATATGTATATCACAGACTGGTATACTTTGGTTTATGGTTTGTTTTGTTTTACTTTGTTTTGCTATGTTGCCTTCTGATATACAATATTTTTTTGAAGTTTGGTACTTGGCCAATAGCTTGGTCCAAATAATTATTTACTAACTTTGTGGCAACATGGAAGTTTTGTCAGCCTTGTAGGTCACTTTTCTGCATCAGCTAGAAAAATGACCCATGTCTTAACCTTCTGATCATTAATTAAAGTCCAGCTGTACCTGTTCTGTAGCTCCAAGGCTTCTGAGTATGAGGAGGTATTCAGCCCCCGATTATCTGAAAGTCTACTTATATATATAACCATCCACCTATTATAGCATACATAAAATGAGGGGAAAATGGAGGAATAACTTCACAGTGGGAAAACCTGACACCATGTTTAAAGAAAAAACCATAATTATGTTGACAGTATGAACTCTGCACAGGTTAAAAATGATATCCCCAACTATGACTTAAAAACTGTCACTTTAAACTATGAAATCAGCGTCAGAACAAAGTTTCTTGTTTGGATCAAGACTTCTCCCCTAAAATTTTATTCTTCCTCTTAAATAGCCTATGTTTTATACTTTTATCTTTGTTGTGAAAGACAAGTCTCCAAATCTCTTTGGCTTTAGAGTTCTCATTTCTATTCTTATGATGAGCATATGCCATTAATAAATTGGCATATTCATGTACATTTTATTTGTTGATCTACTGCTAGCATATTTTAAATACTCAATTACCTAATATTTCTATGGAGTTTTATGGACCAAATATACTGGATGAATGGAAAATGAAAAGGAGAATTCATTAGAGTCAAAACTCTTCATATGTGGTCCTTTCTTCCCAACAATACTGAATTCAGACATATTCTACAAATGTGTGGCTTTCTACTAAAACCATTTAAGGTCATTTCACATATAAATTCAAAGAAATTAATAAAAATGGAAAATATGAAAGATACACTAACACTAAATATATTAAATTCCTAGATAGAATTTGTAGCAAAATGAAAAGCAAAAATAAAATAAATTTAACAAACTCTCAATTATTGAGTAAAACAATGTCCTAACATTAACTAGTAAGCAATGATTAAAAACAGCAATGGAGAATACTTAATTTGAGCAACTGGAGCTGGAGAGAAGTTCAGCAGCTAGGAGTGTTTTTGTAGAGGGCCCAAATTCTATTCACAACATCCATGATGAGTGCTCACAATTGCTTATAACTCCATGTAAACGGGATCTCATTCTCTCTTCTGGGCTCAGCATATGTGTAATGTCTACTCACAAAGCACACACATACACACATAAAATAAATCTCAATAAAATGAGGAGAATATATGAATAGATTTTCAGTACTAACTTTGTAATATTTCTATAAATACACCAATAATATTATGAAAAAATAAGAATTTAACAACTAGAAACACAAGTGACACAAATGTCAAATGCCCAAACATCCATTTTCTATACTAAGTAGGATTTTCTACTTCAGAAGGAATATATGTATGTAAAATATGATGCAATTGTGCTCATACAGCACATATAATTCTGTGGCATACTTTTTTCACAATTGTTAAAAAATATAATACTTTTACAAACATTCATTTAGAAAATAGTTAATCACACTATGTTTAATCAATTCAGTATAGTGCACTGCATTTTGATAATTTATACTTTATACACACACACACACACACACACACACAGAGATTTGCAGAATATTTTTCTGCAAAATTTGTCTCCCCAAAAGCTGTACCATTACATAATTCTGAGAAACTTGAAACTTACTTCTCCTGCTATTGAATTTTAAATAACTAATATTTCTGGTCTAAATATTTTTTAATTTAATTTTTTTTTACTTATTCATCTTACATGCTGCTCATTACCTTCTTCCACTCACCCCCTCATACAAACCCTCCCCTCTCTCTTCTATTCTCCTCTGGGAAGATGGGAAGCCGCTAGGTATCCCCCCTACCCTGACACTCCAAGTCACTATAAGGCTAGGCTCTTTCTTTCCCAGTAAGGACAGACAAGGTGTGTTAAATGTTATGATACATCTGGACAAAGTGCATTTGTAGACTCCCAACTCCAGGCCCTTTTGCTCTTTCCTGCCCCATATGTCCTTTTTCCCAGTCTCCATATTTTATTATTGCCTAATAGTACCCTTTCTTGGTCTCCTTTCTGAACTTTTAGGCTTCTCCCACACCTGTAATTCTTTATGCATATACTTACTTACTTTGTAGACTAGTGTATGCACATGAATGAAAGTATTGGGCTATTGTATTTATGCATCCTAGTCACTTCCATTAATATCAGACTTAGCAGATCCATCCATTGTTCCTATGTTTCATTATTTTACTTTTTGTCAGAGCTGAGTAATATGGGTTATGTGTTTGCACCTACTTTCATTACACATTCATCTCTTGATGGACAGCTGAGATGATTCTATTTCCTTGCTGTCATAAATACAAGAGCAAACTCAAGGATGTGCCACCATCTCTGTTGTAAGATTTGGAATCTTCACTATATGACTAGGACTCCTATAGCTGGGTTATATGAACATTTTGAAAAATGTGGCATTGCAATATTGTTAATATACTTTTATATTCAATGAAACTGGAACTTTTGCTGGACCTCACATTCATTTAATACTGCAACCTATGTTCTCTTAAGACTTAAGACTGATGACCTGCATATATTCAACATGTTTGTTTATCCTACCTTTGAGGGAAGAATGTAACAAACAACTGTTCTCGCCTTGGACTTCCCATGTAATTTTTTCAATGGCTGTACTACCTTGAACTCACATCAGCAGTGAATGATAGTTCCTCTTTCCCTGAATCATTTACAACATTTTTTTTTAAATTCTGGATGGGAGCCATTTTGATGAGAATGAGGTGGTACTTCAAAATAGTTTTAATTGAAATTTCTCTTATAATGAAGGATATACAATTTTTAAATATTTTGCTGATAGATTTTCTCTTCTGAAAAGTCACTGCTCCTTTAATTATCCTGTTTGATGAGAGACTCTGGTGTGTGTGTGTGTGTGTGTGTGTGTGTATGTGTGTGTGCGCGCGCACTTGCATGCTCGTGAGTGTGTACATGCCTATGAGCATACTGATGCTACTACAAAGGTTGATGGATACTTTGGGACCCTAGTTATAGTCGTTCAAGGGATGCTTATCTTCTGCCATATCCTTATAATTGCATCACAAATCATCTTAATCAATTATACATCTTTCTAGACTATAAAGTTATTTTCAAAAATTACATTTACATATAAAACACATATGAAAAGAAACTCAGAAAACATAATTTATGAACAGAAAGAAGAGTAAGACAAAATATTCCTAAAAATTTAGAAAAATCCTTTAAAGTTAATTTTGTGTTGGCCTACTGGCTATATAATTAAAATAATTAAATTAATTAATTATGTTATTTATTTACATTCCAAATTCTGCTCCAGTCCTGGTTCGCCATTGCAGAGTTCTTCCTCCCATCACCCTTCCCCTTCACCTCTGATAAGGTTTCCCTCCCTGCAAATTCCCCCTCTGCTAGACATCATATCTCTGCAGGATTAGGCTAGACAAGGCAGTACTCTGCTACATATGTGTTGCGGACTCAGACCAACCACTGTTATGCTCTTTGCTTGGTGACTCAGTCTCTGGGAGATCCCAGGGGTCCAGGTTAGTTATCACTGGTGTTTCCTATGGAGTTGCCTCCCCCTTCCGTTCCTTCAATCCTTCGCTGCCTAAATCTTCCATAAGGGTCCCTGACCTCAGGCAAGTGTTTATCTGTGAGAATCTGCATCTGTCTCAGTCATTTTCTGGTAAAGTCTATCAGAGGACAGCTATGCTAAACTTCTGTCTGCAAGTACAATATAGCATCAGTAATAATGTTAGGGTCTTGTGCCTGCCCATGGGATGGATCTCCCCAAATTGGGCCTTTCATTGGTCAGCCATTCAGTCTCTCTGCAATTTTGTCCCTATATTTCTTTTAGACAGGAATAATTCTGGGTCAAAATCTTGAAGGTGGGTTAGTGTCCCCATCCCTGCATTGGGGACCCTGTCTAACTACTAGAGATGGTCTCTTCTGGTTTCTTCTCCCCACTGTGCAGATTCTGGCCAAAGTTCACCCACATTGAGTCCTGGGAGCCTTCTCAATCAAAGGTCTGGGACTTTCTAGAGCTTCTGTACTTTTTGGCTAATATCTACTTGTCAGTGAAGACATATCATGAATGACTTTTTGGGTCTTGGTTACCTCAGTCAGGGTGATATTTTCTAGTTCTATACATTTGCCTGTAAAATTCATGATGTCCTTGCTTTTAATACCTAATTGTATTCAATTGTGTAAATGTAGCATATTTTTTACATTCATTTTTCAGCGAGGGCCTCTCAGTCACTTCCAGTTTCTAGATATTATGAATAAGGCTGCCATGAATACAGTGGAACAGGCATCATTGTGGAATGGTGGAGCATTTTTGGATGTATGCCAGGAGTGGTATATCTGGGTCTATCAACAGATAAACAGATTTTGAAAATGTGGTACATTTACACAGTGGAATAGTCATATTCCTTTTATCATTGAGTCATCTTTGCCCTCTCTCAAATTAATCCATTATGTGATTAACTTATCTATTTTAGTTTCTTTATATCTAGCTAGTGTTTAATGCTAC
Source organism: Arvicanthis niloticus (assembly GCF_011762505.2). Taxonomy (NCBI): domain Eukaryota; kingdom Metazoa; phylum Chordata; class Mammalia; order Rodentia; family Muridae; genus Arvicanthis; species Arvicanthis niloticus. Next base: position 6,376,186 of record NC_047668.1, on the reverse strand, counting down.
TTTCTTGATTATTCTTAAATTACATTAAGAAATGTGTTTAGATAGTGAACAAACTTAAACTTTCTCTTTAATTTTTATATGTTTTGACTATTTTTGTTCTCCATTCATCCTAAAGATTTTATAATCCAACTGTCATTTTAGAAAACCTCAAGAGATCTCTTGGGGAGAAAGACTATAAGAAGAAAATGAATAAGAAAAGGAAAAGCAAGAGAGAGAGAGAGGTTTAAATGTGGCAGGATTGAAAGAAAATATCTTTATGAAAGTCGCCATCATGCACAGTGAATGACAAAAATAAAACCAGTGTTTACTTGGGGCCTGTTTGCAATTATAATTAATCTCCATAGCATTTGCAGTTAATTGAGTTATTAATATCCAGCTTCCAATCTATGGACACTAGATAATCAGCCAATATTTAGGTTTTATTCTGATTCTTCATAAGTTTTGATTTTAAACATAAAATAATAAAAATTAATTAACATTTTTATACATAGATATTTATCTAATGTCTTCATAATAATAAATCTTTGTTTAATTTCTTATTAATATAAAAATATAGTAATTTTTTCTAGATGCAACTGCTCATATTGGCAAAACCATTATTTTAGAAACATTTATTGTTTTGCTCAATATTCAGTAAAGTTATATAAGAACGGTGAAAATAGCATTAAGTTTTGTATTTTGAAATATTTCCTATTTATTGGTGACATTTTCCTGTGCAATTTTTCCCACTGACAACTAAATTGTTACATTAATAAGTAAAAGGCATATGAATTTGTATATTCACAGAAAGTAACTGTGAAATTACTTTTATTCTTATAATATTCAGTTAACTAAGTAATCACATGTCTTTTTTTGCCTTCAGATACCTGTGATATTCTCTAACACACTTCTGTATCCATTACTGTGATAAAGATAGACTCCTGTGACAGCTCAGATGCAAGGATGTCACCAGAGTGCACCAGCAGTTTCATAAATGTCAGCATCTAAGTGCTGCTGTGAAAGAGCAGCTGGTTCAGGAAACATTGTAACAACCTTTGGCAGGTGCTGGGGTATTACATTCTAAAGGTCAGGTGGACATGAATATTTTGCCAAGCCACCTTGTTCGGAGGAGAGAAGCTGAGCCCCCATAACTTGGTCAAATTTTACATACTTATTTAAAAAGAAGAAAGATGCAAAATTAGAAACATAAAATGGCAGTCTTAACAAAGATGTAAAATAAATAACTCAAGTCACAGCATTGAATTAGATCCAGGATGCTTTGAAAAAAATATGATTAATGATAGTAAAAATGATAAAACTTCTAGACCTTTTTTCTTTTTTATTGGTTATTTTATTTATTGACATTTCAAATGTTATCCCTCTTCCACAAACCCCTTCACCCCCCATCCTCCTACCCCTATGAGGCTCTCACCTGCCCACCCACTCCTGCCTCAGCAACATAGCATTCTTCTACCCTGGGTCATCGACCTTCCAAAGGACCAAAGGGTTTTTTTCTCAGTGATGTCCAATAGGGCAATCCTCTGCTGGAGCCATGGAGACCCCTATGTGTACTCTTTGGTTGGTGGTTTAGTCCCTGAGAGCTTTGGGTGGTCTGGTTGGTTGGCATTGTTGTTCTTCCTATGGGACTGCAAACCTCTTCATCTCCTTCAGTCCTTGCCCTAACTTTTCCACTGGGGTCCCGTGCTCAGTCTGATGTTTCGCTGTATGCATCCCCATTTGTATTGGTCAGTCTCTAGCAGAGCTTCTCAGGGAACAGCTATTTCATCCTCCTGTCAACAGCACTTCTTGGCATCAGCAATAGTGTCTAGGTTTGGTATCCTCTGATGAGATGGATCTCTAGGTGGGGCAGTCTCTGGATAGCCTTTCCTTCAGTCTCTGCTCCACTCTTTGTCCCTGCATTTTAACAGGAAGAATTCTAGATTAATATTTTTGAGGTGGGTAGCCCCATTCCTCAACTGGGGACCATGCCTGTCCACTAGATATAGTCTCTACAGGTTCTATCTCCCCCCCCCCCTTTTTTTGGATATTTTGGTTCAGACACAGTTACGTAAAAATAATACTTTTCTATATTTTGTTGGACCTGTGTACTTTCTAACACAATTTTATTTTCATTTTATATTTTCTGAAATAAAATGCTTTATTTAACAAAATTAAACCACTAAATTTAACTTTGTTCTAATTTTTATACATTTTCTAACACAATTTTATTTTCATTTTATATTTTCTGAAATAAAATGCTTTATTTAACAAAATTAAACCACTAAATTTAACTTTGTTCTAATTTTTATACATAAATATTTCTAGCAATACACAATAAGATCCATTAACACCATCAGAACATTAACTCTCCCAGGTCATGAAGAGCAAACCTTCCAAAAACAATCTTTTGGGTATATTTTTGCCTATAGTTACCTGATTCATTATTACAGTGAAACATTACTCTAAATATTGAAAAAAAATCTGCTTCCAAGGAAAACTCGATGAAAGTCTAGAAGGTAACCAAATCTTTGGTTATCTCATTTGAGCATTAGAGGCTGTTATTCAACATTGTGGTTCTGTGTAGTGTTAACATCAGCTGCATCAAACAAAAGAATGAAGAGAGAAAACAAAAACCAAATCAAACAAAGAAAGATGTGAAATATAAGCCATGCAGTAGTGTTCTAGAAACTGATGTGTTCCTGGAAATGTAGAGGAGCAAACCTGGTAACTGAGGAAGGGTCTATGCTCTAATTCTGGCTGGTAACCAAGTTGTCTATAAGAAGGGGGACCAGCAACGGCTGAGTGGGAAACCTTCAAGCTGTCAAATATATGTCTCCAAACCTGTGTTCCTAAAGAAATAGTGGGAGAAATACCATTGTAAGAAGAACAAACCTACTTCCTCCTAAAACAAAAATTCGAGAAGGAATTTTTGAAATCATTAAGGACAAGGAATTAGACCAGGTCACAGAATCTCACTCACCAAACTGTGAATACAATAAAAAGCAGAACAGTAATAAACAATAACAAAAACTACCAATACAGACAAAACCTTTGGATGAGAAGTTATTTAGTTTCTAAAGTTACCACATTGTCTTAGAAAGAGTTTCTATTCCTGCACAAAACATCATGACCAAGAAGCAAGTTGGGGAGGAAAGGATGTATTTAGCTTACATTTCCATATTTCTGTTCATCATCAAATGAAGTCAGGACTGGAACTCACACAGGATGAGAAGCACGAGCTGATGCAGAGGCCAAGGAGGGATATTCCTGGCTTGCTTCCCCTGGCTTGCTCAGCTTGCTTTCTTAAAGAACCCAAGACTACCAACCCAGGGATGGCACCACCCACAATGGGCCTTCTACCCTTTATCACTAGTTGAGAAAATGTTTTACAGCTGGATCTCATGGAGACATTTCCTCAAGGTAGGCTCCTTTTTCTGTGATATCTCCAGCTTCTGTCAAGCTACACATAAAGCTAGCCAGTACAATTGACCCCATGTCAACTTGACACACAAATACGTCACACCTCAATCTTTTGTATTCATCCCCAAGATCTGAATAACTTTAAAAGTGCCAGTCTTTACAAATTCTTACATATTAAAATTTTAATCCTTTTAATATATGCAATCTCTTTTAAAATTCAGAGTCTTTTTACAATTCAAAGTCTTTTAACTTTGAGTTTCATTAAAACAGTTTTTTCCTTTAAGATGGGAAAGTATCAGGGCACAGACACAACCAAAAGCAAAATCAAACTCTCAGCATTCAATGACCAGGATCCACTCATGATCTTCTGGGCTTCTCCAAAGGGCTACCATCATTTCTCCAGCTCTGCCCTCTGTAGCATTCTAAGCTCAGGTTGATCCACTCCACTGACACTGCTGTTCTTGGTGATCATTCTATGGTACTGACATCTTTTATTCTTTGGTAAGTACTCAGTACCCTGTTTCTAAAACATCACATTTACTTGAATTCCATATATACACATGGGGTGTGTGTAGATCCTGGAAGCTAAGAAAGACCATTGTAGGAAAAAAGTAAAAAAAGACTTTAAGTTAGAAGGCATATACTCATATGTATGATTTGAAAATAGATGGAGTATATATTGGGAATGGAATAGAGTAGGTGTTCACCACTCAAGAGGATGTGTTATATGGGGAAACAAAACCAATAAATGAGGCAGAATAAAGTCTCATGCAATAGCCGAGTTTATTTAGATCATCAGACAATTCAGACTTTGAGGGTTAAGAAGCATCACAAGAGAAAAGTGTCCAATCACAAGGGCAAGCAGCAAACAGCAGACAAGCCACGTATGTCAAACATGATTTTCTAAGAAGGTATATGAACAAACAACAGTAACCAGTTATAATGTGTAATTTGAAGTAAACTCACTCCTATCTGTTACACCTGGGAGAAACATAAAAATACATTCCAAGAACAATTCTGTGCTTTGAAGGATCTGAGGTCATAAAATTCCTGTCTTGTTTTCTTGGAGTTTCTTCTCACAAGCACTCAGAATTCTCCTCACACAGGTTGTATTCTTAGACTGTGTCCAGACAAGTGGACATAGGGAGGATAGAGAGAAAGGATGTGAAGAATGTGTAACCAAAATTAAGGAAGTCTAAAAAGGACTATGGAAAACTATTGTTTTAATAAATCTATTAAAACAATTTTAAAAGTTAAACAGGGGCCATAAGCATGGGTGATAATGTTCCTCTTAGAAGCTATATAATACTAAATATAAACTCTGGAAGCAAATATGGAATTTCTCTCCATGAGTTGTTAAGGGACAGCAAAATAATACATAGTATTGTTTACCAAAGCTAGATGGTAGGAATTGACTGCTGAAAACATTACCTACTTCAGTCAGAGCACATAAGGGAATCAAGATGGAAATGATCTGGAGTCACAAAGTCAAAAGCTTGTCTGTGAGAATTTCTACTTACTAAAGGAGAATTTATAAGTATTGTCTTTCTAAAGGGACTGTCTTCACATTGTCTTCTAAATATGTAATTTTGTACATAAACAGGTGGTGTTTCTAGTCTTTTTCAGAGGAAATTCTTTATTCAATTTTAGTTAATGGTGAGTGCTTAACCCTAAATGTGGCATACCATATCTCCCCTCAAGGCTCAGGGAACAAAATAGAAGAGACAATGAAAGAATACATCAGCTAGAAGATGTGAGGGAGTCCTCCCAAATGACATGTCCTCTGGACATGACATAGATTTTGAACTATGAACATAAAGTACCTGAAAACATTCCACCCTGCAAGTTTTATGTATTCATTTATATGGAAATGCATTTAGAAGGATTAGTTCAAAGAAACAAAATTTTATAGCTTTTAAAATATCTATATAATAATTTATTAATGTTTATATCCTCTGTAATTTAGTTTGAGATTTCAGATAAAACTTCAAAGAAAGTAAAGTGATAACACCACTTAACCATACATTTTTGCCTAGAAATCTAAAACAAACTAACAAGCAAATACAACAGTGATTAAGAAATAACAGACACTGCTTGTGAAACTGAAGTTTCTAGTGTTAGTCTTTCAAATACCTCAAAAGACATTGTACTTGTACAGAGCAATAAAAAGTATTCAACCATGTACAGAAAGCATTGTAGAATTAAATTCTCATGTCACACAGAATACGGGTTGTTTCAGGCACTGGTGCACAAGTAGACCCTTGAGTGGATGCAGAAGCAGAACCTATAGATAACAATAGAGACATAAAAATAACTCATGAAATCTCACCTCATATTTTCTTCTACAGCATTTTTCTAACTAGAATACAATCTACAAGATCAATACTATCTACTTGAGTCTTTAGTTGTGGCATGTGAAAAATGGTGTATTTGTGTGTTTGTGTGTGTATAAGAGAGACACACAGAGAGAGGTAAGAGAATAAAACTTCATATGAAAGAAAGGGGAACACACTTAAGTATTGTACTATGAAATCAATATGGTATGCATAGAAAAAGGTGAACAGAGAAAAGACAAAGAATAAAAAGTAGACAGAAAAATCTGTAGCTTAAAATGTGTCCACATAAATATTTTTAAATCTGGGAGGCCCTAACTAAAATCCTATATGCTTTCTTTTATATAAATCTACATGAATTTATCAGGCTATACCTTTGTTTATGTGTATGCTTATAAGTACTGCACCTATGCATCTGAGCAACTCTATGTGGTTCACTGGACAGAAATCAAGTCAGGAAGTCCTGTTTTGGGCTTTATGTGTCCACTGCGCATAACACATGAAGTTATTGCATGTAGGCAGGAAGGCATCAAGTCACTAGCTCAAATATGATGATATATACCTTAGTGCAAATCTTCAAGAACATTTTATGACCCAAAATAACTTTCTGCTTGAATTAACCCTTTGTTTCTTGGGAAGATATTCATTTTTACTTAGTTAATATACTATGTTTTTTATTAAAAATTTTTTTCTTGTTATTATTACAAAAGCTAATTAATAAATTGGAATAAAAATGGTGTGGGAATCAGTCAAATTTAGTAAAAAAGAAAGAAAGAAGAAACAACAAAAAAACTAATACTTTGAAAAAATATCTAACTATGTATCAACCATGTGAAATAAAAATTACTCATTTAGATAGTCTCAGTTTGGATAAAGGGAGTTATATTGAAAATGGAAAACCTCTTGTGTCATAATGTAAATATATTTTCAGGCAAAAACTTAACTTTCAAATTAGTGGCCTATGTATAAAGTTATCTAAAGTACGGCTTTGAAATACAGTCTAAATACAGAAATAGTGTGGGTTCTTCTCATAGAGTTGAATAGAAGGAAATACAAATAACAAACTAATAGGAAATACTATAACATTTAAAATCATATCAGTAGTAATCTAAACCCATATTCAACTTAGAAATAATATGAAATACTGGTAATCAGTATCTATAAATCAGGAAAGCCTAGATTTGAATGAAGTCAGAAAAATCTCTCATAATAATCCATTTTATAAGAAAATGAGCATGAATGATTGATGAATCACTAATAATTGTATTTCTCAACATTTTCAGTCAAATTGCTCTCCCATGTCAATACTATAAACATAGTCTAAACATGCTCATTGAGTACATTTTTGTGTTCTTACTTCTGTGCTCTAGCCATTCACATAGCTTCCGGGTATGCCTATGTAAATAGATGAATATGAGTGCTTTTTTTCCTGATTACAAACATTTTACAGGGTCTTCCCTAAATACATTGATTATTAATTAAGTTGATATTAATTAACAGGATAGATGTGAACAAGCTTGCCTGTGTGTTTATGAGAAAGACAGAAAGAGAGAGAGACAGAGACAGAGAGACAGAGAGAGGCAGAAACAGAAAGAGATAGACTTTTTTTTATTGCAAAAACACTATATATCATATGAAAATAGAGGAAACTGCAATGTGTAAATTGGATATGGGGATGAAAACTTAGAAGTAATCATGTCAGCAGCAGCCTTATATTTAAAGGACATGATGTGGTCTCTCACACTTTTCAGCACTTGCTTGAGCCCCTGCTTTGCTTCTCCTAAGATTTTGACCAGTGTGCTGTCTGTCTTAATATCACTATGTCTTAAAGGAGTATATACCAAAACAGACAGCACAGAAAATTCTCTTAGGCCCTTCTTAGGTGGCTAAGCATCATAGATCTCTTTGACCACAAAACCTGTTCTGCTTATTCCAGTTGGGAAATGTAAGACTCCCACCAGATCAGCATCTCACAATACATCTTTGTCTTTTGTTATTCTATGTCCCTATAAAATACATTGCTTTATTTAATAAGCAGAAGGGTGGAGAAGTGCTACATTTGGAAGATAAAAAGATGTAAAAATGGAAACACTTGTGATATGACCACAAATGAAAGAAGACTGTCAGACACCAAAATCTAGCAGATACAACATGCCAGCCCTGCTCTGACGCTCTCAGAACCAGCCTGTTACTTCCTTGACAACAGCAGAGTAAAACTGATTTCAGATGTCTGATACCTGCATATTTACAAAAAATAAACTTCTATTGTATAAGACACTAAGTTTGTGAAGTATGTTGCACAAGTCATATTAAGGTAACACAATACTAAACTTTTATATGCCGGTTAATATGTGATATCTGTCACTTAGTATAACTGTAACTGATATACTCTTAAGCATATGTGAAATGCTTACAGCTTTGCTTTCTGTCAGAAATGAAAAGAGTAAACTGTATGAATATATGGTTATATACCACACACTGAAGCACTTATCTTTCAATATATCACATCTAGCAAGGAAGCTCCAGAAAAAGATTCTTCGTTATCAATCTTTGTTTCATAAGCCATATATGTTAGCATCAGTTTCTTTGTTAAGTCATGATTTAGTGAAGTAGGTTGAGTTGTGATGGAGTACGATACACGGTTATTAAGGAGTGATATTAGTCTCTGCCTTTCCCTGGGACATCACAGTGTATTTTACACATAGTTTTATATAGTCACACCATAAGTTTTTTGGTTCCACCTAAAATAACTCTTATTTTATGTGCCAGCAATATATGTCCCACACTTCTACATTGGCTAGGATCTTGAAAACATAAAAGGAAGAAAGAGAGATGATTAGTAGCCTCCTCTGATCTCTGCCTCTTATCTTTGGACACAAACTGACAATATCTTTATGTATTGCTGTCATGATTTTTTGCCCTGACTAATCTGGACCTCAAAACATCAACTAAAATGAACACTCCTTTTTCTTTTCTTAAGTTACATGTCATAGGAAAAAGACTTGTCACTAAGAAAATTTGTATTTAGATGTGATGTCATTGTTTCTCAAACAGACAATAAATTTCTTGGGTGTGTAGAACTGGTTTACAAAAGGAATGTGGGAGAGTTGCTAACTTTGGGCTACAAAACTCTGCAGTATTATTCTAGTGATTGTTGGCCTCATTGCTGGAAATCTGACCCAGACATGCATTGCTTATCAAGAAAACAGTTCTCTATAACCATTTAACAATATCATTCGATCTATCTATGTATCTATCTATCTATCATCTATGTATCTATGTATTGATCTATCTATCTATCTATCTATCTATCTATCTATCTATGTATCTATCATCTACCTATCTATGTATCTACCTATCTGTCTATCTATCTTCCATTATCTATCTACCTGAAGAAGATTATATGAAATTGAGGCTAAGTTGATAGTTCAAACAATAATGTGCTAAACCATAAACCTAAGGGCCTGAGTTTTGATACTCATTCCAAGAAAGAGAGATAGATAGAGAGAGAGAAAGAGAGAGACAGAGACAGAGACAAAGAGACAGAAAGAGAATGAAACAAAGAAAATGAAAATAAAAAGAATTTGGGACTTACCTATAGTAATTGCACTGGAGAGTTGGAGTCAGGAGCAGCCTTGGAATTCACTGACCAGTCTAGATGGATTATGGAATTCCATACTCATGGAAAGGCTTTGATTAAAAACAAAAGATACAGAGCAATAAAAAAACACACACATCCATCAACTTCTAGCAATCACAATCAGATGCACATACTGCATACACACACATACACACAGGAACAAAAAGAAATGACAAGTAGCTAACAGACACAAAGTTCTGGAATTTGAAATATTATAAGATATCTGGTTGTCAGGCAAAATGTAATATCAACCCCAGTCAAAGGATCGAGATGGGAATTTAATAATATAAGAACAAATCTAAATTCAAGTCTGGAGGCAGAAGACTGATATTCTACCTTTAAATAGGCAAAGAGAAAAAAAATTGGCTTTCTCTATCATTGCAACAATAGGTAATATTTTTGTTACATAGTGGGTACATTATCAAAAGATTGGAATAATACCAATCTTAAGGTAAAGACTTGACTGTTTTTTTATTGGTTATTTTATTTATTTACATTTCAAATGTTATCCAACTTCCCAGTTTCTAGCCACAAGCCCCCTATCCCCTCCTTCTTCTCCCTGCCTCTATGAGGATCCTCCCCCACCACCCACCACCCACTGTTATAACGGTTCCTTTTCATTATAAACTCAGGGAAATCGATTTTTCACCATGTCTTTTAAAAATATTTTATTCATTCTTTGAGAATTTTATGCATTAACATTTATTTTTATTGTATTCACATTCTGTTCTTCCCATTAACTTCTCCAGATCGACCATCATCCCTAGATTCCTTGTCATTTTTTTTTGTTAGTTTTTTCACTGATGCCAATTTGTACTATCTCTGAGTATGAAGTAAGCTAGTGAAACATGACAAATCCATCAGAAGCTACATCTTTAAACAAAACTGGTTTTCTACCAACCTTCAACTTACAAGAGTTCTGCTCTTTGGTATGACCAAGACTATTAAGCTTCTCTCTATGTGCTGAATTGTTGATAATCTTGATCTTGTTTCTGCAACTCCACCTGCTATGAGTTCAGGAGTAATTCACCTTGGACATTGAACACTTCTCACAATCTTCCACATAGTCTGTGATGTTCTTTGATCCTTATGTAGAGAAGTAGTATAGAGTTCTCATTTATAGCTGAGCACTCAATGACACTAACTCTCTATATTTTAAACAATTATGAATTTTAATATTAACCACTGCCTACTGCACAAACAAGATTCTCTAGTGAGAACTGGGTGCTGAATTATCTATGAGTAAATAGGTATGTGTTTAGAAATACTTTGATGCTATATCTATTTAGCAACATAATAAAAATAGATTCATCCTTAGGACCAATGAACTATCTAACCATAAATCTTTGGATATATTTATAGTACTAGACATGAGTAGTAGTAGTTTTGTTGTTGTATTTTTCCTGTGGAGTGAGTTTTAAATCTAATAAATGTGCTTGGCTACAAGCATACAGTTCATTCAGTTGTCACAGTCATGGCCATGGTTGCTAGTGTTTTAGTTAATGCTATTATTGTTCTGACAAAGCACCATGATTAAAGCGCTGTTAGAATTACAGGGTTTCTTTGGCTTATGCTCCCACCTCACTGTTCATCCTCAAAGGATGTCAGAACAGGAACTAAAATAATGCATGAATCTCAAGGCCGTAGCTGATTCAGGGACCAAGAAGTGCTACTTACTTACTTTCTCCACATGGCCTGCTCAGCCTTTTTTCTTATAGAACTCAGGGCCACCAACCCAGAGCACTAATACTCACAATGAGATGGGTCTTCTCACATACACTACTAATGAGGAAAATCTACAGGCTTGCCTGAAGTCTGACCAACGGGAAGCATTTTCTCAATTGAGACTCCCTCATCTCAGATGACTACAGCTTTGTCAAGTTGATATAGCACTAGACAGCACAGCTAGTCTGATTTGTAGTTTACAAGGTTCACAGTTGGGTAAGACTATTGAATTTCCTTCACTGCAACAAGCACAGCATCTCTCAGTATAATGAAAGTTATCAAAGATAGAGGAAGCCTCCTGATCACTACCAGGTTGATTTCTCCTTGTCAAGTAAGCAACATGTGTGGAGAAATACAACAAGAATGGCAATATACTGTATTGTTGGTTGGTCTCCAGCAAATATAATGGTATATAAGCTGTAACTAGCATGGAACATTTTGTTTTGATGCTTAAAGATACTAGATGAAGCATTATCCCCTGCTTATGGTATGTTTAATTAAATATAATATATAATTGTATTTATAAACAGCATATATGAAACTATCATATATATGTATGGCAATGAGCAGAGAATAGAGACGGTATCTGTGTTAAAGACAGCAGAACTGAAGAGAAGGCTTTGGCAAAGGTCATTGAAGTTTATATGATAATATTACAAGTCCCAGATGGCTTATATACATCTCCAGGTTTTATTCTAAGGTTTGGTGCTGTATTGATATGTTCATGGATTCAGACTATTCCTTCATTTTAAATAAGAATTCTTATGTCATATTATTGTATATTATAGGTCTGTGAATTTTTTCTTAATTGTATAGAGGTGCACAGTGAAGAATTCCTTGTTTCAGAGGAAACTTTGTGCTTTGAAATTTGAACAGTGTTGAAATTGTTTAATATAGTTATGCAATAAAATGCTTATTTTAATGTCAAATATGTTCAAAATCAGAAAGTTATAATTTAATATAACTGGAGAAACTTTGTATGGAAAAGTGTCCTCATATCCATAACCACTTTACCTTCAAAGCAAGTAGCTATTATAGTAAATTTATTTTTTCTATTATAAATGTATAAATTATGAAGACAAATTTAAATATACTTTTCTTTCACATTCAGTTCATTTAAGCATGAATATCACAGACATTTTTTTTGGATTATATCAAATCTTTTGTATTATATCTCCTATCATCATATCTATTGATCTATTCTATTCTATTCTATCTTAATATACTATTGATCTTACTATATTATATCTCAAATTGTTCACATCTCATATTAAAAATCAACATTTTAAATGAAATGATCATTGTGATTTTAGAATTAATTTTTAATTAATACTTTAAAGTGCACTCTATTTCTACATTTTACTCATTGATATTTGGTATCATCTTTCATAGAAATAAAATCAGGAATAAATAAAAAACTTATTGCTAAAAGAACTTAGGTAACTGAAGCAACCAGATATATTCACAAACTACTGAGAAATAAAATAAGTCAATAATTTCCTGAATACGTGAGATAAACAGCAAATGAGAGTTGTAAGCATTAGGAGGACTTTATCAGGACCTCATTGGAAATATTTATATTGGTTTCAACAACTGTTTTTCTAGTGCCCCAAAAATTCTGGCTTTGTCTTCATCTCCAATTCCTACTCTACAATTTAGTTGCAACGTATTTTTTCCATTTCCTACCTCCAAGCTTTCCCATATACTGCACTTCACTTTTTCTCTAATTCATGGTCTCTTTATTCCTTGTTATTGAATGCATGTGTATGTTTACATATAGACATATATTCTTATATAACCTGTCTTGTCCATATAATGCTATTTGAATGTATGTATTCAGGGCTGGTAATTGAACAAATATCTCTTCTTTGTATTAAATCATGCAGAAACCTCATTGTATGTTGTAATTGTAAGCTATTTAGAAAGCCAATATAAACAAAAGTATTCCTGAAGCAATTATAAGTTATTAGCCTTACAGGAAAAAGCTATTCATCATATCATAAAACTGAGCCTCTTTTATGCAAAACATAAACATATATATTTATAAAGTCCTCAATATACATTTCTGACAACATTAACTTGTTATGTCTATTTCAGAAATACACATTTTATGACTAAGAGTTGTGTGAAGCCAGCCTAACAAAGCATATATTAAATAGTATAGCATTTGATAGCTTCAGTCAAGAGAATTCAGAAGAGTAATAGTCAAATTTCAAATAATTAAAAGTAAACAGTCATGTTTATAATTACCCAGTTGGTTTAAATCTCTAACTTTCAATGGAAGATGTATATTCTTAGGCAAATTGCAGTGGCCATCTCTTCATTAATATTGAAAAGAAATTTGCCCATTTGTAAGGACTTGCTGGTGACAGTTTTCTATTGTCAGTACTCCATTTATATGACTAGAAAAAAATTTGACACACTCTCAAATGTGTGGTCCCTGTTCTCTTTCTATAGAATCCTATTTTGACCTATCTGTCACAAAATAATTTTTAACACAAATGTACACAAAATCTTTGCCTTTTCCACAAGGAAGCATTAAGCCTTTTTTTTTTTTTTTAAGGTTTATTTATTGTATGTAAGTACACTGTAGCTGTGTTCAGATCTCATTACAGATGGTTGTGAGCCACCATGTGGTTGCTGGGATTTGAACTCAGGACCTCCAGAAGAGCAGTCAGTGCTCTTAACCGCTGAGCCATCTCACCAGCCCAGCATTAAGCCTTTAACTTTCATTAATTTCTTATCTAAAAGTTGTTTACATTATACTCTTATTTAATAAAATTGCATAATATATGTAATGAATTTAATATAATTACAACACTTCTTTCTTTCCTTTCCTCCCTTCAAAACCCCATTTATACCCCTGCTATCTTTCAAATTTATGTTTTTTTTTTTTTTTTTGCCAACATTCTCACATGTATCTCTGTATTCCATATGGTATTATTTGTACATATGTTTACAGGGCTGCCATTTGGTATTGTACACTCAATTGGCATGTGCTTTCTGGGAAAGAACCCTTGCCTCACTTCCACCTATCCTTGGTTACCTATAGTTCTTTATGTAAGACTGAGACCTTGTGGGCTCTTTCCAATCCCGTTTGGCATGGTCATTGATATCAGCCTTTCAGCTTGAATATGTGCAGTCACGTTAATGACACTTTATCATTGTAGCATCTGACATTGCTAGTAGATACAATTTTGAAGCAAAGTTGTTGATCCTCTGACACGTACAATTCTTCTTCTCCCTCTTCTGCAATGTCTCCTGAACCTTAGGTGCAAGAGATATTTTGTCAATGGACATATTGAGCCTGGACTCCACAGTTCTGCATTTGATTGGTTGTGGTTTTCTGTAGTGGTCTTTGTTACAAAGAGATGTTTTCTTGATGAGAGATGAGGACTGCATTTGCTTCTGTGTATAAAGACAAATGTTTATAGATTGTTATTAGGGGTTACTCATGTTTAGTAAATAAATGATGATTGATTTATTAAGAATTACAGATTGAAAGGCTTTTCTAAAGTAAGAATAATATACACTGTTTTTTCTTTCATGAGATATTGATGTCTCTTATTTTTCTCACCTCTTGAACAAGTCCAACACTTTCCCCATCATATAAAATAATTAAACCATGTGGAAATTTATATTCATCTTGTGAATATAAACCCAATCCTATATAATAATATTTAGAGGTAATTAACTCTGTTCCAAATTCTGAGAATGATAACAAAGAGGATTCTGGAAAATTTGCCATGTAAGTATGTCAAAAAGACATACTTAAATGTCAGAAATAGTCTATAAATGTATTTCAGCCATATTAAATAACAATTTTAAAAGAGAACTTTCAAGTTTTATTTGCCTCAATATACATAAAATATTTGAACATATATGTGGCAGTGTGTTTGTGTACACACATGCATACCTGTCTCTCTCTCTCTCTCTCTCTCTCTCTCTCTCTCTCTCTCTCTCTCTCTCTCCCTCTCTCTCTCTCTCTCTCTGTGTGTGTGTGTGTGTGTGTGTGTGTATGTGTGTGTAATTCACTGCATTATGGTTCTTGATTCTTTTTTCACATCTATTTTCTGGTAGTCTATTTTTTTTCTGTTCATTTTTTTTCCGTCTCTAAAGCTTACTGCTTTGTTTTTTTTTTTCCGTCTCTAAAGCTTACTGCTTTGGTTTCTGTTTGAGTAACTTTTGACTTATTATCCCCCTCTTCAGAGCATGGTCTTTATTTTTATTTAAAAAAAATATCAACAGTCTTCTGTTTTTTCCCCAATGGACTACATTTTATATTTGAACATTTTAAACCAACTTTTGTAATACAGTTTCAGAACTTGATATTGAAATTTATTTTCTCCACCTCAAAGGAATGTTTTAAACTATTTTGGAAACCAAAAAATAATTTAGTTCTGTTCTTTGTAATTTAAATCTTACCCAGTAAGTTTCTGTAACATGTTTCATGCTCTCTTATTTTCTATCCCAAATTAAATCTGGTTTCAAATAGATATTGTGTAGTTATCATTTTCTTTACATGTCTTACAAGCAGACTAGAAAAAAATAATTCAATAAAATTATAACATTTGATATTATTTGAAAAGAGGAACTTACTAGTTAGTATACAAAAGTAATTGAGACATAAAGCATTATCTGTCTTCCTATTGAAATACTATCTGCCTTTTATTACGAGTATTGGTAAAAATATGGGGGACTCTTCTAGGATGCATCCATCAAAACCAATTATACATCTTAAATAATGCATACAATAATAATAATATTATATCTCCTATCTGTTAACAATTGTGTCCTGTCTATGAATGATTACTAACTTGCTATTATTTTCTTTCTTTCCAGGCCTTGCCTGCCCTAAGAGGTAGTTTTACACTTTACCAAATAGCATACATGTTGCTGTTTCAGGTTAGATGCTTTCCCTCTGTGTTGAGCTTCTTGTCTTTTGACTTCCAGGTACAAAATTATTGTATATATATCAACGTATAGTTTCCCAGGATGATAATAATCAAAAAGTAAATCTTTAAAGACTTGGAAAAATTTGTTTCACTCATGTATGTAAGAAACACTGAGAAGCATAAACAGCTTGAGAATGGCTTTTAGAATTGGTATTTACCTATTTGATAAAAAAAATTTGGAGTTAAAGTCATAAAATAGGGAAAAAGAAAATCATAAAAATGCAATTCATGAACAGTAAAATTAGTTGTTCTTCTTGACATAAAAATCTACAAGTTAGCACCTAGCAACTTGATGGCTGCATGATATTTAATGAATAGAACATATCACCAAAATTGATGTATCATCATGTTAACATAAGAACCATTGATTTCAACTTAAAGAAAATAAAATACTTGTTTTGGAGTTATTCTAAGTGATCATGGCCTGGGAACACAGATTTCAGTTCCTCAAAACACCATGTTCCAACATGAAAGTATTTTTACAGGGGTTTTGATTCATTTTGTTTTGTTTTTTAATAGTTTTACAGAGCAAAGAATATCATAAGTCAGAGCACCTCTACAACACATTGTTGTATACACCAGAAAGATGATTGTATCAAGATGTATGAAGGTTTTTTATAGGCCCAATATGCTATCAGAAGACATTCTTGGTTCATGGATTGGTGGAAGCTAATGTTCTGTTATGTTAATATGAGTTCTAAGGCATAAGTTCTTAACCTATGGATTGTACCCTCTTGGTGGTCAAAACCATCAGAAAACACATATATTTACATTGTGACTCATAACAATAGCAAAATTACAGTTATAAAGTAGCAGGGAAAAAATTAGTATTTGGGGTCACCACAACATGAGGGTCGCAGCATTAGGAAAGGTTAGAACTACTGGACTAAAGGGTTTATATTTATTGTGATGAGGTATTAGGTCAGATACAGTGGAGTAAGAAGTGGGTATTTCATAAGGCAAAAACTTGCCCAAAATAATTAGCTTCTGAACCTCCAAAATTCCAGTCTCTCTGTGGTGCTGAGATTCTAATCAGTCTCTGCAGTCACAGAGTTCCTCCCAGGAGTTTCTGTTCACAGCCAGACACAAGTTCTTTTCAGGATTTTTATTCATAATCAAAAGGATGGAGTCCTACTGTCTAGGCAGCATAGGCATGCAAATGTACATTCAAAGATAAAAATTCACATGTCTATATTTTGATAGTCTTTTTTCTTTAACCTCTTTCTCCTACCCAGAGTCTCAGTGCTTGCGAATATATCAGAAGAAAGAAGTATTCAATTACCTGCTGCCAATAATGTCTATAAAACACCAAACAAACCCCCCACAAACTTGCTCAGTATATGCAGAAGAGCTAGAGAGCTGTAGTCTCTGCCTCAAAGGGCTGATCTGTTATGTTGGGCTTATAAAGGAGAAGACTGTCCTTGGAAAATGCCACAGAGATGTCTCATGAAAGGGCTGCAGAAAATGACAAGGATCTTTAATGCATTTATTCTGTTCAGGGTACAGAAATGCTGCCCATTCCTGAATCAATAACATACACATAAGTATATGAGATGAACTGAATCAAGAGACAGGGAAACATTCTAGATATAAAATTGTTCTTTACTGACCAAAGAATAAATGAAACTCAAATATGAAATTTATCTTTTGTACTAGGCAAAAGACTGCAGGATCATATGCCACTATTTGGAGAATGGAGTGTGAAATAAAGATAATTTTTTTTTCTGGAGAAAAAGGAATTAGAGGACACTCTTAAAAATTAATTCTTTTATTTATTTACTTCCAAAGTGTTGTTCTCTTTGCCCCTCCCAGAGATCTTCACCCCATACCTCCCCTTCACCTTTGACAGGGTGTCCTCCTCAAGGGTATCCTCCTTTCCTAAGACATCAAGTCTCCACAGTTTTAGTCACATCCTCTCCCACTGAGTCTAGACAAGGCAGTTCTCTACTTCTGTATGCTCTTTGGTTGGTGGCTTAGTCTCTGGGAGCTCTCAGGTGTCCTGGTTAGTTGACATTGTTGGTCTTCCTATGGGATTATCAACCCCTTCATTTTTTTGAAGTCTTCGCCTAACTCTTCCATAGCAGTCCCTGACCTCAATCTAATGATTGCCTGTATATACCTGCATCTGTCTCAGTTAGCTGGTGGTAGAAACTCTCAGAGGACAGCCATGTTAGGCCCTGTCTGCAAGCACATGACATCAATAATAGTGTCAGGGTTTGGTGCCTGCCAATGGGATGGATCCCAAGTTGGGCTGTTCACTGGTCAGCCTTTCCTCAGGTCTCTGCTCCATTTCTGTCTCTGCATTTATTTTAGACAGGAACAATTCTGGGCCAAAAAAATTGAAGGTGGTTTGTTGTTGTCATCCCTCAACTGAGGGGCCACATCTAACTGCTGAGGGTGGTCTCTTGAGGTTTCATCTATCTACTGTTGAGCATTTAAGCTAAGGTCACTGTACTGGCTGGAAACTTGACAAAAGCTGGAGTTATCACAGAAAATGGAGGTTCAGTTGATAAAATGCCTCCATGAGATCCAGCTGTAAGGCATTGTCTCAATTACTGATCAAGTGGAGTGAACACCTTGTGGGTGGTACCATACCTGGGCTAGTAGTCTAAGCTTCTATAAGAAAGCAAGCCGAGTGAGCCAGGGGAAGCAAGCCAGTAAGTAACATCCTTCTATGGCCTCCACATCAGCTCCTGTTTCCTGACCTGCTTGAGTTCCAGTCCTGACTTCCTTTGGTGATGCACAGCAGTGTGGAAGTGTAAGCTGAATAAACGTTTCCTCCCCACTTTGCTTCTTGGTCATGATGTTTTGTGCAGAAATAGAAACCCTGACTAAGACAATAACCCACACTGAGTCCTGAAAGCCCTTTACATCTCAGGTCTCTGAGACCCCTACCCCCACCCTGGCAGCTGCATATTTCCATTCTGCTGGCCCTCTGGGCTTCTCTCCTGTCTCCACCCATACCTGATCTTAAACCATCTTCCCTCCCTCTCACCATTCCTACCCATGTTCCTTCCTCCCTGTGCCTCCAATTATTATTTTGTTCCCCCATCTAAGTGTGATTGAGGCATTCTCACTTGGACCTTCCATCTTGTTTAACTTCTTAGGAACTGTTAGGTGTGTCATGGGTATTCTGCACTTTTTTGCTAATATCCACTTATCAGTGATTAAATATCACACATGTCCTTTTGACTATTTGTTACTTCACTCAGGATGATATTTTCTAGTTCTATCCATTTGCCTGCACATAATGACCTTGCTTTCAATATCTGAGTAACATTCCATTGTGAAAAGGAACCACATTCTTTGGCTGAGGGACATCTGGGTTCCTGCCAGGTTCTAGCTATTATTAATGAAGCTACTATGAACATAGTGGAACACATGTCCTTGTAGTATGGTGAAACATCTTTTGGGTATAAACTCAGGAGCAGTAGAGTTGGGTCTTTCTCAGCTGTTAAAGGCAAGGCTCACAACCAAAAATTTGAGGATTGTTTTAAGTAATGTTTACATTTTCATTCCAAATACATAGGCTTTGCTTCCACTGTTTCCAACATAACATATTTGTTATCCTCTCAAGACAAGTTTAGTGATATAATATCATCCCCTGATTAGTCAGTAGCTTTGTTCACAAAATATGTAGTAATATAATATTCAAGGTAATTATCCTACTGTTGCAGGCGAGACAGGCAGCAAAGAGAAGACTCATGATGCAGAAATGTTTGAATCAGCTTAAATGATTCCCAGATAAATGTTACGATATGGCTTTTTGATGTACCCGTGATTAGAATTTCCAGAAAGGTTTATATTTGTGTCAATAAGCTGAAAAGTCATAGGAAATTAATTCTTCCTTTTCATCTTTTGGTGAAAATATATATCTTTTTTGTCCCAGTGCACCTAGATTACAGACTGGTACTAGCTACATCCTATTTCTTCAGCTGTCAGAATTTTCTGATGTTGGCTGAAATGAGAGTGGCTTTTTCATGTCTCCTACTGTAGATGGCATGTAATTATGACTTCTCAGTATTCATAGTCATGAGTTAGTCATAAAACAAAGCTTCTCAAACATGTATGCACACAAAAATTTTAATCAGAATCTTTGCATGCCAGTGTGCACATATGCATGTTTCCTGTATGTATGGCTGTATAATATTTTGTTGTGTTCTGTATTTGGTTTTGGGTTTTGTTGTTTCATTTTAAATTTATTTATTTATTTATTTACTTTAGATCTCAATATCAGCCCCCCTATCCTACCAGTACCCCTTTATGATAATCTTCTCTCTATTTTTCCCTCCCATTCTTCTCTGAGAAGAGAAGCACCCCTCTGGGTATCGCCCTCAACCCTCTCTCCCATTACCACTCACTCCCCATCCATTCTTTGTACAGCAAGTTACTAAAATACTAGGCATATCCTCTAACACTAAGGCCAGACAAGACAACCTAGTTAGAGGAACAAGATCCACAGACAGGTCAGCAGGTAGAAAATTCAGAGACAATCACTGCTCCAGTTTTTGAGGGACCTTCATGAAGACCAAGATGCACATCTGCTACATATGTGCAGGGTTACTAGGTTCAGCCTGTGTACACTCTTTGGTTGGTGGTTCAGTCTCTGGGAGCCCCCCGAGGGTCAAGGTTAGTTGACTCCATTGGTTTGCCTATGGATTCCCTGTCCTATTCCTGTCCCTCAACCTTTCCTCAACACTTTCATAAGACTCCTCATGCTCTATCTAATAATTGGTAATATGTCTCTGAATCTGCTTTTCTCCACTGCTGGATGAAGCTGTCTCTCAGAAGACAGCTATAATAGATTCCTGCCTGTAAATATAACGGAGTATCATTAATAGTGTCAGGGATTGGTTCTTATCCATGAGATGTGTCTGAATTTGGGCTGGTCATTGTCTATTCCCTCCTTCTTTGCTCTATCTTTGTCCATGTAGGCAGGAAAGATTTTAGTTTGGCTAAAAGAAAGTTTTCTAAACTAAAGATAGTTTAGTATCTTTGTTATTGTAGGCAGGAAAGATTTTAGTTTGAAGGTTTTGGGGGAAGAGTTCTGTCCTTATCCCTTCACAAAGAATTTTACCTGGCTACAAGAAGTTGCCACTTTATGTCAGAAGCCATAATGGGACAAGCTTATAATTAGCAGGTGATCATCATGAAATGACTTTCCTTGGATTATTATATAATCTGCGACAAGTGAGTCCTTATCAGCAAGGCTGAAAGGGACTTATTTTAGGAAAGATTCCTGCTATTAATATGCTTTTCCTATTATTATTAAATATATGTAACAATCACTAAGCAATAGCACACCTCTCTGCAGATCCATGAAGATGTACTGTCTTGTAATGATGCTATATAGACAAATAGATGACTTCTTAAGTCTTAATGATAATCCTATAAGAATACCTAAAACTATATCAATGATTATTAAGCTCTTTTATAATGGAAGTGCTATTAGGTCCTTTTCTGATAGTCAAAATTGCAATGATAACTCTGCCAGTTTCCCAAGTGTCATCAGTTAATTGCTCTTAGATAGTAACCAGACTTTTTCTCTTATTCAGAGCACATTCCAAGAGGTTGTAAAACAATTAACCAAAGGTCACTAATATGGTTAATTACACATATTACTACACAGAGAAACCCTGTCTTAAAAAACAAACAAACAAAACTAATTTCTTAGTTATAGTTTTAAACCTTCAGTGAACCTATGGATCGAGACAGGTGATGGATGTTTAGCCAGATAATTACTCCTAATGGATATGCATGTAAACATTCTCTGTTGTAAACTTCTATTTCAATTTATGATTTGATTTTTGGTGAACTTGTGATGAACTTTGTAACATGTGTGTTCCACGCGCCTCCCAAGTCCCCTTCGCCCGCGAAAAAGACACAGAGGCAGTGATCGGGAATACTACAGCGAGGCTTTACTTCTTGTATAAGCAGAAGTGGAAAAGAAAGACGGATAACCCGGAAGAGGCGCTGCTTAAATACACCCTAGAGTGATGTATTCACTTCTGATTGGCTGTTCACTCATTACCCATAATATGCCTCGGGATTGGCAGTGACTTTTGGCGCGCTTTTTGCCTTTGCACCTGCGCAGTCAGTTGTTTACTTGTGGGAGGACAGGATGCCCGCATGGCGGAATGTATCACCACTAACCGCGGCTTCCTACACGTGTGATCATGTACTCTGAAAGATGCATAAGTACTGAAGACAAAGACAAAGAGAGTAGTAGTCGTAGTAGTCATTCGTCCCTTCCTTTAGAACTTTTCCCTTGTTAGAACTTTTTCCTTTTCCCCACTTAGGACCTTTCCACTTCTCCCCTTAGATAGCTTTCACAGGAAACTTTCTACACTTAGTAATAAGCTCTATAATCACTTCTCTAAGTGTCTTTTTCTTCCTGGACCTCAGACTAGCAGGTATAAGTTAGAGCCCAACAGTTCCTCCTGAGATAGAACAAAGGCCACATTGCCTAATCCTCTGCTGTTTGGCTACAGGTGTTAATCACCTAAACCAGCAGTCTTTTACCCTCAGAAGAAGTTTTTAGGACTTTCTAGAAGTTATCATCAGCATTTCAGTACAGGTCAGAGAACCAGAAAGCCCTGAGACCCTCAGACTTTAAAGCTATCATCAGAGTCCTACTCTGTGCCCCTGTGATTACCCTCTCTGGGCCTGGAGGCTCTTGGCAACTTTAGGTCCTATATCCCCTACTGCTGGGAGTCTCACCTTGAGTCACCATAGACACCCAGGGACCATCTTAGGTCTCTGGCTTGTCCTAGAGATCACCCCCACAACAATCAATACCCATTCTTTCTTCCCTGCTCTTCTTATACCTGGTCCCTCAACCCTGTTTCTTCTCCATCCTTCTCCCAATCCATTTTCTTCTCTCTATTCACCTCCGATGTCTATTGTATTTCTCCTTCTGAGAAAGGTTCAATCTTGCTCTCTTGGCCCCCTTCTTATTATTTGTTCTTCCGGTCTGTGGATCATAGCATAGTTATTCTGTATTTTATGGCCAATATACACTTATAAGTGAGTATATACCTTGAATGTCCTTTTGGGTTTGTGTTACCTCAAAGGATGGTATTTTTTTGAGTTCCATCCATTTTCCTACAAAATACATGAGGTCCTTCTTTTTAATAGCTAAACAGTATTTCATTGTGCAAGTGAACCACATTTTCTTTATGCATTCTTCAATTGACGAACATCTAGGGTGTTTCTAGTTTCTGGCTATTATGAATAAAGCTGCTAGGAACATAGCTGAGAAAGTATCCTTGTAGTACAGCAAAGCATCTTTTAGGTATATGACCAAAAATAGTATAGCTGGGTCTTCAGGTAGAACTATTCCCAACTTTCTGAAAAATGGCCAAATTAATTTCCACAGTAAGTGTACAAGTTTGCACTCACACCATCAATGGAGGAGTATTCCCCTTGATCCACATTCTAGCCAGCATGTGCTGTCATCTGAGTTTTTGATCTTAGTCATTCTTAAGGGTTTAAGGTGGAATCTCAGAGTCATTTCGATTTGCATTTCCCTCATGACTAAGGACATTGAACAGTTCTTTAAATGTTTCTTGGCAGCCATTAAATATTTCTCAGTTGATAATTCTCTGTTTACCTCTATATCCCATTTTCAAATTTGGTTATTTGGGTTGTTGGTGTCTAATGTCGAGTTCTTTATAGATTTTGGATATTAGACTTCTGACAGATACAGAGTTGGTGAAGAGTTTATCCCAATCTTTAGGCTGTGGTTTTGTCCTAATAATAGTGCTCTTTGACTTACTGAAACTTTTCATTTACCTGAGGTTCCGTTTATTAATTGTTAACCTTAGTGCCTGATCCATCGGTTCAGGAAATTGTCTCCTGTACTTGTGAGTTCAAGGCTATTCCCCATTTTCTGTTCTATTAGACTTACTGTATCTGCTTTTAAGTTGAAATCTTTGATCAGTTAAGATTTGAGTTTTGTGCAGAATGATAGTTGCATTCTTCTCATTCTTTTAATAACTGCTTTTATTTAGATAGTTTACCTAATTTTTATTTAACTTTGGTAATAGATATCCGTTTAGAAAATTATCTGTTTTATTTAAACTTTCCAATTTGTGAAGTACAGGGTTTTTTGTTTGGGGGTTTTTATTTTATTTTATGTTTACTTATTCACTTTGCATACTGCTCATTGCCCCTTCCCAGTCACCCCTCCCACAAACTTTCCTCCAACTTCTCTTTACTCTGAGTTAGTGCTGGTGTAGGTCCTCCTGGGTATTCACCCCACCCTGGTGCTTCAAGTTTCTGCGAAACTAGGCATAGCCTCTTCCACTGAGGCCAGACAAGGCAGCCCACATAGGAGAACATATCCCAAGTGCAGGCAACAGCTTTTGGGATACACCCTGCTCCAGTTTTTCTGGACCCACATGAAAGCCAAGCCTGGTCCAGCCCGGTGTTGTTTTGTTTGGCAACTCAGACTTTGAGAGCCCCAAAGGTCCAGGTTAGTTGACTCTGTTGGTCTTCCTGTGGAGTTCTTTTGTGCTTGGGCCCACAATCCTTCCTCCTATTCTTTCATAAAAGACCCAATCTCCATCCACTGGTTGTGGGTGTCTGTATCTGTCTGTTTCAGCTGCTGGGTGGAGTTTTTTGACGACAGCATACTCCTATCTGCAAGCATAACAGTGTCATTAATAGTGTTAGAAATTGGTGCATGCCCACAGAATGAGTCTCAAGCTGGCTCAGTTAATTCATTGTCTATTCCCTCAGTCTCTGCTTCATTCCTGTGACTGCATATCTTGTAGACAGAATAAATTTTAGGTTGAAAAATTTGCATGTAGGTTGGTGTATTTATAGCTCATGATGAGGAGGTGGGGGGCATCTCCAGAATGAGACACAGCCCTGGGACAAAGGAGGCACCCAAAAATCAGCTGAGGGATCATAGTTGTGACTCACTCATTGAGAATCTGAAGAACGACCCCCTGCAGCCAGGTCAGGAACTCCAGAGAAGTGATGGAGCACAGGTTTCTAAGACCTAATAATTCCTTTAATTTCCTCAGTTTCTGTTGTTATATCTACCTTTACATTTCTGATTTTGTAAGTTTGAGTAGTCGCTGCTTTTTTAGTTAGTCTGGCTAAGGGTTTTTCTATCTTGTTGATTTTCTCAATGAAACAGCATTTGTGTTTGTTCATTCTTTGTGTTGTCCTTTTTATTTCTAATTGATTGATTTCAGTCCTGTGTTTGTTTATTTCCTGCTTTTTTATTTGCTAGATACTTCAGGTGTACTTTTAATTTCTTGATCTGGGAACTCTCTAGTTTCTTTACGAAGACATTTAGTGCTATGAAATTTCTATATAGCATTGCTTTCACTGTGTCACGTAAGTTTATATATGGAATACCCTCACTTTCATTGGAAATGAAATGCTGGAAAGTCTTTCTTTTAGTTCTTTATTTCTTCCATGACCCAGTTATCATTGTGTAAAGAGTTGTTCAGTTTCCATGAGTATGTGTGTTTTCTGTTGTTTCTGTTGTTGAAATCCAGCTTTAATCCATGGTGACTTAATAACTTGGAATGAGTTATTTCAATATTCTTGTATCTGTTGAGGCTTGTTTTGAGGCTTGTTTTATGTGCTATTATATGGTCAATATTGGAGAAGGTTCCATGAGGTCCTGAGAAGGTATACTCTTCTGCGTTTGGGTGAAATGTTCTATAGATATATGTTAGGCTCATTTAAATCATAACCTCTATTAATTTCATTATTTCTCTGTTTAGTTTCTGTCTCAATGTCCTGTCCATTGGTGAGTGTGAAGTGTTGAACTCTCCAACTATTATTAATGTGCTGGGTTTGATATATGATTTATGTGTCAGTAAATTTTTTTTATGAATGTGGGTGCACTTGTGTTTGGGACATAGATGTTCAGAACTGAGATGCTTTTTTGTGGATGTTTTCTTTGATGAGTATGAAGTGTTCCTCCCAGGCCCTTTTGATTAATTTTGGTTGGAAGTATGTATTATTAGATATTAAATGACTACTCCAGCTTGTTTCTTGGGTTCATTTGCTTGGAAAAAACTTTTCCCAGCCCTTTATTCTGAGGTAATTTCTATCTTTGTTGCTGAGATGTGTTTCATGTAAATAGCAGAATAATGGATTTTCTTTTTGCATACATTCTTTTAGCCTGTGTCTTTTTATTGAGGAATCGAGTCCATTGAAGTTGAGAGATATTAATGACCAATGATTGTTACATCCTGTTATTTTGATGTTGGTAATGTTAGTGTGTATGTGTGTGTGTGTGTGTGTGTGTATCCGTGTTTGTCTTCTTTTGATTTTAATGGTGTGATATTATCTATTTCTTATTGTTTTCTTCAAAGTAGTTAGTCTCATTGGATTGGAGTTTTCATTTTAGTTTCCTGAGTAGGGCTGGATTAGTAGAAAGATATTATCTAAATTTGCTCTTCTCATAGACTATCTTGGGTTCACCATCTTTGGTGATTGAAAGTTTTGCAGGGAATAGTAGTCTGTGTGGACTCTTAGAATCTGTAAGACATTTTTCCAGGCACTGCTAGCTTTTAGAATATCAGTTGAAAAGTCAGGTGTAATTCTAATAGGTCTGCCTTTACATGTTATTCTGTCCTTTTCCTTTGGAGCTTTTAATAGTCTTTCTTTGTTCTGTACATTTAGCGTTTTATTATTATGTGGCAGAAACATTTTCTTTTCTGGCCAATCTGTTTGGTGTTCTGTAACATTCTTGTATATTTATAGCCATCTCTTACTTTAGGTTAGGAATATTTTCTTCTGTGATTTTGTTGAAGATGTTTTCTGGGCCATTGAGCTAGGAATCGTGTCTTTCTTCTATTTGTATACTTTTAGGTTTGGTCTTTCCATAGTGTCCCAAGTTTCCAGGATGTTTTGTATTGTGACCATTTTAGATTATGAATTTTCTTTGGCAGACATACTGATTTGTTCTATTATTTCTTCTGTGCCTGATATTATTTCTTACATGTTTTTTATTCTGTTGCTGATGCTTATGTCTTCTTTCCTGATTTTTTTTTTTTTTTTTTTTGGTTTTTCATTTCCAAAATGGAGTTTGTGTTTTCTCTATTGCTTTATTGCTTATATTTCCATTTTTAGATTTTTAGGTCTTGGGCAGTTTTATTCACATCCTTCATCTGTTTGACCGTATTCTCCTATATTTTCTATTATTATTTGCTTCCTCGTTTAATGCCTCTAGCTGATTGAATTTATTTTCCTATATTTCTTTAAGGGCTTTATTTGATTCCTCTTTAAAGACCTTTATCATATTTATAAGATTGGATTTAATATCATCTTCTAGTGCTCCAGTTTCATTAGGATATCCAGGGCTTGCTATACTGGGATAGCTGTGTTCTGTTGGTGCTCTATTTCCCTGGTTCTTGTTGTTCTTCTATTCATATGCTGTCCTTCAGGCATTAGGATTCCCTTGGTGTTGGCTGAATGGTCATGATGACAGCAGAACTTCTTGGGAAGGCAGAGGGAGTCTTGAACCAGAAAATGGAGGTCAAGTAACCTGACTCGGCTGGCTGTGACTCAGGTAGACCCCACTGGCAAGGGATTGATGGAGCAATGTGTCAAGCTAATTGTTCTTGTCCACCAAACCCCACAGGCCTGCATGGGAGTGGGGTGAGCAGGATGCTTTTGCAGGTTTGCAGAGATCCTGGGGACCAAATGTCAATGCCAGAACCAGATAACTAAAGTCAGAAGGCTTTGTGTGATTCACTTCTTCAAGCTTTGTTCCAGGCTTACTAGACTAAGAGCCTGTGTGATAATGTTACTGTTACACAAGCTAGAATCATCTGAAAGTATATTTCTTTTCTTTTTAATTTTTTTCTTTCTTTCTTTTCTGACTCCCAAGTGCTGATATTAAAAGTGTGTGACTTCCCATGCCTGGCTTTCGGAAGTAAATTTCAATACCGGATTAAGACTAGGTTGGCCAGTATGCATACCTATAGTTATTTTTATAATTGATTAATTAATGTGGGCCAATCCACCAAGAGTGGGGAAGCTTTATTTCATTGGCTGCATCCAGTAATGGATGGACACAAAATAGCTAGGTGAGTACTAGATCACTCTATCCTTCTGACTGAGATTATTTTTTTCAAGCACCTAATCTTTTGACTTCCCTGACAATCTCTGACCATAACCTTCAATTTTCAACTAAAATAAATTCTTTTTTCTCCAAGTTGCTTCCCCAAGTTGTCATAATAAATGTAAAGAACATTAGTACAGCATATAAACAAAATGTACAAATAAATGATAAACAAAATAATTGAAAGCATTTTGGTACAAATATTTATTTTGGAAAATGTACCCAAAATTATTATTTTTTTTTTATCTTGAGTCATTTTCACAATAGTTTATGTACATTTTCCTTTCCTTGATATAAATTTACTTAATAGCTGTAGCAGGATACTTATTCTGCTACATTGTATTCACAGTGGAGCTCAATGATTAGGCAGTAGAAGAAGAGGTAGAACTGGGTGAGAAAGAGAGAAAGCAGAGGGGAGAAAAAGAGGAAAGGGACGGCAGATATCTTCTGGGGTTTAGCTGAGCTTTGTGAATGCAGTCTGGTGGACTGGCAGAGCCATCTCCCATGCTGGTGTCTCATGGGTGCCAGGGCCTGCACATCTAGCTAGCTGGAGTGGTCAGAGCCCAGGAGCAGATGCCAGGGAACAAGCAGGACCAGGCATCAATTTCTAAATATCACCCCTACAAATAGCATATCAGGAATGTTCAAGTAATCATTTCTTGGACACACAGGAAAGTTAATTCCTTTTGTTTGTTAGTAAGATACCTTATTACCATGTCCCAAATTAATCATAATTTTAAAGGAGTAATGAATTCTTGATATGAGGACTAAGATATTAAGAGTATGTAAAGATTCTAACGGAGCCTTTCATAGACAAATTCTACCTTGTATGTAAGGCTTCAAGTGAAAATGAAGTCCACAAATATAGCTTTATAAATATGCTAATTTTAGCATCCAGTGTAAATATCCACAAGTTTTTATAGATTATGTAGCCAAATTCAAATCACAATTTTCAACAAATACAGAAACTAATGTAACTTTTATGTGTAGAACATTGTGTTCTGAAAAAAATAATAATTTACATTCAGTGTCTTGTGTCCCAAATAGACAAACCTAATCATCACAAGGTCAAGGTTATTAATTTAATCACTGAAAAATAAGTGGTCCTGCATTAGAAAGGGAGTGTATGGAAGGATTCAGAAATGCCTAAAGGTGAGCTGTAAATAATACATAGTAATCATGGATGAGACTGTCTAAAATACTAAAATAAGTGTTAAAAGAAACAATATTTTAGGACACAAAATATGAATTATGAGATAGATTATGATATCATTTAGGAAGAAAAAAACTGTTCACAAAAATTACGTGAAAACAAAATGAAAGTTGAAGTCAAGGGCAAAGGAATATACTACTCTTTCTTATAGAAAAATATTATGTACTACCAAACTTAAATTTCAAGTTGATATTTGTATTGTATTGTAAAAATTGATTAAGGTACATAAATAGGGGTTGCACAGGAACAAACTTTAGGAACATACATAGCATATGAAAAAAGACAGAGCGATGAACACATTGATATAAAACAAAAACAAAAGAATATAATGGAATAGAACATTTGTAAAAATGCCACAGCACTGATCATGTTTGTAACAAATTTTAGACTCTTATAAATATCCACTCAGAATGGTATATACTCTGGGAAAATATCTAAATATCAGAGAAAGAATCTTAAACTATGTATCAAATATAGAAATTGATTAGACTGGAACAAAATACTATGCTGACTATATACTTTTTTTCTAGTATACAGATCTCAAAGGATAGTGGATCAATAACTATAAAACCTTAAATAAGTGAACATACTATAAATAAGAAAACTAACTTTAGTTGTAGGAAAACATATTTTTACCTTATTAAACCAAATAAGCAATTGAACTGTACTTAATAAAAAAAGAGATGAAAACCCAGTAACTGAAAAAGATTTTGAATTTTTTCAATTAACAGACATAGTAAATGAACTCATGAGGTATGGTTGCTTCTAAAAGCATGGCAGTTAATAAAATAAGACTATTTCATTCTTAAGAATAACTGCACAAAATTTTGTGTGTGTGTGTGTGTGTGTGTGTGTGTGTGTGTATTAATTTGTATTCTTCTAAGAGATGAGCATCAACAGAAGGCAAGACTATGCACACAGCAGTACAGATTTCTCTGGTAAATATTTCTTCCTCTTTAATACTTCCTAACCTCCTCACTCCAATCTACAAGAGCACTTAGCTTCTTATTGTTAATTCAAGTGCACTGACGTATAAATATTAGCAAAGCACGCTTATTTGCAATTTCTACTCTATAGTTTTTCAGTAAGAATAAATACCAAAATTATGCTTGATGCTACGTACTGAGGGAAAAGTATCTGGAACTGGAAGATTGACTCAAAATTACTATCTTGAAATATGAATAACCATTTTATATGACTAAGAAATGAATTACAGTTGTGATGGTTTTAAAAATAAGTCTCAGTAAAACAAATGTTTACATATCATAGTAGGCTGAATCATAAGATGGTAGTGCCAAGATGAAAATTGACTTTAGCCATGCACATACTTTCTCTGCACCTCCCTAAAGGCATGTACAGTGCTGTTAGACTCAGCTTAACATTAACTATTGTGTTATATTGTTTACATGATTTCCTTTTGGTAATAATGAAGCTTTACATATATTCACCAAGCCCTGGTGCTGAACTACATCAATCCTTTTCATTTTTGGTTTTACTTTCAATCTTGAGATAGGGTTTTGCTAACCATTCCATCTAGCTGCCCAAAATGACCTTCACCACTCTCTATAGCCTAAGTAAGAAAATTATTTGCCATCAAACTGTCTCAGCTTCTCAAGAAGCCAGGACCAAAGGCCTTCAACACTCAGGAGTACAACTGGATTATTTTGTTCATTTTTAGTGTAGTTTGAGTAGAATACAACTCTTTTGTTTCAAGTGCAAAGCACTTATGTTCTTTTTATTATTTAACAGTATCAGTTTATGTGACTCACTTTACCTTTGTTCAAGGAGGTAATTGAATATGAAGTGCTCAATTATTTTTGTTATGCTATGAATAACATACGAGATTTAAAATGTTTTCCTCTGTCTATGAATAAATCACAAAAGTAATTTTATAATATTTCCTAAACAATATTAGTATAGAGAAATTTTAGTCACAGAGCTGCTAAATACAAAATAAATCTAGCCATTCAACCTATTTTTACCATCTAAGGAAATAAAAAAAAAAACACTAAAGTAAACATGAGCTCTATAAAATCATTAAACAATAGATTGTGTAGAAATTCTGAAATAAAATGTAATTTATACCTGAGAAGAAGTATATTGTTAAGCATAATAAATGTTTTACAGTGCATTATTATTTTAACCTAAAATTAAAAATATTGAAAGAATAAGGCATTTAGAAATGCTGAAATTTTTATTGTTTTTGCAAATTTAAGACATTTCCTTTCCATATTCATATTAAAGAAATCTTTTTCTCCTTCTTGTTTATTATTAATACTCTTTTTTACTAAAACAAAGTTTTCAAAAGTAAAAGTATTTATCATTAATAGAAGTTTTGAAGTTTAAAAATATTGTAACCAGAAATAAGGCAAATATTAGTTACTGAATACTATCACACACACACACACACACACACACATACACACACAAACACACACACACCCATACACATACACAAACACACACACACCCATACACATACACAAAACCCTTTTGTTCATTTATAGTCACTTTCTTTCCTGCGTTAATGGAAAGCACATATTTTCTCTTAATAGTAATTTCAACTTTTCCAACTGCCATATAATTAATTTTTTAAAATTTTATGATTGTTTTCTTTCATTTATAATACTCAAATACATTGGCCTCCAGTGCAATGTTTCCTACTTTGCTGCTTATTTTCTTCTGTAGATGTATCCAATCTGTAAGATAGATGTTAACTTGGTGTTTTTGTGGGAATCCTAACATTGGGACCAGGTATATCTCTGACTCTTTGCCCTATTCCTGGGACTCTTTTTCTTCTATTAGGTTGCCTCATCCATCCTCAATATGAGGGCTTTTGCCTTGCCTCATTGTTGCTTGTTTTGTCCTGTTTAGCTGCCATCTCTTGGAGACCTTTTCTATAGAAAATGGACTGGGAGTGGATCTGAGGGAGAGGAGAGATGGCAGGAAGCTGGGATGAGGAGAAGGAAGGGAAACTGTTATAATATTGTATTTTGTGAGAGAAGAATCTCTTCTTATGAAAAGAGATTTTAAATATTTTTAAAGAACACATAAGTATTTTCTGGTATGAAGTTTTCTGAACTTGACAGTACCGCTCTGGCAGCAGGGACTGAATATGAAGAGAAGAAAGTGAGATAACAGTATGAAAACCATGCATAGGTTTGTGCCTCATGAATCTCTTCCATTTGGCCTAATGTTTTAGGGTGTAACCTACATATCAAAATGACTTTTCTGAGTGTCCTATTCACATTTAACGGATTGTGAATTATTATACAATTAGTGATATAAATACTATATATATTTCATCATCAAATAATTTATTCATTTATTTGTTTATTTTGCTTAGTGTTTGAGACAGAGTCTTGCTATGTAGCCCATGCTGTCTGCATCTCATTATGTAGCGAATGATGGCTGCTAATTCATGGCAATCCTGTTACATCATACCTCAGAGTACAGAGGTTACAAGAATAAGCTATGGCTAACAACGACTTTAATTGATATTTTATGAACAACAGACACAAAACATTCTGGTTATAAATGCAGACCCTAGGCTTGGAATGAATAGACTTTTAATGACCCTGTCCTAGGGATGCTGTATGCCCTGCTCTATGTGAAAGTTCTTTTCTAAGTATTAAAAATTATGTGGATATTTTATATAGAAAGATTGTGTAACATATTATTTATATTAACATATAAATACTTATGTTTTAATATTAAATATTATTATATATCTTGAGACTTAGACAAATTTACAACCTATTTTAAGATGAATTATTCTACTAAGAAATTTGAAAAGCTTTGCTCTTGAATTAATATTTACATATGACAGATGCTTAAATTATTACTGTATTCATTTATTTCTATGTGGTCCAGATCACATAAAAGCCTAATATTTTAAGTATAAACAAAATTTACTTAGTAACTTTTAAAAATATCTTACTGTTACAGTTAAAGTTTAATCTGTATTTAAATATTATTTCTATGTTATAATTACACTTCCATTTTGTAGCTATTAATCAAAATGTTTAATTTGCTAACAATAATATAAAGTAAGTTTTAAAGAAATGGCTTAATACTATTTTTTATTCGGGGACTGGATTATATTTTTAAAAACAAATAGAGTAGCATTTAAATAAAACAAAATTATCTAGCCAGGCAGTGGTGGTGTGTGGGGTGGTGGGCTGTGAAAGGCAGCTTCTGGGCCCTGGTTCCTTTCACTTATTCACAGCCTCTCCCAAAGAAAGGTTTGTGGCCTTAGGTCACATAGCCGCAGGTAGAGGGCATGACTACAGGCTGCAGAGCCTCAAGAGATCTCCATATTCATGAGTTACCTAAAGGCCAAAGGGTGTAACCAATTAAGCGTTCCTTCCCAAACCCTTCTCCTACTTGCAAAAGATATTTAACCTCAGACCCGCCTTGAGAACACAGAGTTCAGCTTCATCCACTTTCTGCCATGACAATAAACTTTAAAAACCATGGACTTCCTCTTGTCTTTGGGGCCTGTCAACCACGGAGGGGACCTTCAACTACCTAGCTGCCTAATCTCCCACAGGAGGATCTCTCTGCGTTCCAGCCATGGAGCTCACCAACTCAAGCAAGCTAGCCGAGCCAGCCATGACACAGCCAAGTGAGTAGCCTCGACCAAGAGTTTCATCAAGCAAGAGTTTCATCCACCCATGGGGTGCCACTGGAGCTCTCTCCATTGCCCCTCTCGGCTGCAGGCTGTTCTAGCCCTTGTGCCCCCCTACCCCTGTCTCAGCCCTTCTGTGGTCTCCCACCAGTGCCTGGGTACCCAAGGGCTGAGAACAACCGGTCTCCAGTCTGCCCCTTGGCCCAGAGACCCCCTAATCCAAGAGCTCTACCCCCATGGGACCTCAGACTGGGGTCTCCCCACATCCAGAGTGGAACTCAGTGGCTTCCCCTAGCCCAGTGTCTGGAGTGAACTCAGTCAAATTCCTATTCTTCTGCCCCCCTGAGCCGCCTGAGCCATGGCAGACATGCAGGACCCACAACTCAGCTCAACAGGACCAGAGTTACAAACCCAAAGTGGTGCACGTCTTTACTGCCAGCATTTGGGAGGAAGAGGCAGGTGGATTTCTGAGTTTGAGGCCAGCCTGTTCTACAGAGTGAGTTTCAGGACAGCCAGGGCAATACAGAGAACCCTGTCTTGAAAAAAACAAAAGCAAAAACCCAACCAACCAACCAAAAAAAAAAAAAAAAAAAAAAGAAAAGAAACAAACAAACAAAAAAAACCTATCTTTTACCAAACTTAGTTTTATGATACTTAAATGTATATTTTAACTAATGTCTATATAAAAATTTTAAGCCCATGATTATATCATTTATTTATTAACTGAAAAGAGGTATTAAACTGAAATTAATTTATTAATTATTATTTGGATATAATAAAAATGTCAGACATAGCATATGCTACAATGTTTTAAGAGAGACTATTAATTTTAAAAAGGCATTATAAGTTAATTAATTAAAAGGCAATGTCTCATGTTCTTTCAATTATTCTGCAGTGTGTGAACGTTTAATAGGCTTGTCATATCTGGACTTATATTTCACTTCACTAAGATTGTTTTTGGAATTCAAAAGCTCTAGTTCACTAGAGATTAAAGCTAAGTAAATATTCAATTGAAGTGTTTCTGTATATTGTAGTCCTTGTCATTAATATTTGTCTGTTCTTAACACATCTGTAGCTTTAAATTTTAAAAAGCAAAGATGAGTCATTGATATTTTTAATTAATGTTGTGTTACTTCAAAGACTGCAACATTGAAACAAGATATGAGCATAAAAAAGAAATTATTAGAGATCAAGACAAATAAATGGGACTGTAAACTTACTGATTCTTATATGATTATTTTAAAAAAGTTCATCAGTACTTCTGGGCTTAGATAATAAATGGACAGACAAAAAATAATACTTACCAGAGTTTCTGGTTTTGCCCAATCTGGGAAGATCTCCTTGAAGATTTTGGGAATTAAGCTGTACATACTTGTGATGTGGAAGATGTAGCCAAAAGTTATTTGACGAATATCATCAACAGTCTATAATGTGATACCTTCCAAGTGATTCTTTATTTCCATTCCTCCCACAGCAGAACACTCATAATTTATATACATTTTATTTTGCTATAGATACACCCAGAGTGACTCATTTCTTTATTAAGAAGGCAAGAGAAAACATGTGAAATCTTACTTTACAAATTTTAAGATTGAAAATAGATTTTTTTCATAGACTGTATTCTCATAGTTTTCTTTCTTCTAAAGCCTCCCAGATCATCCTTACTTCCACCTCTACCAAAATTCACACTTTTTTTTCTTTCTCTAATAAGAATGAAAAGAGTCATCTAAAAATAGTAATAATATAGAAAGATAAATACAAAGAAACAAACAAGAATAGGATAAAACAAACAGAAACAAAGGGATCAAAACAAAAGCACAAAAACCGCATTCAGATGCTAAGACACACACATTCACATGCATAGAAAAGTCACAGAAACAATAAGAAACTATAATATATAAGCCAGTAAAATTCCCAGATAAAACATTGTGAGACAAACAAGAACAACAGAAACGGCAAGACAAAACAAAACAAAAACAATAAACAAAAAGAACAACAAAAATTAAAACAGAAGAAAACAACTAAAAATAGCATTGGGTTCCTTGTATGTTGGCCATCTACTGCTTGGTATGGAACTTGCCCAAAGGGGTGTTTTTCATACCCAGAGAGACTCGATTGGAGAAAACCAATTTTTACTTTTCAACTGTTAACATCCTGGAGCTAACCAGGCTAAAGTAGGGAAAACCGAGGACTGCTTCAGTGTCCACTGCTCTCTTTAGTAGACTCAGGTAACTACGGTATGCCAGAATAACTGGGAAGGTTAATCTGCCCCCAGCTTGAGGAGACATAAGTAGAGAGGCTCAAAAGCCCAGCCACCAATAGGCTGTAATAGAAAAATATGAAATTTGGAGTCAGAAGTGAATGAGAGGCCAACAGGGTCTTTTGGGGGTTGGTGGTGAGGAAAGTCTATTGTTTTGTCTTGGTATATTTGTGTCTAGTATATTTTCTTTTTATTTCATCTGTTTTCATTTTCACACTTTTGTTTTGATATTTTTATTGTTTTACATTTTAGAGATAGAATGCCAAACTTTTTGGGTAGGGATGTGCAGAGGATCTGAGACTATTTGGAACATGGAAAATATTTGATCAAAATAGATTGTATAAAAATAATTGTAAATTAAAATGTCTAAATCAATTATTATTGTTAATTTTAAAATTAAAGAAAACATATAATTTATATGAATTTGAAGAAAATGAAATTATCATTTAGTTTCCTCACAAATCTATGCCAAGGAAATATGATTATCAGATGGCATTAAAATTTAATTATTTTCACTTTCTTAACTCATAGATGGAGAGACATGGTTTACAACTGACCAGAATCTCTGTTGTGGTTACATTTTTATGAAGAACAACGAAATTACCTATAGAAAATTTTGTATTTATCCCATATAACAAATGATTGGAGTCTGACATGATATTCTGCATATCTGGCTCCTGTCAATGTTTTCATATTTTAAAAAATTAGTATTTTATGTTAATATGCAAATATTAACATATTAGGGCTTGTATATTTTTAATCATTTTAATAACTGAACATATGTAGTATACAGAGAGCTTCCAGGTTCATATACCAATATATTTTTGCAATAAAGTAAGCATTTCTGTAAAAAGTTTTAAATTGACTGTAATAAAATGCCAAACAGCAGAATTAATTATTTGATCCATAGTCTCTGTAGTGATGATCATTTCATGTGGAGTTAATTTGCATATTTCAGCAGCAAGGAAGCCTTAAGATATGACTTTCTAATGTCTAACATCCACAATTTCTCAATAGATGCCAAAGAAGTTTGTTTGAAGTGACAGTCTATTTGCATTTACCATTTTGTCCTTGAATCATTTCTTCATTCGCAGTACATAAACTTTAGTAGTATCAAAAATTGGAATTTATTACTCCTTTTTAGTATTTTTGTATTTTTATTTAATTTTCAATACAATATAGCTTGATTATATCCTTTTTCTTCTACAATGCCTCTGAGACTGTCTCCTCCTCTCCACCTACCTAGCACCCTGATATCTCTCTGTGCACCTTTCTCTCAAAAACAAAACCAAAAAAATTAAAACAACTATTAAGACAACTAAAAATATCAATTATGACTGCAAATAAATAAAAATCCCAAACAAAACAAAACAAAAATTCCACAAAGTAACACAGGGATTCATACTCTGTTAGCTAATTACTGCTGGGCATGATGTGCCTTGAAGTGTAGTTGATATACTCAATGATACTTCATTGAAGAAAATGGATTTTCCCTTTCCCAGAAGGTATAAATTGCAAATAGATTCTTGGATAAGAGTGGGAATTTCTGTCCACCTTCTCTTCTCAGGAGGGAAGTTTGTCTGGTTTGAACCTGTGTGGTATTGTACATGCTGTCAAATTTCCTTTGATTTTACATATGTAGTAATCCTGTTCTATCTGGAAGACATTGTTTCCTTGGAGTTATTCATCACTTCCTTTCCTATCCCTCTTCTGCATAGATTCCTAAGTCATGAGAGTTGGAGCTTAATGATATCACATTTAGGACTCAGTGCTCCAAAATATCGTATTCTTTTCAGGTTTGTATCCCTTTGTTAATTACCAGTTACTGCAAGAAGATACTTCTCTAATGAGCCTTGAGCTTTGATATGTTCCATAAATATAGCTATATATCACAAGAAGTCATTTTATTGCTACATTCAATTACCAGAATAATGCTTTTAAATGTTTCCATTAATTCTATGATAAATTGCTGTAATATTTTGATCATTCTAAAAGGATCAGAGACATGGGTGAGAAAATGAGGCTTTGATAAAGACTTTGACATTTAGGGCTGACCACTCTGAAGTCTCTATATCTGTTAGCTAACTGTTTATCTTTGTATTAATTGCCATTTTCTGAAAGATTAAAGTTTCTCTAATGAGGAATGAGACTTACACTAATCTATGAACATAACAAGGTTATTAGAAATCAATTAACTCAATAAAACAATTACTTGGTCCAGTTAGCAGCATAATAATCACAGGTTCTCCCCAAGGTGTTATGACCTATTGAAATGCAAGTTCTTGTTAACACTACTAGGTACGAGCTTCTTGTCAAGAAGCAAGACTTAAAACTAACTAAAAACGACACTTTACTTTTTAACATTAATACTTCTAGTATGCCAGTATACCTATCTTCCCAAACAAGTTGTTATTGTAGACCAGAAGGTTTATATCTGTGTGAGACTGAGGAAAAGGACAGATTAAGACAAAAAACATTTAGGCAGATAATAAAAAATTAAACATAACTTCCTGAGTAAAATTCCAGAACTTTGACTCAGAAAGAACTTGGTTAAATTAAAAAAACAAACAAACCAAAAAAAAACTTTAACAACAGATAAAAAACAAACCTTTCAATGATTTAGTCATATAAACTTGTATTAAGTAAATACAGAAATACATGTTGGTACTAAAAGAGATACTATCTCATGTTAACTCTGAGTGACAGAAGTCTAGAGTTTACCCATGTAATTCAAATACTGTCTAAATTAACTATATCAATTGTTCAAGTGATTCTGGGTTTTATGCTTGTTTTTCAGAGTGGTAATACTGACCATCTACTCTGGAATGTAGGGAAGGCTGAATAAAAGCAAATAAACCAACTCTGAATCCCCTCATTCTATGGAGAACTATTTAAAAATATTAACAGAAAGTCATAGAGAACCTTAAGTTTTATATATCATCTGGAAATCGAAATGTAAGAAATCATATGTCATCATTTCTTAGCACTAACTCTTTAGGAAGATAAATATGGATAACAACACAAGTGATTTACATTTATCAAATATAGACATACGTGGCTATTAAAATATTGGCATTTATTTTAAAATTAGTTTTATCGCTGTCTCTGTGTCTGTGTGTCTCTGTGTTTTTGTGTGTCTGTGTGTGTGTGTTTCTGTGTGTGTGTGTCTGTGTGTGAGTGTCTCTCTGTGTGTGTGTCTGTGTGTGTGTGTGTGTGTCTGTGTGCATGTCTGTATGTGTGTGTTTGGAGGGTATGTACATGCACAGATATGCCATGGTACATGTATAGAGCTCAGAGGACAACTTGTGGAAATTGTTTCTCTTCTTTCAACACATGGTTCCCAAAGGTCAAACTCTGGTCATCAGTCTTGATTGTATTTTTCTTTTCTCACTGAGATATACCACTGGCTTCCTGACAGCATTGCTATTAGGAGCCCACTACAAGGGTAACAGCCTTACACTTCCCAAATGTTTGAAATTCTTCATGTCAATTAAAAAAAACCTGAGCATTATATAAAATAGGGATCTCTAAAAAATCTGCTTATATCTAATAAATAGATCAATATGTGTAGGCTTCGGTACTTACTATTGCTATATTTAATAAATAGATCAATACGTGCATAGCTTCAGTGTTTACTACTGCAGTGTGAGGTTGTTAAGAAAGTTGTTAAAATTTTTCATAATGCATAGATGATTGTTTCAGAGAAACTCATTTTCTTTTATTTTTGCCAACTTAAAACTTTTCATCATGAATATAGAAATATATTAACATTAAAATTATGTGATTTAAAGCAATTCATCAATAGCTTTTTCTTCCATACAATAAAATATTAAGGTTTGAAAAAAAAAAGCACTATCAAGCTCTACTGAGCTGAATGCTATCTATCTATCTTTTAAATCTGACCAGGTTGGATTGCTTTAAAGATAAATTATAGAGGCAAACAAGCAAACAAAAGAAAAGTTTCCTTTTCTACTTAAACATGGGATATCACAAAAATAATAATATGCTAACAAACTAATTTTCATAAGATGATAAAAATTAAAGGCAGACTTGAAGACCAGTTAAGTTGAGTTCAGCATAGTTTAAACTTCAGTGTAGTAAAAGTAATGATATAATAATAATAGTAATGATAACGGGGTATATCTCATATGTATATACATATATATATATGTATATATATATTCTAATCTAAGTAAATGCTAATTTTATAAGTCTAAAATCAGACTGATGATCACTAAAATTAAAACCATTTTTCAGGGTCATTCATCTTACATAAAAATAAACTAAATAATAAATACTAAATTTTGGTATTTCTATTTGTGATATGCTGACACATGGAGCAAACCATTATTAAAAACCATATTAAACAATTATTAGCTTAAAATAACTATTTAATACTAATCATAAAAAATGTTACAAAGTTTAGAAGAGTTGTCCAAACTTGTCAGTTGGCAAGAAAGTCAGTTGCAAGTGATTTGAATGTAGATCGGTGACCCAAACTAGAGATGTGAAACTATCTTTACTGGGAGATATGCAGTGTGACAGCAACAACAACAATAGGAACTTGCACAGAAACGCTGCATGGTTAATGTATTGAATAACCATGTGTAAAATCAAAGAAATTGACTAGAATTTTAAACATAGAATAGTAGTATATAAAAAGGATTTTCACATCACTTTGGATGTTACACCTTTACTCATGTAATTAATGTTAAATTCTCAGTAAATAATTTGATAAATGAATCAATAATTGTTTTATTACTTTATTTTTATCCATTTGTCTCTTAGATCAGATCACTTTTAGTTTTAATTTAATTCAAACATTAATAAATGCACATTACAGATGCCTTTATATGGCAATACTCTTTGGAAGTGTCTAAAGTATGCAAATGTCTCCAGTTGTAAAGGGGATTGTTTTCACCATCTAGTGTATCCAGCACAGGGCCACTGGGGAGTGAGGAATATGTCCATGCTGCAGGTGTGAGATACAGCTAGGCATATGAATCAGTCCCAGTGCACTGAGATTGCCTCTGTTCATGATGCTGCTGAATCCAGTAGGAGGCAGGTTGTGCGTTGGATTAAAATCCTATTGGGAGCTAATAATCTTCATTTGATGAAATGTCGTGGAGAAAAGATAATGCTTTACCACATCCGATGGCAGGAGTTTAGTTTTATTGAAAGGCATGGAGATAGCAGTAGAATGTATCACAGAGAAAGTCAACTAAATTTAACAGGGAATTTTCATAGTGAAGGCTCAGGGGTGGTGCCATCCACAGATCCTGCATTGCCAATAGAGAGCCCTTTGCTAAGGAGGGAACATAGTATTTTGGCATTTTCAATGTACTCATTTATGGGTAGAAGAAATAAACATTATGATATAAAATTATCTTGTACATTATAAAATTAGTTAATGTTATATTTTCTCTTCAAACTGGGTAAATAAAACAATATGAATTAATTTGTCTCATAATTTGCCACAGGAGTTTGTACATAGGAACAAAAATGATTAAAAAACAAAAACAAACAGCGCTCCAATGTGGTGACCCGCTATATCACTGTAATTTGTAACATTTTCAATCAAAGGTTTATCCCAATGCAATTTCCTTTTTCCTGCAGTCTTCCTATTGATTAAATAATAGATTATGAGTCAACCAAAGGGAAAATTAGATAAACCATTTTAGATTTAAGTCTCCCGCATTAATCCATTTATCACGGGGAAACTTATTATTAGAGTGAGAAAAAAAATCTGTCAATTTATTTTTGTTAGTTTTCAAGGATTAGCCACTAGAAATCCACCTTACTTGGAAAAGCCGAGGTCAGACACACAGACTTCTGGGAGAATAGCGCCGGATATTTTGGAGACATGGTGGACTTTTTCACAGCACCGTTCAACAGCAACACTCTCTCCTTTTAAACAAATGTGAGGCTTGACCTAGAACGTTAAAGGAAACTTCACCAGGCTGACAAAACTATGTTTTAAAACTTGGAAAAAGAAACAAAGTTTAGAATTCTCCTGCTTATAAAATTAATGAGTGGTTCATCCCACTCAAAACTGCTCAGAGTTCACTAAAACCGTATTCAGACTTCACTGGTTTCCTTGAAGAAGATGAAAGAGATTTATTTTAATATTGATCATCTTTTGAGCTTAAATAAATGTATTCTATAGATCATTAAAGGCATTCATATTTTACATATAAATTTGACTGTCTTGATTATTGCACACACACACATGTACACACACACGTGTGTGTGTATGTGTGTGTGTGTATTATGTGGATTGACAGTGATTAAATGTTAATGTTATTTACCCCTGTGTATACATGGTTTTATTTTCAGTTATGGGCATTGCTATGTCATGAATAGATAATGTTTTGTCTTTCTTTGAGGGACAAATTGACATTGTTTTACTTTAGTGACTTATTGTAATTTTAGACAAAGCTCTACTGTGCAACACACACTGACTTCAAGCTTGTAATCTTCTTACATTAACTTTCCCACAGATAGGATTAAAGATATACATCATAAATATCTCTTAAACTAGTTTTATATATATTTATTTTTAGCTCAAACAAAATAATTATAGATATGGGGTAAAAAGCCAAAGTTATTTTTTAATAGGAAATAATTAGCCAAGGCAATTGTTATAATTGCCACCGCTATCCTTGTTTATTCGATTTGAGAACATTCCAAATCCTCTCTTATAGGTATTTTGAAATGGACATTTGTATCCATATGTAGTTATCCTACTTTGGTATAGGACTTTAAAAATTTGTTCTTCAAAACTATAGGCATGGAAATTAAATGATAAGTGAAGTTACACTAAACAAAATCTCTCATGCTTGGTAAATGAAATGATAAACAAAGAAAGATATTGTACATAGATTGACAGTGATTAAGTTTTAACGTTATTTATCCCTGTGAACTGTAAGTCATTTATTTCTCAACGTTAATATTTATAAATTCTTATGCTAAAAACGAGTATCAATGTTAATTGTCTTTCAACCTTATTATATATATTTAAACTGATGGCAAAACAACCATGATATGAATTTTAATGTAAACTATTCTCAATATTTGTCAATAAATATAAAATGCATAACTTGTACTGTAAAAGCTTATAGCTTATGTGATCATCCTTCACTGATGGATGGATGCCCAGGGTTAGCTTCCATACTCAGAGGAAAAGGGAGGGGGAAATTGGTGGGAGGAGCTGATAGAGGGCAGACATGGAGGAGGAGAGGCTGGTATTGGGAGATAAATAAGTTAATAATTTAAACAAACTTTAACCAGGTGTGATCATATCCCGAGGAAACCCTCAATTTTTGTTTACCCTGAAGCTCAATGGTCAAATCAGTAGCTCAGAAGTTCTTGTACATTTGAAGCTTATTAGCAGAGATGCCTCTAGAAAGCATAGGAGTCACTTGTTTGATACTTTGTAGTAGCTCTTTTTTTTTTTTTTTTGAACAATTCTTGCATTAACCGCATGAGACTATGATGCCGTCCTAGTGAATACTATTGAGCTCAGAGGAGGGTACTTTTCTGAAAAACATTCCATGTTGTAGCCAAAATGGTTTCTAAAACTTTTCAAATAAAGGAAGTTTGGCATATCAGATTTGAGTGAGATGCTCTCTCTCTTTCAGGGTTTCTTCTCTTGATGAGGAAGTAGTTTCCATCTTGGGGATAGAAGGAGAGAACTGTCTTTTTCCCCAAAACTCTAGGGGGAAGTGTTTCTAAGGGTCTAGGTTATTTGACCATGTTGGTTTTCCTGTGTTGGTTTTGCCATCATCTTCAGGGCCTTCAATACTTCCCCTCACTTCTACATAAGAGTTCTAGACAGCAAGTGACCATGCCAGCATCAAGGGTACACTGAGGTCTGCAGTGGTGGGTGGTACTATGAGAGGTTGCTGGGACTCAAGCTGTTTACTATTTGTAAAGTTTCCTCTTAGAAAGCCTCTGGCTTCTGATAGTTAGCTCCTGCTGTTAGCCGCCAGAGAGTAAGAAAAAAAAAAGGCTTAGTTATTTGGCTGTTAAGAAGAAAGGAAAAAAAAAAAGAAAAGCAAGCAAGAAAGAAAGCAAGAAAAAGAGAGAATCAGGTATGCAGAAAAAAATAAAAACACTCAACTCACTCTGCATGAAGCAAAGAAAAGTTCCAATCAACCTTTATTCATGCATGCAGAAAATAACACACACTCTGGATGAAGCAGAGAAAGAAAAGTTCTAGCAAACCTTTATTTCAGTTCTCAGTATTTATACTTTCTCAAAAAAAAATTACCTCATACATCTCTCATGTAGCACTGTTACAACAGGATAATCAATTACATGGTTTTCTAAACAATCTCACAGTCCATGAGTTCATAGTAAGTTTAAGGCAATACTTCATGTCATAAATTGGTAAGACTTAAGGAAAGAAAGCAACATTGTTTACATATGTTACAATTAAGATATTAAAATTAGTATCTCACTAAACATTATCTATTTTCTAGACTTATAAGTTAATTCTTTTTGATTTTGAGGAATATTTCTGTGGGAGTGCAGA
Organism: Arvicanthis niloticus; assembly: GCF_011762505.2. Classification (NCBI taxonomy): domain Eukaryota; kingdom Metazoa; phylum Chordata; class Mammalia; order Rodentia; family Muridae; genus Arvicanthis; species Arvicanthis niloticus. The sequence continues at coordinate 6,331,398 of NC_047668.1, read as the reverse complement.
CAAGGACAGCTGGGGTGTCATTTCCAAAGCAATAATTTTATTTAAAAAAAAGAAGCATTGAAATTTTTACATAGAGATTCTAGGTATTTTCACATATAGGTTTTCTTACTCCTAAGCATGCTTAATTAAGTCCTTGTCCGAACATGGTCACAGTATAAAAGCAGTAATATTTAAGGACATTGTAAGCTCAAAATAAGACAGAAACATATGTAAATTATAAAGATGATGGTCAGAAATGATCCTGGAATGTTCATCTTGTATCACAAGATATTAACTGAAAATAAAGTAAATGACACTGTGAAAGTAGATTTCTCAGGAGCTAATGCTACTTGCTAATTGTAATGTCTGATCTAACAGATAGATGTATCATTGCCACAATTCTCATATGAAGGACAGAGAACAAAATTCAGGAAACATCGAGGAAAAATCACCATCAGCTCTGTGAATACTCTTCCTAGAGAAACACCTTTGCTGTGCTATTCATACTTCAGAATAATGAGGCTTTTGCCTCTGAGCAGGCTGGCTCAAAAGAAGGCCACTGCAGTAAAGCAGTAATTTTTATCTCACAAGTTAGCACAGTTTTCTCAAGAGACAAATCATTTTTAATGTGTCTTATTATTTTGAAATTTTGCATAAATAAGCTGGTTAATATTTTATTTTTCTGTCTTTGGACCTACAAGAAATTGTCTATATCCAGTTTATAACATTAGATACCAGGTAATGGTCTCACACCTAACCTAAAAGGAATGTTTTTTCTTATTTTAAGTTTGTTCTAAACCTGGTTTCTTTTCCTAGTACAATTAGCCCCTGACACATGAAGGTTTACAGAGGTCTATTTGCATATTTCATTCTATAGAGGGCTTGATATTACTTGTATCAATTTAGAAATTTTATAAAATTATTATGAAAAATTATGAAATAATCAATTCATCTACACAGCATTACTATATGGAAGCACATCTTCATATTGATTCTGCAGCAATTCTGCCCAATAGGGTTGGCAAATTCCCAGGAATCATTAGGCTGTGTAACAATTACAGGAAAGGTATATCAACAGCAAAAAGCGATATTGGAATGAAGTTCTTGGGACCTTGCTTCACAGAACTCACCCACTGTAGTCATGCAAAATGGTGGGCCATCTCCAGAAAATTACTTTCTTGCCATAGCCTTTCCTGGATGATTTCTGACACTAACCTCTGCCCAATGTTTGGGGTGAGTGTCTGAATTTGTCTCAGTAATCTGCTTGTTAGAGCCTCTTAGAGGCCAGTTATGCTAGGTTCATGTCTGCAAGCATAAGAGTATCATTAATAATGTCATGGATAAGTGACTGCCCATAGGATGGGTCTCAAGTTGGGTGAGGTATTGGTTGGCTCTATCTCCTGTCTCTGCTTCATCTTTACTCCAATATTTCTTTTAGACAGGACAAATTTGGGGTTTTTAGTTTTGTGAGTAGGTTCATGTCCTTATTCCTCTACTCAGGGCCCTCCTTGGCTTCAGGTGGTGGCCACTTCAGGTTCCATATCCCAACTGTTATATGTCTCAGTTGTCACCTGTTTGACTGCTGGGAGTATCCTTAACCCAGGTCCCTAGAACTTCCTACAGATTCCATGCACCCCCACCGACAACACAGGCAGCTACAGATTTCTGTTCATATTTTCTGGCCCTCTGGCCAAGTCTGTGATGAAAGAAATTGCAGGAGATATCAGAATGTTCATGGATAGGTAGGATTAACATAATGAAAATGGCCATCTTTCCAAAAGTAATCTACAGATTCAATAAATTTTTATAAAACTACCAACATAATTTTTACAGACCTTGAAAGAGCAATTTTCAACTTCATATGAAAAAAAAAACAAGATTGCTCAAACAATCCTGAAAAATAAAAGAACTTCTGGAGGAATCACCATCACCCCTCTCAAGCTGTACTAAAGAGCAATAGTGATACAAACTTTAGGATATCGATATAGAAACAGACAGGTTGATCAATGGAATAGAATAAAAAACCCAATAATATACCCAAACATCAATGGACAGTTGATTTTTCTCAAAGACTCCAAAACCATGCCATGGATAAAGAATATTCAACAAATAAATCATCCTTAAAAGAATAACTGTGAAAAGTCACTCTTCTTTCAAATATTGCAAAAGGTACTTGAAAGGATAAAGTAAATTTACATGTTTCCAATTACTCATCTTTTCATGTAAGAACTAAATAAAAAGTAAATAAAATATAAGTATTTCAAGTTTTTACAACATAAGCAAAATTTGAGATGTTTGCATGTCCCTCACATATACAAAGGGTCTCCTTATGAACTCATGTCTGCCTTCATGGTCATCATTGCCCTTATTGATCTTCTAAGTATTGAGTTTATTTTAGTTTTAAAAGAATTAAAACTGTTTCTAAATAATTATATTAAAAACCTAACCCTCAAGAGACTGAAGGTTCCAGGGAGTTTAGAGATCTGGTGGGGTAGGTGGTAGGGTGGGGACATCCTCCTGAAGACAGGGGTTGGGGAGCAGATATGGAATATGGAACAGTCATAGAATGGACCAGGATGGCAACAAAATCTGGAGCGTAAAAATAAATAAATAAATAAATAAATAAATAAATAAATAAATAACAATAAAATGTATGTATCTTCAATTTAATATTATGCTCTAATGATAGTTTGCTCTCTCTCTCTCTCTCTCTCTATATATATATATATATATATATATATATATATATATATATATATATATATATATAAAAGTTGGGAGATGCAGGCACCCTTTTCTGAAGAGAAAATGATGAGGAGCCCATCTAGGGCAGAAGGGAGATGGAAAAAAGAACAGTGAAGGATTGGAGGGGAAGCTGTGGACAGGATGTATTTTATGAGAGAAGAATTTTTAAAAAAAGATATCAAAGTAAAAGAAAATTAAATCAATAGTTCAATAATATTGAAAACATTCCTCTAATTCAATATTTCATCTATGAGGCACTTGATTTAAAGTTTTTTAATAAAAAACAATGTATAGTTTAACTGAATCATACCAGACGAAACTCCCTCCTCTTTCAATTACTGCAGAATTTACCTATTTGTGGTTTTCTTTCTCAAATCTATTGTATGAAATGAAATGCTCAACAAGTTCAACACAATTGCCAGCTTCCATTATACTGTGAAAATGTGCCTTTCCAGTAACTTTACAGTTTGTGTTAGGTACAGTAAAGCATACATCACCTTTCATTGATCTTATGCATATGAATTTCCATTTCAAAAGCTCTTGTCCACAGTACATGACGGACTGTAAAGTCATCTTGATGAAATACACTGAAACATAATTCAAATGAGCAAGACACATATGCATCCCCGATGGATGTGGTAAAGAAAATCTTACTTTAACTTTGAAGCAGTTATTGATTCCTGGGAAATAATTTTAAGAAGAGTTAAATGTACTGTCTTAAAAACAGACAGCATTCCCTTACAATCTATTTGTATAAGTTTCCCATGTCCATTATCAAAGCTTAATGGTTTACAGGAAATGTTTTATATTACTAATATGTTGTTGCAGATGTCAACTTCTGAAAATAATATTTTTGAAAACTAATTTTAATAAGCACAGGACCTCAGTGTGACCAGAATTTCACCTGGAAGATAAAACTAAAATTGTTTTCAGCCCCAATTAAAATCTTTCTAGACTTTTGATTCAATAAGTGAATTTAAGCGCTTTACTTAATGCCATCCACATTTTTTATACTTTATTATTTTGAAATTGATTTTCTTGGTCTCCCGTTTTTAGTGCCTTCTCTTAAAATAGTGATGCTTACAACACCTAGTGCCTAAAGCATTCAAGCAATGCTATAGTACTTAAGCAAGTGTTTTGGTGAAATTTTATTTATTGCCATTTTATGTTGTATAAATAAATCACAGTCCTTGCTCATATATGAGAGGATATTTTGTGTGTGTGTTTTACATCCAAATCTCTGCTCCCCGTCACCCACTCACAGAATCCCTCTGCCAATCCTCATTCCCTCTCCCCTGAGTAGGTGGGTTTCCCAATCCCTGGTATCCCCTGGATGGAGCATTAAATCTCTGGAGATTTAGATAAGTTCTCTCTCACTGAGGCCAAACAAGGCAACTATTGGGAAAGCTTTTATAAGTGTCTTGCTGGTCCATTAGCTTGAGGTGCTGCTTTGAATGATATGAATTGCAGATGCCATGTTGAAGGCTTGTTTGTTTATGTGATTGTTTGGTTGGAAATTTTTTTCACTGCGGAAAACAGTCAACTCTGTAATCTACCTAGAAATGAATATTATCTTTATTATAACATGCATGAAATGAGCCAAGGATAGAAGGTGTCAAAATAGAAAGGCCATATGGTACTCAGAGAAGAATCAACAGGCATCCAAACAAAATTGCTATTTTAAAAACAAACACTGTGACAAATTCATTATGTTTCCTAGGCAAAGGAGCAACATTGCATGCCTCATCTGACATACCAATTCCTCCAACTATGGAAACCTTCACTGAAATGCCCAGTAGCCTAAGGGCCTGCACATCTAGAATGGAATTGTGTCATAAGTGCAAAGGTTAAAAATAAAACAAAACAAACAAATAACAACAAAAATGCTCTTTTTTTACTCTTTAGATTTTTTTACAACAGATCTTCAGACCTTTCCTCTTCCTGATCTAATCTACCCACTTATGATATGTAATTCTGAGTAGAACTTTGAGTGTTTAATCAAGAGAAGATATTTTTGTAACAACTCCTGAAATATTCATAAATTCTTACCACTACTGAGTAAAGCACAGTTCTTTCTCTACTATAGGCCACAAGTCCACATAGAAGTTTTAAATACACTGACACATTTTGATATACTGGAGAGTATTCTTTGATGTGGGCCATAAAATTTTGTCTTGTTGAATGTAAACTTTGAACTGAGTGAGGTTGAGTTAAAAAAAAAAATAGGTGACATGAGCTTGGTGGTGCATGCCTTTACCCAGAACTCAAGACAAGTGAATCCTTGTGAGTTCAAGGCCAGCCTGGTCTGCAGAGTGATTTCCAGAACAGTGAGGGCTACACAGAATAAAAATGTCAAAAAACAGATAGATAGATAGATAGATAGATAGATAGATAGATAGATAGATAGATAGATAGATGTCAGTCTAATTTAATATGAAAATGAACTTTAATTCTACAATTTGCTTATTTGAAATTTGCTATACACCACTATAATATCTTAGATTATAATAGTTTGTGTGTGAATGCTTTCAGTTCTAAAAAGAAATAAAAGAGGAGATATTACTTACAATTAGCATTTGCTGGTTACAAGATTTTCACACTATTTTTAATCTGTTTTAATCTATGTACAAAGAATTTACTAATCTAAATAAATATACTAAGTATGAGGTTATGGCTAACAGTTATAAGTTAGAAGTAGGCTTGAACATTCCAAAACCTATTTAAGCAGGAGCCTTCAGGACTAAAATTGTTAATATTATGTTTTGAAACCTTATCTATATACCTAGAATCCTGTACATCCTTCCTTTTCTTTAAGTTATGCAAAGAAGGATTTCACTTTTTCTGTTTTGGAAGAGAATATGCTTGGAAAAAATCATAAATACCAAGTTATATTTTATGGATCTTTGGAAAAGTTAACCAGAGTTTCAGTGTCTTAGAAATATTTGCTCTCCGTTTAGCTTCAACAATCATGTTAAACTCTAGAGATGAAAATCAAACAATATTAGAAAGACAAAAATAAATGAATCAAAGTAACAAGCCCTAATATTAAAACCTATTTATAAAGAACTATGCTTCCCCAAATAAGATCCTTTAGTAAAATAAAACCAATCACCATTCAGTTCATAGAAGCCTGGTAGAAGCAGATGTGAAGAATTTTCTCTAGAGTGACAGAGAACAGCAATAAATTATATGTGGTGTACTCTTACCCTAAGATATCTTATGCTATTATTCTGCATTTTTGACGATGGTAAGGTTCTAGGCTCTGATTTAGTTGTATGTTTGGCTTGCTTTTCCAAAGTCTGTATTATAGATAATGCATCGAGTACATCGCTTGTGACTTTTCCCTAAAAGTTTGTGGGCTGTTGAGCCTCAGATATAATTCTCAAAACATATTTCTTACGATGATGACTAGACTGGAGCTTGTGACTTATTAGTTTATTCTTTCTGGGAAAGAAAGAGAAAGCTAGGTTTATCTAAATGATGGGAGTCACAAAAGGATCAAGTCTATAGAAAGAGACCAGGGCACTTCTTAATATTTTGAAATATTATACCAAGGCAACAGTAGCTTTAAGAAATATTCATTGCTTCCAAAAGAAGAAAAGCTTGTGATATTTTTCTGTAAGAAAAGCTTCCAGTTTTCCATTTTTTTCTATAATTCCCTTTATGGAAATACCTGTAGGAAACGCTATTAGTGCATCGGCAAGCAGGTTCCTATTTAGCAACTCTCTGCAGTAGTGCCATTATGTGTCAGCAGAAATGAACAGTCTGAGCAAGGCTCATTTTTAGAATCCTGCTAATGTAAGAACTGCGAGTAAAAAAAAGAAGGAATACGATGCAGTAGGGAAGGCCCTGGGCCTGGGGAACCTAAATCTCATACAGTGTAAGTTCACCTTGCATATAAAGATACATATTAACAAAAAGAAACAGCAAAGAAATAAAGAAGCACCAGACTATACCTAGGGAAACATTGCTTTAAAGGATAATAGAAAAAGTCACACATAAGGAAATATCTATGAGTTTATATGAGTGTTTATAAAACATCTTAGGTTATATAAAACCACTGCAACTCTTGAGTCTCAGGCCTAAAGGAGCTTTCTAACTGACTCTGATTCTTGAGCTTGGCTTTCTTTACCTTTTTGTTTTCTGTATCTGTCCTTAACTGTTTATGGAGACTTTCACAAAGAAATTCATTTTTTTATAAACAAGTACCAATGAAAGACACTACTGAAGTAAATCCACATTGTGCAGATTAAAAATATATGGATTAAAGTTCTTAATTTTAAATCAATTTACGCTAAACAAGTATTTCACTAAAGAGTAGAAAATAAAATCATAAATAAAATGAAAGGCTGAGATAATAGTTTTAAAAAGCCTCTGGTTTGTTAAAGGAGTGGTTACCAGTTCTTATACCTTCACAGGAAACAAAGGTTGGTTGTTGGCATCTACAGTGGAAGGTTCACAACTTCTTATGTCCCCCTCTTCTGACAAAACCTATTGCTTACATCTCATTCAATTAAAAAATCTGAAGTTGACCTGTAAGTGTTTTGTGTGTGTGTGTGTGTGTGTGTGTGTGTGTGAGAGAGAGAGAGAGAGAGAGAGAGAGAGAGAGAGAGAGAGAGAGAGAGAGAGAGAGAGATGTTGAACTGAGCTATTTGGGAACTGAGCTATGTTCCCAGCTCCCAAAAGTTGTTTTTGATTATTTGTTTTTGTTTATCCTTATAAGCATTTTTGAGGTCAAAGGAAAGAAACTCAGTTCATATTTTCCTTTTGCCTCTTCAATATATTTTTGTCATATCCAATATGTTTATGTTATTTTTAACCTTTCATATCTTAGAAATACATGAGTAAGAGGTCTTGAGTTTTCAAAAACCATGTAGATAAATGAACAGAGTACTCTTTCCTCCTCTTCAAGATCCTTAGAGAACAAAGTGGTAAAACCAAGTGTGAAACAGTAAAGTTCTCTGGACTGCAGCCAGTAGGGAAGCATGGGCTGGAGGGACAACTACAGACATGCTCATGTCAGGAAAGCAAAGCCCTATTATTCCCCTATTGCTACTTCAAAGTTGTAGGAAATGTTTCTTCATTGATACAGTGTCACAATACCAGACATTATCACAATGTAGCATAATTAAAATGTGCATTTCAATTTATTCTGTCAGGCTTATTATCAGATAGTTTGTGATAAGAAATGTTGGAACTTTTATACTTGAAAGAAATACTATGTGAATTGATAAAAGGAAAAATATTACCTCATTTATAACTAACTAGCTATTCTGCACTTTTGTGTTTCCTAATTAAAAATCTACTTGTACATTATTTTTAGTGTATGTCAAAATTTTTATAATTCTTCAGAAAAGTAATATTGTGATAAATGTGAACTATTTTATTTTTCCTGATCCTACTTTCAATTTTATGTAGTGTTTTTTTTATGAACAAATACCAATAAAGGAAATAGAAACCTACCTTTTGAAAATTAATGAAATGTCTTATTTTTGGTCAATTTATTCTAAGCAAATATTTCTAATGAGTGACAAATAATATTTAATGAATCAGAATTTAGCTACATGCCCATTGAAAATGAAAGTATAGCCTTATGTTTTATTCACTACCCATTAAAACTTACCTGCACTTAATAATGTGTTTTCTCTTGATACAGTGTTTACTGGACTGTACAAGTCCCTGGGTCAAGTCTCATTACTATAAACAGTGAAAAAACAAACAAGCAAAAAAACAGAGTAAGAGCAATACAAAGTAAGGAAATCTGTAAACAGAAAACAGACAACCTGAAAGAAGTGATTAGGAATGGGAACTACTGGTAAAATATGTGGCGGTGAGCTATAAGTAAGCATTCATGCCCCCTGTGCAATCTGGTGTATGGACTAAACACTTAAAACTTTCAAATATGTATCTCCAGACCAGATCAACATATTAAACTCTAGACCAGTTTACTCTTCAACTAATTTAAATCTCTAAATTAATAGCTGTTCTGAATGGGATTAAGTATAATTACTATACCTCTTTAGTACATCTCTCTTTTATCTTTTCTCTGAAAACATCCATCATAAATATGGTTACCAAGGATTATAATGAAAATCCATTGTAAGTTTCTTTTCTTTAGTATACTGCATATGTAAATGTTCATGAAGGGTTGAAATTTGACTTTTAATCACATTATAAATCAATATCTTTTCTAGCTATGTTTGTTTTTGAGTTGATTTCAGCTTATTTCATTTCAGACATCAAAATATATAACTATTTTCTATATTCATTCCCACAATCCTTCTTCTTCTTACCACCTTTCTGGCCCATTCTATCTAGTCTCCTTCATTTTCTGAAACAGTCTTACTTTGATATTCATATTACATATATCCATATAAAATCTAACATTAAAATTGAGAATTAACACATGACTATTTTGCATCTGATTTATTTCACTTAATAAGATGCACACCATTTGCATCAATTATGCCTCATAGTACAAAGTATCATTCATCTATATGAATGATTCATCTACACACACAGACACAGACACAGACACAGACACAGACACAACACACACACACACACACACACACACACTATTTCTTTATCCATATATTTGTTGATGGACACATAAGTTACCTCTACATCTGGGGTATTACTATATATCATGAAAGAGTATAGGTCCACACTAATTTCTTAGTTGTTCAAGTATTTTCCATTCCATCTAGAAGTTATAAGGGATCTTTTTCTTCCCACACCACACCTTGTAATTCCCATAATTATTAGTCACTTTGACTGATATGAAACATAACTTTATTTAGTTTTACTTTGCATTTACCTGATGGCTAATGGTATGGAAGAACTTTTCATATGTTTGTCAGTCATTTGTGTTTAATTTTTGAGAACCTGACATTTATTTTTTTCTTCTCTTCATTGATTTTCTGGTTTTAGAATTTGAGTACTTTTTACATAATATAAACATAAACCCTTTTCCAGATTTATAACTAATATTTAATGAATGTAATCATTAATGAATACATTTTTAAATGTTTCCCTCACAATTGTTAGTTTATAGTAATAATTTCAAATAAAAATTATACCATGGCATGATTTATTCACAGTATTTGTACCTAAATAATAAAAGTTCACTTGCTAAGCATACTAAGCCTTAACTATATTGAGTTCACATATTTGTCTAAATATATCTTCTGTTATTGATTAGAACAGTGCCTTTTATATCAGTGTTATACTAGTTGTAATCTCTGAATGTTGTGCTATCTTAAACCTTCAGTTTCACAGTCACCATCTGTTCTGACTAGTTTTATGTTAACTTGACAAAAGCTAGAATTGTTGGAGAGGAGGTAGCCTCGACTAAAAACATCTCTCTAAGGATCAAACTGTCATTGATGGCTTTTAGGATGGGGGCAGTTATTTTCTCCAGAAATGCAACTCTAAGAGCTACATATGCTCCAGTAGATGACCCTAGGCTCAAATACACAGTAGTGGCACTAAGTAGCTAGGTAAGTTTTTAAAGGAACAGATGAAATTGGAAGGAAATAATGGTGGAAGGATAAAAAAAAAAACAAAAACAAAAAACAAGGCATTGGTGGAGAGGTTTTATGGGGTGGATTTATTCAAAACCTTGTATACATCTCTGAAATTATCAAACAGGATGTTATTGAGGATACTGAGAAGTGTTTGCTGACAGGAGCCTGATATAGCTGTCTCCTGAGGAGCTTTGCCAGAATCAGACAAATATAGAGGCAGATGCTAGCAGCCAACCATTTGACTGAAAGCAGGGACCCAGATGGAGGATTTCGAGAAGGGACTGAAGTAGCTAAGGGAGTTTGCAACCCCATGGGGGGAGCAACAGTGTCAACCTGACAGACCACTGAGAGTTTCCAGGGACTGGACCACCAACCAAAGAGTACACATGAAGGGACCCACGGCTCCGGCTGTGTATGTGGCAGAGGATGGCCATGTTGGACATCAGTGGGAGGAGCTGCCCTTGGACCTGTAGAAGTTCGATGACCCAATGTAGGGGAATGCCAGGCAGGAAGGCAGGAGTGGGTGGGTGGGGAGGGAAGCACCCTCATAGAGGCAGGAAGAAGGGGCATTATATAAGTGGTTTCCGGAGGAGAAACCTGGATACATTTTAAATGTAAAGAAAATACACAATAAAAAAAAATGACCCACAAAAAGGAATTGAAAAACAAAACAAAAACAAAAAAACAAAAACAAAAAACAAGCAAACATTAGATGAATACGTATAAAGATTTTCTACCATTTCTGAGAAGGTAGTAAGGGAAAAACTGAAGAAATAAAAAATACATTGCAAATATATTGGAGAAAATTCTCAAAGAATTAAGAAATATATTTTACAAAAAACTAAATGGACATATAAGCCAGACAGATGTCATAAACTCATCATTGGGGGGAGTGGAAAGAGATGGGGCCCAACAAATATTTGAAAATATACTCAGCTATCAGACTAATTCAAATAAAATTGCATGGAGTTTTGTATCTCACATAGCCTAGAATATCCTCAGCTTGGGACTTGACAATATACATAACTTTTGTTCTTCAACCAGCAATATGTTAGAGTCTACTGTTGGGATTTGGAGAGGGCTTAATAGGAAAAAGAAGCATTTTTATGCTTTTTTTGTTTCTTTCGCTCAGACTCTTGGAGCATAAACTTATGTCTGAATTCATACTCTCATGTTATGATTGGCAATATTAAGAAAACTAGGTCATTTAAAAACTTATTAAAATCAGTATTGAATTTTACATTAAACACATATGAAAATGAGAAAATATGCTTTTAAGTAAAGTTGAATTAAAAATTCAGTATCAACAGTAAACCAATAATTTACTCAAGAAGCTCCATGAATTCTTGATTACAAATATTATGTGGAAACAAACAAAGCATCCTTCTCAGTTACTTCAAGTAACATTAATTTAAACATAGTAAATGAATTAGATATTAATTCTGAAAAACCAGCCAAAGTTGAGGAACATGTACCTTCAAAAACACTCAGAGACAAATGAACTAAGCAAATGCCATTTGTAACTGAAAAAAGGCCAATATGATTCTACGATGTTCTGTGATGTTCCTGCCTGCATAAGATTTCATTTAACCTACTGTCAAGCTAATAATGTCTGTAGAGGAATCAACACAGCAGCAATTAGTTAAATATAAAATTAGACATCAATCAAAATCATATGCAGAATTTTAGTGGAGAAACAAAAGGCAAGAATAAACACCATTTTATAATAGAAGCTGATAGGAATTCACAACTTTGGAAGGTTTCAAGAAGTTTCATTTTCCCTAGATCTTTCTTTATTTTACATAGGGTTGTAAAGTGTTTGAAGAGGAAAGCTCATCCATACATTATAACTTATAGCTTCTCTGAGCTTTGGAACTGAGACATGGTAAAGTTAAAATCTAGTTTTACTCTTTTCTTGTATATACTTTCCTTATATATTTTTTCATTTCTTAGTTATGCTTCTTATAGAAATTCAAACTTTTTGTTAAAGCAATATGTTATCAAAATCTACTGATTTTCTAAAAATATTTATTTTTTAATATATTCAACCTCTGGACAAGACAGAAATAAAATATATTGCATAGCATACACACACACACACACACACACACACACACACATATATATATTACATATATATCATATTATACATATATAACACATATGTGAATATATTATATATAAATATATTCATGTGTTCATATATTAATAACATATAATGTATATGCTTATATATGTATATGTAATAATAATTAATGAAATAAAAAAGCCATGAATTTGAAATATAACAAGGCAGGCAATATGGGAGGGAGCAAAAAGGAAGGGGACATAACACAAATATAAAAAAATAATAAAACTTTTGCTTAATATGTAAACAAAAATGATTGTAATGTGAACAGCTCTGAAGTGAAAATTTATATCTGACCCTAAGGCTCAGACATCTCTAAGAAAGATAGGACAAAAAAAAAAAAACCCTCAAAAAATAAAAAAAATAAAAATGCTTTTTAAATTAGTATAGAAGTGTTATTCTGAGTCAAAGCTGAGGAAGACAAAGTCAGGGATGCTTAGAAACCTTGCAATTAAAGCCATTAATACATACATTTCATTAATATATACAGTCTGAATTTCAGACTGCAGGAAGACTCCCTAAATGTGAATTTGGATATAGGTAATTTTTATATTTATTGTGTTTCCCCATATTTCCAGAAAGAGTAGTTTACATGATACATACTCAGATTTAAAGTGTTCTACATAATTCAATCTGTAATAAATACTTGTTTGAGCCTTATTATAAAAGGAACACTGAGATTCCATCTCACTGTACTAGAATGAATACCATCCAGAAGACAACAACAAATGATGACAACAATGCAGGAGGGAAATGGTTATATACTGCTAGCAGTGACGTACACTGATCCAGTCAATACAGAAATCAGTATAAAGTTCCAACAATAGAAAAGCTCTATGATCCAACTACAGCACTTCTGGTAAACTTGAAAAAAGCATGAAGTCTTCTGTAGGATTAGCTCTGTGGTTAAATATAGTATAAATTTGGTTTTGTTGTGAAATAACTTGTTTTCTCCGTCTACAGTCATTGAAAGTTTGACTAGCTATAGATTAGTCTGGGATGGCATCTATGGTCTGCAAAGTCTGCAAGGTATCTATCCATGCCAGTATTAAGATTCCTCCTCCAAATAACCTTTGAAGATTTACGTTTCTACTATTGATGGCAGAATTTCTGCACAAGGACTTGAAAATCAATACTTATATTCAGAACAAAAGCCATGCTAAAGATTGTCTCAATGTTCTTTCTCTTGGAATTGTAAAATTACATTTTATATGTGGGGCTGTGATTTGCTTACAGTTACTTTTGTAAATAGCACAGAGTTGTTTATAGAGGGACAGTTTGCCTTTCTTATATCAATTTGGCTCATTTTCATTTAAAGTCTATTTCATGGCCTAATTATGTATTTCCTTATGACAACTTCTTACATTTATGCCATGTACATTGCTGATATTATATTCCTCCACTATTTTTGCATCCATCCATTAACTTTATTTTTCAAATTATTCATTCTCTTATCTTTGTGACATATATGTTTTAACTACATGGGAAACAGCCAAAGAATGACAGGATAATCTACAAATTTGGCAAAATATTTACAAAAGGCATAGACAAAACAGACAATTTGACTTTGCCTTCAAAAATCTCTTAATTCTATAATTGAAAGTGAAAAATGTGTCAGGGCTATTTCTCCAAGGTAGAAGAGCATCTATCAGGTGCTAACTGCTGGTTTGATCCTGAGCAACAGCACCTCCAATGTAAAATTTAACAAAACAAATAGAAAAATTAACATACAGACCAATGACCAACACAAGTGCCTCATAAGGTAACTATAAAAATGTTAAAGAAATATAGGGGATAAATGATACATCATTGGAAAATAACAGAGCCAAACAAGGTTGCAGTAGGGTATTACAATGGCAGAAACCCAAAATACTAACACCAACAAATGCTGGTGAGTTTGTGCACCACCGGAAATTCTTACTCACTGCCAGTAGAAAGGCAAAGTACTTCAGTCACCATAGAAAACATAAACTTTCTATAGTATCCTAAATTATAATCATTGTATTCACTCAAAGCAATAAGAGTAGTTTGTATTATATGACTGTAGATAGTTTTAAAATAATGTAAATAAAATCAGTATTTACTTAGCCAACCCCTATAAAATACTTACAACAACTTCATTCATAATACTCCAAACATGGAAGAAATCAAGACTTTTCATCAGTGTTTGAATGGATAAATTATTACACCAGAGAAAAACTACATTAAAGAAAATATTTAAAGAATAAAAGTGAATTACCCATTGAATCATGATAGGAAGTTCCTGGGTGCTGGGGGAAGGGGAGTTAGGGAATAAAATCTGAAATGTAAATATAATATCCAATAAAAATAAACTTAAGAAAAGAAAATAATGGTTAGAACCTTAAATGCATATGGATAATTTTTAAAATTGATAAATTAGAAATTTTTAATGCTTGTGCTATATGCATAGCATATGACATTCTGAAAAAGGCAAAAAAAATTAAACCAGAAACAGCAATAGTTGCCATGAGTTACTGAATGAAGGGATGAATAGGAAGTGCAAAAAGGGTTTGTGAGGTTATTGAAATTATTCTAGATGATAAAGTATTCTGTATACTCACACCTATATGTGTATCAAGAGCCATGGGTTATATGCCACTAAGACTGAATTTTAATATAAATATTAATTTTAATGATAATGTGTTATATGCAGAATTTTCTTAGTTGTAGCAAATGAGCAGTTGAATTCTTGCTCATGGGGTTTGCATTTTTGTCTCTGTTGTGTATCTATCTATGTTACATATGCTATATTTAGTACATTGTAGAGACATGGAGCCATAAAGTAAAAGATCAAAGGATATATATGTCAAAACATAGGCAAAAATGTATATTCAAGAGTTAAAAATATAAAAGCTTCAAAACTAAGGTCATATTTCAACTTGAAATTTCTATAAATACAATTTAGCCAATGTTAACATTAAGTATATATACATATATTACACATTCATATTTACACCAAATAAATCCATTTGTTGCATGTTGTCTTAAAGTTACTTTGAACTACTAATTGCATAGGTAAGATTGTAATGAAGATTATCATAGGTGAGAAAGTGGAAAGAGACAGGGACCCAGAGGATGACGTCAAAGATATGTTATAGCTGCTGTAGAAATTGGTCCACAGCATACCAAGAAACACCTCTGGTTCATTTAATTATGTTTTTGTACAACATTAAAAATAATAAAATCAAGTAGATTTCTAATCAGAAATTGCTAAAAAGAAATAAAAGAAGTAAGATAGGGAAAAATTGTGAGTAAAGTGGAGGGGTAGAAAGAACAGGGAAAATTTGACAATGAGTCTCTTCCCTTAATCATGGGACTGGAAGTTTGGAGCACAGTATTGTCTGTTATCATCACCTATAATAATCAAATATCATTTAAAAAACATAACCCTCTCAATCAATACTGCTGAAGACTACACTGTTTCCACATTCATAGATGAGCAATTTGATCTTCAGTTACAGCATGGGTCTAAAGAACTGCTTAGAACTTTGCTTCATTTCTATTATTTGAGAAGTAACACATTCTCATTTGTATATGTAAATAAATTATATTGCTGACTTTTGTGCCTGCATCTGGTACGATTACAGATACACAATATGATGGAGTGCATTAAACTTAATCAAACTACTCTAATGTAGAAAGAAGAAATAAAATGTTTAAATTAATAGGAGAAAAGGAAAAATATTTGAATTAGAAGAAAAATGCTTTCTTGTGTTCAGATGTTAGCATTGTTTAATATAGGAATTTAAAAGTCCTTTATGAAGCTGAGGTTTAAACTGAGTGTTGAACTGACATAGAAAGACAGAGGTTATCCTTCTGCTTGTAAAAATCACAAAGCAGGAAAATGTACTCACTAGCAACAATAATACTACTATAAATAACCAGTTCCAATGAACATGCGAAATAATTTGTCAGAGCTTATATTTGAAGAGGAAAGGTAGACAGAAACTCTCGATGTATGCTAGACTTCAGTGGATTCTAATGATCACAGAAGAAACCTATCAGTATAGTGGAGTATTGTGAAAAGCTCAGGGCTTCAGGGAGAGAATAGGCAGGAAAATGGAAGTCTCTAAACAATTCAAGAAATCACTGGACTAGGACTTACCAAGTATTTAAATGATGTTTTCATTATATTTTCAAGGTTTAGAAAAGAGTTTAAAGATCAGCAGTATTTCAAAGAAGTATTTGGTTTGTAAAATCCTCTGTGCTAGTGTGTGTGTCCACACAAGATGATATTGATGATTATGAAGCAGGTTGTACATTTGAATTCATTCATTTAACCAATACCATTACAAGGACATTTATATTAGTTTAATCATTTTATGACATGAGGAGAATTAAAGTCTTTAGAGAGGACCTACAAATAAATAACATATATGACTACCAGGAGATAATAGTCACGAGTTGCTGTTCCTTTCCACATCATCTCTTTACAAAACCTCTTCTGTGTTTCTGAAGCTGGTGTTCAACTCTTCTATTCAATGTGTGCAAAACACATGCACCTGGCATGGTGTCTTTGTCTCAGTTGAGAATGTGGTAAACTATTTTATAAATACTTGAAAACAAATATATAAAATGAATCTGATGTCGAATTTTGCACTAGAGCTGATTATTCTCTTTGTTTGCATGTTTCTGGGTGTGTATGTGTATGAATGTGAAAGGTTGTGTGAATGTTTGTATACATTGATAACATTGATAGAAGGCCCAAGCTTCTCACACAGGTTATAGGACAAAAATTTTAAAGGACCTCAAGCCTTCTTTGTTTTTGTTTGTTTATATATTGGTTTTTATCTTTTAGACACAAATATGTCCTCTGCTTGTCTACTTCCAGACTTTTCCCATGACTTTTAGCACCAGTTAAAAGCATTCCAAAAGTTTATGATAGTGCACAAATTTGGAAGTTTCTGAAAGTGACATATTCAAACACAAACACTGATCATAAGCATCAAAATGCCATCGCAAAAATGTGGAGAAAAATAAAAAAAGAAGGGTGAAAAGGCAAGGTGACATTTAAACCTCTCAGGCACAGGGAGCGTCTCTTCAAGCAAATGATGAATTTTAGTCAATTTGGGGGAACTATGTGTGCAATTCCCACTGAAGAGTGTTACAAAAGTACATATGACAGCAATGCCCTACTCCAGTGAGGGTAGCCAATCACCTGAAAAAACCAACTTGGGAAGACCAAAATAATTCAAAAACAAACAAACAAAAAGAAAACAAGTAGGGTTGGGAAGAACTTGTGAACAACTATGAAGATTAGATTGTGTAAATTATAGTGAATGCCGCATGCATGGTGAGAAATGCTGACATTACTAGGTTAATAATCATCACAGTGAATGAAGGGAGGGAAATGATGGCAGCCAAATACATAAACATGTGGTGAGAGATTATTTAAAACTTACCAAAATATTCCTGTTTAAGACATGCTAGTTATTGGTTTCCTAGTGTATCATACCAACATTATAAATAAAAAGTATAAAACAACAGTGAGACCACAGCTTTACAGGAATTTTCACTCTTTTTTTTTTGTTTGTTTTATTATTTTTATTAGTAGTAATACAGATTGTTCCTAGTATTTTATGTAATGAAAATATGATTAACCTGTAACCTAGGCTCACCCTACTTCTTTATTTCCAATCTTCCTCCTTCCCTCCCTCCCTCCCTCCCTCCCTCCCTCCCTCCCTCCCTCCCTCCCTCCCTCCCTCCTTCCCTCCCTCTGTCTCTCCCTCCTTCTTTTTCTTCCTTCCTTCCTCTCTCTCTCTCTCTCTCTCTCTCTCTCTCTCTCTCTCTCTCTCTCTCTCTCCTTTAAGTTTTAAGACAGAATCTTACAAAGTTCAAGTCTCTCCAGTTATTCTGCAGTCATCCAGTCTGGATGACTTGTTAGTTTTCATCTCTCACTCTTGAGTAGTTCGTCCACCTGGCCTACTTTGCTGTGTATCACTGTATAGTTTCTTTTCCTGTGTGGTACATAAATATTGACATCTGGGCTATGAAATTAAAGAAGACCATGAGGAATATAACGTTAATATGTCTCAAGAGTAACTTGCTTTCCTGAAAGGCAGATGAGCAATTATCACTGAAAAGAGAATTTTTGATACAATAGCAGCCCAAGTGTTGGTCCTTCAAATAAACTCAATAAACCCATTGGTTCATTAAGGAGGGATTTTTTTCTTTTTTTTTTTTTTTTCTGTCACTTTTTATCTTTGATGTAACTGAAGATATACTTGCTCATCTATGTATGTGTAAACAGTGTAGTCTTCAACAGCATTGGATGAGATGGTTCTGTTTCTTGAATGATATTTGATTATTGTAGGTGATGATAATAGACATGCTTCAAACTCCCAAGAAAAGGTAATGAGGAAATTCTTTTAAAATCAGTACAGTTTCTGTAAATGGTGAGTAATGTTAGAAATCTTGAAATCAAACAAGTAATTGGGAAGTGTTCTGAGACTGCTAGGTTCCCTCAGTGGAAAAAGATCTTAAAAAGTAAGAGTAGAATGAAGAAGTGTAATTAGAATACAGTAGATCTGGTGGAATCAAAGCATACCCAGTTACTTTGCAAAGTCCTGAATATTAAAAATTATCTGAAGTAAGAACTGTTTAAAAGAGCTTAGAACACTACAATGACTGAAAGATACATATTGAATTTTTAAAACAATTATAACATATATGCAAAGCACTGAACTGGAAAGATTATAGAGAGAGGAAACTAGAGTTAGAATATATCATATCAAAAAGAATCAATTCCAATTAAAGGAAAAAAGGGGGAATGGATAATGATGTCTACTTCTAAGAAGGGAGCAATCAGGTGGTAGGGTATGATAGAAGGACACTTACATGTACTTTGTATTTATTCTGTAATAAACCAAACCAAAGCACATTAAAACCAAAAAGACACATTAAAATCTAGCAGTTTGCTATTTAAAACTTTATTCTTTATTATGAGATGCTAAAAACATCCCATTCAATTCTTCTTCCTAAAATACCTACCATTTATTTGAACTTAGCCCACAGAATCATAAACAATCACAATCATACACAATTGAATAAAGAAATGGTCCTTCCAGAAAAAGAATACAGAATGGTTAAAAAGTTTGAGGACTAAACCTGCCTAGAATCACAATGATATAATGCTTGTAGCTAGGAATTATTTACATTCAACACCACGTAGGTCATTAGCAGAAGTAATCACACTGCAAACTGCTACAGAAGTTTCAAATGCCAGTCACTTGCAACTACTGGTTTGCTGACTGTCAAAATGACAGAAATAAGCGGTTCGTAAGATAATTAAGAAATGAATCACATTACAATATTGAATATGTTAGAAAATTGGTTTAATTACAAGTGGTATTTACTTACCTTTTCTAGGAAATATCTCATTACATGTTATAAAGCTAATAACATAAAGTAGAACTTTAAATAGTTTTACTTATTTAATGAGGAAATATCACAAATGGTACTTTTTAAAACATACAGTTTTAAAACCTTTTAAAACATACAGTTGTTAATTTTCAGCAATAGAATATTTTTTCTAAATACATTTCAAGGGGAAATTCTACCAATGTCTAGCAACTATAGCATTTATTAACTATTCACTACATATTTAAATTCTTACCACATTACTAATTTGATGCTAGGTGCCAGAGATATAAAAATAAAAATGAGGAATTATAACGTTTTGTAGCAAACTGTAAACATTTTATATTTTGTTTGTTACATAGAATATATTTGCCAGTACAAATTTATTGAGTGAGTTTGAAAACATGACTTTTAATTGTCTTATTAGTTTAATTACATGAGTTTTTTAGACATTAAATGTTAGAGACTAAATATAAGACTTGAATATATCTAATTTTTACATGTGATATTTTTACTCAAAGACCAATTTCTAAATCTGAATATAATAATTTTACACTCATATATCTCTGTATTGACTAAGGTCAATTGATTCTATACATTGTAATGAACAACAAACACATACTGATATTGTTTTTTTTCTTCAGTAGAAAAGGGAGAAGGGTAGATATGAAACAGAACACAGTGCTTCTAGCTGCTCAGTAGCGAAACACTATCACTTCTGACCACAATTTATCAGTTCAAGTAAACACTATTATTAAAGCCAACCACAAGGGCAAGCGCATACCCAACAACTTATACAAATTTGCAATACTATAGATTCAGGATGAACAAACGGATGTTAACAATGTCTACCACATTGGAACATACTATTACCTAAACAAATATGTTACAAGTTAACTCTAGTTTAATAAATCTACTCAAATTTTAAAATTAAAAAATTTATATAAAATTTAAAACTGGAATCATTACAAAAGATAACATTATAAACTACTTAAATATATTTTGAAATGATAATTTCTGTATTTTATGCCAAGAAATGGTCTGAAGAAAGTGTCTAAATAATTCAAGACAAAGATTTTAATTTATTACTCATTATTTTTCTTGACAATTTTTAAAACTGGCTTTGAGCCAGCTTAACCTTTAATTAACTAATTAATGAATTATCATAGTTTCATATATAAGTTCTATATTATATCATTCCAACCACATTCTCTACTACATTCAATGACTCTTGTGTTCTTCTACCACTTCCTCTGGAATTCATGACTTCATAATTATCACAAAGGAAAACACATATATATGTATATACATACATACATACATACATACATGTTTGTCTGTGTGTGTGTGTGTGTACGTGAGTCCATTTAGTGTTATACATATACTGAGTCCATTTAATGTTATACAGAAGAACACATGTTAAGCTAGCAATCTGGCACTGTGTCTTTAGGAGCACACCTCTGGAAATATCTGACTATTCCTCTCTCAATGATGCTAGACTACTATGCCGTCCTTTATATTTTGGTGGGGTCTTGTGAAATTTCCAACATCCACATTAACATGGAGTGTCATTATGTAAGTTTTACATAATGGGAGAGGGAGAGGGAGAGGGAGAGGGAGAGGGAGAGGGAGAGGGAGAGGGAGAGGGAGAGGGAGAGGGAGAGGGAGAGGGGGAGGGAGAGGGAGAGGGAGAGGGAGAGGGAGAGGGAGAGGGAGAGGGAGAGGGAGAGGGAGAGGGAGGAGAGGGAGAGGGAGAGGGAGGAGAGGTAGAGGGAGAGGGAGGAGAGGGAGAGGGAGGAGAGGTAGAGGGAGAGGGAGGAGAGGTAGAGGGAGAGGGAGGAGAGGGAGAGGGAGAGGAGGGAGTGGAGGGGGAGGGGGAGGGGGAGGGGGAGGGGGAGGGAGAGGGAGAGGGAGAGGGAGAGGGAGAGGGAGAGGGAGAGGGAGAGGGAGAGGGAGAGGGAGAGGGAGGAGAGGGAGGAGAGGGAAAATGTGAATAATAACCCAGTTCATTTCATGTTGAAATTAACTGGTGACTTTAATCTTTCTTCTTTTTTATCATGTCGTTTCAAGATCAAACTTGGGTTATCAATGTTGGATGACACCAGACACATTTAGCCCTCTATCCAGCTCACCAACACCTTGGCAAGCTTTATAGAATCATTTATGAGTAACATAAGAAGAGATGGACAACATGGCAGGTCTTAAAAGATAAGAAGTAAATTTAGATAACTTTCAAGAATTCAGGGAATACAATTAATTTGATGATAAAAATGATAAAAATGTTTATGCATTACAGAATACAGCACTGAATACTGGGTGCTATTTTACTATATTAACATGCCATTTTATATAAACCATACCATTTTATGCTTTGTAGAAAAAAATGTAACAGATAATATCTATGTTGTGAGACAAGGTCAGAGATACACAATGTGCAGGATCACATCTTTATTTATTTTTATTGAATTATTTTATTTATTTATATCCCAATTGTTGTCCCCATTCTTGGAACCTCTCACAGAGTTCTTTAAATCATCTCTCCTCCTCTTTGCCTCTGGAGAGGTGCTTCCCCATCCACCCACCTCATACTCACCAGTATGTTCCTTCCCTGGCCCATCAAATCTTTATAGGATTAGGCACATTATCTCCTATTGAGGACAGACAAGATAGTCCTCTGATACATATGTGCCAGGGGCCACAGACCACACCAGGTATGCTCTTTGGTTGGAAGCTTAATACTTTAAGATCTGTGAGTGGTCTGTGTTAGTAGATACTAAGATACTGTTGTTTTTCCTATGGGATTTCCATCCTCTTTACCTCCTTCAATCTTTCTCCAAACTCTTCCATGGGTGTTGCCAACCTCAGTCTAATGTTTATCTGTAACTATCTGCATGTGTCTCAGTCAGGTCCTAGTAGAGACTCTTAGATGACAGCCATATTAGGCTACTATCTGCAAGAACAACATGACATGAGTAGCAATGTGGTGGTTGGTACCTTCCAATGGGATAGATCTCATTTTGGGCCAGTTACTGGATGGTCTTTCCTTTGGACTCTGCTTCATTTTTGTCCCTGCATTTCCTTTAGACAGGAACAATTCTGGGTCAAAAATTTTGAAGATGTGTGTGTGGCCCCATATCTCAACTTGGGACCACATATATCTACCGGAAGTGGTCTCTTCAGGTTCCATCTCACCACTGTTGGGAATTGTTTTGTAAGGTCATCCCCACTGAGCAATGGGAGCCTCTCATATGGCAGGTCTCTGTGATTCTCTAGGTGTTCCCCCCAAATCACACCCCCTGCAGCTGCGTATTTCCACTCATTCTTCTTATCCTTTGGGATTCTCTTCTGTCTCTAGATACCTGTTCTTGTCCTCCTTTTTCCCTTCCCCTTGCGTATCCTTCCCAGGTTCCTGCCTCCCTCTTCCTCTTTCCCCTTCTAAGTGGGATTGAAACATCATCACTTAGGCCTTCCTTCTTATTAAACTTTATATGATCTGTGAGTCGTATCATGTGTATTCTGTACTTTTTAGCTACTATACACTGATTAATGAGTACATAATATTCATGTCCTTTGGATTCTGACTTATATTGCTCAGAATTACTACCTAATTTATAAGGTCCTTGTTTTTAATAGGTGTAAATGATTCACATTTTTTGCATCCATTCTTTGGTTGAGAAATATCTGGGTTGTTTCCAGCTTGTCTATTACCAACAATGCTGCTATGAACATGTGCCCCTGAGGTATGCTGAGGCAACATTTAGGTATATGCCCAGGAGTGGTATAGCTGGGTCTTCAGATAAAGCTATTTCCAATTTTCTGAGAAACTGCCAGATTGACTTCCAAAGTAGTTGTATCAGTTTGCAGTACCAATAGCAACGAAGGAATGTTCCTCTTTCTCCACATCCTCACCAGCATGTGTTGTCACATGAGTTTTTATCTTACCAATTCTGATTGGTGTGAGGTGGAATCTCAGAGTCATTTTGATTTGCATTTTCCTGATGACTAAGAATGTTGAACATTTCTTTAATGCTTTTTAGTCATTTGAGATTCCTCTGTTGAGAATTCTGTGTCTAGGTCTGTACTCCATTTTTGAATTGGGTTATTTGGTTTTGTGTAGTCTACCTTCTGGAGTTCTTTATATATTTTAGTTACTAGCCCTCTGTTGGATGTAGGGTTTTTGAAGATCTTTTCCCCATCTGTAGTTTGCTGCTTTGTCCTATAAACAGTGTCCTTTGCCTTACAGAATATTTTCAGTTTCATGCGGTCCCATTTGTTAATTGTGGATCTTAAAACCTGAGCCATTGATGTTCTGTTTAGGAAATTTCTTATGTGCCAATGTGTCCTAGGCTCTTTTCCCACTTTCTCTTCTCTTAGATTTGTATATTTAATCCCTTGTAACTTGAATCTGGAAGCCATTGTAAGTTAGAAAACCATGCTACTGTAGCTGTCTTTTTAAAACACACTCCTCCTTCTGACTTTTTTAATAGAGAAAAGTTACTTTGAATTTAATTTTTGTTCCAAATTTGTTTGTTTTAAAGTAAATGACAAAAGTAATTAGCCGACACCATTAGGATTAACACATTTTTGTGAATAACACATTGTTGGCTTGATAGTCTTATTTGAAATTAGGTATTCTAATTTCTGATTATATCATTTTGAAATGAATTTTATGTATATACCAAATTGGCTTGAAATTCATGATTTTCTTCTTTGCCCATGAATACTTGTATCTAAGTTGTATGTAAAGAAAGGCATCTTTGGAAAACATACAAACTGAAGAATATTTTATAGAAGGCAGAAATGTATTGGGTCTGTTAAAATTATTTATCAATTGTGAAATATTTTATAATTATAGCAATCTGTTTGATATACCAAATCCTTAAAAGTGTAAATAACAGGAGATGAATGAACATATAAATGCTGGCCAACCCTGTCCACCATTACTACATAGGGACTGGTATTGCATAATTTTTAAATAAAAACAGATAGATAGTTGCTAAAGATTTTGTAGATTTGTGACTACATTTTAAAGAGATTGCATTATATTTTAAAAATAATAGGTGTTTATAAAGATTTAAAATAACCATTAATTTGCTTACTGTTTTGGAAAGAAATTATTGTTACTACTATCATGTAATTACTAGTTTTTTCTATTCATTGTTATTTCAGAACTAACATGTTAGTACCATGCAAAGCTGATTAGATATTTCTATTGACTTTCACTTTTTAGATAAATGTGTTTAATACTGAATAATAGAGAACTCCATAAACTTTAACTATATTTTTATAAGTTTCAATGCATGTTCATTTTTATTTGAAGCATATTACATCTAAAAGTAAAATAAAAAGAGAATTGTTCATATGTGTATGTATATGACAAAACCATGTTTGTATTCCTTCAGGTCATTGTTTATGAACCTGTTGCAGAAAAGTAAAAGCAAATATATTTCATTGAAAAGAGGAAAAATACTTTCTCTAGGAATATCTCTAGAACTGCTTGTTTGCTAGCTGGGCCTAGTTTTCAAAGTATATTAACAGTGTAGTTGAAACTATTTCAGAGAAATTTTTATCAAAATAATTAATATTAATAATATTAATGATTATAATAATAAATAAAAATTTAAAGGTCATAAAAAGTCAAAGGGAAATAAAAGGCAATAATTTAGAGTTTATTTAGCTACAGGCCAAAATTAGATTTGTTTTGAAGGAATTAATTTGGACATTTGATAACTAGGATACAAAATGGTTTTGGTAATGTTAAGCCTATGGCACAATGAAATGTATAAATAATATATTTCATAGTAAATTCAAATATTTTAAGACTAAATAGACATGCTAATATGCAAAGTGGCCTGTCATGATGTTGTAAACTTTTCTGTCAATACAAACTCACAGACTGTGAACAGAATAAGTTGATGCTTAAATAAGGCTTCCCAGTCAATTCTCTTCATCCTTCATCCCTCATGCTTGACTTATTCAACATACTGTACTTTAAGTAACATGGATTTTCTCCCTTCCTCTCATTTTGACAGAGGCTTTCACAACAGTAAACATGGCCATTATCACTAATTTTTAGTACAGACTTTAAATTATCTTCTATTCAATAGCTAGACAAACATTCTTATTTTTTTTTTTACACTCATGGTCTAGTCCTTAAAGGTTTTCTAAACTCCTTCCTCTCTCTAAGTAAATGTCCTTATTTCAGTAAGTAAATCTACTTGTTTTGGTAAGAAAATTGTCCTCAAACATCTGATATAGCCACCAGTCTTCATCACCTACTCAGTGAAGCCTCTAATGGTAACAGCTTATCTCATTGTTACAATTTCTATGTACTGTAGAGGTTCTTGCAGATACAACAGGGAGTGAGAAATGATATTTTAGAGCAGTATACAATATGTAACTTTGTAGCTCATAGTAAACAAAGATTGGAGCTAGACTATTCTAATAAACTACTTTGGGTTTTGAAAACTTTTATCCTAATTAAAAGAAAATACAGGAAATATTTTAAGATTTTTAAATGCATACTCAGATTTTCTTAGGAAGATGAAAAGTGCATATTTAAAAAGCAAGGGGACAACTTAAAACTAGACAAGTTAATTAAAAAAATCTTTTACTGAGTTAATTGTTGAATTCAGTCTGTTTCAATGGAGAAATGATATACATGATTATAAGAGTAATGACATTCCATGTGTTCATGTCTTCTCTTATTATCCTTTCATGTGCATGTATATTTTCCCATATTTATATGAAGGGAGTGCCTCTAAAAGGTATCATGATATGTGAAAGAATCAAATTACATACTCAATGTTTATAGGATGAAAATGAAGTGCAACACAAACACAATGATCAAGAATACTGCTTTGGGTATTCAGTATAACAAATATCTGCTTCACCTAATATATCTATTTATATTTATAATCAAATATATAGATGTTTATATTAAATATATTTTGTAAAAGAAAAAGTAAAAATAAAAATTTATTACTTTCTATTTTCTCTCATTTTTGTTTGTATGCTTATGGAGTATGTGTTGTTAATATTTGACTCTGAGAATAAAAATTAATATTTCATACATACAAAAAAAGTACTCTACCACTGAGCTCCATTCCCAGCAATTTTCTATTGTTTTAAAAGGTACCTCAGTAGTCATTATAATTAGGAAAATGTTTAAATACTTGCAGTGTATTTGACATAATTCCAACACATTTTTGAATGTTTTTTTTAAATTTTTTTTATTATATATTTTTTTATTAGATCTTTCATTTACACTTCAGATGCCATCCCCTTTCCCCATTCCCCCCCTTAGAAAACCCCTATCCCATGCCCCCTTTTCCTTTTTGCATTTATACATTTTTTTTAAAAAATGTTAATCATAGGCTTTATAAGTTTGGTATTGTTCAATCAGAGGTGTAACCTACTACCCAACCTAGATATATCTACTATCTTTGACTGGTGGAGATTCATGAACATCTGCTTCCCTGTCTCCCCCCTCTATCTCTCTTTCATCACCTAGCTTCTCCTCTCCTTCTTCTTCTCCTCTTCTTACTCCTTTTCTTCCTCTCAGTACTCCTCCCACCTTAGCTCCTCCTACCCATCACCCTTCCTGTTAAAAGGAAACTTTTCTCTCAAAATACAATTAGAGCATAATTATGCCAATTTGTACCAGTGAGGTACAAGATAGTCCTAATACCCAGTCCATCCTTTTGTTGACCTACCAGCACCTCTGTCATCTCTCCTAACTAAAACATTTAGTTCTGAACCTGGCTTTAGGATGAATGTCAGCTGACGACCATACACTCAGATCTTTTCTCTCAAGGTAAATAGCTATAAGTTTTCAACCCCGTCAGAAATCCAGAATGACTGAGTTGACTATAATTGTGGGAAGCACAAAGCATAGCTTCTAAAACTTAGCCAATTTATAGAGACCTCTGAACACCTGGACACTCGCTCTACTTCAAAACGTTGGAGCATCTGTTCTTCTGCCTTCTGGCCCAGGATCATCTGACAGACCTTAGTGCTGCAGAATTATTAAGGGCTGATTACTCTGTCTAGGCAGATATAATCAGTCGACTATTCTGCAAGTGTGTCCTTTTCTGGACAGTAATTTGTCTGTAGAAGGAAAGTGGCAATTCTTGCCTAGTGGCTGTCTCACCACAACTGGAGTAACTCCAAGGATGCTCAATTTCTTCTTAGAATTTAACATAGGAAGCTGTCCGGAGCAGACAGGTCTCTAATGAAAATGAACATTAATACTGAAATGTTTGTCATGTCAATTCTAAGGATTTCTAATGTTTTGAAAACCAGCTATCCATGTAAGGTAATCTGGACTGTTGCCTGTTAACTCCACTCAGCTATTTCTAAATAAAACATAGAGAACACCCTTATAATAAACTCCAAGTCAAGAATTTGCTATAGTCCCTTAACTCACAGGCTGACCATCTCAAATCAGTTAAAAAAGTTGAAGAAGGACTGGGTCTAAGCTTTGTATTCCTAAGTGTGTTATACTGGTACAATGCCTATGAGAGTAACAATATTCATCTCACTCTTATATCACTAAGAAGCTCATGCCAATGAAAACCTTAAAATTTGTAAACAAAGTAAATTGGTGCCATTTAAGAATTTATATCTTCATCTTGATATTAATTATACAGATTTCTACTAATAGGTTATGGCTATGCAATAAACCCTAGCTAATCCTCTCTATTCCGACAAAACCACTACTTTTCCCTAGAGAGACAGCCCAACATTTACCACCTTAGTCCCCATGCCCAGGGAATAGGGGCGCTGACTCATCATTAGCTTCTTCAAGCTGATTATGGGCGTTGAGATATTAGAAGAGGAGTGGGGGGGGGAGAGCAAATTGACAATCCTCTGATGCTGTGTCTTCGCTGCCTCCAGAAGGAATTCACGGACCTCAGAGGTTTGAGCAGGTCTGCCCAGCTTGCTTGTTGAGTAGATACACCAAGGCTGATCATTCTGCAATATACAATTCTCAAAACAACTTTTAGTATCAAGATAGTTTTTTTTTTTTAAAGAGGGCTGACATTTTATTAAGAATGTTGGTTCTAACCGCTTTTCTATTTTTCCCCTCTTCTATTGAATATAATATTTACATTTCAAATTTTATCCCCTTACCATATTTCCCCCACCACCCAGGAACCCCTTATCTCATCCCCCCTCCACCTGCCTCTATGAAGGTGTTTACCCACCTACCCCCAGCCTCCTTCCCCACCCTCAGATCCCCCCCCCCTCAGTGCTCAGCCTTCAGGGTACTAATTATCTTGTCTCCCACCTATGCCCAACAGGGCCATCCTCCCCTACATATACAGCTGGAGTCATGTGTCTCTCCCTATGTGCTCCTAGGCTGGTGGTTTAGACCCTGGGGAGCTCTAGCTGGTTGGTATTGTTGCTTTCCTCACGGGGCCACCAGCCCTTACAGTTCACGGTTCCTTTAATTTACTCTCTAACTCCTCCATTGGGAACTTTGATCAGATTAATGGATAGCTGTGGGTATCTGTCTCTGGGTATGTCCGACTCTGAGAGACCTCTAAGGAGACAGCCTTATCCGGCTGCTGTCAGCTTTCCCATCCTGACATCCCTATCAGCTTCTATTTTTGGTGACTGCCTATGGAATGAATACCCAGACGCAATGGTCTCCCTACAACCCCCCCTTCAGATTCTGACCCACACTTTGTCTCCATATTTGCTCCCTTGGTTATTTAGTTACTCCTCCTAAGAAAGACCTAGGCATCCTCACTTGTTCTTTCTTCTTCATGAGCTTCATGTCTTCTGGTAGTTGAATCTTTGTTGTTTCAAAATTTTTGGGCTAATCTCCGCTTATCAGTGAGTAAATACCATGTGTGTTCTTTTGTGATTGGGTTACTTCACTCAGGATGATATTTTCTAGTTCCATCCATTTACCTAAGAATTTCTCGAATTCATTATTTTTAATAGCTGAGTAATATTCCATTGTGTAAATGTACCACATTTTTTGTATCCATTCCTCTGTTGAAGGGCATCTGGGTTCTTTCCAGCTTCTGGCTATTATAAATAGGGCTGCTATGAACATAGTGGAGCATATGTCTTTGTTATTTGTTGGGGCATTTTCTGGGTATATACCCAGATGTGGTATAGCTGGGTCCTCAGGTAGTGCTATGTCCAATTTTCTGAGGAACCGCCAGACTGACTTCCAAAGTGGTTGTACCAGCTTGCAGCCCCACCAACAATGCAGGAGTGTTCCTCTTTCTTCACATCCTCGCCAGCATCTACTATCACCTGAGTTTTTGATCTTAGCCATTCTGACTGGTGTGAGGTGGTA
Source organism: Arvicanthis niloticus (assembly GCF_011762505.2). Taxonomy (NCBI): domain Eukaryota; kingdom Metazoa; phylum Chordata; class Mammalia; order Rodentia; family Muridae; genus Arvicanthis; species Arvicanthis niloticus. Next base: position 6,301,319 of record NC_047668.1, on the reverse strand, counting down.
TCTCAGTGTTGTTTTGATTTGCATTTCCCTGATGACTAAGGATGTTGAGCATTTCTTAAGGTGCTTCTCGGCCATTCGAGTTTCCTCAGTTGAGAATTCTTTGTGTAGCTCTGTACCCCATTTTTTAATGGGGTTATTTTGTTGTTTGGTGTCTAATTTCTTGAGTTCTTTGTAAATATTTGATATTAGCCCCCTATCAGATGTAGGATTGGTAATGATCTTTTCCCAATCTGTTGGTTGCCGTTTTGTCTTGTTGACAGTGTCCTTTGCCTTACAGAAGCTTTGCAATTTGATGAGATCCCATTTGTCGATTCTTGATCTTAGAGCATAAGCCATTGGTGTTCTGTTCAGGAACTTTTCCCCTGTGCCTAGGTATTCGAGGGTCTTCCCCAACTTCTCTTCTAATATTTTCAGTGTACCTGGCTTTATGTGAAGGTCCTTTATCCACTTGGAGTTGAGCTTTGTGCAAGGGGATAAGAATGGATTAATTTGCATTCTTCTACATGTTGACCTCCAGTTGAGCAAGCACCAATTGTTGAAAATGCTGTCCTTTTTCCACTGGATGAATTTAGCTCCCTTGTCAAATATCAAGTGACCATAGGTATGGGGGTTCATTTCTGGGTCTTCAATTCTGTTCCATTGATCGTCCTTTCTGTCTCTGTACCAATACCAAGCAGTTTTTATCACTACTGCTCTGTAGTACAGTTTGAGGTCCGGAATGGTGATTCCCCTAGAGGTTCTTTTATTGTTGAGAATAGTTCTCGCTATCCTAGGTTTTTTGTTATTCCAAATGAATTTGTAAATTGCTCTTTCTATCTCTATGAAGAATTGACTTGGAATTTTGATGGGTATTGCATTGAATCTATAGATTGCTTTTGGCAGGATAGCCATTTTTACTAAATTAATCCTGCCAATCCAGGAGCATGGGAGATCTTTCCATCTTCTGAGATCTTCTTCAATTTCTTTCTTCAGAGACTTGAAGTTCTTGTCATACAGATCTTTCACTTGCTTTGTTAGATTCACTCCAAGATAATTTATTTTATTCGTGGCTATTGTGAAGGGTGTCATTTCCCTGATTTCTTTCTCTGCCTGTTTATCCTTTGAGTAGAGGAAGGCTACTGATTTGTTTGAGTTGATTTTATATCCAGCCACATTGCTAAAGTTGTTTATCAGGTTTAGGAGTTCTCTGGTGGAAGTTTTAGGTTCACTTAAGTATACTATCATATCATCTGCAAATAGTGAAATTTTGACTTCTTCCTTTCCTATCTGTATCCCTTTGACTTCCTTTTGTTGTCTAATTGCTCTAGCTAAGACTTCCAGTACTATATTGAATAGGTAAGGTGAGAGTGGGCAGCCTTGTCTAGTCCCTGATCTTAGTGGGATTACTTCAAGTTTCTCTCCATTTAGTTTGATGTTGGCTACTGGCTTGCTGTATATTGCTTTTACTATGTTTGGATATGGGCCTTGTATTCCTGATCTTTCCAAGACTTTTAACATGAAGGGATGTTGAATTTTGTCAAATGCTTTCTCAGCATCTAGTGAGATGACCATGTGGTTTTTCTCTTTGAGTTTATTTATGTAGTTGATTACATTGATGGGTTTCCGAATATTGAACCATCCCTGCATTCCTGGGATAAAGCCTACTTGATCTTGATGGATAATTGTTTTGATGTGTTGTTGGATTCGGTTTGCGAGAATTTTATTGAGTATTTTTGCATCAATATTCATAAGAGAGATTGGTCTGTAGTTCTCTTTCTTTGTTGGGTCTTTCTGTGGTTTAGGTATGAGTGTAATGGTAGCTTCATAGAATGAATTGGGTAGTGTTCCTTCTGTTTCTATTCGATGGAATAACTTGAAGAGGATTGGTAGTAGGTCTTCCTTGAAGGTCTGAAAGAATTCTGCACTGAAACCATCTGGCCCCAGACATTTTTTGGTGGGAAGATTTTTAATGACTGTGTCTATTTCTTTAGGCGTTATGGGACTGTTTAGGTGGTTTATCTGCTCCTCGTTTAACTTTGGTACCTGGTATCTATCTAGAAAATTGTCCATTTCCTCCAGATTTTCCAATTTTGTTGAGTATAGGCCTTTGTAGTAGGATCTGATAATTTTTTTAATTTCCTCTGTTTCTGTTGTTATGTCTCACTTTTCAGTTCTGATTTTATTCATTTGAATGCTGTCTCTGTGCCCTTTGGTTAGTCTGGCTAAGGGTTTGTCTATCTTGTTGATTTTCTCAAAGAACCAGCTCCTGGTTTTGCTGATATTTTGTATACTTCTTTTTGTTTCGACTTGATTGATTTCAGCCCTGAGTTTGATTATTTCCTGCCGTCTACTCCTCTTGGGTATACTAGCTTCTTTTTGTTCTAATGCTTTCAGGTTTACTGTCAAGTTGTTGATGTATGCTCTTTCCACTTTCTTTTTGTGAGCACTTAGAGCTATGATTTTTCCTCTTAGTACTGCTTTCAATGAGTCCCACATGTTTTGATATGATGTGTCCTCATTTTCATTTAAATCTAAAAAGTCTTTAATTTCTTTCTTAATTTCTTCCTTGACCAAGTTATCATTGAGTAGAGCATTGTTCAGTTGCCAAGTGTATGTCGGTTTTCTGATGTTTTTGTCCATGTCAAAGACAAGTCTTAATCCATGGTGGTCTGATAAGGTACTGGGGATTATTTCAATCTTTTTGTATCTGTTGAGGCCTGTTTTGTGACCAATTATATGGTCTATTTTCGAGAAGGTACCGTGAGGTGCTGAGAAGAAGGTATATTCTTTTGTTTTAGGATGAAATGTTCTATAGATGTCAGTTAAGTCCAATTGGTTCATAACTTCTGTTAGTTTCATTGTGTCTCGATTTAGTTTCTGTTTCCATGATCTGTCCATAGCTGAGAGTGGGATGTTGAAATCTCCCACTATTATTGTGTAGGGTGCAATGTATGCTTTAAGTTTTAGTAAAGTGTCTTTTATGTATGTGGGTGCCCTTTCATTTGGGGTATAGATATTGAGAATTGCAAGTTCCTCTTGGTACATTTTTCCTTTCATGAATATAAAGTGTCCTTCTTTATCTTTTTTGATTACTTCTGGTTGAAAACTGATTTTATTTGATATTAGAATCGCTACTCCAGCTTGTTTCTTGGGACCATTTGCTTGGCAGATTGTTTTCCAACCTTTTACTCTGAGGTAGAGTCTGTACTTTCAACAGAGGTGCGTTTCCTGAATGCAGCAAAATGTTGGGTCCTGTTTACGTATCCAGTCTGATAGTCTATGTCTTTTTACTGGAGAATTGAGTCCATTGATATTAAGAGATATTAAGGAAAAAATGAGTGTTGTTTCCTGTTATTTTTGTTATTGGCATTGGAGATATGTTTGTGTAGCTACCTTCTTTTACGGTTTTTGGAAGATTACTTTCCTGCTTTTTCTAGGTTGTAGTTTCCCTCCTTGTGATGGAGTTTTCCACCAATTATCCTTTGAAGTGCTGGGTTTGTGTTGAGATACTGTGTAAATTTGGATTTGTCATGGAATATTTTGGTTTCTCCATCAATAATGATTGACAGTTTTGCTGGGTATAGTAGTCTGGGCTGACATTTATGTTCTTTTAGGGTCTGTATGATATCGGTCCAGGATCTTCTGGCTTTTATGGTCTCTGGTGAGAAGTCTGATGTAATTCTTATAGGTCTGCCTTTATATGTTACTTTGCCTTTTTCCCTTACTGCTTTTAGTATTTTTTCTTTGTTTTGTACATTTGATGTTTTGACTATTATGTGGCGGGAAGTATTTCTTTTCTGGTCTAAACTATTTGGAGTTCTGTAGGCTTCTTGTATATTTATGGACATCTCTTTCTTTAGGTTAGGGAAGTTTTCCTCTATAATTTTGTTGAGGATATTTACTGGTCCTTTAAGTTGGGAGTCTTCCCCCTCATCCATTCCTATTATCCTTAGGTTTGGCCTTCTCATTGTGTCTTGGATTTCTTGTACATTTTGGGTTAGTAGCTTTTTGTATTTTGCATTTTCTTTGACAGTTGTGTCAATGTTTTCCATGGTATCTTCTGCACATGAGATTCTCTCTTCCATCTCTTGTATTCTGTTGGTAATACTTGTGTCTATGACTCCTGATCATTTTTTTAAGTTTTCTATCTCCAGGGTGTTCTCCCTTTGTGATTTCTTTATTGTTTCTACTTCTATTTTTAGATCCTGCATGGTTTTGTTTAATTCCTTCTCCTGTTTGGTTGCATTTTCTTGCAATTCCTTAAGGGATTTTTGTGTTTCCTCTCTAAGGGTTTCTATCTGTTCTTTGAGAGTGTTATTTATGTCTTTCTTAAAGTCCTCTATCATCATCATGAGAAGTGATTTTAATTCTGAATCCTGCTTTTCTGGTGTGATGGGGTGTTCAGGGCTTGCTATGATGGGGGAACTGGGTTCTGATGTTGCCATGTAACTTTGATTTCTGTTGCTTACGTTCTTGCGCCTGCCTTTTGCCATCTGGTTAATTCTAGTGCTACCTGTACTTCTGTCTCTGATTGAAGCCTGTCTTTCCAGTTGTCTCGCTTGTGTTTGGTCTTCTAGGAGTCCAGATGTCTTTGTGATTTTTTCCAGCTGCCCTGATTACAGTGGTATCTCTAGGATGCCTCAGGATATGGTACCTCCTATGAAGCAGTCCAGCTAGATGTCTGCTGTTCTGGGTGCAGTGTCTCCTCTTGGATATCTCAGGATATGTTGTCTGACACTCTGAGTTCAGTTGTTCCTCTGTGGCTCTGGGTTGAGCGGACCTTCCAGTATGTCTCAGGTGGTGACCGGGGTCCACACAACTGCAGACCTGGTAGAGGTCTGGTCCGGGACTCAGCCCCGGGAGATGGGCAGAAAAGGGGTGCTAGCCAGCAGGGGCGCAGGGGAAGGGGGGTGGGGAGGGGTATCTGCTGGGTTCTGAGCACTCAGGGCGCCCAGCTATGAGCTCAGGGTAGTATGTGGGTTTTCCTACCTAAAGCTGGTTGTGGGATCTGTGGATCCCCCAAATATGTCTGGCGGAATCCGGGGTGCACTCACCTGCAGGCCTCAGACTGGAGGAGGGGCGAGCAGCAGAAGGAGGATGCTAGCGCTGGCTATGGGTTCTATGGATCCCCAAAATGTGTCTGGCAGAATCCAGGGTGCACTCACCCGCAGGCCTCAGACTGGAGGAGGGCCGAGCGACGGAAGGGGCATGCTAGCACTGGCTATGGGTTCTGTGGATCCCCCAGAATGTGTCTGGGGGACTCCTGGGTGCACTCACCCGCAGGCCTGGAGGAGGGCCATTTTTGAATGTTTTAAATTTGCATATTGAGCTTATAAATTTAAAGAATGCTGCACTGCTGAGCGTTAATGCAGTAGATACTGCTGACAAAATTATACATGGCCTGAGGTCAGTATTTCTATTTTGGCCAAACTTCAATAATGGCATATATAGCTGGATCCTGTTAGCTCTTTTTTTTTTTTTTTTTTTTTTTTTTTTTTTTAAACTGGGAATACTTTTATTCCTGCCCATCTTGTTAAAGCTTGTCAAAAAAAGTTGTCTTTAATATCAACATGCTGGCAACCAAAGTTCATGACCTAAACCTGAAAATGGACCCCCAGACAGAGTTATTAAATAAATAGGCAGGTAAGCCAAGGACTGCTAAGATTCTTCACAGAGCCTTTCCAACCTAAGACAGAAATACATCACTTTGGAGAATGCATGTTCCATGACCGGTAAGGAAGGCATTCTTGTCAAAATGACCCAAGATAGGTCCAGTCTCCTTTATGAAATAAAAGAGGGGGAGGGGTGAAGAGTTTTTGGGGTTGCTCAGCAAGAATCTGACATGAGCCAACTACAAAGAAATGACCTGCTTGGCAGGAATATGACATTGGCCAAGGAAAAGAAAGTGGGCTTCAGGCAGGAATCTGACATTAGGCTAGAACAAAGAAATAATTTCAGGCAGGAATCTAAATCTTAGGCTAGAAAAGGAAGTAAGCTTCAGACATGAACATGACTTTGGGTTAGAACAGGGAAGTTGGCTCAAATATTTTGGTCATCCTGATAAGCCCTTAGAAACAGTGGTCATGGGAGTGTTCATGGGATTTTATTTATTGCCTTGCTTATTCTTTGACTATTTGTGTTTATTATCTTGCTTGTTTCTTAACTATTTGCATCTATTATATTGCTAGTTCCTCAAACTAGAACTGACCTTAATACTTCAATGTAATTAAAATGGTATAAAAGCAAACAGGAGGAGGGGGAATGAGATAGGGGGGTTTTGGAAAGGAAATGGGGAAAGGGGATGACATCTGAAATGTAAATAAATAAAATGTCCTATAAAAAAGAAAAATCTAAAAGCAGAAAAACAGTAAAAATAAATAAATAAATAAATAAATAAAAGGTACCAAAGAAGCAACAAGAAAACATACATGCAGACACACACACACACACACACACACACAGAGGGAGAGAGAGAGAGAGAGAGAGAGAGAGAGAGAGAGAGAGAGAGAGAGATTTTTTACTAACTGGTATGAACTTTTACCCAAAATTTGAAGCTTTTTTGTTCTTATTTTTTTCCTCTCTATGAGTCATAACATCTCTAAAACTTTGCTCTCATAGAGAAGGTATAAATTATTAACATTGACAGTAACCTTGAAAAACTCAACTTTCTCCTGAGCTTGTTAAATGTTGAAAGAATCTGTAAATTAGGTCACATAAGGACCTGTCAAAAGCAGTGAACCTTTTCCAATATTTTCTATGACGCTACACTATGATTTATTGAGAGGAAATGAAACACCATTTCTTCATATGTGGAGTGTATTTTTAAAAAAAACAGTCAAGGTAAAAAAGGTAGAAAAATATCAAGCAGCCAAACATAGCCGTACAAGTGACAGAAGGTACAAAATATGAGTAGCTATTTTAACTATAAAGAATAGCAAAAGTTAAGTTAAAATATTTTATACAAATATTTATTTTCTGCAGTGTGGAAGTGCATTTTATTCTACTGATAGCATTGATTCTATATTTTCTTCTTTCTGATATTCTTGGCAATAGAATATCACTCTTAGCAACAAAACCTAAATTAAAAGCTTTTGAAGCTCTCAAATAATACAAATGAGAATCACTTAGTTTATTTTCTTTTTTTGAACAGTTTTTAAAAATTTCTCTAGAATGATTTATACATTTAATTTCTATGTCATACTTTCGTTATTATTCTTATTCTAATGTAACTTTGGGAAGCTATGAGTCTGATGTAGCAAGCTGAGTTTGATATATTCCTTCACATTAGACTCTGCAGAGAATTTACTACTGTTATAATTAACTTTGATAGGTTTGACTTATTCATGGTAACATATCTTTGAAAACAGACCTAAAATTACAATAATGCAAAATTTGAAAGTTTAGTATAGATCATAAATTTATTTCAAAATTTCAGTTAAAATATAAAAAAGAAAAAGGAGCAACGATGTCTTTGTTACTGGATTGCCCTTATCATTAGAGGTCATCATAATTTCAAATAGTGGTTAGGATTTGCTGTGTTCTAAACTGATAACACAATATTAATTCTGTACTACTTGAGTGCTCTGCAGTTTCTTTGTGTCAAAAATAAATACACGTATTATATTTCAACACCTGTGGGTTAACATGAAATTGCGGCAAAGTATATGATGATTGTTCTAAAATTCCATAAAACTGCATCAAAAAGAAAATGACTGCTCATATCAGAAAAATGCTGTGTATTTTCTTTCAGTTCTTTCAGTGGCTTTATATACACTCTCTAGCTATTAGGTTATTTAGTAACAAAGACAAAAGTATTCATGAGTTTTTGCTTCCTTAAAAGTTAGCAGGCTCAAGTATATGACTTCATGTGCAGCATTTCCAGCTGCATATGTAGCAGAGGATGGCCCTATCTGGCATCAATGGGAGGGTAGGCCCTTGATCTTATAAAGGCTTGATGACTCACTGTAGGGTACTGCTAGGGAGGTGAGACAGGAGTGGGTTAGTGAGTGAGTGGGAGAGCATCCTCATAGAAGCAGGGGAGAGGGTTTGGAATAGAGAGTTTGCTGAGAGAAAACCAGGAAGGAGGATAACATTTGAAACATAAATAAATAAAATAACCAATAATTTTTTAGAAAGGTGAAAAGATGTAGAAAATCATTATTCACAAAGAGCATGATTGGAGTAGATATAATTACATGGGTTCCACAGATGAACTATTCAAATCCACAGACAAGTTTACCTACGGAGCTAGATGCAGAATCAACATGTATAATAATTCATGCTTGAGTGGCAACAATGAAAAAAATATTGATCATTTCTGTTTGTTTTTCTTTGTAGACTTTATTAAAAGAATAAAAATAAACATGAACTGCGGGGCTGTAGCTCGCGTGTGGGCATGGGTCCTGTTGGGCTGTGTAGTGGTTCCCTCGTGTCTGCCAAGGCTCAGGGAGGTTGAAGCAAAAAAATTTGACTGAATTCCCTTCACGCAGTACCAGGTGGATGCCGGGCTGGGAGAAGCTGCAGGGTTCCACCCGGGTGTGGAGAGATCTCAGCCTGAAGTCCCGCAGGAGCAGAGCTCTTGAGTGGGGGTCTCTGGGCCAAAATGGCTGACCAGGAGACCAATGGTCTCTGTCTTTGGGCTTCCAGATGCTGTTGGGAGCCACAGAAGAACTGAGACACGAGGGCATACAGGCTGGACCTGCCTGTAGCTGAGAGAGATGAAGGAGAGAAGCTCTGGGGGCACCCCACAGGGTAGAGACTCTTGGTTATGGCACTCACTTGGTTGGATTATTGCTGGCTCAGCTAGCTTGCTTGAGTTGATGGCCTTTGTGGCTGGAAAGTAGAGAAGTCCTCCAGGCTGGAGATTAAGCAGCAGCTTGGTAGTCAAAGGCCTTCTCCTTGGTTCCCTGGTCTACAGAGTGAGTTCCAGGAAGCAGGGCCCCAAAGACATGAGGAAGTCCATGGTTTAAAAAGGTTTATTGTCATGTTGGAAAGCAGACTTGGTTGTACCTTTCTGTTTTTCAGGGCGGGCCTGACTTAAATAGAAAGGGAGGAGGTTCTGGGAAGGAATGCTTAATTGGCTATGCCCTCTGGCCCTTAGGTATCTCATTGATATGGAGATCTCCTAAGGCCCTGAGGCCTGTAGTCATGCCCCCTACCTGTGGAGCAGCTTGTAGGGGCATTGCCCAATGTGACTGAAAGAGGCTGATCAGTGGAGGTCTTTGGCTACATGTCATGAGCCTGGAGTCTGGGAGTGTGGCAAAATATATGCTGCTCCTTGCAGGGTCTCCGGCCATCTCTAGCCAGTGCTATTCCAGAAACCAAGCTATCCTTCCATGGTCCCACAATGAGTAGCAGCACACTAAAAAAAGAAAGAGATTTATTTTCCTCTCTTCTGGCCTTTGTTTGTTACTTATTGTTATCATAGCTAATAAATGGTTAGAAGTATATAGCTATAGGACCATCTTTTTTTTTTTTTTTTTTTTTTTTTTTTTTTTGCTTATTTGGGCATGTTAATGATTGATATTTGTTTGTCTCTTGATTTCTCTTGCTGTGCTGAAACACCATGACCAAAAAGCAAGTAAACATGTCAGGAACATGGAGGCGGGAGCTTAGACCATGAAGGAATTCTCTCTCTTTCTCTCTCTCTCTCTCCCACGTCATTCCCCTCCTTCTCTTCTTCTATCACATGTTTTTATTGTTGTTGTTTGATTTTTGTTTTTTTTTCCCCAGGCAGTATTTCTTTGTTTAGCCCAGGCCATCCTGGAACTTGCTCTGTAGACCAGACTGGCCTTAAACTCAGAGATCCTTCTGCCTATCTCCTAAGTATTTGGATTAAAGGCAAGTGTCACCACCATCTCAGCCTGCTTTCATATAGAACCCAGGATCATCAGCCCAGGCATAGCATCACCAATAATAGACTGGATTTTTCCACATTTATTACTAAGAAATTGCCCTCTAGCCGGATCTTATGAAGGCTTTAAAAAAAATGAAGTTTCTACTTCTCAGATGACTTTAGCGTATATCAAACTGACATAAAGCTACCTAGTTCAGTACAGAGATATGCCTATACAACTATAGGAAGTGCTTATTATTTTTACTTCAGTGATCTTATCTTACATATTTACTCCTATCTTTTTAATAATATTTTAAAATAGGCTATTTTATATTGATTAGTATCAATATAAAATAGCCTATTTTAAAATCACTAATCACACTAGATACAGAGATTTCAATTTTACTAAACACTCTTAAATAACAGCAACAGCAACCAAACATAACATGTTTTTACCAAACATGAGCTTTGATTACAACAAAGTTTGATAAGCCATTGATGTTGATTATTTTTTTTTAAAAAAATCTGCTATTATGGATTGCTAATTGCTGACTAATTAAAATTAATTTGCTTGAATTTATTTTGATAAGAAAATTCAACTCACTCTAATGAGAATAATCATGATCGGGTCAATCTAGAAAACTATTCTTAACTTGTTCTTATTTTAGTAAATATAATAAAGGGGCTCAAAATATTAACTCACACTTTCGTTTTGCGTAGAAAGCATTTGATCTTTCTTAACTCCTCATCAGTGATTTCTACATAAGTCCTGCAATTAAAACTATAATATTAGCAAGCACATAAATTTAAGGAATACAATTAGTATATCTTTACTAAATTGTTGCAACACACTTCCAAAGCTCCACAGACCTTTCTCCTTGGTACGAATTGCTACTCCTCAAACTAGGTACTTACTTTTTCATATTTATCTTAGAGACCAGTATTGACAAATATTACTGACTGATTTGACATTTCAAAATAAGAAGTCTACATCTCACTGCATCTCAATAAAATGCTTCTTATGATATAGGAAGTTGTTTCTAACCCAAAGAGGGTTTTTGGTTTTGATATGCTCTAGAAATACTTTAGGTTTTTTTGGGATGGGCAAATATATAGTCATATAGTTTATTTTGATTAAATTATGTGGGCAAGACATACTATTTCCTGTCTCTTATCACAAATATTAAGCCATCTCTACATGCATTGTTGGTTTCTGTGTTATATTTTTGTGTCTTGCTTGCAATTAATATAGTCTTTCACAACTTTCCTTGAAGTCTTTAAACTCATAAAAGAAGCTTTCCCATTCCTGACAATTCAGAGGTAGAATTCTTTGTACCTTCCACTTTAAAATTTGCCAATTTTCTGCTTCCTTTTTAATTTTTTATAATTTTAAGTTGAAGTAAAGCAGAAGCCATGGAGGAATACTGATTACTAGATTTGCTCCCTATGCCTTGCATAAGAGACAGGTTAGGACTACCTGTCCATGGGTCACAGTGGCTATGTGGTGAGAATACTCCTACATGAATCACTAATCAAGAAAATGCCCTGACAGATTTTCCTACATGCCAATCCTATGAAGACCATTTTTCAACTAAGATTTCCATATTTTTAGCTATGTTTAGGTTTGTGTGAAGTTGAAAGAAACCAACCAGCACAAACATATAATTAGTTATTGTATCAGTTATATTTCCTGCTGATGTGACAAAATACAGTACAGAAGCAGCAGAAAGAATGAAGAATTTATTTTGGCCAACAGATTGAGGTTATACTACATTTGGGGGTACACCTCATGGTAAGAATACTACAACTGGCCACACAGCATATGCAGTCAGGAGATAAAAAAATATTGATACTGAGATCCCATTTTTCTTTTTGATCAACCCAAGACCTCAGCTTATAAAGAATGCTACCTACTTACACGTATTCGTATATCTTTTAGCTTCATTATTCATAAATTAGAAACTTTTACATAAATTTTGTAACCATGGTAAATTCTACATTGCATTAAGTGGATAGTCAAGATTAATCATAACAGTTACCCAGTTGTATTTTATTATGTATAAATAGGAGTACAGTCACAAGAAGGTAAACATTTTGTGATTTATTTTCTGGTATTAATCAAATTCCATCAAGTCTCCTAAGGAGGAAGCATTAAGTTGATATTCAGAAAAGAACAGCGTGTGTTCTGAACTTCATCTTAGGCAACTATAATCTACTTACAAAACTGGTTTGGTTCATTTTTTTCACATTATTTTAATATGATAGTTAATTTTATACATCAATGTGACTAGAATAAGGTATGTTATAAAGCATTATTCTTAGGTGTGAAGTTTTTTTTTCAGAAGATCTCATAAGATCTATAAGTAGACTAATTGAAACCAGCATTCCACTTAGCATTTATACATAAGCTTGTGACAACTGAGTTTGGAGAAACAGCATTCTTTCTTAACTTCCCAATGTAAATTAAATTTTATGAGTCATTTTACTTGTATCTGCTATAATGTGCATATCAATGAAATCCTAATATACTTATTTCTCTCATTATTCCTTGACAGACCACTTCTCTTCAACATTTCAGGTGATGACCTATATATTATTACATTTTTCATTTTTTAATGAAATAGAGGAAGCAAACCAATTGTTCAAGGTAAAGGGAAAATTTTAAAAGTCCCATTTCAAAGCTACAAACTTTAAGCCTGGTCTGTCACATTTACAGAAGCCTCTGAGAAACTAATGCCATCAACCTGAGATCATGGGTATAAGGTCCTACTGAAAACAGAAAGTCGGAGAACAGGTCAGGGGTTAGGTCTGCTGTCATATCAACTTGTTTTCTGTGCATCTCAGACATGTTTAAGGGTCCTGTGAGAGATCCTTTGGAAAGATAACTTCCCAGTGACCCTCAAATCTCCCAATAAGCTTCAAATCAAAAAATTCATAATACAACACTGTCTGTATCAATGTAATCTCTAGTATATAAACCTTTGAAGATGTACCAAGACCTTCCAGACTCATATTGTAAGAGTTGATGAAGGAAAAGGGTGGAAAGTTCTTGTTGGTACTATAACAGATTATTTTTGACAAGGGCTGTAAAATAGACATCTGCAGAGTAACAGCCATGGTTATAGTTCTAAGATCCAGGATCCTATGATGATGTATGCTGGTTTCCAGTGGTTGTGCAAAGTGTTCACTTCATTGTGCATGGAAAACTGATGCATGTATATTCTTTAAAAATTAGTGTGCATGGTATGTGTATATTGGGTAAGGTTTATCTATAGAGGTTAGGGGAAAACTGTATGGAGTCAGCATTCCCCATCTGTATGGATGTTTCACAGATCAGACTGGGGTGCATGCATGTGTGAAAAGCAGTTTTATTTGCTGACTCATTATCATTACATGATTTTTAAGTAAAATAAAACCTGCACTTTATTTATCAACTTAAAGCTACTTTGAAATATTACAAGTACACAGTCAACAAGTATTGGTGACTAAATATATATCACATACTCATATAGGAGGTGATACAGCAGTGAGTGGCAAAGTCTTGGCTGAAAACATGGAGTAAAAAGATAAAAACTTACTTCATCATTGTATTTTTATTTAAATGGAACAATGAATCTTATGTTCTACAATCATAGATAATTAAAATTGTTTTTAGTATAGCCAATAATAGAGTAATTGTCATTAAAGTTTTAAACATTATCAGCACTTCAGCTTTTGAGAATGGCATTCCTTTTTAAACTAGCAAGTTTTCAGAGAATTTCTAAATTACATTGTTTAGAAGGTGTCCCTGCAAGGACTTCTATGAAGCCAGAACATAGGAATGTAGATAATGCTTGATACTTGAGAAGAGAAATGCCTTGAAGATATCAAGATATGTTTCATTGTGCACCACAGTTATTCAGCCTGAATTGTTCCAAAAAAGCAATATGTCAGAAAAAGAAGAAAAAGCAAACTCAGAAAAAAAGCTACAAATTACAGAGAATCATTATTATAATCAAAATAGACTATCCAAAGTCAGAAGAACTGAATAAATCTCAATTAAATTAACCTTTGGTACTTTAAGCTCATCTCCTTACAAAATTTTTAATTTATTTATAATACAGCAGCTATATAACTTACTTCTATTTTCTGTGCTGTATAGGAGTTGCCGGGCTGTTCCTTAAAGAGTGTGATAATCGGTTTCACAGTAGTGACAATGCTTTTCTTCCTACTTACAGTTTCCTGCTTGGTACCTCTCAGTTTATTGTGGAATGTGATAATTTCAACAGTCTTTAATGTTATGTACAGATTTTATTATTTCCTTTTGTATGTGTTTGCAAGACAAGCATATTTTTAAAGCTTTTGCATTTTGTTACTAGAATAACCACACTCCAAATCTAAACATGACCAAATGTACAGGATAAAAATGTTGAACCCCATCAAGAAGGGTTGATGAAATACAGGTCTGAGTCATATACTTACTCAGTATTGCCATTCTGTGAATTCTTCATTCTCAAACACAGCTTCATTCTCCTTCACTGTCTTCTTTTGGAGTTATATTGATTATAACCAATTATTACACCAAATCATTGAGGAATTCATAGGATGGTATTCCTTTTATTTCTTGGCGTAGAATCATTTGATTCTGAACATTTTTTATGAAGACATGGTGAGAATCTGAGTCAATGCTATGACACAAGATGGTAGAGGGAAGGGAGAGAGAAAATAAGCATTTTCTTATGTAATTTGCATTTATTCTTTGTTTTACTGAGTAGTTTTTACTTTTCATCCTCATTGGCCTCTTTGTCGACTTTATCATGTAGCCTAATTTTTAGTGTAAGGAAAATGTACCCCCAAAACTGTCTGACATTTGTTTTTGAACTATTAGCTTATTACATACTTTCTATAAGTGTATTTATATTTTTTACCCCGGTGGTTGTTTTGTTATTACAGGGACCAAAGCAGCATTTATTCCTCCAATCTTCTTAAGGCAATGGATAAAGGCATGAAGTATGCCATAAAGGTGCATGGACAGTGCATGCTGGGTGAATGTGTACTCTTGAAATTGACAAAGCAATGACCAAATTACTCGACTCATGGAAGATTGGCAAAGCTTTCCTCATATTTGTCAGGCTTAGAATTAGTGAGGTTTTTTTTTTTTTTTTTTTTTTTTTTTTTTTTTTTTTTTTTTTACTATTGGCCCAAATATGAGTGGCTACAGACAACTGGTCAATTTGTACATATCTAACAATAAGGTCTCGCCTGCATTGACTGCTTAAACCTGAGCTGAACAATAGACAAGCTAAGGTGGATAGAGAAAAGCCCATGAGGCCTTAAGCCCATGCAAAGAACTATAGGAAACTAGAGAATTCTGAAAACTGTGTTAATAGTCTTGCTTAAAGAATCACATCAATTGGTTACCCTGTGCCAAATGTTTGGCCCTGAACACATACCTACAAGCAACATATACAGACTAAACCCATTGTACATATATATATATATATATATATATATATATATATATATATATATATATTCCGAGCCCATCCGTGTCCCCTTCGCCCATGAAAGAGACACGTGATGTATTGTTCGGGTGGTTACCACAGCGAGGCTTTATTCTTGTATCAGCAGAAATGGAAAGACCCCAAGCCCGGAAAAGGCACTGCTATATGTACCCTAGAGTGGCATGTTCACTTCTGATTGGCTGTTCACTCATTACCCATAATACGCCCCGGGATGGGCAGTGACTTTGGCACGCTTTTTGCCTTTTGCACCTGCGTAGTTAGTTGTTTACTTGTGGGAGCACAGGATGCCCGCGCCATCTTGTAATGGCGAATGCTATCATGCTCACGCAGCTCCTAACATGTATATGTATATACATGCACATATATAAATATATATGTCTGTAAAAGCAGAGAAAACAGAGGCCATAATTTGAGAGAGATAAAAGATGATGTAAAGGAGGACTAGTACTGTGGAACAGAAGGGGTACATGATGTAAACATAATCTCAAAAAAATTTTTTAAATCAACTAGTAACTGCAGATGAAATTAAGGTATTAAAAATTTCTAATAAACCAGAATTAAAATAAGATCATTCTGGGTTATCATAGTGGATCTAATGAAATAACAATGTCCTTTAAAATTAAAGATAGTGAAGAAGATATAAGGTATATGGGTTACATAGACTCAATTCACCACTTTCAGTTTTGAAAACAGGAAGTACTATTAACTATGGGGAAAGAAAAAGGCCCTTCCATCTGAGAGAACAGAGTTATTTGCCCTCTGGAGGAAGACAAAGTGCTTTCCAGAGGCACAGTGTACTTAAGTTCCTAAGTGGGTAGGAAGTTGGGCAATGTATGGAAGAAGACAAAGTGTAGCTTATTTCATAATGCTGTTCACCTGAGGTCTTAGGAAAGGTGACCAGAGAATTTTGAGAATTTTTATTAAAGGCATGAAAGAGATATCAGCCTAGCTCAACTTCCCAGATCAGTACTCAATCAGTAATTCCAGAAAGCTGAGCAAGTGGCTATAAACACTATATGATTCATTAGATTTTTTTCTTGATGGTATCTACTACACAGACAAGAACTAAAGGTATTCTGTGTTGGCATTGGAGGTCAAATTCACAGCAAGTAGATCTTTTAGCTCTCATCTCCTGAATCATAAAATAAAGATGAAATACTCAGCCTTACTTCTCACTGGGCTGTCTTTCTTCCTGTCTGGTTTCTGCCTAAAATACAGACTAGTAGTTGAAGTCAAAATGTATCCATGTGCTAATGCTGGCAATGAATTAAAGGAAAGAAAGAACACTCAACCTGGAGCTGAGCTTCTGGGTGAATGGGGGAGTGAGTCTGTGCAGATCCTCATGCATAACACAAAGGACTGTGAATAGAATGTGAAAGAAATCTTTGCTTATTACTGAGCTCATCATTCATAATTCACTATTTAAAAGAAAATAAATATGAAAACACAAGGACCCCTGTTGGTATAAGGAAATGTGTTTAAAATCTTTGTCTATACACATATCTATTTATGTCTTTATAATGTGTGCATGCTTCTCACTTTTCTCAATCTTGATACCTGATAGTCATACTCTGAAGAGATTGAAGTGCTTCTCAATGTCAAGAGGTTAGATCTACTAATCCACTCCAAGACTGCACACAGAAACTATCTATTTTAAAAATAGAATCCACAGAACACTTTGCTTTGCAAGGGAGGGATAGAAGTTTCGCTCTCCTTAGGAAGACTAACATAAGAATTAAAAATACTTTATTTGTTGAAGAGAATACAATACCGTGGCTCAAGGTTGGATACTCCATTCTATATCATTTATCACTTAGGGGCCTAAAGACCAGTTCCAATAACATGTAGAAACCATTTAGCCTTGGACACTCTGTTAATTCAGCATCTTCCTAAGTGGCCACAGAGGTTCACCAATCTATGCGTCTTTATATCAAAGATTGTATCAAAGCAGTAGTTATTACTCTGAGCCCTTGGGGGCAAATTTTTCTTATTTGAAAAACAATTTTTCAGGTACAAGGGAATGAAAAGTATGTTGACACTCTCATAAGCAACATTTGTAATTGTACACACTCATTATGAAATCCCAATTCAAAGACAGATTATTTAATGAGGAAGTTTTGCCTCCAGGAACAAGTGGAAATAAGTGTATGGTAGTCACTCTTTCTTACAAACAAGACACATGTAAAACCCTGAAATTTCAGCACATAACTCATTATATCATAAACACAACATTAGTTAATTCCTATAGAAAGTGACTCCTGAACAAAGAGGAAAATACGCTTTTCCTAGGAAATAGATGTGTAACTAAAATTTTATAGGAAAGTCATCATGTTCCAATTTTCTCTAAATTTTACTCTATGTTTTAATTTTTAATATATTTTATTGATTATTTTATTTATTTACATTTCAAATGTAAATTACCCCTTCCTGGTTTTCCCTCCACAAATACCCTGTCCTGTCTTCATCCCCCTGCTTCTATGAGGGTGCTCTCCCACCCACCCATTCCCGCCTCCCTGCCCTGGCATTCCCCCACACTAGGGCATCAAGCCTCCACAGGACCAAGGGCCTCCCCTCCCTTTTATGCAAGACAAGGCCATCCTATGCTACATATGCATCTGGAGCCAGGATTCCCTCCATGTGTACTCTTTGATTGGTTTAGTCCCTGAAAGCACTGAGGGTTCTGGTTGGTTGATATTGTTGTTCTATTTTAAAATTACTCCCTGTACTTTTTAAGATAATAATATATCATTTCCAACCTGCCTTTTTTTCCCTCTGTACCCTCCAAGTTTAGATAGATATAGAGATAGATGATAGATAGATAGATAGATAGATAGATAGATAGATAGATAGGAGGGAGGGAGGAAGGGTGGTAGAAAGAGACAGAGAGAGAGAGAGAGATAGAAAGGGGGAACACACACAAACACACACACACAAATACAGAGAGAGAGAGAGAGAGAGAGAGAGAGAGAGAGAGAGAGTAAAACAACAAAAGATAGGATCTACTTTCTTGAAACTAGAATGAGGCCTTTGTCCTTGAGCACACGCCTCAGGCTTATTGATTACTTAGGAAGATGAGCAGTGCAAATCTTTGTTTATTTTGCTCAAAGGAGCTTTGCAGTATATAGAAAACTCCATACTGTTCCTGTAAGGATGAAGTGGCATATTAGAGAACAGTAAAGAAACTGGTGAACCTCAAGGATAACATCCTATCAAGTACTGCTTCCCATTTCTCCTAAAATCCAATGTTTATTAACCAATATCATTTTAACTTGCAAAAAAAAAATATTGAGCCTCCACATCCACTTACTAAGTAGTAAATAATCTCTTACCAAGGTGTGGTATGCACATGTACTTTTTTTTTCTGATATTTGAATATTCTCAGTAAGAAAGGATGTGCCTAATCCTATAAAGACATGATGCTCCAAGAAAGAGGGATGCCCTGAGAGTGGGTGCTAGACAGGGGTGTGTGGTGTGGGTGGGTAAGGAGCACCCTCTCAAAGGCAAAGAGGAGGACGGATGCAATGAAGAACTCTGGTGGTAGCACCTAGAGGAGAGACAACATTTACAATATAAATAAATAAAATAATTAATAATAATAACAAAAGATTAAGCCATCAACAGAAAGTAGTTCTTGTGCCCACATTGACTGGCCAGAGAGTTGTACACAAAACTTCTGCTTGCTTAGAGAAGAAATGAAAGAGGTCCAAACATATTGGCAAAGGCCTAGGATAACTCTAATTACAATGTTTTCATCTGCACTGAAATTCAGAAGAATGCTGTTGGAGGTTTTCTTCCACCCTGTTCATTTCTCTTAGCCCTAAATACAGACTTCAAACCACTCTTATGAAGAGACATTTTCTGCATCCCAGTGTGAATGAATCAGATGTTCATGGTAACCTCCCTGTATTCATTTTGAAGTTCTGCTTTGTGTGAGTGTTACGTGGTATAGAAATGAAGCTGGCTTCATTCGGGCATTTTTTGTACTGGAGAATGACCTTGAACTTCCAGTCTTCCTCCTTCAGTCCCCCATTCTACAACTCCATGCTGGAATTACAAGTGTGAACTGCCATGCTAATAAAGAGCTGTGCTTTTACACTTTTGTGAAAATTAATTTTCTTTATTATTTATAACACAGGCAGAAAATTTATAATTTTATGAAGCATATCAGTTAACATATGTTTTTTTGGGTGGGTTACTAGTTTGAGGATTATGAGGAGAGCTTTCATAAACTATGTCATAAAGTATTTTTTAATTTTATAATTTAGTTTGTAATTTTAAATATAACAAATATTGTAATTTACATAAATCATGAAGTATAGTCATGATTGTGGTTTATAGAGTAGAAAAAAATGTGTGAAAGATATAACTAAATTTGATATTTAGTGGAAACATGATTTGGAATGAAAATTATAGCTTATTTTTACATGACATCTTATCCAAATAAGACCTTACTTTGTTCTTCTCCAGCTGAATTATTCTAATTATACAAATCAGAAAACAAAACAAACAAACAAAAATCAAAATCAAACACAAAAATATTTGATAAAGTATTAGGACATTCAGCGTTGCCTAATAGTCTTATGTCTGGTCTAGAGTTAAAAGAATAGGCCCTCTGTCAGTTTCAGAACTGCCATAACATACCTGAAACTAGACCACATATAAATTCACTGAAAACAGCTTTCATGTGTTTTTCAAACGTTACTGAAAAGCTTTTATAATCCTAAATATTTGTATCAATAAAAGATAGATGACCATATTGGAATTGTTTTAGTCAACTTTCTTCTGTTCTAACAAGGTACTTACCTCACAGATCCCACATCTATAGTTCATGGAATATCACAGAAGATAGGGCAGAAAAGCTGTAGAGCCACAATGCTCAGAAATTGGCTGTGAAAAGTGTCTCACCTGGAAATAACTACATAATCAAGACAATGGCAATAACAATGAACATGCCCATGTAAAAAGGGGACAATTCCATGAGGTTCCCAGCATAGACAATGATTTACTGTTCTTCAGGCATTCACAGATGTAGAACATTTAAATTCTGTTGAAAGTAATGTGTGTGCACTATACACAGATTTTCTGCATCAAAGCAACATTTGTCATACATGGTAGTACCTGAAGATATGACTTTCTTGTGCTAAATTTTTATTATTGAATTTACTGTTGTAGTTTGTGAAAATATATATATTTGGTACAATATTACACAAGAAGAAATCACTCATACTAGCTTCCAGTCGGTACACAGTGAAGGCTGTCTTGGGCTGTAGCCACAGACTAGAATAAAGACCTGTTCTGGGTGAAAGGTCTCTCTCACACACACACACACACACACACACACACACACACACACACACACACACACACACACGAGCATGAGCAACATTTTTTTTTCAAACTTAGAGTCTGGATTTGCTGAAGATTGAGGTCTGACTCAAGAGAAGGCTCTTAAGTAAAGGTGTATTTTGGAAGGCAGTATATGTATGTTGGGCTGCCATGTTCACATCTTAGAGACCACTTGCTGGGCTCTGTTATAAAGAAGGAAACAGGTTCATGGAACACCACTGAGTTCCCTAAGCAGAAGCCCCACTTTTCACAATTTTTGTGGCTCTTTAATACCTGCTGGCCATTTTGACTGTAAAGTTTTAGGTGTCACTTTTTTCTCATGAATCTGACTTTTACATTCCAAATATGTAAGTATTACACTTTGACTTCTTTCTGGCAGCCTTTATAAGTGCCACAAAACCTTAGGCTTCTTAACATTCTGACTTTTCAGGCGACTACAATTTATGGATGCTATCTATACCAAGGTGAATGACTGTCTTGGAGTCAGCAATAGATTCTTAATACATAGGCTGTTTGCCTTAGTCATTATGTAAATGGCCAGGGGGTTCGGTAACCTCAGGAGTCCTGTAGGTTTTCATAAATATACAGTCATGAGAGGATGTTGAACAGGCCAGAAAATGATTCAAACAAATATTAGCCACAGGGTAATGACAAAAGATGCCAAGCAAAAGGCTTGGTGAGGCAAATTCATCTAGTATGATTTCAGCTAGGAATCTTGTATATTAGCATTTGAATGTTTCAGGACACAGAGGAGTATTGATTGTCTTTGAGTTAATTATACATTTAAAGCAAATTTTCCTTTTCATATATAAAAAATGACTATGCCAAATCTTGCTTGTCATATACTCAAAGGTAAAGGTAATTGTGGCTTTAGATGTTAAGGCACCATGGTTTTGAAGATAATAAGATGTAAATGTTCAATCTCATGTCTTTCTAACTATCATTAGAATGGTTGTCTTCAAAGCATGTTCTCTGTCTCTGTTTCTTTGTCTCAGTCTTTCTCTGTCTGTCTGTGTCTCTCTGTTTGTCTGTCTATTTCCCTGTCTTTTTCTCTTCTCTCTCTTTCTCTGTTTCTTTCACTGTCTCTTTCTATCTCTGTGTGTATGTATGTCTTTCTCTTATATTGTTTTAACTTTTTTATTCAAAATATAATTTTTCATGCAATATATTCTGATTACAGTTTTCAGTTTTCCCTCCCTCTACTCCTCTCAGTTCCTTTCCATTTCCTCTTCCATCTGGAACCACACCTTTTCTATCTCTTGTTAGAAAGAAAACTGACATTGTCAGGCATAAGTGGGTGAGGAAGTCCTTGGTCCAGTAAAGGCTGGACGCCCCAGTATGGGGGAAATTGTGGGTGGGGAGGGAGTCAGAGGGTGGGTGGGGCATATTCTCATAGAAGCAGGAGGAATGAGGGGGCTCCTGGGTTGGGGGGAATGGGGAAAGGAGATTACATCTGAAATGTAAATGAAATATCCAATGAAAAAATTTTTAAAAAAAGAAAAAAAGAAAGAAAACTGACATCTCCATAATAATACTAAAATAAAACAAATCAGAATATATTAAAAAAACAAACAAGAAAAAGAGAGAAAGAAAATGTTCAATGTATGTGCATAGACACAGAGACACAGAGATACACATGTTTCTATACACAGGACTCTCATACAAACCAGAAGCCCTTATACATTTCAAAAGACCTATATGGGGAAAAATAAGTTCCAAGTTAACATTATGAGACAATGAACTTCTAAATATTCATTTGGTTTGTTTTGTGTTGGTCATCTACTGCTGGGTATGGGACTACCCTTCTGAGTTTTGTTTCCACAGTGAAACTTTCATAGAGAAAACTAATTTTTTGTTTGCAAGAGGGTATTGATTGGAGATAACATCTATATTAAGGATGAGTGAAGGTGTCTACTTCTCCTTTTAGTTCTAAGACGCCATCTGCTGCTAAACTGTGCAGACTGCTACAGTCTCTTTGAGTTCATGTATATAGGTTGTGTGTTAGAAGGTGCTGTTTTTTTTTATGTCCTCCATGCCCCCTGATTCTTACATTCTTTTCTCCTCTTCTGCATGGTTTCCTGATACTTGAGTGGAGAGATTTGTTGGAGACATCCCTTTAAAGTTTAGTGCTCCAAGTTCTCTTACTCTCCCTTTATAGTCTTGCTGTTGGTCTCTGTATTTGTTCCCAACAGATGCAAGAAGAGGCTTCTCTGATGGTGACTGAGGAAGGCACAGATTTATGAATATAGAAGAAATTCATTAGGACTTATTATACTGCTATATTCCTGTAGCAAAGCAGTAGTATTGCATTTTATTTTTTATTTTAATTTTTATTAATCATTCCATTCGTTTACATCTCAAATGATATCTAGTACAAAGTTGAACCCATCACATTTCTTTTCAAATTGTTAATAAAGTTGAATTACACAGTATAGGACTCTTAATTAACAAGAAATACAAGTTGAAATTTAAATGTTTAAAAATTTTAAAGATAACTGAAATTGAATATATCTTACAAAAACACCAGATGGGATGTTTCTTGATGTCAAAGTTGGCAAACATTTCATGCATGTGAACCTAAAAGTCAAGCAGCAAAACAAAACCAAAGTGGGTTGTACAAAACAAAAACTGTATCCATTCTTTTACAACACATGAATGATTCTAGCCCCAAGGAAACAGGAGTAGTTGAACACATGTGCTCAGAAAAGTATATACATGAGGCTCAACAAGAACAAAAACACTAAAAATACTCTGTGCTCATTGACATTATCAACAGAAGACCAAGATAACAAAGAGTTAAAATGCTACCAAATTACTGTCTCCGGAGAGATACACATACCAAATTTTTTAAATTTATTTTTATTTTTTTGTATATGTATGTATGACTGGGGTGTGAATGTATGTACATCTGTGCAGATATGCATAAAGATCAGAAGAAGACATCAGATCCCCTGAAGTATGAGTTCTAGAAGGATGAGAGCTGCCCAAGGGAGTTGTAGAAACTGAACTCTGGTCCACTGTAAGAGCTTTTGTGTGTTCGTATCTGCTGAGCTATCTTTATAGTCCTATGAGCTCAACTTCTAACATTGAAACCTGTAGTCTAAGCAAATTAGAAAGTATCTGAAGAAACATCTCTAAGAAAAATGCTGGATGACAACCATAAACTCAACATTCCCAGTCATTACAAATAAGAACATGAGTAGGATACCACTCTACACCTATTAGAATGATTATTAACAAAACTTGAAAACTATAAGTATTTGAAAAGAATGTGGAAATTTAAAGCTCCTGACTATTTGACAGAGGAAATCTAAAATAACACAGAGTCATTGAGATCATGATAAATAATAATACGGGTTTCTATATACTAGGCAATTGATTCCTCTCTATATTCACAAAATGATAAAAATAAAGCATTTGTACTGATATTTGTATTCCAGTGTCACAACCGAAAGGGCTAGAGAGATATTCTATTGGTTAAGAACATCGTGAGTGAGGTAACCCAGTCACAAAAGACTACACGTGGTATGTGGTATGCACTCACTGATAAGTGGACATTAGCCAAAAAGCTCGGACTACTCAAGATACAATTCAAGACCACATGAAGCTCAAGAAGAAGAAAGAAGTGTGGTTGCTTCAGTCCTTCTTAGAAGGGAAAACCAAATACTCAAGGGAGGAAATATGGAGACAAACTATGGAGCAGAGACTGAAGGAAAGGCCATCCAGAGACTGCCCCACCTGGAAATCTATCCCATATACAGGTACCATACCCAGACACTCTTGTGAATGCCAAGAAGTGCATGCTGATGGAACCTGATACAGCTGTCTCCTGAGAGGCTCTGCCAGAGCCTCTCTGTATTGACAAATACAGAGGTGGATGTTCTCAGTCAATCATTGGATTGAGCATAGGGTCCCCAATAGGGGAGATAGAGAAAGGACTGAAGGAGATGAAGAAGTTTGCAACCACATAGGAAGAACAAGAATATCAACCAACCAGACATCCCCCACCCTCCAGAGTGCCCTGGGACTAAACTACCAACCAAAGAGTACACATGGAGAGATTCATGCCTCCAGCCACATATGTAGCATACGATGGCCTTATCTGGCATCAATTTGAGGAAAGACCCTTGGTACTATGAAGGCTGGATGCCCTAGTGTAGGGGAATGTTAGGCTGGTGAGGCAAGAATGGTTGGGTGAGGGAGGAGTGATAGGGGATTTATGGAGGAGAAACCAGAAAAGGGGATAGCATTAAAATGTAAATAAATAACATTTTCGTTTCAAATGTACAAATCAACACTCTGATTTTATGGAAGGCCAGATTCTACTCTGTAACAAATTTGAGGCAAGCCTGAATTATTTGAGACCACACCTAAATGTAACAATAAAATGTTCCCATCAGCAACAGTGATAAAAGTTCATATGAAAATAACCCATTGCCGTACAGATTCCTTTCTGTGAAGAAACTAATGATTTGATTTTTTAATGCATTAATTTAGTATGTGTGTGGGGGGAGTATTTGTGTATATCAAAATACAATTTTCAGACTGTTTGCTTTCATCTTGTGGGACCCTGGGAGAGACCTCAGGTAGAAATGCTTGGTGACAGTTTCCACCTTTACTAACTGAGACACCTTGTCAACACAAGATTGTTAGAATATTTTTTTAAAAAATGCTGAGAGAATGATATTTAGAAAATATTAAAGCAAAAAAATATCCTTTTTTCTCTGGAATGGTTATTACAAAAAAAACAAAAACAAAAGTAACAAGTGCTAAGAACTATATGAAGAAAAAGAACCTTTGTGTCCTCATGAGAGCACAGTAAATGACTGTAGGTGATAAAAAATAGTTTTAGAATTTCTTAATTTTTATTTAATACAGAAATTACATATATAGCTATATATTTAAACTGTGATGAGGACCAACTGCAATGCCATGACCATTGCACCACTTTCAACAATAGACAAGTTATAGAATTAACTCAGGTGTTGAACACCATAGGAACATATAACAGTTTTGTTGAATATTTTAATGTCTTCGGGTATCAAGTTATCAAAGCATACACCTTAAAGATATATAGGCACTGTGTTTCACTAAGAACCTTATAAAATAAATTATACATGTACCTTCCACCCTTAATGAATGGCTGTTTTTTCTATTAAATAGTATGTAATTAAAAATATAGAAAATTTAACTATAATATCCCGTTTTAACTTATAATTATGCAACTTTAAAAAGAAATATCTTCTACCATTTGAGGGACATCTATGATATTAGAAGACATCATACTAAGTGACATAAAGGCAATCTGAAGAGTCAACAGAACCTATTTTTTTTTTCAGTGTAGACTCTTTACTAATTGTATATAGAGCAGGAGAGATAAGAATGGTGGATACCAGAACCCAAGGGCTTGGAGCTAAAGGATATGTACTGGTTAAGTTTTAATCAACATGGCACACACTAAGCACCTTCTGAAAGACGGAGCCTCAATTAAGTATATTCATCTAGTATCTTGTAATGAAATGAAGACTCTAGAGCATTTTATTGATTAATCCTTGATATAGGAGGGTCTAGCCTGTTGTAGGATTTGCCACTATTGGTTATGGGATTCTGGACTGAAAGTAGGTTGATCAGCCATGGAATGCAAGCCAGTAAGCAACATTCTCCAATCCAATTGCTACTATTTCAGTTTCTGCTTCTGGGTTCCTGCCTTGAGTTTCTGCCTTGGCTTTCTTCAAACAGCTGACTGAAACAAACCCTTTCTTCCCCATGTTTTTGGTTTGTTTTGTTTTGTGTGGAGAAGGTGGTTTAATTTTTTGGGTTTTCTGCTGTCACTTTTGAAATCCTGTTCGTCATATCAACAGAAAGTTAAATTATGATGGCAGTATAAATTGCAACTGAACAATAAATGTACGTGTGTGAATTAGCTTACAAATTAGCTTGAATTATTCATTCTACAGAAGCAAAAACTGAAGGAAAGACCATCTAGAGACTGCCCCACCCGGGGATCTATCCCATATACAGTCACCAAGCCCAGACACCATAGTGGATGCCAAGAAGTGCATGCTGACAGGAGCCTGATATAACTGTCTCCTGAGAGGTTCTGCCAGAGCCTGACAAATACAGAGGTAGATGCTCTCGGTCAACCATTGGACTGAGCACAGGGTCCCCAAAGGAGAAGTTAGAGAAAGGATTGAAGTAACTGAAGGGACTTGTAAACCCATAGGAAGAACAACAATATCAACCAGACCCCCCCCCCCCCGAGCTCCCAGATACTAAAGCACCAACCAAAGAGTACACATGGAGGTACTCATGGCTCTAGCCGTATATGTAGCAGAGGATGGCCTTGGCGGACATCAATGGTAAGAGAGGCCCTTGGTCCTGGGAAGGCTTGATCCCCCAGTGTAGACAAATGCCCAGGGTGGGAAAGAAAGAGTGGGTGGGTGGATTGGGGAATATCCTCATTGAAGCAGGGGGAGGTGAAATGGGATAGGGGGCTTCTGGGGGAAGACCTGGAAAGGGGATAACATTTGAAATGTAAATAAAAAATATCTAACAAAAAAAAACAAAGAATATGAAAATATCATAACATTACAATGTGATATTCTATGTAAACATAATTCACCAGAAAAAATCTTAAACTGCAAGACATTTCACACAAAGACAAAAATCTATTATTGGATTTTTATTAAACCAGAATGTGATGTACATGACAGGAATTCCTGAGAGATGCCACAGATAATCTTTCTTTCAAGTGGTTCTCAGCTTGGGGATTAGTGCCCTGATAGATGCTTCTTCTGCCTTTCATGACAAACTTGGAGAGAGAACCACTTTCCTCTGTTCCCAGGAGATCTGAGATTACTTTTTTAGGTTCTTGAACTCATACATACAAAATATCTACCATTACTGAAGCTATCTGTGTCCTTAACTTGTAACTAAAGAAATAACTGTTCCTCTTTCTACCTTCTTCATTCTGGAAGTTGCTGAGATTCCATCTTAACTAGCCTGATTTTGCCATTTATTTTTATTGCAAATAGATTTTATAGATTTTTTCATATATTATATTCTGATTAGAGTCTCTTACCTCCCCTACCAACCCTTCCCAGATCCTTCCTTAACTTCTCACCTACCAAAATGTCCTTTGTTTCTTGTTCTCAGTAGAATATAAACAGGCATCTAAAAAAGTAATGAGATAAAATAAAATCTAAAAGGAATAAGATGACGCAAACAAACCAACAGAAGATTAGGGCCAAAAAAGGCAAAGACAGACATAGAAACATGCATCTCTCATATAAAAACATTCCATAAAAACATTACTTGGAAAGCTGTAATATACATGCAACAGACTTGTAAAGAGAAATAAAAATGCCATTTTTCAAGACCGTTTTAAAATTTGTATCAATGAGAACAAAACACTTGTAAAGGTACACTTTAACACTGGTACCCATCACTTGATATGAGTTGAAGTTGAAAATTTGCTATTGAGTCAGCTAAGCCAAATTTAGCTTATAGCTAATTTAGCTTTTAGCCTGTTTTCCCTGAAACTTTAGTGCACATTTTCCTTGCTCTTAATATTCAGTATTGTTTGCCACTTCTTGTTTCCATGGCCTGCAAACCAAAGGAACATCAGACAATATCCTCTTGAGAGTAGCAGATCCAAAAGAGGCTGAGACCACTACAGTGAGCATGGAGAGCCTGGAGTGGGCAGGAAGGTAACAAGAGTATTCTTCCCAACTGAAGAGTGTTTATTAAATTATAATGTATGTATAATTTTTGAAATTTGGCTTCTCCTCTTTGCCCTGCTTTTACTTACAGGATCACAGAACACAGTAAGTAACATTCATACTCCAACAACTATCATTGCTATAGTCTCACAGCTACAGAATACCAAGTGAGGGGACTGAACCCTATAGCCCACAGCTGGTTTTCTCAATAATTCATGCCCTGTAAATCTATCTCTACATGTATGTCTACTGTTAAAACAAAACAACAAAAAAACAAAAACAGCAAACAATAAAAAACTTGGACTGAGGGTCTAGCAATACAGTAGGTGCAAATAGTCAAACAACAAAAAAGGTATTAAACACAATTACATGAACACTCCCATGATCACTTGATAAGGGCTTGTCAGGATGACCAAAATATCTGAGCCAATTTCCCTGTCCTAGCCCAAAGTCCTTTTCATGTCTGAAATCAACATCCTTGTTCTAGCCTAAGATTTAGATTCCTAACTAAAATTACTTCTTTCTTCTAGCCTAGTGTCAGATTTCTGCCTGAAGCCTACTTCCTTGTCCTTGGTCAATGTCATATTCCTGTCAAGCAGCCCATTTCCTTGTCCTTGGTCAATGTCATATTCCTGTCAAGCAGCCCATTTCCTTGTCCTTGGCCCATGTCAAATTCTTGCCAAGCAGCCCCAAAGGCTCTTTGCCACTTACCCTTTTTTAATTTTAGTAACAAGACTGAGACTGTCTTAGGTCATTCTGACAAGAATGCCTTCCTTACCCATCATGGAATATGCATTATCCAAAG
Organism: Arvicanthis niloticus; assembly: GCF_011762505.2. Taxonomy (NCBI): domain Eukaryota; kingdom Metazoa; phylum Chordata; class Mammalia; order Rodentia; family Muridae; genus Arvicanthis; species Arvicanthis niloticus. The sequence goes on along the minus strand of NC_047668.1, from coordinate 6,272,129 downwards.
CAATGCACTTCTGTCTTAGGTTGGTAAGGCTCTGTGCAGAATCTTACCCTTCCATGGCTTGCCAGCCTTTTAATCTAGTAACTCTGTCTGGCGGTCCATTTCAGAATTGACCTTAATACATGCATATAATTAAAATGGTATAAAAGCAAAAAGGAGGAGGCAGGATAAGATGTGGGTTTTAGGGGAAAATGGGGAAAGGGGATGACATCTGAAATGTAAATAAATAAATATTCAATAAAAAAATAAAATAAAAGACACAAAATACCTGGGACTGAAAATAATCATCCACGAATATAAATGAAATTTATGATTTCACTGAAGTGTCTCAAGACTTGCTACAGGGGCTGGAGAGATTACCAGTCTGTTCAGAGTACTGACGACTTTTATAGAGCACCAGAGTTCAGTTCATGGATAGCTCTCAAACATTGTTAACTCCTCTTTCAGAAGATCTGTCGCCATTTTCTGGTCTTTGTTGGTATGAAACATGAATGGGACACAAATCTAGACATGAAAGAAAATACTTGTACTTAAATCTTAAAAATTAGAGAGAGAAATAAAACTGTAAACTATGATATAGAATAAAAGGTTAAGGTGTGGAATAGAGATTTGCTTTGTCTTTTTGATTATACAGTCTATAAGGCCATGAAACAGTTCTGTATAAAAGAATCCATGTTTTTAGCCTTACTGCTATGTGATATTCCAAGGCTGGTTGATATCCATTGGAGGCCTTCCCTTCTCAGAAGAAGAAGAGAGCAGGGGTGTTGGGGGGGAGGGGAGGTAAGAGAGAGGGACTTGGGAGGGGAGGGTAGAGGGGAAGCTGTGATCAAAATGGTAAGTACATAAATAATTAATAATAAATAGAAACACCTGAATAATTCAAAATTAAGTAAAAAATAATTTTATTTCTAGCAGAAAATGAATGTCTAAGTGTTTTTGTTAACCTTCCATATTATATAAGCTCTGCTTATTTCATGCTGGTTTCTAAAAGAAATTTTAAATTTCTACATTCTTACTGTTCTCATTTTTCTGGACTTTGGACTTCTCTTTGTGGTAATTAAAGTATGCCAAGACAATATTGGAATGCAGTCTATAGAAGACCCATGTATAATATATCCTAGTAATTCTTAGAAAGGAAAAAGAATTATTTTAATTATACTGGTTCAATTAAATCTTAGAATTACTTTTATTTCTACATATTTTTATCACATTTAAGTTAAAATATGTATGGTAAATACATATTTTACAAACCTTTAAGTTAAAAGCTTAACACTTGAAAAATTAACAATAACTGAAATCTGTTGATTGATGGGCAAGTAGTAGAAGCTCAGCTCTCTTCCTTCTTTCTTGTGTTTCTACAAATATTTATTTAAAATTCATACATGTGAGAATTATCAATTTTGAAATAGTTTTATGTGTCACTAAGTAATTTTATATAGAACCCATTCATAATTCTCAATGTTTAAACTGGAAAGAAAATTCCTTGAAATTTTCTCTACAGACCAATACAGAAACTTTCCAAGAAAAAAACGATTGTAGTAAGGTTCTACCTAGGTCCTCTGAATAGGTTCTCCTATGCTGGCAGAAATGGGTTTCATTTTATGCAGCCCTAAATATAATCAGTGAATGGTTTGACACTCCAATAACTTTTGTGCCACTATTATCCTAATGGGCATATCTTACAGTGACAGTCATTACTGTAGCTTGCCAGATTAATTTTATTATTATATAATAATAATAATGTATTATTATTATTACTATTATTATTATTATTGTTATTATTATTTACTGATAGTGTATCATACTTTTCAACATTGTGGAAACTAGCCAGTAAAGGTAAAGCTTCCACAGTAGTACTTATCTGAATTCTGTAAATATTGTGACTCAATTATGTGGTATCTTCAGCATTTGGTTCTAGTTCTGGAGGACAACCAAAGGCATTGGCAGCAACCTATAATATTTGGATTATCTATTGCTCTTACTATCCAACAACTCAAGGAGAATTAACCTGTTTCTGATTTAAGGTTTGCTATTATCTGGCATGAGATGTCTAGTCTAGTTGTGGTATGGGTACCCATGATAGAGTAGTTCCATTTAAATTATATATATATATATATATATATATATATATATATATATATATATATAGTATTTAAGTAGCTATATATTGAAATAAACCTACTTAAATACTTGAGTTTCTTGGGGCTTTTCTAAAGATCTTCAATATTAGTTATTCCTCTCTATTTCTTCATCTACTTCACCCTTCTAACTCCCACCATATTTAATCCTTTTCCCTCTATTATCTTCTTTTTATTTTTCATAACATAGGTCTCTGTGACCCCCCCTTCTTTGAGAGATTCACCACTATATGGTACCATATTAGTTTCTTGATTTCTATGGGTATATAAAACAAGACATATATATCTGAAGATTTAAACCATATGTGCTTATATAAAAGTAAACATGATATTTATCTTTCTGGGCCTGGTTTTCATCACTCGGAATGTTTATTACAAGTTCTACCCATATACCTATGGGTTTCTTTATGTTGAGTCCAAAACAAGATCATATACAGAATGAGTATGCATTTCAGAATATGCCATTGTACATGAATTTTTGGAGGGCCTAGAATTTACTATCACCATACAGTTTAGTGTCTTTATTTAGATCATATTTTTTCTTAGTTAATAGACACAAATATATCACTAAATACTCTAAATTTCTTTTACATATCTGAAGACAGACACATTTTCTGGCCTAGAATGACTTTCATATATCTGTTTTATATGACATCAAAGAAATGTTCAACATCATCATTCTCCTGTAATAGCTGTGTACAGGATTTTGAAGAGTTAATTATCTTTGCTTAACATTCATCTTTTCTTACTTTTCCAGCCGCTAAGAGATATATTTAAACAAGTATTTTAGACCCATGCTATCTAAGGTCCCATATTTTCTATGCTTTATAACACTAACCAAGCTAATAATTTTACTTAGTTATTTGCTTATGGAAAATAAAAAATATAACATTTCCTAGCATATTAGGCACTTAGTAAATATTTCAAGTAAATAACCTTGAACATAGTAACTGAAAATACATTAAAGATAATCAAAATATATTTTTTCTAAGTAATCATTTTGATGGTTTGAGGATATTATTATAATTATAAGTAGTAGTAGTAGTAATATTGAAGATAGTATGTGCCAGACACATTCTTTTTGTTTTGTTTTGTTTTCTTTTGATTGACACAGTTGTTTACCATTCTTAAAACAAAAATTGTACAAAATTTTCAAAAGCAACATTTCAAAACAATGAGAAATAAAGAATTCCATGAAATCACAGCAAAATTTATAATCTAAGCACTATCATGATTCAATGGTACAGTAGTGAGTGATGTTGTTAAAAGTAATAACAAGGAAAAATAATGTTTCCAAACTGGACACAGATGGTTGGAAAACTTTCAATGTGCAGATACATATGTATATACACACATACACACATATATGTGCAGATACATATCTACACACACACACACACACACACACACACACACATTTTTAAGATTATCATAGCTAACAATTGCCTAATGCACCAGCAGATTGATCTCCCCAGAAAAGGATGGGAGAATCAGTAAGTTCTAGCCTTTCTGGTACATGAGCCAGTGAAACATTCAAATAAAATGGTTCAATCATCTTTGAGGTTCCTTTTCTATTACTCTAGTTTAGATAAAATTTCATCATGTCCCTGATTTCTATTGCTTCATCTCCAGTAGAGTTTTAGGTTATGAATCAGGTGAGTAGGAAATAAATAATTTTCTGTTGACAGAACTTTAGGAGTCCTCTTACCACCCTGAAACTAAAGACAGATAATCCCTTCAGGGAGACTAGCCATCTCTTTGTGCTTAATGTTAGTTGTTATATGCAATTTTATTCAAGATGAATCTTTTAATTTTTTTAGTATCTTTCTTTATAAAATAAAATTTCTCTATAATAGTATGGGGCATATATTTTAAAGTGTTAGATAAACAAATGGTTAATATAATGTTTTCTAAATATGTTTATGTTTAATAAATATGTGGCATTTAAATTAATGAACAAGAAAGCATTTCTTTAAATTTTGTTTCTAGAAATTATAGTAGTCTTAACATCTTTTATAAATAACATTATGCAATACTCCTAATAATATTTTGTCTCAAGAAAGTATGTTGAAACAAACTCAAACTTTATAAAGAACAATGGCTTTATAACCCTATTTTTTTAAAACATAATTTATTCACCTACTAAATACAAAGTTTTCCTGTTAAAAACATCATTCATTAGGAGAAATCAAATCACATACTTGGCATACAAAATATGTTTGTTTATTAAAGTAATATGGAAAAATGTATTTTAAAAGTTTAAAATAATTTAACCAAACTTTAAATATTTCTTAGGAGGGTAGTTAAATATTGAGTCATTATACTATCCTGGGAAACTAATAAGACTAAAATATATGAGATATTTTCAAAATACAGTGTTTGATTTAGTCACTATTTAGGACCAGAAATTTTCTCTTAATGCTTCATTGCATTTCACAATCAGAATTAGTTATCAATACCTGCCCATGTAGTAGCATTATCATATCTACTAATCTCAGGTCTAGTTATTTAGTTTCAAAATAGACAGTAGAACTTTCTAAAACTAAGATAATTATCACATTTGATTGGTATTTTTAACAAAACAATTATGGAGGGTTGTATATATCTTGTAAAACCAATAGGTATGAAAAAATACCTTACATAGATTTTCATTTTTACAATATTTTGGCTAAACAAATGTTTTATGTAGTTTTCACTTACATTATATATTTTAGTTTTATATTATTTTTGTTTCTTCTTTATTACTTTTTTGAGAGTTCTGTACATGATTTGATAATATTCATCTCTCTCATAAGTTCTCCCAGACTCACCAACCTTCTGTACACACTGAAATTTTTGTAGTTTCAAAGCATAATTATGTTCTAATTGTATTTCGAGAGAAAAGTTTTATTTTAACACGAAGGATGATATGTAGGAGGTGCTAAGGTGGGAGAAGTACTGAGAGGAAGAGAGGGAGTAAGGAAAGGAGGAGATGGAGGAGAAGAGAAGCTAGGTGATGAAAGAGAGAAAGAGAGAGAAAGAGGGGGGAGACAGGGAGGCAGATGTTCACATGTCACCACCAGTCAAAGATAGTTGATAGGTTGGGTATTGGGTTACACTTCTATTGAGCATTACCAAACTTATAAAGCCTTTGATTAACATTTTTTAAAAAGTGTATAAATGCAAAAAGGAAAAGAGGGCATGGGATAGGGGTTTTCTGGGGCAGGGGTGGGGGAAGGAATGGTGAAAGGGGATGGCGTCTGAAATGGAAATAAAATATCCAATAAAAAATAATAAAAAGAAAGAAAGAAAGAAAAGAAAGAAAAAAGAAAGAAAGAAAGAAAGAAAGAAAGAAGAGAAAGTGGGAACAAACTTTAAACTCACTGGCACAGGTGGAAATTTCTTAAACAGAACTCCAATGGCTTGTGCTCTAAGATCAAGAATTGATAAATGGGACCTCATGAAACTGGAAAGCTTCTGTAAGGCAAAGGACACTGTCAATAGGACAAATTGGCAACCTACAGACCTGGAAAAAAGTCACTAACCCCACATTCAATAGAGGGCTGATATCCAAAATATATAAAGTACTCAAGAATCTAACCACCAAAAAAACTGAACAACCCAATCAAAAATGGGGTGTAGAACTAAACAGAGAATTCACAACAAGGGACTCTCAAATGGCTGAGAAGCACCTAAAGAAATGTTCAGAGTCCTTAGTGATCAGAGAAATGCAAATCAAAATGACCCTGAGATTCCACCTTACAGCAATAAGAATGGCTAAGATCAAAACCTCAAGTGACAACACATGTTAGTGAGGATGTGGAGTAAGAGGAACACTCTTCCATTGCTGGTGTGGGATTGCAAACTGGTACAACTGAAAGGTCTAAGACTCCCCAGAAGGGGACCCCACTCAAGTCTCAGGATAACACACATACCCAAAGACACACGAGAGACCAACTTGATGCAAGAACATGAAGGGGTTTAATCAGAGCTCTGGGCCAGTCCATATCTCCATATCTCACATAGGGGATAGAGGGACTGACCTCTCGGCTCAAGGGTCTAGGGTTTATATATGGGCGGGGTGGGGAAAAGAGGGAACTTTCGCACGGTTGCACACAATTGGTTGTTTTACTTTTTTAAACATCAGCAGGCTATACTGGTCCATGGGGAAGGGTGTAGTTCCTCTCTTGGCCAGTCAGTTTCTGGGATGTTTTAACAGGCCTTTGTCTTGTAACTCCACCTCCTTTGTAACTAATTAACTGGATCCAAACCTGCTGGCAGGCACTTTTAACTATTTAGTTTAAGGGAAAGGAATGAAATCACAGGGCCCTGTTATTTTTATTAATTTGGGCCTATTTCAAAATTCTCTTTCACAACCACTCTGGAAATCAATCTGGAGGTTCCTCAGAAAATTGGAAATAGATCTACCTGAAGATGAAGCAATACTACTCTTGGGAATATGCCCAGAAGATGCCCCACCATGCCACAGGGGCACATGTTCCACTATATTCATAGCAGCCTTGTTTTTGATAGCCAGAACCTGGAAACAACCCAGATGTCCCACAACAGAAGAATGGATTCAGAAAATGTGGTTCCTTTACATAATGGAACTATTCAGCTATGAAGAACAAGGACACCCTGCGTTTTTCAGGCAAACGGATGGAACTAGAAAATATCATCCTGAGTGACGTAATAAGAACCAAAAGTACATGTATGGCATATAACTCACTAATAAATGGATACTACACACACACACAAACACACACACACACACACACACACAAAAAAAAAAACCCACAAATACAGAACACTCAGGACACAGTCCACAGAACTCAAAAAGGTTAACAAGCTGAAAGACACAAGTGAAGAAGCCTCAGTCCCATTTGGGAGGGAGAAGAAAGCAATCTCAGGAAGCGGGAGGGAGCAAGGGTCCCGGGTGGGAAAGGGGACAGGGAAAGAAAAGGGGGAACATGATCAGGTATTGTGTGTGGGGGAAAGGACTGAAGCCTTGAGGGCCAGCAGAAAGAATGGAAACAGGCAACCTCTGGAGGTAGGAGGTGGGAGAACCTTCCAGGATGTACCAGTGGTGGACCAGAAGGGGAATAAAATCGGACTGTTAAAAAAAAGAGTAAATAAAATTAAAAAGAAAAAAACTGAAAAAAAGGAAAAATGCAAAGAGAAAAATAGAAAATGCAGAATATAAAAACAAGTTAGGCTGGAAAGGGAAAAATAAAGGGAAAATAAAATATTTGAGTAAAAAAACTAACTAAATCAATAAATCAATCAAGAGTCAAATACAAATGAAACAGCTTATATACTCTTGGATGTACAAGTTTCCACTGGAACATAGTCAATCTGCCAGGAAAAACACCTTTAAAAAATCTCTCTCTCTCTCTCTCTCTCTCTCTCTCTCTCTCTCTCTCTCTCTTTCTCTCTCTCTCTCTCTCTCTCTTCCCTCTCTCTTCCCACCCTCTCTCTCTCATTCCCTCTCTCCCAACCTCTACCAGTTACCAATAGCTTTATAGCTATTGGTAGAACTATGTACCCAACTCTGTTTTCCATGCTGGGTTTTCCTTTGCCTTGATCTTCTTATGCTGTCTCAAATGCTGTAGATTTATACTATAAATTTATAATGTGCTACTGTCCTGTGTCTAGAAATCACTCTTTCTTCATAGTCTTCTATTGTCTCTTTTCTTACTATCATTTTGCCCATGTTCTACAAATATCCATAATCACAGGAATGGAGGCAATCTATGAAATGGAGGTCTTGTTTAGAGTTGAGCACTTCACAGAATCTTGTTAATTGTTCTTTGTCCAGATGTAGACCTTAATATATAGAAAAAAATTTAAAATGCTTCTTTGAGAATGATTAAGATATACAGTAATCAATACCATCCTTATACCTACTCACTTCTAACAGGGTTAAATATATATAATTGAAGACATGGTATTAATAATTTATTCATGTTTAGTACACAGGTAAACTTAATGTATTTATTATAAAGTTCTATTGTGATATCAGACATAAAATTTTTATTTCACAATGTTTGTTGTGTTGAGATAAAATGATCTCAGACCATGTGAATATGTGTCTTATTTAGCATTTTATCAACAGTAGGTACTGTCTGCATTCTAGTCTTCAATAGTATCACTCAAGTTTATTTTTGATATACTGATGGGAGTTATGTTAGAAGTGCTCAGAATATCTCCTGAAAAAATGTATCCCAGGGCATTTTAGTTTTCTAACATCATGGAAAATGCTCTCTAAATTTTTAATCACATGTAAGTTGAGGAGATAATACTTTGGGACAGAATTAGAAATAATGCAAAGGTTATTTTCTTTAAAAGATCCAGAATTGATTTTGAAATCTGCACAGGGAATTCATATAAAAATTTTACCTGCTTTCAAAAAAGCCCTAAAATATGGTTCATTATTTTATATTCCTATAGTCAGAAAAATACATCATGTTCCCTGAGAACACTTTTAACCTCCTGTGAATCTGAAGCTGGAAACTCTGCCATGCCCTTGGCAACAATAACATTTTCTATTCAATTTTGTCCTGCCTGTGTCTTTTTCTTATATATGTAAAGAAATTTGTGCAGCTTTATTACTGAATTATTTTCAGAACTTCTTTTTCATCTGCTTTTTAATTCTAAGAATATTTTTTGGTGTTTTGTTGGTAGACTTTTTGATTGCTTTTTCATTTTAAGTAGAAATAAATATTATGCAACAATACTCGAAGCTTCTTTCAGAAGAAATAGGAAACGATGATGAAAAAATTTAATAAGGTTTCTGTTGTTCAATTTTAGAAACCTCTTGGTCCTCATTAGCTTTCTTTGCACCCCAGCAACCAAGACTTACGTAGCCCCATCTATTAAGAAGATAACCAAGAGGCAAAAGGCCAAGCATCCTGCGGAAAGTCATGATGAACATGAGTAGTTAATCTGACCTCCATATAGTAGATGCTAAGGTTACAGGAGAATCCAAATGTGAAGCAAAATGGTTTCATTAGTCGTAGGAAGTGGGTCAACTGAAAGGTCTGGAATCCATTTTCTGCTAACTTTATATAATCTAACTATTCTATAATCTCTCACTAACTATTCTATAATCTCTTTGGAATATTTGTGGCTGAAAAACCTGATCAGTCTCAAGTATGTCCCATTGTATAAAGTCAAAATATGTGGATCCTGTTACTGCTAATTATTTGATCCCAGAGAATTATATGTTTCCTTATATTTACAAGCACTTGACTTCTTAAAACTCAACTTTTATTTCTTTTTACATGAACTAAACTATCAAAGATTTATTGTAAGTGTTATGTATAAGAAGTTATGAAAAAGAAAGTGCAGTTTTTGAGCTACTTGACTTGTTAAATCTAGTTTTAAACATATAATTTATGTGATACATGTTAGAACCTTATCCATAATTTCATGTTTTCCCTATAATATCTAAAATCATAGTATAAGAAATGGGACTGAAATGGACTGTATTGGAGGAAAAAAACAGAGAAATAAAGCAAACTCCTTTAACTGGCTGAAAAAAATTAATTGATAGGATACAATATTCCTGTTGTTTTCCCAAAATCATCGCTCATGTTACAGAAGAAATTTTTGGGAAATTTATTATATAATACAGTTAAAATGTTAACATGCTTTAGAATAAATGTCAATATGTTACTTACTGTTTTAATGAGAAGCCTCTTTGTTAACCAATTTTTATAAGTATCATGAATTTTTTTCAGCAGGGTGGTAGTGGTACATATCATTAATTCCAGGTCTTAGGAGATTGTACAGACCATTAATCTGTTTCAGGAGGCAGATTCAGAAACATCATTGAGTTCCAGGACAACCCGGTTTACAAAATAAGTTGCAGGACAGCCAGAGCTACACAGAGAAAACATGTCTCAGAAAACATAAGGAGAAAATGTAGTAAACTAACAATTAAACTATCAAACAACTAGATAGATAGACAGATAGATAGATAGATAGATAGATAGATAGATAGATAGATAGATAGAGTAGATCAATAAAATAAAATGAAATGTTGTCCTACATGTCAATAAGCAATGAGGGGAGAGGGGAAGAAATAATGGATAGGACAAGTAACCAGAACACCATGAAAAAATATACAGTAGACAAATATAACATGTGTTTTTCCCTAGTGTCATGCTACAATTCCCCACCAGGCATTTCTTATTTGTACTTGTTTGTGTGGTATTGAGGACTCACAGGCTTTGCCTATTTACTCTGGTATGTGCATTGTCCACCTCATGTTCGATCAGTTATGTTGTTAAGAATTTATGTAATATTATATCTATATAATTAATTACTATTAATTATGTATGGTATTGATGATCAATATATAATAGAATATTAATATACATGAATAAATATAAAATAATTAGTATGTTATAATTTATTTTATGTATTTCATATATAACATATTCTTAGAATATGTATTTCTAATATATTTCCTAATTAAAAAATATATATTTTATATATAATTATGTAATATTCAACATATCATCTATTAAAATAAGATAGGATTTATTTTAAAATAATAATATTATATGATATATTATAAATTGTGTAATATTAATAATTTTATATTTGAAATACATATATAATATATTATTAGGTGATATATTATTATGTAGTTTCTTAGAAAACTAGAAGGTTTATAAACCCTCATGTCCCATTATTGTTTTATAAGCAGTAGCAAGCGCCTATAGTAAAAGACCATTTTATTGGTTGAGCTAGCAGCAGATAGCACAAGGAACTCCAGGTTGTTTCCTTCAGGAGTTGTCATGCATGCTGTAGTAGGGTTTTGGTGATATAGCTGTTATTAAGTCATGATCTAATTCCATATAACTTTAAGAACTTCAGTGAACTAACTGGATCACTAAAATCACCTTGTTTGGATCCTTTCTGTCATTATTTCCCTGTCTGCTGTAAAGAGATAAGTTTTATATATACAGCATGACACACTGGTAAAAATAGTGACAAGAAATTGTCAGAATATCTAAGCACTATGTTATCAGACTTAAGACTCTCTCCATGAGTTGAAACCTATGCTTAATTCTGCTTAGATGACCAAGAATCAGAGACTAGATAGCTTATGGGCCTGGGGAAATTCAAATACTACAGTTCTGCTAAAGAAGCATAGTAAAAGAATGAATACTAATGATATTCTACTATAATCATACATCAATGTCTTGCTCAGCCATCATTAAAGAACCTTCCTGCTTCAGTAGTGAGAACAAATGTAGAGACCCACTGACACAGTGTCCAGAGTCAGAGCCTTTGTAAGCACTCAGAAAACTCTGTGGGAGAGAAAGAAGAATGACTGAAGGAACCAGAAGTAATGAATTTTATGAGAATTCTTTTTGTGCCAATGTGAAAGTGTATCTGTGTCTTTGTGCTTTGTTTGTCGATATTTATTTTCTGGTTATTTGTATATTTAGTCCTATTCTGGTTTTTGTTTTGTTTTGTTCTGAAAAAAGACCTTCTAGAAATCAGAGGGACACACATATAAAAACACAGAGAATATGATAACAAGGGCAGAGTCCTCATGTTTGATCCCAATAGGACACCAGCACTTAGAGGAGAATTGAACACCAGCTCGTATCTATAACCTGAAGGTATTTCTGATTGATAACTACAGGAAAATAAAGAAATTGTATTTTTTTTCCAAAAGGGTTTGTCAGTGGGTATACAAACCATGCTTAAAGCCAGGCCCTATGCCCAACAGTCAATGGCCAAAATAAAACAAACTCAATGGAACATTTGAAATTCCTTTTGTTGTTGTTGCAGTTGTTGTCATGTGTATGTGTTTTATTATCTAAAAGTCTTTTTGTTTGATTGGTTTGTCTTATTCTGTTTTGTTTTGCTTTGCTTTAGTTTTGTTTGCTTTTACTAGCTGCTTTTGTTTTTTATTGCGAGGAACATAGGTTGTGAATATAAGTGGGTTAGGATTGAGGGGACAAAGAGTATCTGGGAAGAGTTGGGGGATGGGAAAGGTTAATCAGAATATATTGTATAAAAATCTATTTTCAGTAAAATAAAATAAAATAAAGTAACAAAATATATAAAGTTCTTGGAATGGTGTGTCCTACATATTTTCAGTTACAATTGGTGTAAAGTGTGAGTGACCTTTGCCTATAATTCCAGCACTTGGTAAGTAGAAGCAGGAAAATCAGAAGTTCAAGTTCACCCTTAGTAAAACAGCAAGTAAAAATCATTCTCCATACAAAACATTATAAAAGGTTTTTTAAGAGAAATTATGCCAGGCAGAGGTGGCACACGTCTTTAATCCCAGCACTTGGGAGGCAGAGGCAGGCGTATTTCTGAGTTCGAGTTCGAGGCCAGCCTGGTCTACAGAGTGAGTTCCAGGACAGGCAGGGTTACACAGAAAACAAAAACAAAAACAAAAGAGAGAGAAAAACAAAAGAGAGAGAGAGAGAGAGAGAGAGAGAGAGAGAGAGAGAGAGAGAGAGAGAGATACTATATAGAAGTGGAGAAATGGGTACTTCTGTCTGCAGATTGTTGTAATCAGATAGAATAAAAGATAGACACAGATATGTCCAGTTTCCATGTTGGGCCATCCTCATCTCTTGTCTGTGGCATTTTTTTAAACAATAGCTCTGTTTTAAACCTGTTATAGGCTAATTAGTTAACAATTGGTTAAAAATAAAAAGAGAGGTGTGTAAAAGAAAGCGAAGGTTATCTAAAAACTTCTTTGATACTTTGAAATCAAAATATTGACTATCCATGGATGACCTCTGCAAGACTCCAATTCTGGTTTCTAATTCCCTGCTTGGTTGGTATAGCTATGTCTGATCCTACAGTAGAATAAGTTCTGGCCCTAGTTGTAAATCATTTCCCCTAAAATGCAAGTACTATTTTTTTGAGAATGAGTATTAAGTAATAAAGAGTTTAAAACCACTTTCTATAATGAATTTAATCTTGTTTATAAGCTTTAACACTAAAAAAAGAGTAATAATGGAATTATATAGGACAAGAGAAAGAATTGTCTTAATTCAGTAAATAAATGCAGTTACACTGTAGTTACTATAGTGTCAGTGCCATATGTTTTTTATATTCAAATTACCAAAATTGCTTGTGGATGTGAATTTCCTAGGAAATAAAATGCTAGTGATAAATTTCCTTGAATCAAAAGAAATAACAATAAGTGAATTAATTATAGACTATAAATTTTAAATTGCTATAAAGAAGATTCATCTTTTTAAAAATATGTTATAAGTTATTAGCTATTATTCATTTCTTAAACATTTGTTTCTTTCATATATTCAGTATTACATTTAGTATACTAAGAATAAGCATTCAACTTACTCAACTTTTTATAAAAATTTTACATTTATAAAATGTATTATTTTACTATATATATACATATATGCACACAGACACAGACACACACACACACACATACACAAACACACACATATTGTATGTTGACCAATAGAGTTTCCACAGTTGAGAATTCTTTATTTAGCTCTGTACCCTATTTTTAATAGGGTTATTTGATTTTCTGGAGTCTAATTTCTTGAGTTATTTGTATATATTGAATATTAGCCCTTTAGTGGATGTAGAATTGATAAAGACCTTTTCCCAATCTGTTGATTGCCATTTTGTTATGTTGGCAGTGTCCTTTGACTTACAGAAGATTTGCAATTTTATCAGGACCCATTTGTCAATACTTGATCTTAGAGCATGAGACATTGCTGTTCTGTTCAGGAATTTTTCCCCAGTGCCTAAATAGTCAAGGCTCTTCCCCACTTTCTCTGTAGCTGTCACTGTATCTGTTTTTATGTGGAGGTCCTTGATGCACTTGGACTTGAGCTTGAGCTTTGTACAAGGAGATAAGAATGGATTGATTTGCATTCTTCTAAATGCTGACCTGCAGTTGAAGCAGCCCCATTTATTGAAAATGCTTTTTTCCACTGAATGATTTTAGCTCTTTTGTCAAATATCAAGTGACCATAGGTGTGTGGGTTCATTTCTGTGTCTTCAATACTATTCCATTGATATTTCTGCCTGTCTCTGTACCAATAACATGCAGTTTTAAATCACTACTGCTCTGTAGTACATCTTGAGGTCAGGGATGGTGATTCCCCCAGATGTTCTTTTATTGTTGAGAGTAGTTGTCACTATCCTGCGTTTTTTGTTATTCCAAATGAATTTTCAAATTGCTCTTTCTATCTCTATGAAGAACTGAGATGAAATTTTGATGGGTATTGCATTGATTCTGTTGATTGCTTTAGGTAAGATGGCCATTTTTACTATATTAATCCTACCAATCCCAGAAGCATGGGAGATCTTTCCATTTTCTGAAATCTCCTTCAGTTTCTTTCTTCAGAGACTTGAAGTTCTTGACATACGGATCTTTTACTTGCTTGGTTAGATTAACACCAAGGTGGAATATCTGGTGGAAGATTTGGGGTCACTTAAGTATAATATCTTATCATCTGCAAATAGTGTTATTTAGACTTCTTTCTTTCCTATTTATATCTGTTTGACCTCCATTTGCTGTCTAATTGCTCTGGTTAGGACTTCAAGTACTATATTAAATATGTAGGGAGAGAGTGGGCAGCCTTGTCTAGTCCCTGATTTTAGTGGGATTGCTTCAAGTTTCTCTCCATTTAATTTGATGTTGGCTACTGACTTGCTGTATATTGACATTCTGTATTTATAACATGAATTATTTATGTGCTTTAAACATTATTCAGTATATAGCTTATTTTATTCAGTTTTTTGTTAGTATAAGTAATTACATCTCTAGTTCTTTATAATTCTCTTTTAACACAATTCTTTAAACTTTTACCTTAATTAGTTCTATGAACTATTTTATATTTTTGTTTATTCTATTAGCTGTTTGGAATCATTATTTTGAATTTACTGTTAGAGCATTCATCTTCTATGACTGGAATGATAGCTCACAAATTACAAGCAATCACTGTTCCTGGAGAAGACCCAATGCAATTACTAGCACCCACGTGAAGGCTCTCAACAATCTGTAACTCCAGTTCCAGAGTTCCAGTGTTGGAAAATCCTGTTATTAAGTTAGTATTCCCATAATCTGGATTTGTTTCTGAGCTTGGTGCAAAATGAGAGCTCCATTTTTCAACGGAACTTTCTAGTTTCTGCTTATCTTTTTCAGGAGGATATCCCTGAACACAGGTGGCTGGCCTAGTCTGAAAGTGATCTTGTACAAAACTCTCTGCAAGACTGAATAAATAACTCAGCACACATGTCCTGCTCTGGTTTCCCTCCCATATGACAATTAGGTGCTGTATTATAACTAATTAGCTCTTTTTGATTATATAATACTATGACCAACTAACCCTTTCTACCTGAACCCCTAAAAAAGGATTTATATACTGTATCCCTGAAACATTAAAGTATACTTGTATAATTGTTGCATCAGTTTCTGGAAATTTTTGTGCTATACTCATAGAGTTCCAAACCTTCCCTTTATTCTCAAAGGCTTGTGTCCATCATCCTCTGAGGAGAAGGTAGGTGAAGGGGGCAACACTCCAACATGCTCTTTTAATCTTCATGGATACTAGATATATACAAGGTTCACAGATATATATTTAGACAAAACACTCATGTTGTACATAAAATATAGAAATTTTAAAAAATTAAATGAATTACAATGAAAGAAAACTTCTGACTCATGTCATCTTTTATACTTTGTATGCTTTACCTTGGCTCCCATATTCACATACATTTGAATGTTTTGTTGCAGTTGGTAAAACTTTTGGGAAGGATTAGGAGCCATAGTGTTATTGAGAGGGTGTATCACTGTGGGTGGGCTTTGAGATTCCAAAAGCCCAAGAGATTTCTATTTAAGTCTCTCTGCCTTGTACTTACTGATAAGAATATAAACTTTCACCTATTGCTCAAGCATCATGCCTACCTGCTTTCAATCATGGTTCCAGAGATGGTATTAGTTTTGGAAATAGAATAGTCTTGGCATGGTATTAGTTTTAGCAATAGAATAAACTATCGTAATAACTCAGTTGCATAACACAAAAATAATCTCCTTGTAAGACCTCTTATATTTAGAGTAATTTGTTTTTTAAAAATATAGATCATATCGTGTGTGTGTGCATGTGTGTGTATGTTTGTGTGTGCTTAAAAGAATGATAAGCCATCAGATATCTCCAACACTGTAGATTTATAAAACAACTTAGAGATTCAAAATTTTTTATAAGACTAGGTGTTATAAAAATAAGAAGGAAAGTAATCCATGTACCCCTAGCTAGCCAAGAATTCTTATATAGAATAGACTTGAATTGGTATCACAGAGATTCACCTTCTTTGCCTTCCTTGTGCTGGGATTAATACCATACTTGATTATGACTGATCTTTAAATGAGTATACTTTTCCTAAATTGCTAATTTTCCTAGATACCAACAGTAAGAAAATGTTTCTCACACAGACATTTTTTAGATAGAACACACTGATTTCTATCAGTGTTGCAACATTCTTTCATTAATAAAGATTATGAACTAGAATTATCTTTATAGTATGTTTCTGTGCACTCAATAAATGTTATTTTGAAAGGAAATAATAACACTACATGAATATTAACATAAAACATTATTGAAAAATGTTTTAGGTCTTAGCTTTCATTCTCATTATTTTCAGTTGTTTTACAGATATGAATACACAATTGTGTTCAGTTAAGATCAATTCAATATAATACAAAAATCAGTTTCTTCCTCCTACTGTCCTGTAAGTCTTAAATTTGATCATGTCTTGCTGGGCTTGGTCTTCCTACTGCTCTGCTCGACCATCTGCAGTACTGTGTTTGATTCTCATTTTCACTTCCTACTCAGCATGATGACAAGAATTTCATCAATATTAGATATATGAAATGAAGAATAGTTTTCTGAAAATATATATTTTTATATTTTCTTATGCTTAGCTTAGTTTTGTTTGAGACAGGAACTTACATACCCAATTTTGCACTGAAATTTAGTATGTGGCCTGGGCTTGCCTTAAATTTGTAAATCTTTCTGTTTTGGCTGCCTGAGTCAGAAGACAAGAGGTACATGTCACTATCCTGGAACATTTTTACATGTTTCAAAAACCCAATATCTGACACCATTACTCAGCAGACACTGGGCTAGATAAACCACTTGTCTATTTCCAAGCTAGTAATTTACAATGGGAATGATAACTTGCAAGTTTTAGGTTCTAACAGAGTCTAAAAGTAAAAAGACCATGCTTTCAAAAAGAAGAAAATAATTTATGTGAGAGGTAAGAAGCATGAGTTGCTGAGAATTTTCTTCAGTCTCTTAATGATAGTCAACTTGAGATGCAAGCTTAATTCAGTTCCAGAATTCACTTATCATTAACTATGTAATGAAAGGCTAGTCTTTAATTAACCTAATCACAGATTTTTATTTTATCTATAGAAACCACAAGCTACCCAAAATTTTAAAGTGAATAAATATTTGCTTAGGTCAATATTGGCTTTTACTCTTAGGCAAATATGATGAAAAAAAGGCAAAAAGAAGCAGATAGAAATAGAGAATACATCATGATAGTTAAGTGAGAGTCTCACAGCTCTTTTAACAAAGTGCCAGGAATGTTGGGTTAAAGCAATCAAAACAAGTTCATGCACAGCTCTGAAAGTCAGAATTCCAGAATCAATTTTACTAAGCTGAAAGTTAATTAGCCTTGTCATAATCTATCCAGACCCTGCCCAACCTTTCTGTGCTCAATACTTGCTTAACTTCCAGTGAGTCTGTGCAAGAACTGTAACTCAGAAGATTTTAGGAGCCAAGCATGTGTTGGTTTTGGTATATGATCTGGCACACTGAGGGTTTGGTACCTAAGGTTGAGGTCCCTGATTGCTCTGGGCTGGATGGTGTTGACTTACTAATGTACACATTTCAATTATATGGTGCTTGCTTTCTGGAATCTCTCCCCAGAAAATTCTCATTAGGAATGCTTGCATCTTTATGTCTAGGTTTAGATTATGCCTTTTTTGGATATTACATTTATTGCAGGTCATGCAACTTTTGTTGGCTAAAGTTTGTTCAACATATCATAAATTCTTATTTTAAAATAAAAGTAGTGGAAACTCAAAAATGAACAGATGTATAATCACTTTAAACTTACCCGGACTCTGTTCCTGAAGAATTAGCATGTCTTTTCTACTCTAGAATTTAAAAGAAATGTGGAAAGAGGTACATTTTTTCACTATAACTATAATTCAGTTGTTGTTTTATAATATGTAGCTCAAGCCTAGGTCTATATAAAAATAAGTGTATATAAATATGGTAATTATTTCTAGGACCTGATCAGCAAGGTAACAGACTCTCAGAATAATTTCACAAAATCAGCCCTTCCCAAATCTGCACTTATTTTTTGTTTTTTAATTTGAGGAAGTGCTATAACTTATGTGTAGCAGATCATTTCCTCTAAAGAGCTCCATATGTAAATCAGTCTGACAACAGTTTTGTTAGCTAATTCTATCCCACTGACATTTCAGTAGACACCAAGAATGAGTTTTTTATAATATTTTGTTATAACGATTTAAAATATGGGCAGTTCTGAGGAAATCAGCTCTTATTATTTTTAACTAAAGGAACACAGCAAAAAAAAAAAAATGTCTTGTTATGCCTTATTGATTTACCCATATATTGGAGCATCATTCACATCTCATCAGAGAATCTTTCAAAGTAGTAGACCAACACAAAGCCATACAATTAGACAATTGCAGAAATTGAGAGGTTTTAGGGCACTAATCTCTAAATGACACGTCTTTATCAAAGTAGACACATAAAGATTTAGAGTCAGTGATAGTGGATGACTTCCAGTAACAGAATTTTAAAGAAACAACAGGGCTGCTATGGACATGAACAAGTTACAGTGCACAAGACCTGCACAGATTCACACAAGACAAAAACTCAGTACCGAGAAGAAGACAAAAATCTCGTAACAAAAAAAGCTATTTGCAGTAGAAGTTATTGACTCAATTAACCTGGACCCCCAAGATCTCCCAAACACTGGAGCAACAACCAAGCAGCATACTCCAGCTGATGTGAGGCCCCCAACACACACACAACAGAGGACTGCAGGGTCTGGGTTCAGTCAGAGAAGATGCACCTAACTTTCAAGAGGCCCCAGGGTGTAAAAAGGTCTAGTAGGGTGGGGAGATCCTTGTGGAGACAGCGTTTGGGAAGGAGGTATGGGGCTGGGAACAGTCAGAAGGTGGACCGGGAGGGGAATAATATTTGGAGTGTAAAAAAAATTAAATAAAATTAAAACAACAACAACAGACATGGGTATTTGTGTGTGTGTGTGTTCATACCTTTTCTTTTGATATTTTTGTCTTATTGATTTCTTTCTTATTATCAGTTTGTTTGCTCATATTTTCTTATTTTTTTATTTTTCTATGGTTTTGATAAAGAAATAGAGAAAATGTGAAGTTTGGGATGATAGAAGATAGGGAGTGGAATCTATGCTCAAAATATTTTCTATAAAAAATTTAAATGAAATCTTAATAATAATAATAGAAACAATAATTTGAACATTAAAAATATAGGCAACAAATATACTTGTGCTTGCATAAGAACTAGAAGTGTTTTATTTTAATAGCTAGCACAAACACTTCTTGGGGGAAGAGAATCATTTTAGATTTTGTATTTAACTGGGATAGAAAGAAAACTGTGTTCAGATTAAACAGAGACAGACACTGTTCCGTAAGCATTGCTCCACAGAGAGAGAATGCAAACCTGAACATACTAAATAAAAGACACATTACAGCTTTTCAGACACCTAATTTCTCTCCACAGTATGGGGGATATAATGACAGGTTCGCAATTCTGCAACTTAAGTGGCTCCTATGCATTCTCTGTTTTAACCAGTATAAACTGCTGTGCAGTTTTTAATTTTTCAATCTTTACCAAGTGTAAGTGTGGAGGATCATGTACCTAATGTACTAATCTTATTTCATATCATTGAAAGCAATGATAAAGCGTGTGTCTGGGAGTGCCGGACTGCTCTTTACATTGTTAAGTTCTTCTAGAATTGGTTGTTCCAAGTCAAAATATACATAAATTTTTGAGATTTTGCCAATAGTAATTTATACTGCTGTGTGTGATGTAAAATAGATAGGATATAGCTCACTTGAGAGAAAAGAAGTGTGAGACAAAAAAAAAATTACTGTGCAATGAATCTCAGGGATTTTATTTTTCCTGGTATATTTTAACACTAGGATGAAAGAACTTCATATATTATAGAAATAAAAATTCAGATTATGTTATTATTTTAATTTGAAAAGGTAAATATCTTTATTATGAAAATCCAGTCCTAGTGAGCAAGTGACATTGATAAGATATTTGCATTAAGAAACTTGCATTCGTTTTCCCCTTTTCTAAATTTATTCTTTAATTATTTTTACAATCTAGAATTTAGCCCACTCCCAGTCCACCCTCAGACTGTTCTACTTCTCACACATCCTTCCTCCCACCCCATCTCCAAGAGGATGTCCTCATCTTCATACTCCACCAGACCTCCCCACTTCCTGGGGCCCCATGTCTCTTGAGGGTTAGGTGCATCTTCTCTGACTGAGTCCAGATCAGGTAGTCCTCTGCTGTATATGCGTCAAAGGCCTCATATCAACTGGTATACACTGCCTGGTTGGTGGTCCAGTGTCTGAGAGATCTCAGGGGTCCAGCTTAGGTGAGATTGCTGGTCTTCCTACAGGGTCGTTCTCTTCCTCAGTTTCTTCCATCTTTATCCTAATTCAACCACAGGGGTCCCTGGCTTCTGTCCATTGGTTGGGTGTAAATATCTGCAGCTGACTCTTTCAGCTGCTTGTTGGGTCTTTCAGAGGGCAGTCATGATAGGTCCCACTTGAATTCTTTAACTGTTACCCTGATCAAACATAGAGACTGTGTGTGTGTTTGTGTGTGTGTGTGTATGTATGTATGTATGTTTGTGTGATGTGGGTTGCGCATGCCATAAAGTATTTTTTTAAATAAAATGTTACAATCTAGGACATCTACTTCAATCTAAGTTGTATTTTCAAACAGAGCAATGATTGTACATTTGTGTCTCCAAAATTTTGAGATTTGTCTTATGAATTATCCTTTTTAAAATTGAAAAATTCAACATAAATATAAAATGTATTAGATGTTAATTATGTGTTAATTCTGGTATAGAAATACCAAAAAATATTAACTAAATAAAATTATAAATTATAAATTCAAATAATAAATTAATTATTTACACTCTCAAGTAGATCAAAACTATGATATCCCAAAGGCAGAGCCACAGGTTTTGTGAGCAATGATGTTTTCTAGAGTGTGTTCTTTGATTATTTAAGCTGCTTTGCAAGTCCTGCAGATGAGCTTCAGGAATGCCATGTTCCTGAGTCAGCATTTGTGCATGGATGGATGTTACAGTGATGCAGTTGAGGCCGCATGATCTGTTACTGTACATAAGCCCGCACTCAAACTCTTGTAAATAATCTCAATAAACTCACTGGTTCACTAAGCTATTATTGGGTAATATTGTGTCTTTTGTTTGTCATTGATGCCTTGTCTATTGTCAGTAGAATTTTGTTAGTGTCTCCACAGGAAAAAATTATACAAACTGGAAACTAAAATTTTTAATTTCAAATTCTACAAAAATCAGAAAAAGATGAAAGACTACCAATGTAAGACCAAATGAGATATGTAATAACATGAAGGTTGCACACTATTGCTTTAATATATTAACTGAAGATTCAGACAAGTATTTATTAATTAAATTACCAATTATTTTTTCATAAATTACAAAATTGAAAAGTTCTTAATAATGAAAAAAGAAAAATTTGTTTTCTTTAATGGAGTTACACTGGACATTCAAACTGTACTAGAGGGCAGGTCCCAAGCCCAACCAGAACAGAATGAACTCAATGACATTTTTGGGGGTTCTTTATCTCATAATGACTCTTCAGGTTTTTTAAAATATATTTTATATTTAACCTATCAGGTATTTTCTGTGTGTATATTATGGGTTCCAAATTTTTTTTATCAGAATTTTTATTGGTGTGATAAAAAGCATGACAAAATGCACATGAGGAGTAAAGGTTTTATTTCATATTACAGCTTTTAGTCCACCATCCAGGTAAGGCAGGGCAGGAACCTGGAGGCAGGAACTGGTGCAGATGCCATGGAAGAGTACTTCTTACTAGCTTTATACTCTTTGCTTGCAGAGATTCCCTTCTTATACAGTCAGCACCACTTTCTTAGGGGTGGTGTTGTCCACAAGGAGATAGGTCCTCCTACATAAATTGTTAATTAAGACAATATCCTGTAGACTTGCCTGCATCCCAGCCCTGTAGAAGCATAATCTCAGTTGTTGTTCCCTCCTCTCAGTTAATTATAGCTAATGTCAAGTTGACACAAAACCAGTCAGCCTATGTTGTGTGTACAATATCCACAAAGGTGATTTCTTAAGCTAACACAATGAGAGAAGAATGAGTTCATTTGAAACTTTGCCATAGAGAGAAGCAGGATTGTTGAAACCTTTGAAAGGTCTCAGATTTTACTTTCTAGAAAGTCACATTTTAAATATAAATATACTTCCAATGTTTAGTTAGAATTCAGAGAGGTTATAAGATAGACTCTTGGATCAAGCCTTCAGTATCAACTTGTCCTCAGTCTCTTAAGTGTTAACACTTAAGTGTGAAAGATAAGTACAAAAGGACTCAGAACATGCATTGGACTACAGTAAAGTACAGGAACAAAACCCTGATTTGAGGAACAACAAAATTCCCAAAGAGAAAATTATCCTTTTATCTTTGTTTTTGTGATATGAATATCTTTCAAGTTGTACTACATCAAATGGCTATATCTACCCTTTGTTTTACAGAAACACCATCCTGGTCTTCTAAGGGATGATTGTATAAAGATATTCTGCTATGGATATAAAAAAGCAACAACTATTACTTCATCACACACAAGATGTCCATAAATGTCAGAGACCCAGGGTGAACTGTGTTCTCAAAAATAAATGACTATAAAAGTCAGGCAGTAGGGAAAACTCAGGAGGAGAACAAATGTCCCAAAGAGACTGTTACAAGAAAAGTGCAATCAATAAAGGCAAATGAAATAGAGAAGTCAAGTTTGGGAACAACAGAACTCTCACCAAGTGACATGAAAGTTATGATGATGTACTTAGTTTAGATTTCTGGGTAGAAACTGCCTAACTGAACATGATTAAGGAAAGGCCATATCATCTCACTTGCCAGAGGAGAGTTAGTTACATATTTTCTTGATGTAATGATTGCTTCCATCTTCAATCAAACTGAAACCTGTCCTTGACAGACATTCTGTTCTAGTTTGGTTAATGGAAGTTTTCCTTTAAATAAAAGAAGAGAAAGAAAGAACATTGGAAATAAAAGTTTGACTAGGAACATAGCCTGCTCTAAGGCTTTCAGTAGGAGCAATTGAGAGGAAAGCTCTAGAGGAGGGCTGATCAATGACACATTTCAGCTTTCATATCTACTGTTTAAGTATTTAGGTCCTCTTTCATAATTTATGAGGAGTTCACTTTGATTTAGCTGACTCGGCACATATTTTAATCAACCCTGGCTAAGAAATATCAGGAAGATTCGAGAAATTTTTACTTGGTGAATTTCAATGAACCAGTAGAAACCACCGGCTCTTCCCTACACTGACCTTTAAAGAAAAAGCATTTAGACACCATTTTGGTGATCAAAAAAAAAAACATTAGATGGTTATAATATTAATAGAGCAGAACAGAGACCGTGTACCAGGAAACTCAGAACTCTTCGGCTGTGAAGTGGGACAGGTAGAACTGCTAGATATGAAAGTGGATGCTCAGCTGGGACCCCAAGGCCTCAGGTGGAAACAGAGGTGAAAACATGAGGAGATACTGTACAGGGCATCCTTAGCTGCTCTAGGGTAACAGAGGTAGTGAGCAGGATGCATTCTATTTACTATCACTGGATGCAGAATGCAGCGTACACATGCACACACAAAAAATGGGGATTTGGCAATTTTATATCAGAAGGTACAAAATCCTTGGATAAAAAACTGAAAGAAGTTTTCTGGATAATTGAAACATGAAACAATTTTAGAGGCTTGAACTATGAGGATGAAGTAAGACTGTTGATCAGTTTCAAGGGGCAATGCATAATAAATAAACAAATATTTAAGCAATTAAGATAGAGATAAAATGGCAAACATTTTTAATATGCAGATATAAACAACTTGTTTTGAATGACTCTGTTGGACATTTTCCTTTTGGAGAAACTAAGCTTTAAATGACTAAGACTAATTTATGTTTTAGTAGTTACCTATAAAAGCAATGTTTAGGCATCTCACATAGGAATCAACTGTATTAATCTCTACAAACATTCTGGTCTGTCCTTTTAAAATGCCCATATTGAAACTCCAGGATCTTTTACAAAATACTAGCATATGGGCCATTATAGGGTGACGAGATCATGAAGTGGGAATCCCTAAGTAATGAGACAAGAACATGTACAACCAAGATCCCATTGAGTTTACTACCATGTACGAACACATCGTAACATACCGCTATCTTTGAATGATGACAGTGGCCATCATCAAATATTAAAATTTCCATTCCTTTGATCTAAGACTTCATAGATCATCAAAACTATGATAAATAAATTTTTCTATAAATAAACCATTCTGTTATTTTTTTACAGCAGCTCAACTGAAGTATGGCATTTCTCTTTATTTCTCTTATGGGACAAGATTTAAATTGTAGGAATCATATTTCTTTTAAGTCTGAACCTTTCTTTGACTCATTAAACTGTTTTCTTATTATTTTCTAGAAATTAATCATTTCTCCTAAAGCTTATAATTTCTTTTAAGTAAATTGTTTAATAGTTGGGATTTTAACTACAGAAAATTTACTCTGAGTATCCTCAACATTAAAATGATTTTCTTTCTCTTCCACATTCCAGTGCACTGAAGAAAGACCTGAGTCATTAATATGTGGTATTTTCTATTTACCAAGGGACATAATCAAATTAAGCTTTGATGTGAAGGACTTGATTTGGGACCAATCATTTTGAGTTAAAATTCAGACCTATCATTGGCTTAATGATAGAATCTAAAAGTCAAAACTCTTGACCTCAGCACTTAGTGACTTTCTTTTTCTGGAAAAAAATAAACAGTATATAAGAAAAGCATGAGATCATCTATCATCATTATCTGACTCTATATGTCATAACTAAAGATGCATATTTTGCTAAAATGTTGTATGTAAAACCATGTATCATATCCAAAGTCAAAATAAGAGATTAAGACTTATAAATTGATTATGCAGAAGACATGAAATTATTCTACCTCTGATTTTATGTTCAGAACTAACATCTCTTAACTTAAATACTAAGGATTTAATAAGTATAATAATAGGTAGATTTACATCTCAATGAACTACTTAGTAGGGCTGTTTTGAGTGCTATGCTATGATGTTCTTTTACCTTCACTCAGTCACCCCTTTAAACAGAGAAATAGCTTTTTGTTTCTGCCACTTTTATTACTTCTATATTTCCTATCCAGCAACATACTTATTTATGCTTTCTAACGTTATTTTAGTTGCAAGATTAGAGCTTTATATGTGCACAACCAATTAATGCATAAATCCTCTTAAATATTCTACAAAACAATACCAGACCATAAAAACATTTTAATTTAATTCTTTTCAAAATTAGAAATAATTGCAATGCATATTTGAGTTATATCTTTTTTGCCCTATAATTGATATTGTTCTAATTTGCTTGCATGATATATTTATCTTTAAAGTTTTCTTTATTACCACTAAATAGTCATTTGAAATAGACCTACAGAATGCTAATTAATAAATAATTTTATGGGAATGTGCTAGAGTAAATTACCTGTTTTCTTTTATCTGGGGATTTATTTACTTTGCTTTCAAGCTTGAGTCCTTAATGGGATGCCTTCACTAAAATTCAACCCTCAGAGAATAGGGAAAGATATATAAGAATAAGCAGAAAGATAGTAAGAGCCAGAGGAGATGAATGACAACAAAGAAACATTGTCTTTCATACTGAACAGAACTGATGCACTTATGAACACAAAGGGACATGCACAGGTAGGCTTTTTTCTCTCTGGTTTCTTATAAGAGAGAGAGAGAGAGAGAGAGAGAGAGAGAGAGAGAGAGAACAGGAGATACAGACAGACAGACAGAGATAGATGAGACAGAGACAGAGATGCACACAAAGAGAGAGACAGAGACAGATTGGTTTGATTTGGATTATATTTGTCTCATTTATTAAATATTTGCTTAATTTAGTTTGAGACTGGAACTCTATACATAACTGAAGACAGCCTGGAACTACTTGACTTATAACTAGAGTTTTCTTGAACTTGGAATCTTGCTACTTCTACCTCCCCTTAAAAGTCTTTTCTAAGATATTCTGCCTGAGAGCCTCCGTAGCTTGGTGCCAAATGCTCTCAAAAGATGCTTCTTTTAAACTCATGGCTTTACTTGAATAGAGTGCAAAACCCAAGCACTTGTCAGAGATTGTCCATGATTTTTATTTTATTTTTGTTTTTTAATTTCAAAGATGTAGAAATTCAGAAAAAGATACTTATTTTCTATGTCAATTGACTAGAAAACAGATCCATACAAGAAATTCATATCTTTCTACACACATACACACAGACACACACACACACACACAAACACACACAGACACACAGAAAAAAATGTTGTAAGACAAGAGGTAGATGTCATAGATTAAAGATTTGGATAGCTTAGAAATTATATGCCAACTTTATTAGCTTCTATTTCTTTAATATTAAACATATATACTCATTAAATCTGTTTAATTTAAAAGAGGCTAATTAACTTCTATTTTATTAAATTTAATCTTTTTCTGTTATATTAATCATATGTTCTCATTCAATAAAATCTAACATATTTATAATCCACTTACTATATTTATAAGGAAATTACTAATGGCAATCTATTCATATATAACTTTTTAAAAACTGTACATTAAATCTATATTTATATATATAAGTTTACTTGAAACATTATAACTATCAACTATTAACATCATCTTCCTAGGAACTCCACAGATTTATGAATATTTCTCTTTTGATCATCAGTTTCACTGTTAGTCTGTATAAAATATCATCCAACATATTTTTAAAGGCACAGAACTGTAGAGCACTGTCTAAGTAATTTTCTTGTAAGATTGGGAGGCTGATATTCCTACTGACCTTCTGCCAATCATAATATTGAAGAAGAAGGAAAAATGTAACATGGATTAATGGGTTGCATTATTTTAAATCCATTATGTGAGTTCAATGAATAATTCAGGGAAATGCATACAAACAGAAGAACAGCCTGCCAAATTTAGAAACTAAAATAAGAGTATAAGAAGTATAGAAATCTAAAAAAACTATTAATATATCATTGTTACATTAATTTTTAATTAATTTTTTGAGGTCATATATTTGAGTTAAAACTGATGATTTTTAATAACATTTTAGCAACAGATGATGATTTTTAAAATAAGAATTATTTAGTGATCATAAATTTTATAAAATTTATAATTAAACAAATGGATACTAAAAGAAAATTTTATGGGTCCCATGAAAAACAGATATAAAAGGGCCTTATGGATTCTTTCTCCCTAGCCTGAGTAGCTAAAGTTGCCCCTCTGGTTTGCCAACCAGAGGCTAGTTAATCCGTAAACAAAGAATGCAGAGTTACAGGACAATGGAGCCATCCCAGGAATGAAGATAAGAGATAAACATCTGCCTGCAGGAACTTCTCCCTGGCCCCATGGACCAGTTTGGCCAGATGTTCAAAAATTGGAAAACAACCAATCGTATGCACCCGCGCGAAAGTTTCTCCTTTTCCCCACCCCGAGCTTATATTAACCCTAAACCTTGGAGCCACGAGGTCGATGCCCCTGTCTCCTACATTGAGACACGTGTCTGCCCGGAAAGTTCCACCATTAAACTACCTTGGGGTCCCCTTTGGGGGCTTCCCGAGCCTTACAATACCATTTTATAGCTTTTAAAAATATAGTGGTCTATATCTCAATCTTATTAACACCTGGGATTTATCAAATTATTATATAAAGAAAAAAGAATATTTATTATTTTAGGTGAATCTCAAATTATGACTCATGATTACAAAATATGATTTATGAATAACTATGAAATTTCAGTCTTTATGGAATTTCTCTCATAAAAATATAAGAAACATTGTAGGAGCAGTCAGTTGACTGATAATATGTTTTCAAAATTATAGAAGGTCAGCACCCTTGATTCTATAGTAGTAGTAGTAGTAGTAGTAGTATCAGTAGAAGTAGCAGTTGCAGTAGTAATAGTAGTAGAAATATGTCTAGTTGCCATGGCACATAAACACAGGGCAGAAAATAACATTTAAGAATCTGTTCTCTATTGGTTCCAGGAACTTGACTCAGTTTTCTGAGCTTGTATAGCAAGTCCTTTAACCCAATGAACCACATGGACAGACCCCTACTTTAACTGCTTTGCCAAATCAGAAAAATATATTGTTATAATATACATATAAAAAATAAAATAGTTTTATTTAAGATGTGGAATATCTGTGTTATTCAATGCTGTTGTTGTATTAAGAACATAGATGCATTCATTATAAAAGTCAATGTTCCTTCATTATGAATTATTTGAATATCATACAAAAATCATTAAAGTAATTAATTACAATTTATTTCTGAGAAAAATGTTATTTGTACTCTAACTTTAGTAAACCTATTATATTAAATATTAATAAAATTAAAAAGTAGATAAATTTTCATATTATTTTAAGTATTAATTTCTTGAAGTGTTTCTGCTCAATTGAAATTTTCAATTATGACTCTAATATGAATAGTAATGATAGCTAGTATAAGAGGTTAAAAGTGCACAAGTGATAATAATTGAATATGATCATATAATTATTAAATTACATTACATTAGTAAATTATATTAGTATTCATTTAACTAATGATAAAAGACATTTAATATATACTATTTAAACTGTAATTAGTAGTATTTATCTGTTAGTGAGTAGAAGAACAATAATAGAATAAAAATGACAAATGTCAAACTAAAATATCCATTTTATTCATAACCAACAAAAAAGACAAAAACATATGTGTGTGTATATATCTCTGTGTGTGTGTGTGTGTGTATGTGTGTGCTCAAAGATGCCTTGGTTACCATATAATAATATATAACTGTAGTATATTTAAATTACTACTTTCTAAAAATAAAACAAAATAACCTTCTTGTTTACATTATCCTTTCTTGGAAAATGACTGAAGCTCTTAAAAAATTGGGCTGAGAAAAAAGCTGAATTATGAAGAATAAAAATAATCATATTTATTTTTCACTTTTGCTCCACAGTTATAATCACTTTTTTCTGTTTATACATTTTAATTAAGAACCACTCTTGTTTTTGTATTGATGCCTTTTGATTACACAATGTAATGGCTTTACCATGACCTGCATACTTAATGCATTATTTATTGTAATTTTCCTCTGATATTGTTTTCTTGGTGTATTTTTAAGAATCATGGATGAGGACTAGTGTTGTATTTATACCCTAACTGGGAAAAATGTTCTCACAAGTAAATTCTCTGATGGGAACCACAGAATATTGTGGGAGATGGCATCGTTAGTTTTATCAATCTCATTCTGTTTACCTTGGTGCTTGTATACATGGATCCAGAACTCCTGTGCTCATAGCCAATGACACTGAACACTGTAGTTTCAAATGTCAGCTACCAATGAAGTATCTTTTATGTGTATATAAATCTAAGATAAAGTTGTTCATAGAGTATATTCCCTGAGTAAATTTTTTGGAGCATTTTAAGGAGAGAAAATAGCTGAGACTCATAATCATAATTCCCACTAAAAGGATGTCACTATCAGTTTTCAACAATATCACCTTCCAACCTTTAATCACAATGGATTTTTGTAGAATGCAAACCACATTGAAATCATTACAAATTAAAATGTTCAATATTATATTTAATTTGTAGACTTGAAGGGAACATTACTGATTTGGTTGACTGAATCATTACAATCAAACCTTCATTATTTCCATTAATAAATGTTTCTTTTCAGAAATTAGAACAATCAAAAGCAATCTTTTCATTACAGCTTTCATTCTCAAAGATATTGCTTATAAATTCACTTGATTATTCTCTTACCCAAATTTACTCATATCAACTCTCGTCACTCTTACAAATTTTATTTATGGCTCTGTTTCTCACATAAATATAATTTGTAAGACTTATAAATGATATCACTATTGTTATTTTGCACTTCTGACATTTATAATTTCCTATATAATATGATATAAAATATCCACTTAAATGTCCTGCCCTTGGAAAAGATTTATAATACAATTTACATTTAATACTTTAATTAAAACCCAATATTTTATATAAAAGCTTAAATATGTTTTATCCTCCCAAATATACTAGCAATGCCTTGAGGGTAGTACCAGTTTCATATGCTGTGAAAATAAAATTTGAAAGCAGCATTGAAACAATAACAAAAAATTCATGGTCAGCAAAGACCACCAACAATTTGTTAAATTTAGTCATAATAAAATATTAAGTCCCTTCAGGGCCAGGGTGACCAAAAATAAAGGCATGCAAGGGCGTGCCCAGACAAGTCCAAACAAGCTCAGTGAGTAATGGGCTATCTGGTGTTACTTCTCTCTCCCTCCCTTTCTGGGAGGTACGAGGTTCTTCAAGTTCTGCCAGTTCTGCAAGTTGCTGATGTTTGAAATATCCAATCATATGTAACCACGCCAAATTTTCCTGCTTTCCCCAACCCCTACCCATAAATATCCCAAGTTTCCTGGGTTCTGGGTCAGAACCTCTATCTCCTGTGTGAGATATGTTCCGGCCCGAGGGCCCTTGTCATTAAACCTCCTCTGCAATTGCATCAAGATGGTTTTTCGTGTGTCCTTGGGTTCGTGCAGGTCCAGACTTGGGTGAGGGTCCCCTTTTGGGGGTCTTTCAATGCCACCTTATATCTAAAATAATTCATATATGATATGACCTTTCTGTCCTTGGTAACTATCAGATTATTTCAAATGGTTTAAGTAAAACTTCATTATGCAACAAAATATATGCTTTATTTAATTATACATTAAAAGCAATAATCAGGAAATAACATATTTAGGATAAAATCTAACATTTTATGAACATCTTCCTCTTTATATTTTGTTTGTCTCACTTTTCTTAACTGTAGAATTTGTTACAACTTTCTCTAGCTCAAACCCCAAACAGTAATAACATGAATACACACACACACACACACACACACACACACACACACACACACATACACACACACACACTGGATCTTGTATATTCAACTTAATAGTAAAAATCATAGAGCTAGTATCTTCAGCCAGTACCAACTGTTATATTTCCTTATCCTTCCCTTTATATATCTCATGTTTTATACTGTATTTACCTTACTAAGTAGTTTAAATAAAAATATAAAAGCAGACTACCAATTAGGCTCCTTGATGATTAAAGAAAACTATATCAGTTTATAAGTCACTGCTTTCACATAGATTTTTCTGAGCTTAATCTGGTTGCGTTTTCATTCAAGTCTTCAGTTGGATTAATGGATTCCTTTTTACTCTATCTCAATAATTTTATTACTAATTCTATTACACAATGAAGTAACGCCTGTGGCTGTAGGAAGATTTAACTGTTCAGTGGGAATTTGGTGCCCGATACCATATTTCACAAGTTTAGAGACAGCCATAAATAATTTCTAGGTATAAAACCAGAAGGTAATTTTTAGACTTTAGATTTTTACTCAAGAGTCAAATTAGTTCAGCTCAGTTAAATTTCAGTGCTATTTTTCAATTTGAATATATTTAATATTTCCAACTCCCCATTTTATATTATTCAGAAGTATGCAAATCTATCTGAGACTGTGTAAAGTATTATATTGAGAAAACATTTTATTTTAGTTTTCCTTTATTTCTCATAAAAATATGTGGTTACATACTTTGATTATACCTCAAACTTATATTTCTAAAATTCCATATCTTTTTATTACAAAATAACTTTTCTCAAAACAGTACAATATGATGTAAGGTTTTCTGGCAGGCCACTATGGTCTTCTTTCTCAATACTTATGCCAGGATAGACAGACATGATATGTTCTGGGCACTCAGGAGAACACAATCACTTCATTGTGTGGTGAACAGTGTTACTAAGGCACACACACAAACACATACACAAAAGCAAATAATCTCTATAACATATCTCATGAGGTTATACTAATTGATATTTACCTAGTGACTATGTGGTGTCTATCATCACATTAATTGAAAGCTACAAGGGAAAAAGCTAAGCAAATATAAATGGAGGTCTATCAAAATTATACCTTTTCTTAACAGAGACTCTAAAAGTCAGAAGGTCCTGAGCAGATGTCTTGCAAACACAAAGAGACCATAGTTGTCATCCCAGACTACTATACCCAGAAAAACTTGTAATCACCATAGATGTAGAAATGAACACATCTATGACAAAACAAAATTTTAAAATTACCTTTTGACAAATCAGCCAGCAAGAAGATACTAGAAGGAAAACTCCAAAAAGGAGTTTAACTACATCCAAAAAAACACAAGAGATTAATCAACTCATAACCAACCCAAAATAAGATAAATATGCACAAACAAACTCACATAGTACTACCACCAACATAAAAACTGGAACTAACAATCATTGGTCATTAATATCTCTCAACATCAATGGATTCAATTCACCAATAAAAAGACAAAGGCTAATATAACAGATATATAAAAAGGATCCACTATTCTGCTGTATACAACAAACACAACTTAGCAACAAATATAGAAACTACCTCAGTGTAAAGGGCTAGAAAAACATTTTGGTCAAACTTCAAGAATGGATTGTATAGCTTGATTATGCTAGCCCTTTTTGTCCTGGGAATACTTTTCTTCCTGTCCATTGTGTTAAAGCTTGTCTTTAACAACATCAACATGTTGGCAGCCAAAGCACATGGCTTGAACCTGAAAATGGACCCCCAGACAGTGTTATTAATTTAACAACCTGGCAAGCCAAGAATGGGTAAGATTCTGTACAGAGCCTTACCAACCTAAGACAGAAGTGCATTGCTTTGGATAATGTATATTCCATGATGGGTAAGGAAGTCATTGTTGTCAGAACAACATAAGACAGGCTTAGTTTTGTAAATGAAATAGAAAAAGAGAAGAGGCAGAGAGCCTTTGGGGGTTTCTTGGCAGGAATATGACATTGGCCAAGGACAAGAAAGTAGGTTTCAGGCAGGAATCTGACATTAGGCTAGAACAGAGAAGTAATTTCAGGCAGGAATCTAAATTTTAGGCTAGAACAGGGAAGTAGGCTTCAGACATGAAAATTACTTTAGGCAAAGATAGGGAAGTAGGCTCAGATACTTTGGTCATTCTGATAAACCCTTAGAAACAGTGATCACTGGAATGTTCATGTAATTGGGTTTAATGCCTAGCTTGTTTTTGACTATTTGTGTTTATTGTCTTGCTTGTTCCTTGACTATTTACATCTATTGTATTGCTAGACCCTCAACCTAGAACTGACCTTAATAAATACATGCATGTAATTAAAATGGTATAAAAGCAAAAAAAAAAAAAAAAAAAAAAAAAATAAGAAGAAGAAGAAGGAGGAGGAGGAGGAGGAGGAGGAGGAGGAAAGGGAAACAGGGCTCTAGGGAGTGGAAATGGGGAAAGAGGATGACATCTGGAATGTACATAAATAAAATATCCAATAAAAATTCCATATTAAAAAAATAGTATCCAGGCAAATGGACCCAAGAAACAAGCTGGAGTTGTCATTGTAATATCTAATAAAATAGACTTTTAACCAAAAGTAATCAACAGAGATGGGGAAAGATACTTCATACTCAAGAAAAAAAATCCACCAATGTAATGTCTCAATTGTGACTATATATGCCCCCAAAGCAAGAGGTACTGTCACTCTTAAAAGAAACATTACTACAGCTTAAATCACATGGTATACCCCAAATAATGATAGTGGGGTCTTCATCGCCTCACTCATACCAAATAGACAGCTCATCAATACAGAAACTAAACAGAGAAATTATGAAACTAACAGATGTTAAAACCAAATTGACCTAAAAAATATCTATAGAATGTTTCACAAAAAAGAATTTTAATCTTAGCCATTCAAATTGGCGTGAGGTGGAATCTTTGGGTCATTTCGATTTGCAATTCCCTGATGACTAAGGATGTTGAACATTTCTTTATGTGTGTCTCAGCCATTCCATATTCCTTGGTTGAGAATTCTTTGTTTAGCTCTGTACACTATTTTTAATAGAATTATTTGGTTGTTAGGAGTCAAATTTCTTGAATTCTTTGTATATATTGAATACTAGCCCTCTTTCATATGTTGCGTTGGTAACAATCGTTTCCAAAGCTGTCATTTCATGTTTTGTCCTATTAACAATTTCCTTTGCCTTACAGAAGCTTTGTAACTTCATGAGGTCCCATTTGTTGGTTGTTTGTCTTAGAGCTTAAGCCATTGGTGTTCTGTTCAGAAAATATTCCTCTGTGCCCATGTGTTCAAGACTCTTCACCATTTTCTCTTCAATTAGTTTTAGTGTTTGTGGTTTCATGTGGAGGTCCTTGATCCATTTTTGACTTGAGTTTTGTACAAGGAGATAAGAATGGATCGAATTACATTCTTCTACATACTGACCTCCAGTTGAATCAGCACCATTTGTTGAAAATGCTGTCTTTTTCCCACTGGATGGTTTTAGCTCCTTTGTAAAGATCAAGTGACCATAGGTGTGTGGGTTCATTTCTGGGTCTTCAATTCTGTTCTATTGATCTCTCTACCAATGCTGTCAAGGATGTGGATAAAGATGAATAGTACTCTATTGTTGGTGGGATTGAAAGCTGGTACAACCACTCTGGAAATCAGTCTGGTGGTTCCTTAGAAATTTTGACATAGTATCACCTGAGGACCCAGATGTACCACTCCTAAAAATATACCTAAAAGATACTCCAACATATGTTAAGGATGCATGCACCACTATGTTCATAGTAGCCTTATTTATAATAGCCAGAAGCTAGAAAGAACCCAGATGTCCTTCAATAGAGGAATGGATACAAAACATGTGATGCATTTACACAAGGGAGTATTACTCAGCTATTAAAAACAATGAATTCATGAAATTCCTAGGCAAATGCATGGAGCTAGAAAATATTATCCTGAGTGTAGTAACCAAATCACAAAAGAACTCACATGGTATGAACTCATTGATAATTGTATATTAGCCTAAAAGCTCGAAATACCCAAGATACAATTCATAGATCATGTGAACCTCAAGAAAAAGGAAGACCAAAGTGTGGATGAAGGAAAGGCCATCCAGCGACTGCCTTACCTGGCAATCCATCCTATATACAGACAATAAACCCAGACACTATTGTAGATGCCAAAAAGTGCTTGCTGACAGGAGCCTGATGTAGCTTTCTTCTGAGAGGGTTTGCCAGAGCCTGACAAATACAGAGGTGTATGCTAGCAGCCAACCAATAAGCTGAGCATGAGGTCCCCAGTGCAGGAGTGAAAGGACAGAAGAAGCTGAAGGGATTTGCAACCCATAGGAAGAACAACAATATCAACTAGATACCCAAGAGTTCTGAGGAACTAAACTACAAACCAAAGAGTACATACACATGGAGGGTCCCAGGGCTCCAGCCACATATGTAGTAGAGGATACCCTTGTTGGTCATCAGTGGGGGGAAGGCCCTTGGTTCTAGGAAGGCTAGATTTCCCAGTATAGAAGAGTGAGAGCATTGGGGGGTTGGGAGTAGTGGGTGGGAGAGTGGGGAGCACCCTCATAGAAGCAGGGTGATGGAGGAAGAGACAGAGAGTTTTGGGGTGGGATACTGGGTAAGGGATAACATTTTAAATGTAGATAAATAAAATATCCACTAAATATGAAAAAAACTAACTTAAAAATAATTTTGAACACAAAAAGTATAACTTCTTCCCAGCACTGCACAGACTCTTCTTCAAAATTGACTATATAATTAGTCACAAAGAAAGCCTAAACAGATGAAAGAAGAATGAAGTAATGTCTTGCATCTTATCAGATCACCAGAAATTAAAGCTGGACTTTTACAGCAATAAAAACACAGAAAGTCTACATATGCATGGAAACTAAACAACTCTGTACTCAATGATAATTTGGTCAGAGAAGAAATAAATAAATTAAAAATTTTTTAGAATTCAGTGAAAATGGTGGCACAACATACCCAAACTTATGGGAAACAATGAAAGCAGTGCTAAGAGGAAAGTTCATAACTCTAGGTGCCTTCATAAAGAAATTGGAGCTGTCATACAAGCAACTTTTCAGCACACTAAAAGCTCTAAATTAAAAAGAAGCAAAGACACCAAAGAAGAGAAGACAGCAGGAAATAGTCAAACTCGGGGCTAAAAATCAATCAATTAGAAACAAAGAGAATAATTCATAGAACAAACAAAATGCTTCTTTGAGAAAATCAACAAGATAGACAAACCATTACCCAAACTAACTAAAAGACAGAGAGACAGTACCCAAATTAACAAAATCAGAAATGAAAAAGGAGACATATCAACAGAAACTCACAAAATTAAAATAATCATTAGGTCTTACTAAAAAGCAAGTATGACACAAATCTATAAAATCTAAAAGAAAATGGATGATTTTTCTAGACAGATACCACTTACTAAAGTTAATTGTCAGGTATTTAAGTTCAATCAGGTACTAAATTTCAATATCAGGTAAACTATATAAATACTTATATAAAGCTTAAAGAAATAGAAACACTTATTAAAATTTTCCCAACCAAAAAAAAAAAAAAAAAAAAAAGCCCAGAGTTAGATGGTTTTAGTGCAGAATTCTAGCAGACTTTCAGTGAAGTTAATACCAATACTTTCCAAATGAGTGCACCAAATATAAATAGATGGTACACTGCGAACTCATTCTATGTAGTCACAGTAACCTTGACACCTAAGCCACACAAAACTCAAAACAGAAAGAGAATTTCAGACTAATTTATTTTATGACCATTGATACAAAAATACAAAATAAAATACTTGCAAAATACTTGCAAACTAATTCTAAGAACACATAAATTAACATCATCCACAATGATCTAGTATGTTTCATCCCAGTGATGCAGGGATTGTTCAATATGCAAAAATCCATCCACTTAATCCACCATGTAAACAAACTGGAGAAGAAATGCACATGACCATTTTACAAGATGCTGAAAAAAAACCTTGATAAAATGTTAAAACCCCCTCCATGTTAAAAGTCTTTCTGAGATGAAGGATACAAGGCACATACCTGAACATAATAAAAGTAATATCCAATAAGCTAATAGCCAACATCAAATTAAATCGAGAAATTTAAAGGAATTCCACTAAAATCAGGGACAAGAGAAGACTGCCCACACTCTCTGTATCTATACAATATAGCACTTGAAGTTCTAGCTAGAAAAATAAGGAGGTAGGGGGAGATCAAGGGAATCCAAATTAGAAATGAGAAAGTCACTATTCTCAAATGATATGACAATATACATAAGCCACTCCCAAAATTCTACAAGAAAACACCTACAGGTGATTAAAAGAAAAAAACAAAAACAAATTAACTCAAATAAATCTGTAGCCCACATTTATACAAATGACTAATGGGCTGAGAAAGGAATTGCAGAACCTATATCCAATAAAATAGTCACAAATATTATAACATATTTTGGTGGAACTCTAATCAACCAAGTGAAAGACCTGTATGACAAGAGCTTCAAGTCTTTGACAAAGAAATTTAAAAGGATATCAGAAGGCGGAAAGATATCCCATGCTCATGGATTAGTGTTGAGAACCGCACTAGTCCCATGTTCAGGCGGCCCGAGCAAAATGTTGAGGCTCGGGCTGCCCCGCGTTTGGCGGCCACTGTATCCAGGTCCAAGCTGCCGCTCAGGTCTGTGGGTCAGGGTTCAGCAAGAGAGAGGGGATGGACTCGAAGAATGGAGACCAGACAGAGTGTGTTTCGATCGCGTTTATTCTTCAGTCTCTCTTCCTCTAAGTGTCTCCTAAAAGTGTCTCCCCTGTCTGCTGTGTCTGATTCTCTCTAGAGCCAAGTGTCTTCTACCTAATGTCAAGTAATCTGTTGCTTTCTCTGTCTGCCTCTGCCTTTTATATGTCTCACTTCTAAGCCACGCCTCTAAGTTACACCTTTAATCATGCCATTAGGTCTTGTCTCTAAATCTGATCTCTACACTTCTAAGTCATACTCTTAAATCACACACCTTTAATCTCACACACCTTTAATCTCACGAACCTTTAATCTCAAGGTATCTAAACCAAGATTATCGGAGTGTGCTCAGCTGTTGTAGGCTATTGTAATCCAAGTCTCATGTCAGGGTATATGGCTCAAGATGGTTGCAAAGCTGATAGCCGCTTTCTGCTAAAAGTCGGCCCCCAACAGATTAGTAGGATTAACAATGAAAATGGCTATTTTACCAAAAGCAATCTACAGGATCAATGCAATTCTCATTAAAATTCCAGCAGAGTCAACTCACTTGGACTTGTGGGAAATCTCAGAGACTGAAAGAGCAATCAAAGAACACACATGGGATGGAACGAGGCCCCTAGTACATATGCAGCAATAGTGTACTTCAGTTGCCTTGTGGGACTTCCACAAGTGCAGCAGAGGGGCTTCCTA
This sequence comes from Arvicanthis niloticus, assembly GCF_011762505.2. Classification (NCBI taxonomy): domain Eukaryota; kingdom Metazoa; phylum Chordata; class Mammalia; order Rodentia; family Muridae; genus Arvicanthis; species Arvicanthis niloticus. Next base: position 6,233,185 of record NC_047668.1, on the reverse strand, counting down.
AAGCTGCAGCATGATTGTGGTATGCAGTCCCCAAGAAAGTTGTCTTGTCTGGCCTCAGTGTGAGAGGATGCATCTATTCTGGCACAGACTTAATGTGCCAGGGCACGGGCATACTTGGAGGTCTCACCCTCTTGAGAAGGGGAGGGACTAGCTTGAGACCTGTCCCATGGGCAAGAGCTAATGTCTGACATCATCAGTTATCGTCTTTTATGCCTGAAGACAGGAGCCTAACTGTCCTCTGAGAAGCTTCACCCGAGAGCTGAAACAAAGAGAAACGCCCACAGCTAAACATTGGATAGCCCTCTAGGTACTCTTATGAAAGAGTTAGGGGAAAGATCAAGGGCCCCAAAAGGGATAGGAATTCCATAGGAATACCATAAGAGTCAAATAACCTGGTCCCTCGAGACTCTCAGAGATTTAGCCACAAACTGAAGATTATACAGGGTTGGAACTATACCCCCTACATATATGTAGCAGATGTACAGCTCAGTCTTCATGTGAGTACCACAACTGGAGCAGAGGCTCTTTCCTATCTGTTGAATCCATTCCCTTAACTGGGCTGCCTTGTCTGGCCTCAGAGGAAAGTGTGCACCTAATCCTGTAGAAACTTGATGTGTCAGGGTTGGGGAGTACTGAGGAGGGGCTCTAACTTCTCAGGGGACAAGGAGATGGAGGAGAAACCGTGTGAGGGGAAGACTGGAAGGTGGACAGGGATCAGGTTAAAATGAATGAGTAAATAAGTGAATAGATAAATAAAAAATAACTAAGCTGGGAGCTCTCAGAAAGTGAGCTACCAGCCAAAGAACATACACTGGCTGGAATGAGGCCCAGCTACATAAGGAGCAGATGTGCAGCTTAATCTCTGTGTTGTCACCCCTCTCAATCTACTGGAGCAGAGGCTCTCCCTGAAGCTGTTGTCTGACTAAGATGTCCACTCCCCAAGAGAGCTGCCTTGGCAGGCCTCAGTGGGAATGGTGGTTTGAATATGCTTGGCCCAAAGAGCAGCACTATTAGGATGAGATGTGCGGTCTTGTCGGATTAGATACGATCTTGTTGGAGGAAGCATGTTATTGTGCAGTGGGCCTCGAGACCCTTCGTCTAGCTGCCTGAAGACAGTAATCTATTTTTCCTTGGAGCAAGATTTTGAACTCTCAGCTCCTACAGTACCATGCCTGCCTTGATCTGTCAAGCTTCCTGCCTTGATAAAAATGTACTGAAACTCGGAACCCATAAACCAGCCCCCATTAAATGCTATCCTCTGTTTTCTATGTTTAATGCATTTTTATTGGATATTTTCTTTATTTACATTTCAACTGTTTCCAGGTCTCCCCTCTGGAAACCCCTTATCCTATCCCCCCTTCCCCTACCTCTGTGAGGCTGCCCTGCCACCCACACATTCCTACCTTCCTGCCCTGGTATTCCCCCACAATGGGGCATTGAACCCCCACAGGAACAAGGGTAGCTCCTCCCACTGATGTCCAACAAGGCCGTCCTCTGCCACATATATTGTTGGAGCCATGGGTCCCTAAATGTGTATATTTTGGTTGATAGTCTAGTCCCTGGGAGCTTCGGGAGGTCTGGCCTATTGACACTGTTGCTCCCCCATGGGGCTGCAAACCCCCTCAAGTCCTTCAGTTCCTTCTCCAACTCCTCCATCTGGGACCCTGTGTTCAGTCCAGTGGTTGACTTTGAGCATCCATCTGTGTATTCGTCAGGCTCTGGCAGGGTCTCTCAGGAGATCACTATATCAGGCTCCTGTCAGCAAATACTTCCCAGCATCCTCAATAGTGTCTAGGTTTGATGACTGTCCTTGGGCTGGATCCCCCGGTGAAGTAGTTTCTGGTTGCCCTTTCCTTCAGTCTCTGCTACACACAAAGTCACAATGAAATAATTACACATGTTTATTTCATTGCAGGAGATGTCAATGTTTAATTTTGTGCCAACAAAGAGAATGTTTTCTACAAGATATACCATTAGAGAACTGTCTCAGCTTTGTTTCTTAGTAAAATATTAGCTGCATCAATTTCAGGATATTAGTGATATCCTAGTCACCAATAATACATAGGTGTCACATTAAGAAAAAAGTCCATGAAGAATTTTCTGAATTGTTATTTACCTAAATGTTGTCTTGTCTGAGTTTGTATGCCGTATCCTCAACAAAGGTCTTTGTCTTTTCTTTTATTGAACAATACAGAAAGCATCATATGAGGAAGGACTAAAGGACACCTTATAGAAATCTTTAATAAAGTTTTACAAGGAATGAAAACCTACTGGCCTAGATAACAAACCAATACAATACTCTCAACATCTCCAACATTTGTTGTGGAAGTATCCATCTGATAATGTTGCTTTCATAGTATTTTCCATTTTCAGAAAATTATTTTCACAATTTATTTACACACATGAATTATTCATATATCAAGACATGAAAAAGCAAGTAACCTTATTAAAGCCGTGGATCAGCTTAGGTTGTAAAAATTGATTACATGGGAAATCCAAGGCAAGTAAAGTTGATTGTTACATTGCTCTTCCAAAGGCAGGTTAATCAAACAGGGTGAGTACACAATATGACAGCAGTCTTTGGTTTTAAGTGACTGTAGTATATATTATCAACTCTGGCTTTGAGGTCCACCAAATTTTCAAATGCAGAATGTAAGATATTTTCATAGCCCTCCTTTGCCACACTAGGGATGTTTAGATATTATTGACTTATAAGACTGGTTAGTTGTACTGAGAACTATTCTCAAAAATATTTCTAACCTCACTAAAAATGAATCAATATTTACTGATGAAAGATTATAAAACTTTGTAAGAAGCACACATACTCAAATTGGTCTCTTACTACTTGAAAACAATTCCCAACAGTATGTGGTCTGTGGAATAAAGAACAGAATAACTTACCTTTGACTTATAATTGATTTTAGTTGTTGGATGACACTAAACTAATCAATATCAGTAATAATGGCAGAAGCTAAGCTCTTATGTTTGGAAGTTCACTGAAAAATACTCTCTGCTTTTGACATGACATGAAGGGAGTGGACATGAAATCTCTACCATGAAATGCCAGTCCATGTAGCTATCTTGGTGCCCATCAATATATGTCTAAAGCAATGAATGATATCAAGTTGATCACAGTACCAACATATGGTGCTAAAATGAATGCAATGAGCTTCTGCAAGGAATTTTTTGCTGAAAGCATAGAAGGGGCTATACTAATGTGTAAAATAAATTCTAACCAGACATAAGAATTAATTTATTTACAACTTGTGGATCTTTACCATTTTCTGCCACTTCTCTAGCTATGAATTCTCTTTCTATCCCCTTATACAAAGAAAATAAAAATAGGTCACTATTTCACAATCAGAGAAAACAATACATTCTTGTGTGTTATTACCTGAAATAGAAAACTTCTTTCCTCCTCTTCCTCCCCAGGAAAATTTCTATTTTATCCCTGTTTTAGTCAGTCATATCCAAAAACTGAATCGTAGTTCATAGATCTACATATTACTAGATGATTTATTAAGGACTATAACTATGTATAGAATACGTTTTTTCTTCTATAAAAAATAGGATAAGGTTAAATATATATAATATATAAAAATAGGATAAGGTTAAAAAAAGGTACCATAGTATTCTTAGAATCAGAAAGAGGGAAACACAAAAGCTAGCAGAAAATTATTGATAAAACTAGAATTTTCATGTATCTTTACTTGTACAATGGAACTGCACTCAAATGGCAAACATAAGTTGTACCTATGAAGGGAATTAGTCAGAACAGGCATGTTTAGATAGAATCCTGTCACTGTTTCATTGCACATTTCTTTGTTGTTGTTCTCTAATGAAGATTTTTACTCCACCCAGAAAAGAAAGGTAAGAACAAAAAAGAATGCACTCTGGTAATCTCAGTGCTTGGAAAGGAGAAAACCATGGCTCTCTGACAGTTTGAGGCCACCCTGCTCTACATAGAGACTTCCAGGCCAGTCGCAGTTTTATAGCGAGACAGAATCTCAAAAGAAAAGAAAATATGAGTGACATAAATAAGAACAATATAACCAATATTTTAAAAAGTGGAAACAGCAAGCTGAAGTAGTACTTCAGAAATAATTCTCCTGTCTTTCAGTCAAGTAACCGATAGCCCGACATGTGACAGCGTAGTGGACTGCAGCTTGCCATACGTTCCTTTGGGTTTGTTTTCCTCTTCCTTAAGTTTTAGTAACTTACTCATATTGATGACAAGAGTTCTCCAACTCATCAATGTATAACATAAGGTATTTTCTTTGAAGAGAAGCATAACCATATATCCTAGCTTACACACTCATTTGAAAACCCACCTTATTTTCTTCCAGTGAACAAATCCAATTCACTCTCCAAAATCATGCTGATCAGAACAAATCCTCTGACACAGTACACTGTAGTTTGATGAGTTTTGTGTATGCTGTGACTTCAAGAGCTATATAGCATCTTTTGTAGCTTTAACCCTAGTCTTCTGTAAAACTCGCTCTTCAGGTGGAATTGTGCCTTACTTTCTACAGTGATTTTTCTATATCTTTGTGTTCTTTAATGTATACAGCGAGATATGATTATGAGCACTCCTATTTCTCTCTTCCAACCTTAAAAGTTTTCTTAATAACCCACTAAGTTCAGATATGCTTCCCATATGTGCATGGATTTGAGGGCATCCAATTGAATATGAAAAGCCTAACAGTGGGATAACAGCTTAAAAAAAATAATGATTCCCCCTTCATTTGGAGCTATTACTTGCAATACCTTCTCAAGAACAGGAACTTCCAATTTACTTGCAATTTTGTCTGCCTGGAACTTGTGTATGTCTAGCTCATGTTGAATAACAATAGCATCTGCTATTGAGTTCATGAGTGCAATAGCTATGCCATATCCAGAAGACAGAACTTCTCCCTGTCCCCCAGCTTTAATATTGCTTCTGCCTCTCAATAGAGATAAATGATCAGAGATGCTCAAACCAGATATTATAGTTCTGATTGACTGATCTCATTCAGAGGCCAAACACTCAAGTGCAACATATCTGTAAAAGCTATGAGTCCACACTATTTCAGATATCCGATCTGGAAAACAAGATATTGCATAATTGATACAATAAATCCTTGATTTGTCTCATCACGATATCTGGTAAACAAAGCCTGGGTTATGTTATTCTTGATGGTTTCATTTGTTATGATGTATAGCCAGAACACATTATGGCCATTCTTTTAAAAATAGAGTTTATTAAATTAATTATAAATGAGACTTCATACTGTTTTGTGATCTTTATTCCCTATTCTGAACATGTACATCAGTGTTGGGTAAATAAACATGGATACAATTAATAAGATATGTACATTAGAAAATAGAGTTAAATAAATTTCCAAACTGGTATAGAAATGAACATTCCTGCAAGCAGTCCCTAAATAAAACTAGATGTCTTTATCCATACTTGCCATTTTCACTTTAATTTCAGCTGTTACAATGTGTGCAGAAAGATATTCAATTTTCTCTTATTTGCATTGCTGATGTCTTAGGAGGAATGTTTTGTATTTTAATTGGTAATTGGATTATTTCCTTATCAAGAGTAAATCTTTAACCCATAGTTCATTTAAAGATTACTTGGTGTTCTTAGTGATTTTAAGTATTTTACTGATATATATTTTTTCTGATATATATATGATATCCACATATATCATATATATGCAGAGACACAGACACATACATACATATATGTATTTGTGTGTGTGTATGTGTGTGCATGCATGAGCAAAAAGGGAAAGTGATTTTCTGACCTATACATTTTCCTGAGATATCCATTTACATAAATTTATACATATTACTCTTTATACTTTTATATAAATTTATTATGTATATTTATATATTTATATATCTATTTTATATATATATATATATATATATATATATATATATATGTGTGTGTGTGTGTGTGTGTGTGTGTGTGTGTGTATAATCTCAGAAAATCACTTCTCCTTTTTTCGAGGTTTCTTTTTTACTTTCAATGATATGTTGAACAGAGGGGAGAAGTTAACATTGAATTTCCTATTTTATATTAAGATATTTTATTCATGATGCTTAAAAATCTATGCACAAATAGAAGTCATAAACTCAATGCTCTAAAGCTTCCTCATTCGATCATATGTAGTTTTATTTCCAACACATCAGATTGTTTGTGTATAATGTGAGATAGAAATAATTTGAATGTGAGAGGAGAGAGCTAACGTACCACATTTTGCTTATTTACAGCTATCGATTGATCAAACTGTCATTTCCCCATGCACTACACCTCAGCATCTTACTGAGGTACCCACTGTGCTTCAGTGCCTCATCACTGCTCACCTGCTTTTTGCCAGCAGCTTTCTACATACTCTATTTGCATTTAATGTTCAAAAACACACCTCATCACTTTAGTTGCCATATGCTGTGCTTCTTTGCTGGAAATAAGATGACACTGATGTTATTTTTATGAATCTGTACTTTTGGCTAATTTAGTCAGCAACAGAATGATAGCTAATTAAATTTCTGATTGTAAATATAAACAAATAGATAATCTATGGAAATCACATTAGAACATGGTCCTTTAGAATACTTGATATAATGATGCTTTAAGGCTGAATTCAACATACTACAATTAAAACATTTATAATAAAGTGTTTGTTGTGAGTATTGTCTACATAGTTACATAATTTGCTCCAGATAGTTTATTCTCTGTTACTGGATAATCATAAACAAAAATGCAAATATTCTTTAGCGACGCTGTCTTAATTTTACAAGCACTTATAATTTTATTTATTCATACTTACCCAAAATCTTCCCAAGAATTCATCAAAAGCAAGACCCACACAGTAATTCCTATATTTTCTCATAAAACATTCTTTGAATTTACTTTATAAACAGTGGAATAAATAAGTTTTTCAAAGTTTATAAACATAAATTTTGCAGATTAGTAATTTCAGCCAATTCAAAATGTATGAGTAAGACGTTGCCACTATTTTTTTCTTATTCATTTGGTTTGTGTGTGTGTGTGTGTGTGTGTGTGTGTGTGTGTGTGTGTGTGTGTGTGTTTTAATCCAGATATCAGTACAATAGTGAGAATTGCAAACCATTCAGATAATTGGCCTCTGTGCCTTCAAAGTTATACATTAAAACTTAGTAAATACACCTCAAGCAGTATACACGAATAAGTTACAAAAATGCAGAAAGGTAGAAAAATTGATGAAAGTGAGATTAGGATGAAAGTGAGGATTGGAGTCATTTCTTCAATGGGAGGACAGGCCCATGGTCCTGTGGAGGCTTGTTGTCATTATTTTAATGTGACCAGTTTCTCATTTCTTTTGTTAAATATGTCTTGAGCATTTACTGTGTTTTGTTTGTGTGTGTGTGTGTGTGTGTGTGTGTGTGTGTGTGTGTGTGTGTGTGTACTTGGGAGTAGGGGTGGATGGTAGATATTCCATATTCCTCACATAACAATTAGCAATGCTGAGCACATAGCACTGCTTAATCAACTTGCACTTAATTAACGTGTACAAGCTACTGTGCCAACTGTGCACATCAGGCTCCCAAAGCACCACTGAAATCCATTCGGGACATGTGGTGAGAGACAACAGGAGATAGAGCAGACGGTAAGATGACTTGAATGGCTCTGAGTTATTTAACTACCCAGTCAGACTCACCTGAAATTCACCTTTTAACTCTACTAAGAACCAGGCAAGAGATTTCAAAACAATGACCATTTATTAAGCAGTAAGATTTATGTGTTTTAACCTTAATTATTTAATTAATACATCATTAAATACATGTGCATATGTTATACAGACAAACAAAATTAATGTCAACTAAATTAAATATGTTTCAGACTATATATTTTAAAAGTGATGTAACTATAACAACTACCAGTCTGACTTTTAAGCTAATACTGGTTGTGTTGTGCTGTGTTGCTTTAATTCTACAGAAATAACAGACTTCAAAGATTTTTAGTATTAAAAATTAGCAATATATATCTTGAAATTTCATTTCTACTTCCATAAAACAAATGAAACCAAAGCGCATGTTCATATATACCACAATATTGACATTTAAAATTGAAAAGGAGAAATGATATAATATAATATCAAAAATAATTGTAAAAATGAAATATTGTATACATTTATGAAATTGTCCAAATACAATACAAAATAAAGATAGTCTAAAACCGTGGAAACTAAATTATTTAACAAAGCCCAGAATTGGAAAATTATTGTATACATTTCAATGAATAATAATACCCTGCTCAACAATCACTGTTCCTTTCAATCCTATCGATGAATTTGACAGATAAAATTATTCTGAAAAGTCCTCTCAACAAAGAAAAGTTATGTGACTCCATGCATCTACTCTGAACTGTGATGGCAGGTCCTAGGTCCTGGGTCCTATTGCCATGATATATATATATATATATATATATATATATATATATATATATATATATATATATATCTCCTTTATTTATTTGTGTTCCTTTATTAGAAAAATATTTCTGATATATACAATGATGTATTTACTAAACAGAGTTCCATTCAGAAATTATCCATTATCCAAGTAGACAGATTTTTGGTTGTACTTTGCCTATTGATGGAGTAGATCCATTTTAAAGTTTTATACATCAAAAAGCTTTGAATTTGACCAGACTGTCAATCATCTCTGAAAAACTGGCATGTAATTTTAGCTCTATTTTACTGAATTAAAAAGCTTATGCATCAGTTAGCAACCTGCACAATGGCGCTGAGTAGGCCGAGCTTTTCATCCACCCAGTTCAGCTTCCCATCGGAGAGCTCCTGCTACATACCTGGGGCAGAGTACTCCAGGCGTCTTCAAGGAACGCACGCTTTGACAGTCCACCTTCTTGCCCCGTTCACAATGCCAATTAAAAAAGATATGTCAGCAGCTGTCTTTCATACAGATGGCATTTGAACAACAGGTCAGTGGCAAAGTAGTAGTAGGTGCTGTCATAATAATACCTGGGTAACTAAAGGCCCAATTTAAAAACTGCCAAATTGGGATAAAAATCAATAGTAGGTGTCTTTGGTAGCAAAGTCTACCCACGTCACCCAGTTACTGAAGCATGAAGACATGAATCAAATCCCTCCAGCTTTCAACACTACCACCGTGCTTTGTTTGGGGGTGGGGGGGGGGTGAAGAAAAGTCTTCCAGCTTCCTTGGCTCTGCTGGAGGCTGGAGGGTACTAGGCCCCGTGTTAGTGGAGCATAGAATTCTAGCTTTTTTCTTATCTCTGTATATTGGACTAAGAGATTATGCTGTGTCTTCATGTGAATGCAAAAGCTAGCATTTACCAACATGAATCTGTCTACTTTCTCTTGTTTAATAAAAATTTTTAAAAAGGAAGGAAAGAAGGAAGGAAGAAAGGAAGGAAAGGAGGGAGGGAGGGAGGGAGGGAGGGAGAGAGGAAGAAAGGAAGGAAGGGTGGGAAGGTGGGGGAGAGGGAAGGAGGAAGGGAAGCAGAGAGGCAGAGAAGGAAGGAAAAGAGAAAGAGAGCAAGAAAGAGAGCAAGAAAGAGAGCAAGAAAGAAAGAAAGAAAGAAAGAAAGAAAGAAAGAAAGAAAGAAAGAAAGAAGAAAGAATGAAGGGAGGAAAAGGGAGTTACAGAATGTTTGAGGTGTCTAGGGGCATTAAGTGAGCATTTAGAGAACATGGCTTCTCCTTTACCATGTGTTAATTGTGATGTTTAATGGATGTCCTTGTAGTTTAAGGTGACACTTTTAAAATAAATTTGTCTCTTAAGGATGACTTTAACCCTGCCACTCAATGAAAGAAACTGCAGGAGATGGAGGGTTTTATTTGGAGTTGACATTCTGTGTTATGATTTTATTTTTTATTATTATTTATTTATTTGTTTGTTTATTGATTTTCACTGGAAGGAAAAAGATGCTCATTTTAAATGTTTATATGTTCAACCTTTGTTATAATAAAACCAATGTGTACTCAAAGGACCTGACGCTTTTCTGTAGGAACAGATGCTCAGAATGACCTTCTAAGTTTAGCTTGCAAAATGACATTATGTCAAACTTTCTCTCCCTAACTTTATGGATTTTGATAAATCTTTTGTAGGATAACCTCAGGGGTATGGAGATTGACTTATAGGGATTTGAATCATGGTTTACTGTCACCATGGTATTTTCTGAACCGGGCAATAATTGCTTTTTATACATGTGTTTATCTTGTGAAAATCATTTATTTGTAATGTGTATACTTTGTAGAATACATAACTAAATCTTACTTTTCTAAACGATATGTAAATAGATATACTTAACAGTATAACATGTAAAAAGAAATCATATTTTGCTGTCCTAATTATTTAATCATGTATAGAATTTTAAAATAACAAGAGTAAAATGCAGATAAATTAGTAATTTAAATAACATAACATCTGGTGAAGAACTTAAAATTTAATTATGCTTAAATAATAGAATCACAAATAATAGCTTAACTGTGTTGTTTTCTGTCTTATAAATGTCTTTTGAGAATTTGTTTGTGTTCAAGTCTCCCCGAAAATTGTTAGTGTTTTAAAGATGACATACCACTTCCTTTGAATCTGTTCAATGATTGGAAGGTCACTACAAATGTCTGATTATTCTGAGACAAAGGAAGATGAAAAAGTATTCTGATCTTTTGTTTTACAGATATAAGAAAAATATAACAAAGCCTCTATACTCAATATAACATACAGAAGTCAGCTTTAATAAGAAAAGTTGATACATTATATGTAAAAATTCCCCAGTGCTTCTGTTGACTCCGTTCTCATCTTCTACATATGTTTTTCCTAGTTTCTCTTATATTTGTCTTTTCTTCTTACTCTGCTTTGATTATTATCCCCTGACCTAGACTCAGAAAGACAAGTACATCAAGAGGTAAGCCTAAGTAAGAAGCAGAGAATAAGTGGAAAAAGACTACCCTGAGCTGCCTGTGTACTTCTCACACCTTCAACCTCCCTCCTATGAATCCTTCCGTTCACTTAGAGCAGTTCTGGACCTCTAATAATAACCCACAGTCATACATTTTCATTTTAAACTTAGTTGCTTATTAATTTCATGTGCACGTGTGTGAGTGTGCATGTGTTCCTGCATCTGGAAGTCAGAAAACTTGTGGGAGTCAGTTCTTAACTTTTATTGTGTCAATCCCAAGGATCATACTCAAAGAGTCAGAAGGCTATGATTAGAAGTAATACTGAGAAACCCCAGAGCTCCCAGGGTCTAAACCACCAACCAAAGAGTACACATGGAGGGACCCATGGCTCCAGTTACATATGTAGCAGAGGATGGCCTTTTCTGGCATCAAATACTTTTTATAAATTAAGTGCCTAGCCTTTATTGTCCATTTCAAAGGCCCACATTAAATAATAAATAAATAAACTCTTAAAACATCCCAGAATAGACACTGAAGCTCAGTATATTCAGTATCCCCAGTGATGTGGTTAAGGTCTACACCACCACATCTGGCCTCTTATCCACTATTTTCACCTAGAATATGAATAATTATTTTGGATTTCATGAATGTTTGCTGATTGCCATAAGTAGAAATGAACAGCAAAACATCTTACAGTTTTTGAATAAATGCCAATCTTAAGAGACAGTGAAGCTATTGAAAATTTTTTTCTAAATTTTATTATAATCATAATAGTTACATTAGGTCAAATGCAACAAATTTTTATGATGAAATTTTTATGTTTTGTTTTGTGATCATATCCATTGTACTTCTGTTTCCATATCAGCTTAATTTTCAAATTATAATTTCTTTTATTTGAATTGAAAAATGCATTCTTCTGCCTAAGGAGACATCCCAAGCACAGTGTCCCCTCCCTCCACTCCTTCCAGCTGCTCTCCACCTCTACTCTCCCCAGGATGCACTCAAGTTCTAGCTCCCTTTGGAAAAAGAAAAAGCCTTCAAGAGACAAAACAATGAACATGACTAGACAAGGCAACCTAATAGGAAGAAATGAGACTCAAGAACAGGCAAAAGAGTCAGAGAAAACCTTGTTCCCCATGGTTAGTAGTTCCAGAAAAAGACTCAGCTGTAGCATATACCTAGAAAACCTGATGTAGACATGCAGACCCCATGCTTGCCACTTGAGGCTCTGTGAGCTCATATGCAACTTTAATTGACTCAGTGGACCATGTTCTCCTAGTATCTTCAATTCCTTAGTAAGTAGAATCTTTCTGTCCCATTTTGTGCAAGATTCTGTGATGTCTGAGGGAAGGAAACTAATGGAAATTTCTAGTTTGACTTTCTCCACAAAATATCTGGCAATTGTTCTCATCTGCTGCTGGAGGAAACCTCTCTGATGTGTGTGTGTATATGTATGTATGTATGTATGTATGTATGTATGTATGTATGTATTTACTGCCAGTTGTGTTTGGTTCTATCCTACATTTGTGGTCTATCCATTCTCCATTTCCTGACCATTCAACCAGTGCCAGGCAGGGGCTCCCTAGTGACATGATCCAGAGGTTAAATCAGACATTAGTTGGCCAGTTCCACAAATTCTGTGCCACCATTACCATAGTACATCGTGAAGCAAGTATAGACTGTAGCTCCATGATTTTGGGACTGGATTCTCTTTTGGGGGCCTGAAAATTACCTTGCCACACCAAATAGACTGGAAAGTAGGGATGAAGGTCCCATGTAGATACTAGCACGGCCTCTCTATGTATGTTCTATGTATAGATGTAGACCTTAACAATGCCACTGTGTCATCCATTTACAGAGAGCAACTCTCTATCCTAGTATTAATCTGGGTCGTTTGGGGATTTCAGTGGAAAACCCTTGACCAACAACTCAACCTATTATAACCCAGTCTTATCACTTAGATCCTTGCCTGGCTACAAGAGGTGGTCAGTGAAAACTCCCGATTATCCACTCCTAGGAATCCTATGACCTCCCTCATAACTTCAAGGAAGTTTCCACTGTACTAGGTTTCCATATCATTCCATAAATGCTCCCCAAATTCTAACCATCTGTCCCTGTACTCTCTTAATCCCATACCTCTAGATAATTCCTCCAGCTACTGCCTATCCCAGCCCCAAGTCCACCTACAAAATCTATTAACTATTCTATTTCCGTTTTCCTAGAGTTCCTGTGTATCCTGCATATAGCCCTCCTCTTACCTAACCACTCTGTGTCTATGACTTGTAGCCTCGTAATCATTTAGTTCACACCTAATATCCACTTATAAGTGAGTACTTGCCATGTTTGTTTTTCTGGGTCTGGGTTATGTCACTCGGGAAAATTTTTTTCCTAGTTCTATTTGCCTAAAAATATAGTGATGTTATTGTTTTTAACAGCTAAGTAATACTCCATTGTGTAAATGGACCACATGCATATTCATCATAGATTCTTTCATTAAAGAACATCTAAGTTGTTTCCAGGTTCTGGTTATTATAAATAAAGCTACAATAAACATAGCTGAGCAAGTATTCTTATGGTAGGTTAGGATATCCTTTGGGTATATGCCTGAAAATTATATAGCTGTGTTGAGATAGATCCATTCCAAATTTTCTGAACAACCTCATACAAATTTCTATAGTGGCTACATGAGTTTGCACTCCCACCAAGAATGGAGGACAGCACCCATTGTTCCACATCCTGACTTATGTTATTGATCTTATTAGCCATTTCAACATATGTAAGAAGAAATCTAAGTATTTTTGACAATCATTTCCCTGATGGCCCAGGGTGTTATAATTACATTGTTTCTCAGCTATTTGAGATTGTTCATTTCTAGAATTCCTTCAGTTTTGTGATTTCTTATTGCTACAATTTCTATTTTAAGGTCTTGAGGAGTTTTATTTGTTTCTTTCAACTGTTTGTTTTTTCTTAGTTTGCTTTATGGGATTTAGTTCCTCGAGCTATTTTTTTTTTTCCTGTATTTCTTTAAGGGTTGTATTCATTTCTACTTTAAGGAAGAGTATTGTCTTCATATAGGTGGTTTAAGGTATTTTTCCTATTCTTCAGTTATGTTGGAATATTCAGGGTCTGCTGTTGTAGGATAGCTATGCTTTAGTTGAGGTATATTGTCCTGGCTGTTTTTTTTTTTTTTTTTTTTCCTGGTATCTAAGCATCTAAGTTTATGTGATTCTAGGTCTTGATGCTGATTTCTGAAACATCAGGAGTGAGTGCTATGTGGGATGGAGCCACTACAGGCTATAAGGAAGACAACAGCTGGGCATAACCTGAGAGATTCTGTCTGCTGGAGAACAGAGAAAGTAGAGCTGATCTGCAGACAGGCTACCTTGTCTTTTGCAATGATGGCATGTAGTTCAGCTTGGTGTGTCCTCCTGATTTCAGGGTTGGAACACAGAGATTAATAGTGAGATGGATGACAGGAAGGGATGGCATGAAGACATGGAAAAAAGGCTGCAGCTCAGTTCTGTTGTAGTTCTAGAGACCAGCCTAAGGGATTGGGTCTGAAGAAGGAGCAATGAAATTTTATATTTTCAAATCACAGTATTAATATAAAATATCTCATTTATATTTTTATTAAAATAATACAGTAAAACTGACATTAATTTCTAACAATCGGAGGCTGATTATTTTAGCATTATGACAAGATGAGGAGAAGTAAATAATTAATATATGTCCAAAAGTTATTTTTAGAATATTGTTTAACATAGAGAAAATATTTTCTTCAATTCTTTAAAAAATATCTTTGTACTCCTAAGGTTTTGGTGTAATTATTTATAAGTTTGTAATTTCTTGAGATAATAAAAAGAATCACATTTTAGAATCCAATCATTATTTAAATACACTCCTTGTGTTTTCTATGCATGAAATTTTCATTTGAAGAAAATATATGATGTACATGTAAGAAAATAATTCTTCTTTGTATGTCCTCTGCTTTAAGAATAATCCTAGATAAAAAAAGTTTAGCTACCAGAATTTAATCACACATTTAAGGATTCTATGGAATTTATTACAATACTTCTAGTCATTTGTATGTGTAAGAGCATTTCCCATAACTGTAGGACAGATAAACCATTAATATTTCAAAGTAAATATGTATGCAAGGATCTCAACATAGGTAATTAATTTAATAAATCCTAACATTTAACCTATACTGAGTACATTTGTCCCTCTGTACTCAAAGGCTTTCAGTCAATTTAAGTACCACTCACTAAACCTTCAGCTAATATTGTAATTGCACAATTAATCATAATCTTATATTGCTTTTTAACTGCATACAAAATGGCTATTATTTTGTACAATTGGCATTTGATAGAATTTACTCCCTAGGTTTCCATTGCATTTTGCTTTATTATTTTGTGTCTTGAAAGCACCATATCTACAATCATTTTACTTTCCATCATAATGGCGGGGCCTATGCAGATTGGAAAATATATTTTGAGATAGAGATTTTAAAGTTGATTTTTTTTTTCTTATGGTCTACTTTCCCTGGCTTCTATTCAAGAGCTAACTAGCAGTCTGACTTTCTTCTTAGCAAAGATTTATTCTCAAATTATTTTGAAATTCTTCTTTTGGGTTTATCATTGCATATATTTTATGCCAGTTTATTTTGATAGACATTTCTTGAGAATCTATAACTTGTGACCTTCCATTTGGAATATTGTCTCCTGCCCCTATAAGTACTGTCCAGAGACTTTCCTTGATTCTCTCTATTGGAACTACATCTGTCTTCTCTGCTGGTTCACCATGTTGTTCAATTGTTCCTAACTTTGCACTCTCTGGATATTTTGAAAATTTGAACTACTACTTTTGTTTCTTTATTATTTTTTCTTTTTTTGTATTTTTTTAAATTCACATTGTATCCCAATCGCAGCTCCTCTCCCTACTCTCCACAAAATCCTGTCCTTGCAAATCCCTCTTCCCATTACTCCCCTCCTTCTCCTCAGAGAAGTAGGAGTCCCAGTGTGTAACACCTCACCCTGGGATATCTAGACCCAGAAGGACCAAGCACTTCTTCTCCAACTGAGGTCGAAGCAGGCAGTCCAATGGCATGCAGGGTGAGGGAACCCAATTATTAAGGTAACCACATGAAGACCAAGCTGCACATCTGCTACAAATGTGTGAGAGCCTAGGTCAAGCCTCTGAATGTCTTTTGTTATTGGTTCAGTCTCTGAAAGCCCCCAAGGGCCCAGGTTAGTTGACTCTGTAGGTCTTCTTGTTTGCTTGATCTCCCTGGCTTGCTTAATTCTGTTGTGCACTCTTCCACAAGACTCTATAAGCTCCATCTGATGCCTATCTGTGGGTCTCTATTTGTTTCCATTTGTGCTGGATGAAGCCTCTCAGGCGATAGTTATGCTAGGATCCTGTCTGCAAGCATAATTTAAGAAGCCTATGTATTTCTATTCAACTCGTAACTTAGATTAGTCTGTTGTGTTTATTATACTCTACTTCTGTAAGTATTTTGTGTCAGCGTGCCTGGTTCCTATATTTGTAGTTACTTCAAGTACTTTCCTTTAATAAATAGTATGAACAAAGCAAATAGTTTACCGTTTTGTGTGTGACAAGTCTAATATTTAAGTCTTCATTGGTTATGTTCACTATCTTTTTTTTTAAGCTGTTTTTTATTCATAGGCCTTCATTCTCAGGTACTCACTGCTCCTCCTTTTCTCCTTTCCCTTAGAAACAGCTCATTTAAATATCTTGAGTTCTTGGATGGCTTCTATATCCACTGAGAGAAAGGAATAGAGAGAATGGGAGGTAGGGAGAAGGAGAGAGAGAGAGAGAGAGAGAGAGAGAGAGAGAGAGGTAAGTTTGTTTCTATTTACTTTTCTAGTTCTATTCAATAAGACGGTATGTCTGAATAAAGATTCATTTATAATATAAGAAATAAAAATTTTTAATCATCTATTTCAAGTATGAATTAATTTCATATTAAAAATGACTGTCCAGGTCCACAGAAGCAGGAGTAGCCATTGATACCATCCTGGCACACAACTCCATTGTGGTAAGAGCTAGAAGCACACTCATTGTGATCTGTTTCACACAACCTTTCAGCATACCCAGCAGGGTATATACAAACAAAGTAATCAGGGTCTTTATAGCATGTATTTCCTCCACAGGAATTAGTGACAGTTTCACAGTTCAGTTCTTTGTGCCCAGCCATTGTGACTTGGAAGTAAATGAATGTGTTTCTAATCTCTACATAAATAAGGCTGTATGCCTCAATGATATAGGAAGATACATGTGTGTCAGTCCTCAAGACTATTCTACTATAAATTGTTAGTTGGAAATTAATGTATATGGATCCCAGGCATGTCTATGTGGTGCCACGTGTCAGGATGCTGCTCTTGGGGCTTACTTCTGTGACTATGCACCTGGATTCCTTGGAGACCACTGTGAACTCAACTTTGATAAATATGCCAGACAGCCTTGTGTCCATGGAAGTCTATGTGTGGATGGAGGAAAAAACTACTCTGACTGAATAGGTAATAGATTCACAGAGACACACGGTCAGATGATAATGGCTCATTGTTAGTCAAAGCCTTGTCACAATGATACAACATGTGAAGACACAGTTAACAGCTATATTTGTCACTGCTGGCCTGGATACATAGGTGTCCCATGTGAGACAGACATAGATAAATGTAGTAGCAACCTGCCAATTTGTGGGAAAATTTGCAAAACTGGCCTCAGAGAATCAATAGGGACACATTTCAGTCTTGCCTTCCTCATTTAATTATGTTGGAGCTTCAGACTATGTTTGTATCTGTCAAACCACAGGTTAGTATACCTGTTCTCTGAGAGGCTCCACCTAGCAGCTGACAGAAACATTAGATGGAGCTCAGGATGTCTTGTGGAGGAGTTAGAGGAAGGATTGAGAAATACAAAGGGGATAAGAACTCCACAAGAAGACCATTAAAGTCAAATAACCCAGACCCTTGGGAGTTCCCAAGACTGAACTACCAACTAAAGAGCATACAAAGGTTGGACCTATGCCCCCACACATCAGCTGATGTGCAGCTTGATCTTCATGTGGGTCCCCAATGACTGGAGCAGGGGCTTATCCTGAGTTGGTTCCCTGCCTGTGGATTGTGTTTTCCTAACTGCTCATTATCAATCTAGGGAAATAGGATAAGAAATCTTCCTAGGCAGAGAGGAAAATATCAAAGTCCTTAGGTTGCAATTTCAAGGTAAAAAAACTCTAATGTAAGCAATGGTACAAACATATCTGAACATATATTCTGCCACTGAAGTTTGACCATGAACAGTCCTGATAGTCTCACGGGCTGTAAGACCTTTTCCCCAGCTCATGGCAAATTTTGGTAAAGGTATAGAACCCATGTGCAGTAGAGCTGTTCTGGAGTGGGCTCTGATGCTTTGTAGGTTTGCTGACCTTCTTATTATCCCTACTTTCATTCTTTTAGGATGAACATAAATTTATCTAGCAAATCTCTTGTATTTTCTAAGCACTACACACTATTAGTGATATAAGGAATTGATTGCCCATCACATGCTTAATTAATTCTTAAAAAGTGGCATTGAATACTCTGAATGATTGCCTTATAGTTCTTCCAAACTACAAACATAAATACAGGATTGAATAGTTATATCTTGTCAAAAGAGTTGAGGGTGAAAATTGTTATATTTTGAGTTACAGTTTCAAAGAAGTAGACAATAGATACATCAATGAGTGGTTACTTTTCTTGCTTTACTTATTTCCATGCTTTATCTAGGTTTCTTATTAATGATAGCCTGTAGATGAATTAACTTGCTAACTGCAATGGATTTCATGTGTGGGTTTTTACAAGAGTCTGTTTTATAAGATTTTGGTTTTTTTTTTTTATTATTATTAAATGTGTATCATAATTTAGCCTGGATCTCTTTGCAAAGCTATTCTACATTTATCAAAGATTTATAATTGGAAAGAATAAATATTTAGGTCATTGCTAGGCACAGTCTCAGTAGCTTTATCTTGCCACCAAGTGGTAGTTTCTGCACCGCATTGCAGAATTATAATGTGTTATCAGAAGTATCTTTTATAGCATTCTTAGTATGCAAAAAAATCTAAACAAGCACAGTGGAAACATTATTTGATTTTAAAAAATATTCACATTTAAGAGTTCTTTATAATAAATAAACTTGACATTTATGATACCCACTCTGGTGGATTACTCTGAGATAGAACCAGTCATACTGGGCATGCCACCAAAGCCAAAGGTTTCATTAAAGTTCAAATTGTCCCAAATCAACTTAAAATAATTAAGTACAAGTACCCTAAGAATGGAGTTAAGGACTTTGGAATTGGATATATTAAAATTATCTCATTTTGCCTGTTTTTTAATCTCTTCGGGGCTAGCTAGACACTGTCCCCTACATGGGCATGTTAAATTCCTAACCCTTAATGTCTTATATTGAAGCCACTGTGGCAGATGTAATCAGTCAGGTTGTTGTATTGAAAAATGTGACCATCTAAATAATATAACATAATCTGAAGACAATAATGGTACAAAGACACACTTAGAGAAGATGTGAAGTGCAACAGAGAAAGGATGGATGAATAGAGATGGAAGCAGAGACTGAAGGCCCAAGCCAAGAATGGCAGATTATCAGAGAACACTAGGGCCTTTCAGGAGAGGCTGGTAAAGTCTATGGATTCTTTTTAATGGCTTTAGGTGGATCCTATGCATCTAGTTCACAACTACGGCCACACCAGTGATTCTATATATTCCTTCTTTTTTAAAAACTAACTCCTTGTGGTACTTGGTTTCAAGAGCTCCCCTCAAAGCATTGTTGATGTTCATTTCAATATTGAATATTTTTTCCTCTTAGGTGACTAGAGATGGATACCATAAAGAAAAGAGACCTGAAACACTTACCTATAATTGAGCTCTGCAAAACGAAACACCTTTTTCAGTTACTGCTAGTTCATACACTGTTATTTAGGACAAAAATCAAAGATGGGTGGAAGTGACAATAAACAATGAACAAAGCCAAGCAACTGTGATGACCACCTGCTTAAACTAATTGGGTTTTGAAAGAAAAACAAACCTTTTCATTTGATTGCTAGCGTGTTTTTGCAGCTTAGAGGCAAGATTCCATCCTTAAGAGTGACATTTTTATGTTCCCCAAGTCTAGTACAAGTCAGTTGCTTCCATGATTAAATTACAAGATAAAACTCATAGATTCTTCAGGAAGATTATCTAGGGCATGTACTGAATGAAAATTGATCCACATTTATCACCTTGTACAAAGCTCAAGTCCAAGATGATGAAAGACCAAAACATAAAACCAGATACACAGAATCTAATAGAAAAAAAAAAAAAAAAGAGGGAAATAGCCTTAAATACATTGGCACAGGAGAAAATTTTCTGAACAGAACAACAATGGCTCATGCTCTAAGATCAACAATTGACAAACAGGATCTCAGGAAAGTAAAAAGCTTCTAGAAGGCAAAAGACACTGTCAATAAGACAACAACCTAAAGATTGGGGAAAAACTTTTCATGAACCATTCATCAGATAGAGAAATAATATCCAAAATATATAAAGAACTCAAGAAATTAGACTGGATAAAACAAAATAATCAAAATGATCCTGAGATTCCACCTTACACCAATAAGAATGGCTAAGATAAAAAAAAAAAAAAAAAAAAAAAAAAAAAAAAAAAAAAAACCCTCAGCTGAAAGAGGAACACTCCTTCATTGCTGGTAGGATTGCAAGCTGGTACAACCACTCTGGAAATCAGTCTGGAGGTTCCTCAGAAAATTGGAAGTAGATCTACCTGAAGACCCAGCTATACCACTCTTGGGCATATATCTAAAAGATCTTCCACCATACCACAGGGGCACATGTTATACTATGTTCATAGCAGCCTTATTTGTGATAATCAAAAGTTGGAAACATATACACCAGAGGAATTCTGGATCTGGACTCAATAAGAAAAGATACACTCAACCCTTGAGAGATTTGAGGTCCCAGGGAGTGGAGAGGTCTAGTGGGGTGGGTGTGGTATGTAGAACAGTTGGAGGGTAGACCAGGAGGGGGATAAAGTCTGGAATGTAAAAAAAGATTAAAGAATACACTTTTAAAAATCAATTAAAAATAATTAAAAATGGGGTACAGAGCCAAATAGAGAATTCTGAATAAAAGAATCTCAAATGGCCAAGACACACAAAGAAATGTGCAAAGTCCTTATTCATCAAAAAATGCAAATTAAAAAGACCCTGGGATTCCACCTCACACCAGTCAGAATTGCTAAGATCAAAACCTCAAGTGACAACACATGCTGGAGAGGATGTGGAGAAAGAGGAACATGTTTCCATTGCTGGTGGGATTGTAAACTTGTAAAATTACTTTGGAAAACAATCTAGCAGTTCCTCAGAAAATTGGAAATAGTTCTAACTGAAGACCCAGCTATACCACTACTGGTCATATACCCAAACAATGCTCCAACCTATAAAAAGGAAACATGCTGCATTATGTTCATAGCAGTTTTTAATAGTCATATTGCACAATATGATACATAATATTGCAATTATAATATTTTCCTTTTCATTGCTTATTCTTAAAATAAATTTGTTTACTATTAATAATGATACAACAAATTTTAGTTATAATTGTATTATTGAGGAAATTGGATTCAGACAGATCGCCAGTAGGCAAAAAGACAGGAGAAGATACCCCAGGTAAATAAACATACTTTTCACACAAACATTTCAGATACCCCAATTCCAAGTTTATTTTTCTCTCTCTAAGGCAAATATATTGGATTTTTACAACTGGAATGAACAATTTGCTAAGACTTTTGAATCTCCCACCAGTGCCCTTCTCAGGGAGGAACTGATCAACGTTTCTGTCTGGTTCCACATTACCCAGCATTTCTCAGGTAACACAAACCAGCCAATTCTGAGGGACAGAGGGAATCTGTGTGTTTGTGTATATATAACTTGGATTCAGCTCTGTGTGTATATAAGTTGAATTAAACTCTCATTTTATAAAAATATGTTCAGTAAGAAAACAGATATTTTTAAATAGCAACCATATGTTTCTTCTCCATTTTGGTTGGTTATCTTATCCGGATATAAGCAGTCACACAGCTAGCAATTATGTTTAATAAGATTAAAGAGTGTAAACCATGTGACTTCTCCATCTTAGGATGACCACATGGGATAGTACAACAACTGTAAAACTTGTTAGTCCTAATGAACTCTGTTTATCATTTTATCCTTTTTTAAGCAAAGGAAGCAACAAGAAAACTCAAATATTTTTGGATTGGTATGGATTTTTGTATGATGATAAAAATTTAAAGTTATATTTGGTACAACACACTATGTATATGATTTAGCAATTTAGAATGTATTATGTATAATGATAAAATTTTAAGCTTATGAAGGTCTGTACAGACTAACAGAATCTGATTTAAATTGTAAGTCTAACTACTTATATCTTTGCTAGCTGGTTAACACCAACTGCTAAAAAATTAGAAGAGTAACAATATATTTTTATTAAGGCATATTTGATAATCAAGATTTATAAATGTCTAAGGTCTCCTCAAGTTCATTTTACTTTTTAAGGTTAAACCTAATATGTATGGAATGTAAAGACATAGACTTAAAAACTACTTATAAAAACTAGTAAAATATTGTAAACTGTTAGGTATAATTAGGTCTTGCAAGTTAATGGTTATTCATCTTATAAATAATCAAATTTTATTTGTTCAGACTAATGTAATTAATTACAAGAATGATCTTCAGTTAGCTTTCTATATATGTTTTCAATGTTAAACCTAAAAGAAATAACTAGAAACAAGCCAAATTTGTCTAGTTTAGATATACTTAATAGACACAGGCCCTTCAAACCCTTCAGAGATCTGCTGAATACGGCATTTAAGATGTTTGGTTTAAAAACCATGTGATAGAGAGAAGTACAAGATCCCGTAGGCACATCTGACAGGCACTCCAAAGATGATGATGGGCGATGGGCAGAGAAGGTCATCACCTGGAACTTGCTTTAGATGTGGCAAAGCTGGACATTGGGTGAAAAGTGCTCTTCTCCTTGCCTACAAAAGAAACCTTGTCTAAACTGTGGATGAGTAGGACAGTGGGGAGTTAGTTTTCCTGGTCTCTATAGACAAGCCACTTCTGAAAATTTTCTACTCCTCTGATCTCCTGGGCCTCGAAGCCAAAGATTGATGTTGTCCTAGGAGGACGTCTGCCCCTCACCTCCATGAAGGAACCTAAGGTGATTTTTTCAAGTAGCCTGTAAGTCTCTGTCATTCATAATAGATTGAGGAGCTGTTTGACCTGTGTTTCCTAAATATTCCATTGAAATCCCAGGTTTCTGATGCTGTTGAGGACAAGGGCTACTGACAGATTTGCCAGTTTGACAGCTGCAACCAAGGCTTCAAATGCTTTTTCAGTTCTATTCATATGTAAAAAGTAGGCCACAGGCCTCACTTTCCCATAGTTACTACTAGGTCAGACACAGTTTACCTGGTTACCAAACTTGAGGTCCCCACCACATATATGGCAGAGGACTGCTGGGTCTGTGCTCAGTCAGAGATGATGCACCTCACCCTCAAGAGACTGAAGGACCCAGGGAGTTTAGAGGTCAGGTGGGGTGGGGGAAGGGGAGGTGATGAGTGGGGACAGCCTTATGGAGACAGGGGTTGGAGAGGAGGTATGGGATGTGGAAGAGTAGGAGGGTGGATGGGTGCAGGGAATAAAATCTGGAGTGTAAAAATATATATAATAAAAAATGAAAAGAGATAAACTCATAAAACAGATTTCAAAGTAACTTTTTACTATCCCTTTATTTGAAGAAACTGGTTTATAATGATTGTTGTCAGTCATCAAGCACCTGTGCCTCATCTTAAATGAATGGAGGGACTAAAGGGTGTAAAGTGAATGGAAGGTCTCAGGATGGGAGAGCTTAAGTTCTGAGATCCTAAAATAATATTTTGGGGTCTAAGAAGTTATTTTAAGGTGTGTAAATGCAATCTGTAAAGATAAAACAAAGTGACTTAAGGACTATAAATATGAAAATATGTTTCAGATCTTTTGTTCTCTCTAGACAACTGTCAGTGTGAGATTTCTAAAGTTCAGTGTTTTAACATTAATCAACTGAGATCTGGTAAGCTGTTAATGCAGGCCTGGTAAGTCAGGCACTGCTTCTGTTACAGTCACAAGCTCCTTTGGTTGTCTCCTAAGTGTAGACTTAAAGGTGCTTCTCATTGTGCTGAAAACATGTCTCATGTATATACAGTCAATCTTCTGGATAGAGGAAAGAGTGTCTATGCTTTAAACTAAAATCATTTGCATTTCTAAGCTTCTATGTCTTAAACACACAAGGCTTCAGCCTTTTCTAAAATGTGAATTTCAGTAAATAGTGGTGATTCTAAAGTATCTAAAACATCACTTTTTGTAAACCTAAAAAAATAAATAAATGAAAATAAATAAATAAAATTCTTGTAAACTTCAGGGAATCCACTTGAATCCACCTCTCATGGATACTCCAAATCAGTGCTTTCAATAAATATCCTCTTTCTTTTTTTTTTTTTTTTTTTTTTTTTTGATATTTTATTTATTTACGTTTCAGACACCATCCCCTTTACCCATTTCCCCTCCCTAGAAACCTCCTATCCCATCCCACCTCCTCCTTTTTGGCCTTTAAACCATTTTAATTACATGCAAGTACTTAGGTCAGTTCTAGGTAGAGGGTTTAGCAATACAATAAATGCAGATAGTTAAGGAACAAGCATGACAATAAACAAGAATAGTCAAAGAAGAAGCAAGGCAGTAAACAAAGTTTTGTGATCACTCCTGTGATTACTGTTTCTAAGGGCTTATCAGAAAGATCAAAATATCTGAGCCTACTTCTCTGTCCTAGTCCAAAGTCATTTTCATGTCTGAAGCCTACTTCCTTTTTCTAGCCTAATATTTAGATTCCTGCCTGAAATTACTTCTTTGTTCTAGCCTAAGATTTAGATTTCTGCCTGAAATTACTTTTTTTGTTCTAGCCTAATCTCAGATTCCTGACTGAAGCCCACTTCCTTGTCCTTGCCCAATGTCATATTCCTGCCAAGCAGCCCATTTCCTTGTCCTTGGCCCATGGCAGATTCTTACCAAGCAATCCCAAAACATCCTCTTCAAACATGCTAATTTCACCTATTCCTGAGAGTTGGAACTATCTCTTTCTCTCCTTGGTCTTAGGACTCCTCCGTGCCCCTGCTACCAGATCTAGGGTCTAAAAGTTTCAAATGTGCACCTAGAAAAAAAATTTCCCCCAAACTTCCTAATTTTATCTTTAGCTTGATCTTCAAGGACTTGGCCAACTTTCTTTGCTCCCCAAAGATTTCAACATGCTTAGCCAGCAGGAAGCTCTCTAAAGAGCATGGTTCCTCCATTCTTGTACCACCAGTCATCCCTTCTCTTTACAATAAACACAAGGGAGGAATGTTAGCCCCAGCTTTCCTTCAGCAACTCAGTGCCAGCAGCCCAATCAGCACCAGACTTCAAATGCAATGCATGTACACTTCCAAAGGTCCTTCTCCTCACAGCTCACATTTTGTCTGTCTATCTGTCTGTCTCTGTGTCCTGCTCTCTGTATATCATATATCTGTCTGTCTGTGTATCTCTCTCTCTCTCTCTCTCTCTCTCTCTCTCACACACACACACACACACACACACACACATTTAAAAGGTGGCAGTTACCAGGCTAGCCCCTGCAAACTTTATTTCTTGTGTAAGATTGATCTTTAATAACCAGAAGCAAGGGGTTGGAGAGATGGCTCAGCAGTTAAGAGCACTGGTTGCACTTATAGTAGGTCCTGAGTTCAATTCCCAGCAACCATATGAGGACTCACAACCATGTGTAATGGGATCTGATGCCCTCTTTTGATATGTCTGGAAACAGCTAATATATATATATATATATATATATATATATATATATATATATATATATATATATTGAGAAACCAAACAATAGCATTATGTATTGTTGAAATTTGATAGCCACTTGAGATGCATCCCCAAAACCGTCCCTCCTCAAGGAACAGTCTAAGTCTGGAACTTTTCTTTTTGGGGAACAAGGTTCATTTCCAAAAGAATTTCCTTCAGAAGCACACAATAAACCATGGCCTTGTCCTATTTGTAAGAGAAATTACTAGAAAATGTGATGCCTTTCAAACAAATAGAGTCCTAGGTCATTATCTTCTCCTCAAGATAACATCTTGGTCTTCTTCATAGTAACTCCTGCTGCACCAATAAATATATAAGGGTCATGGGAAATCTTGGTTATGGAGTCTAGAAGATATGGCTTATGGTGATAACAGGAACACAATTTTTGGAACTCTCCCTTTCCCTAAGTTCATTATCCTGAAAAACCAAAAACAAAAACAAAAATAATAATAAAAAAAACCCTCTTGACTATATAGAGGTATATCTGGCCAGCACCCAAAAATGTTACTTCATGGGATGCTTGTGTTTTCATGAAAAATTTTCCATTTCTTTTATTCCTCTTCAACATTTTCTTCTATCAATCACTCCTTTAGGAAGAGATCTTTTGTCCAAGTTCAGTATTAAACTGTTTCTTTCCCACTGTCGCAGGATATTTGATCACATTTTGAACCCCTGATTTTTTGGATGTTAAGAATTTGTTTCTAATTGAAGCCTTTGATCCTAGAGCTTCCTGTCTACTGTAATAATGTACTTGTTTTGTGGTTCACTCCTAGCACACACCTTTAATCTGAGAGTTTAGCTATAGGTCAAGAGACAAAGCAATCAACCAACTGATATGGAGTGAATATAAGTAAACAGAAAAGGTGGTCTTTGCATTGAAGAGTATTTATGATTGTGGAGAAGGAGCAAGAGTTGCCTTCTGGAACATCTGTGGAGTAGGAAGGTGAGCTCAGTGCTCTCTCTGGCCTTCTGAGCTAGCAGGCTTTCACTACCTCACCTGACTTCTGAGTCTTCATTTGATAAAATTGAAAGGTTGGCATTTAATTTCTAAAAACAATGTCCTATGAAAACACTGCTGAATTCCCTTGATGGAAAGAAAAAATAATGCGTCAGTATGGACAGATGGAATTACTATATGAAGGGCTAAATTGACCACTCTTATCATTATACATTATAACAATTCCCACAAAAAAAGACCAAAACCAAAACAAACAAAATTTATAGACATATAATTATAAATATACTAATAGTGTATATGTATATATAAATATACATATGTGTACATACATATGCATATATATGCAGATATGTAAAATTTTAGAAACTTTAGCTGTGCTACTATTAAAAACATGTATCCTAGCTTACCAAATTTACAATGTTGAGTTGTCATTGTATAAAAATTAATAGCTGTATTGTTTTAGACATATTAACTTTATTTTTTCTGTTGTACATGAGTGATACAGCAATAATATATAACACTGTACTTCTTTTGTTCAACAATGTCACTGTAAAATTATCTTTTGGGATGATACTGGCATGTGCCCAGAATCTACTCAAGGACACGTTCTTGTACTGTAATACACAATTTAAATTTTCTAAAGTAAGGCAATATCACATCAGTATTAAGAAGTTTAAAATAATTTCACTCCAGAGAACCTAAAATCCTTCCACAGTAAGTGAATTAGCAACCAAGGTTCATGAGCTTTACTCTTTCTTCCATTCAATTATCAAAATTTCTCACATACCCACAGGCAATAGTCAAAATAAGCTCCTAGTGGCCCATGTAATTAGAAAGCAAGTAACACTACCCAAGAGAGGAGATTTGTGAATCCTCGTGTCTTCTCCATAAAACTTTCAGGAGTTAAAAGCAAAAGCTCTAACTCTATTATACTCCAGGTTCTTAGAAACCTTCAGGAGATATATTTATTTACAAAGCAGAAGACCAAGTAATTTAACCTATTTTCAGCCATGCATTTTTCTAAAATTAAACCAGAGGACTGGAGGAAAGCAGTTTCTTTTGCTAATTAAACAGTTATTAATTGATTAAAGTTATAACTTGCTGAGTGTCAAAGGGTTCATATTAGAGAAGGTATAATTTGATATACTCACATCCTCTTAGATCATGGTCCTTCTGCAAGGAATAGGATTTACATCTTTAATTAGTTTGTTTAATTAGTGAAATCTCTTAATGCTTGAAGTTAGCAAAGTATTTTAGTTAGTAAAATGACAGAACTGAGTTTGAATTTTGCAGGCAAATGGATGGAACTAGAAAATACGATCCTGAGTGAGGTAACTCAGACCCAGAAGGACATGCATGGTACATATTCACTAATAATGCATATTAGCCAAAAAAAAAAAAAAAAAAAAAAAAAGTTAGAGAATATGCAGGGTACCATCCACAGAACTCAAGAAGGTTAACAAGCCAAATGGCCCAAGTAAGAATGCTTCAATCCCACTAGAAGGGGAGAAAAAATCAATCACAGGGGTGCAGGGAGGCAAAGCGAGGGAGGGAGGCAGGGAGGGAGGGAGGGAGGGAGGGAGGGAGGGAGGGAGGGAGGGAGGGAGGGAGGGAGGGAGGGGCCTGGATGTGAGAAGGGACAGGGAAGGGAAAAGAAGAACAGGATCAGATTGGGAGGCTGAAACAAGAGTGAACCCTTAAGGGCCAGCAGAAAGAATGGAAACAGGCAACCTTAGGAGGTAGGAGGTGGAGGAACCCTCTAAAATGTACCAGAGACCTGTGAGGTGAGAAAACCTCAGGACTCAAAGGGAGGGACCTTAGATGAAATGCAACAGTGAGAAGAGAGAACTTCCACCTTAGGTAGAAAGACAGGGCATCAAGTGGGTGGGGTTGCCATCCCACAGTCAAAAGCTCAACCAAGAATTGTGCCTGCCTAAAACTACTGCGGGGACAAAAATGAAGAAAAGACCGAGGGAAAGGAAGTCCAGTGACAGGTCCAAATTGGGATCCAGCTCAAGGGGAGGCTCCAAGGTCTGACACTATTACTAATTCTATGGTGTGCTTACAGACAGGAGCCTAGCATGGCTTCCCTCTGAGAGGCCCAGGAAGCAGCTGAAAGAGTCAGATGCAGATAACTACACCCAACCAACAAACAGAAGCTGAGGATCTCTGTGGCTGAATTAGGGAAAAACTGGAAGAAGCTGAAGAGGAGGGTGACTCTATAGGAAGACCAGCAATCTCAACTAACCTGGACCCTGAGATCTCTCAGACACTGAGCCACCAACCAGGCATTATATACCAGCTGATATGAGGCCCCTGATACATATATAGCAAAGGACTACCTGGTCTGGCCTCAGTGAAAGAAGATACACCTAACCTTCAAGAGACTTGAGTCCCCAGGAAGTGGGGAGATCTAGTAGGATGGGGGTGGTAGGGACATCATCTTGGAGATGAGGGAGGAGAAATGGGATGAGAAACTGCTGGAAAGCAGACCATGAGGGGGATAATAACTGGACTATAAAAACAAAATTAAGGAATAGTGATAATAATAATAATATCTAAATTGTTTATAGTAATGATAAGAATGATGGGACAAAAAGATGCCCATGTAGAATCTATTATGACAGTCCAGGCCACAGCATAGGAACCTTTTCTGTTATGCAGTATCTAGCATTACAGTAGTCTGGCAGGATACTCATTTTAACTGTAGACACTTACTTACTGCTACAGGAATTAAGCACAATTCTTATTCAACCCTAGTCATCTGACTCTTAAAGTCTATCTCCTTCATTCTTTTTGTCATGGTTTTAATAAAGTTTTAACTGTAAAGTCTGCTCCAACCTTAAAATATGAACTTTTTCTTTTAATTTATTAAATTCTTTTATTTACATTCAAAATGGTGCCCCAATTCCCAGGACCCCTCCTAGAGTTCTTCACCCCATCCTTCCTCCCCTTTGGCATTGAGAGGGTGCTGCCCCATCCACCCACTTTTTACCCCCTAGTATTCCCTCTTCCTTTGGGCATCAAGTATCTACAGGATTAGGCACATCCTCTCCCACTGAGGCCAGACAAGGCAGTCCTCTGCTACATATGTGCCAAAGACCAAGGACCAGCCTATGTATGGTCTTTGGTTGGTGGCTCTGGTAGCTCCCCAGGGTACAGGTTAGTTGAGACTGTTGTTCTTCCTATGGGGTTCCCATTCCCTTCAACTCCTTCAACCTTTCTCCTAACTCTTCCATAGAAGTCCCCAACCTCAACCCAATGGTTGGCTGTAAGTATCTGCATTTGTCTCAGTCAGATGCTGGTAGAGGTTCTCAGAGTACAGACATGATAGGCTCCTGTCTGCAAGCAAAACATGGAATCATTAAAAGAGTTAAAGTTTGGTGCCTACTCATGGGTTGGATCTGAAGTTGAGCCAGTCACTGGATGTCTGTTCTTTAAGTCTCTGCTCCATTTTTGTCCCTGAATTTCTTTTAGACAAGAACAATTCTATGTTAAAAATTTTGAAATGTATGGGTGGTCCATTCCTCAAATGGGGGCCATACCTATCTACTTGAGGTAGACTCTATAGGCTCTATCTCCCCTCTGTTGGATATTTAGAGTAATGTTATTGCCTTGGCTGCTGGGGACCTTTTGCTCCTTTGGCATCTGGGACTTTCTAGTGGTCCCCAACCTGTTTCCCTATCCCTACTGCTACATATTTCTATTCATTTTCCTGACCTTCTGGACTTCTCTCCTGTTTCTTCTCATACCTGATCCACCCTCTCCCCTTTTTCCCTCCCCTTCATCACCCCCCCCCAAGTATCTCCTTTCCTCTTACCACCCATAATTATTTTGTTCCTTCTTCTAAGTAAGATTGAAGAATCCACACTTTGGTCTTCCTTATTGTTAAGCTTCATATGGTCTGTGAATTGTATTGTGGGTATTCTGAGCTTTTGGACTAATATCTACTTATCAGTGACTATATACCATGTGTGTCCTTTTCAGTCTGGGTTATCTCACTCAGGAAGATATTTTCTAGTTCTACACATTTTCCTAAGAATTTCATAAAGTCATTGTTTTTAATAGCTGAGTAGTACTCCATTGTGTAAATGTGTTATATTATCTGTTGAAGGACATCTGGATTGTTTCCAGCTTCTGACTATTAAAGACTGCTATGAACATAATGGAGCATGTTTCCTTTATATAGGTTAGAGCATCTTTGGGTATATGACCAGTAGTGGTATAGCTGGGTCTTCAGTTAGAACTATTTCCAATTTTCTGAGGAAACCCCAGATTGTTTTCCAAACTGATTTTTACCAGTTTGCAATCTCACCAACAATGGAGGAGTGTTTCTCTTTATCCACATCCTTAACAACATCTGCTATCCTCTAAGTTTTTGATCTTAGCCTTTCTGACTGGTGGGAGGTAGAATCTCAGGGTTGTTTTGATTTGCATTTCCCTGATAACTAAGGATATTGAATATTTCTTTAGGTGCTTTTCGACCATTGGAGTTTCTTCAGTTGAGAATTCTTTCTCTAGTTCTGTACCCCATTTTTAATAGGGTTATTTGGTTGTCTGGAGTCTAAATTCTTGAGTTCTTGTTTACATTGGATATTAGCCCTCTATCAGATGTAGGATTGGTAAAGATCTTTTCCCAATCTGTTCCTTGCCATTTTGTCCTATTGACAGTGTTCTTAGCCTTACAGAAGCTTTGCAATTTTATGAGGTCCCATTTGTCAATTCTTGATCTTAGAGCAGAAGCCATTGGTGTTCTGTTCAAGAACTTTTTCATGTGCCCATGTGTTAGAGGCTCTTCCCTACTTTCTCTTCTATTAGTTTCAACGTTTCTGGTTTATATGGAGGTCCTTAATCCACTTGGACTTGAGCTTTTTACAAGGAGATAAGTATGGATCAATTTGCATTCTTTTACATGCTGACCTTCAGTTGAATCAGCACCATTTGTTGAAAATGCTGGGTTTTTTTTCCCCCACTGGATGATTTTAGATCCTTTGTCAAAGACCAAGTGACCATAAGTGTGTGGGTTCATTTCTGGGTCTTCAAATCTATTCCATTAATCTTCTTACCTGTCTTTATACCAATGTCATGCAGTTTTTATCACCATTGCTCTGCAGTACAGCTTGAGGTCAGAGATGATGATTCCCCATAAGATCTTTTATTGTTGAGAATAGTTTTAGCTATCCTAGATTTTTTGTTATTCCAAATAAATTTGAGAATTGCTCCTTCTAACTCTATGAAGAGTTGAGTTGCAATTTTGATGGAGATTGCATTGAATCTGTAGATTGATTTCAGCAAGATGGCCATTTTTACTGCATTAATCTTGCCAATCCATTAGCACGGGACATCTTTCCATCTTCTGAGATCTTCAATTTCTTTCTTCAGAGACTTGAAGTTCTTGTCATACAGGTCTTTCACACTTGCTTGGTTAGTTTCACAACAAGATATTTTACATTATTTGTGACTATTGTGAAGGGTGTCATTTCCCTAATTTCTTTCTTATCCCATTATTTTCTTTGAGTGGTGGAAGGCTACATATTTATTTGAGTTAATTTTATATCCAGCCATTTGCTGAAGTTGTTTTTTTTCTTTTTTTTTTTTAATCAGTGGAAGTCACTAAGTATACTATCATATCATCTGCAAACAATGATATTTAGGGTCACTTAAGTATACTATCACATAATCTGCAAATGGTGAAATTTTGATTTCTTTATTTCCAATTTGTATCCCTTTGACCTCATTTTGCTGTCTAATTGCTCTGGCTAGGATTTTGAGTACTATATTGAATAGATAAGAAGAGAGTGGGCAGCCTTGTCTGGTCCCCGATTTTAGTGGGACTGCTTCAAGTTTCCCTCTATTTAGTTTGGTATTGGCTACTGGTTTCCTGTATATTGCTTTTACTATGTTTAGTTATAGGCCTTTAATTCCTGATCTTTCCAAGACTTTTAACATGAAGGGATGCTGAATTTTGTCAAATGCTTTTCTCAGCATCTAGTGAAATGATCATGTTTTTTTTTTTTCTTTTGAGTTTGTTTATATAGTGGATTACCTTGATCGATTTTCTGTATATTGAACCATCCCTGCATTCCTGGGATAAAGCATACTTAATAATGATGAATGATTGTTTTGACATGTTCTTGGATTCAGTTTGCAAGAATTTTATTAAGTATTTTTTTGCATCAATATTCATAAGGGAGATTGGTCTGAAGTTCTCTTTCTTTGTTGGGTCTTTTTGAGGTTTAGGCATGAACATAATTGTGGCTTCATAGAATGAATTGGGTAGTGTTACTTTTATTCTATTTTATGGAATAGTTTAAAGTGAATTGGTATTAGGTCTTCTTGAAAGGTCTGATAGAATTCTGCACTAAATCCATCTTGTCCTGGCCATTTTTTTCTCCGGAGACTTTTTAAATGGCTACTTCTATTTCTTTAGGGGTTATGGGACTGTTTAGGTGGTTTATCTGATCTTGATTTAACTTTGGTACCTGGTACCTTATAGAAAATTGTGCTTTTCGTCCAGAATTTCCAATTTTGTTGAGTATAGGCTTTTGTAGTAGGATCTGATGATTTTTTGAATTTCATCGGTTTCTGTTGTTATGCCTCCCTATTCAGTTCTGATTTTATTAATTTGATACTGTCTCTGTACCCTCAGGTTAGTCTGGCTGAGGGTTTATCTATCTTGTTGATTTTCTCAAAGAACTAGTGCCTGGTTTTGTTGATTCTTTGTATAGTTCTTTTTGTTTCTACTTAGTTGATTTCATCCTGAGTTTGATTATTTCCTGTCATCTAATTCTCTTGAGTGTATTCCCTTCATTTTGTTCTAGAGATTTCAGGTGTGCTTTCATGTTGCTAGTGTATTCTCTCTCCTGTTTCTTTTTGGAGGCTGTTAAAGCTATGAGTTTTCCTCTTAGCACTGCTTTTATTGTGTCTCATCTGTCTTCATATGACAAGCTTTCATTTTTATTAAATTCTATAACATCTTTAATTTCTTTCTTTATTTCTTCCTTGATCATTGAGAAGAACATTGTTCAGTCTCCACATATATGTGGGCTTTCTGTTGTTTTTGTTGTTATTGAAGACCAGTCTTAGTCTGTGGTGATCTAATAGGATGCATGGGATTATGTCAATCTTCTCATATCTCTGGAGGCCTGTTTTGTGAATAATTATATGGTCAATTTTGGAGAAGGCACCCTGAGGTGCTGAGAAGGTATATTCTTTTGTTTTTGGATGAAATGTTTTTTAGATATCTGTTAATTTCATTTGGGTCATATCTTCTCTTAATTTCACTGTGTCTCTGTGTAGTTTCTGTTTCCATGATCTGTCCATTGATGAAAGTGGGGTGTTGAAGTCTCCCACTATTATTGTGTGAAGTACAATATGTGCTTTGAGCTTTAGTAAAGTTTCTTTTATGAATGTGGGTGCCCTTGCATTTGGATCAGACATATTCAGAATTGAGAGTTCATCTTGGTAGATTTTTCCTTTGATGAGTATGAAGTGTCCATATCTTTTTCGATAACTTTTGTTTGAAAGTTCATTTTATTTGCTATTAGAATGGCTACCCCAGCTTGTTTCTTGGGACCATTTGCTTGAAAAATTGTTTTCCAGCCTTTTACCCTGAGGTAGTGTCTATCTTTGTCACTAATGTGTGTTTCCTGTATGCAGCAAAATTCTGGGTTCTGTTTATGTATCCAGTCTGTTAGTTTATGTTTTTTATTGGGGAATTGTGTCCATTGATGTTAAAAGATACTAAGGAGAAGTGATTGTTGCTTTCTATTATTTTTGTTATTATGGGGGAGTTATGTTTGTGTGGCTATCTTCTTCTGGGTTTTTCAGAAGATGATTACTTTCTTGCCTTTTCTAGGGTGTATTTTCCCTCCTTGCATTGGATTTTTTCCATTTAGTATCCTTTGTAGGGGTGGATTTGTGGAAAGATATTGTATAAATTTGATTTTGTCATGCAGTATCTTGGTTTCTCCGTCTACAGTAATTGAGAGTTTGCTGGGTATAGTAGCCTGGAATGGCATTTGTGTTCTTGTTGGGTCTGTATGACATCTTTTCAGGGTCTCCTGGATTTTATAGTCTCTGATGAGAAGTCTGATATAATTCTGATAGTTCTGCCTTTATATGTTACTTGACCTTTTCCCCTTACTGCTTTTAATATTCTTTCTTTGTTTTGTGCATTTTGGTGTTTTGATTATTATGTGACTGGAGGAATTTCTTTTCTGCTCTAGTCTATTTGGAGTTCTGTAGGCTTCTTGGATGTTCTTTGTGATTTCTTTATTGTTTCTAGATCTATTTTTAGATCCTGGGTGGTTTTGTTCAATTGCTTCACCTGTTTGGTTGTGTTTTCCTGTAATTCTTTAAGGTATTTTTGTGTTTGCTCTTTAAGGGCTTCTACCTCTTTACCTGTGTTCTCCTGTATTTCTTTAAGAGAGTTATTTATGTTCTTTTTAAAGTCCTTTATCATCATCATGAGAAGTGATTTTAAATATGAATACTGCTTTTCCAGTGTGATGGGGTAACCAGGACTTGCTATGGTGGGAAAATTGGGCTCTGAAGATGCCAAGTAACCTTGGTTTCTGTTGCTTATATTCTTGTGTTCGCCTTTTGCCATCTGGTTATCTCTAGTTCTACCTGCACTCACTGTTTCTGACTGGAGCCTGTCTCTCCTGTTATCTTGGTTGTGTTAGAGCTCCTCAGAGACCAGCTGTCTCTGTGATTTTCTGATCTTTGGTTACAGAGTTTCTGGGAGTCAGGCTGCCTCTGGGATCCTGTAATCCTACGATCCTAGGTGTGTTAGAGCTCCTGGAAGTGCAGCTTTCTCTATGATTTTTGGGGTGGTGGAGCTCTTTGGAGTCCAGCTTCCTCTATGTTCTTGGTCATGTTAGAGCTCCTGGGTAACCAACTTCTCCTGGGTATTGTGAAATTGGTTGCAGAGGTAGTGTCCAAGTTCTGCTCAGTGCACTGGCTCAGATCAGAAGGAATCAGTGCCAATGGGTCAGAGTATGGTGTCTTCATGGGAGCCAACCAGCTAGGAGTCAACTTCTTTGGGTACAGTGAATTGTCAACTACTCTGAGTGCAACAGATCCTCTGTGATGGGTCTGAATATGGTGTCTTCCTGGGAGCAGATCAGCTATGAGTCTTCCACAACAGGAGGGGCCAGAAAGAGGGGAAGGAAAGGGCTATTTTATTCTTAATATAGAGAAAATAGGAACAATATTACATAATCAATATCAGATAGAAAATTAGGAACTCTAGTCTTTCTTGTGTTTTACTAGTTGATTGGTATGAAGCATAATTCATCAGGTAGTTTTGGAGTAACCAAAATTCATTCTGGACATAAAGGAAGCAAAAAATATATGTTACTCTGTGAATTAAAGGTTGTAACTATTACAAATTTGATAAAAGTAGATGAAATTTGGCTTTGAATATTTAAGCAAAAATAGTCAGACTAGAATAATATCATTTTTTTACACTCCATTGTACGAGAAGAAAATACTGCTAGTATATTTACTAGACTAAAACTTCCTATTTAATAATATTGACTAACCTAATAAAAATGAAAATTGCAATACTTTTAAATTGAATAATATCTCTTGAGGTATATATGACCTTGCTGTCCATAATACACATAAAATCTGAAATTGAATTTTTAATCTTCCTTCCCTGATCCTTATGTTATTATTCTGTTTATGATGAACTAGAAGAGGCATTAAATCAATTCAAAGTTTAGTTCCTCTTGTCATGTGCCTTTTGTCTCTGAGGTTCTGTTTTTAAAATATTCTCTCTCTCTCTCTCTCTCTCTCTCTCTCTCTCTCTCTCTCTCTCTCTCTCTCCATGCTGTCCTCTGTTTCACATGCATACAGAACAGAAAAAATGAACATCAAATTTATTAATTAGGAGCAGCAAAACAACTCTTTACCTAATAAGATGGTTTCAAAGTATATGTATTGACTCCTTTCTACAGAATAAACTTCATATAAGCTCTTATAATCTATAATTTTTGTATTTGTAGTCCTTTCTACAAAATCAAAGTAAGGATGTCTGACAGTAGTGAAATACAGTGCTTTATTATCATACTTCGATCAACATGGCTTGTTAGGAAATTAATTTTTTAAACTAACAAGTGGTATTTTATGGGTCAATAAAAGTTTAAAGCTATTTAAATATTTTAAATCATTGTGGTACTTTTACGGAGTAAGTTCTTTCTCTCTCTCTCTCTCTCTTTTTTTTTTTTGTCTTTTATTTATTTATTTACACTCCAGATTTTATTCCACTGCCCCTCCAACTACCTTCCAACTCTTCTACATCCCATACCTCTCCCAGTCCCCCTGTCTCCAGGAGGATAGCCTTATCCCCACCCCACCCCCATATAACCTCTAAACTCCCTGGGGCCTTCAGTCTTTTGAGAGTTATATGCAATTTCTCTAACTAAACCTGCAGTCCTCTGCTGTATATATGTTGGTGGCCTCATATCATCTAGTGTATGCTGCCTGGTTGGGGGTCCAGGTTTATTAAGACTGCTGGTCCTCCTACAGGGTCGCCCTCCTCCTCAGCTTCTTCCAGCATTTTCCTAATTCACCACAGGGGTCAGCAGCTTCTGTCCATTGGTTAGGTGCAAATATCTGCATCTGTCTCTTTCAGCTGCTTGTTGGGTCTTCCAGAGTGCAGTCATGAAAGGTCCCTTTTTGTGAAGGAGTAAGTAAGTATTCTTAAAATCTCAGTTTAACAGATATGAAAACTGTAGTGCAGAGAATAATAGAGTAATAGTGGCTCTGATATAACAAATTCATTATTTGTCATGATTCTGCTTGATTGCCACTGTGTTGGGATCAAGAAATCCCTAGTGGATTATTAAATCACATATATGGGCTTCTAAAAACTGAGGATTAAATAATGGGGGTGGGGGAATCTACCCCCCCCCCATGTAGGCAGCATAGTCCCGTAGACACTTGCTGTGTTGTAATTGAGAGAAAGAGTGCCCTGGCATGGCAGTTGCTTCGCTATGCTCCATGGAGCCCATAATATAAGCCGTCTGGCTCCCCTACCTTGTCCTCACTGAGATGAGCTAACATCTCTGAACCCTTAAGCCCAAAATGGTCCTCTTTCTCCAGTATTTTTCTGCAATTGTTTCTGGAAGATTTTTCTCAGTGTTGTAAAATTAGCTAGATTCCTATGATAATTGAACAAACAGTCCTTACCACTAACTTGCAAAAACTATCATTAGATGACAATAAATGACAAAAGGACACAGGCTTTACTGAACAAAGAAAAATAAGACTTGCCTATATATTGCTGCACTGATGAGGACCTTTACTTAATACACTAACTACAGATTCCTGTTTAAAAGTCTCCAATACTTTTAAAGTAATCCTGGCCTTAGATGTTCAAATGCTGATTAAAAAAAAAAAGATCCAAAGTTGGGGGTTCAGGACCAGAAACGTGTTCAAAATAGCATTGTGAAGCTAAATGCTATTCATAGAGGACCCAAAATACAATTTTATATAACAAAAATTAAAGACTATGCAAACCTGATTAGAACTGGTGGGTATGTTCAATTTACTTGCAGGATACAAAATCGGTGTGCAGAAATCACCAGCCTAAAGTTATACCAATTACAAGGTCACTGAGAAAGAAATCATGCAAATAATTTCATTCACAGTAATTACAATGTTGAGGACAAATTTAACCAAAAAGGAAGAGATGTTCTCAATCTAAATTTTAAATTAATGACGATAAAATTGAATAGAAAACACATATACAGTAACTGAAATGTTATTCATGTTTGTTTCTATTTAGATACATTAATTATTTTTAAAGGAAATTCAAACAAAAAGAGGTGTGATGGGTGATGGTAGCACCAGGCATTGGAGGGGACTCCTGTGTATTGACATCAAAATAAAATATAGCCATGTATGAACTTTTCAAAGAATCAATACAGTTATAAAATTATCTCTTTTAATTTCAGATCAAGCGACTGTGAATGTTATATTAATTGGAAGCATCTTATAAAAGCATTTGTTTCTTCATCATTGCTATTTAAAGAGTAGTCTTTACTCTTGATTTATTGTTGTACAAATTAAATTACTCCTTTAAATATAAAACTAATGTTAATGTTATCAAAAGTGACTTTAAAATCTAGTGAAGTCATAATTATACCTTCCCCAACCTTTTCATCAATCATCAATCACACCTGCCCATCTATGTCTCTCCTCACTTAAATATCCCTCTGCATTATTTTTCTAAGACACTTCAGAGATGTTTAATGTACCATATGAAAACCTCTTATTATATAAATATATGTCTTCTAAACATATCATACACACACACACACACACACACACACACACACACACACACACACACACGAAGGCTTTGTGGAGGTATCCTACACAGGGGTTATGCTCATCCAGGTTACAAAATAAAAAGCCCAGTTTTATGCATGGGGTACCTCCCCTGCTGTTTGTCATGATGTATTAGTGACTCCCAAATAAAAATCCAAAACTAGTGTCATTTCTCTTGGCTGTCCAAGAGAACTTACTAATAAGACCCTATTGCTGGAAACAATACATACACTGGTCACAGGCTCTGGAAAATCAAGGTGATATTGACCAGGATGCCTTTTTCCTTCTAGCTAGTTTTCATAGTTCTGAAAAGTGCTATATAAGTCGCTAAGGGGAAAAATTCATCAAAAGTCTTGTCTAGCTGTGATTCTGTGATCTGAAACAATGAGCAGTATTGAAAGATATGCCCATGGATGTAATTTTGGAATGAATTGTATTCCAGTTAACCAACTGCCTTCTGATTGGATTTAAGACCTATTCCACAGGAGGAAAAATATACTTGCTACCGCAAATTTAACTACAAACCAGGATTTGAGAGCTCACAGATTCCTGGGGCAAGCCTACTCCATCATTCAGCTAAATGGTCATATTATCAAACTACCATCTAAATGCATGACTCTCTACTTATTGATTAATGCAGCTCTCCACCTCTTCAAAGAAGTTTCTTGGTACAATTGACAGCGATTATGGCAGAGAAACTCAGATTGGTCAAAGAACATAGAATAAGTCATTGGAATGTTCGGGTATAAATGGGACAGCTGTGTCACAACTGTCCTCAAGGTATACAGACTATCACAAAAAGGGGAGGAGATCAGGGAACCCTTAGAAAAAGTCTGTATATGATAGGGCCACAGTGCTCATAAACTCACAGAAGTTGTGGTCTTCTGGACAAGTTGTAACCACTCAATATTCTAGGATGGATTGGGAAGAGGCTTGCAAGCCCCACCTCTAACTCAGGGCTAAAGATATTTGATGGCTTTTGAGGAAAGAAGAGTCAGGATTTGTGCAGGGTGTGAGCCCTGGTAAGTCCACCATACTCCACTGGATTGCCACCTAAACATGAGTGATGGGCTTCCCAAGCTGCCGTTGATGGGGTAATTAAAAGCCTTCTCACAAGACACTTAGTTGTGGGAGTGGCTAGGGTGGTAGAGATAGATCTGACAGGAATAAAGGAGAGGAATTTGGAGGGGCAATGATGCAACACTATTTCCTCAAAGGTTTAAAGAAATAAAATTCATTTTTAAAATGAACGAAAATTGAAATAGTTTTAAAAATTCAGTAAGATCCCATTAAAATACTAGGAACATTCTATTAAAACTGGAAACACTAATACCAAAAATCATATGAGAAACAAATAATAATAATTTAAAAAATGATCATGAGTAAAAAAAAAAAAGAGTCTTAAGTAAATGCAATGGAGCTACAAGCATCATGTCACCTGACCTCGAATTATATACTGATGCAATAGCATAAGCATTGGCATAAGGCACTGACAGAAATAGCTTTCTTAAATATGAAGTACCAATGTTTGCAGGAGCATGGGCACGGAGTGAATTATATTTCTTATTTAATTTTGGTGTCTACTTCTACTCTGCCTGAAAATTTCAAATGTATCCATGAACTAAAGTGGGAGAGTACAGCAACAGCAGCAACTATTACTACAACTACTACAACTGAACTGAACTCTTTACCTAAATACCTGTGTAGTATTGATGCACAGGATCTTCTAACTAGGAAATCCAGATTTAATTTTAATTTGGCTTTCATATCAGCCAGCTGTGTGGGCTTTGAAAAGCAGCTGACATGTATTCAACATTATTTTAATAGCTTTGAAGCAGGTGAGTCTCCTTCTAAAAATTATATTAAAACCTATACAGCGTAAAATGATAAAATGTGCCTAACACAGTGCCTGCAGTGTCTAGGCAAAAAGAAAAAAAAGAAAAAGAAAACAAAAAAACAAAAACAAAAAAAAACCCCGAAAAACATATTCCAAATTTTCTGGCATTTCAAGGGCTACATGTGAATGTAACCCTTATAGGACAAAAGAATTGGGCTGCTCCAGCAAAAGTATTCTGAGCCAGCTCCTTGCAAGAACATTGACAGCTATTTTAAGTTTACCTTTCTATCTTGTTAAGCACTGGACTATTATATATCTGCAGGCTATTTCATGAATTAGAAACCTCACTCCTTATCTAAAGTGTCAGTGTCTAAAACACTCACCAGGGGCAAAATGCATCCCAGCCTACCTTTGAGAATAAATAACCAAGAAATAAATGCCTAGTAAATGAAGTGCATACTTCTTTAAGTTTAATATCCTCTGAAGTCTGTTAGTCTTCCTAAGCTCATCTGGAAATGTTCAAGTCAAAGATGGCATTTAAGTCCAGTTTTCTTTTACTCTTGGAGTTAAATAGTAATAATAGGCTTGCCATTCGAGCTAAATGGAATACACACTTAAATATAAAAACTGGAGATATAGCTTTGGCCATATAACCAGTAACTTCTACCATATAGTGACCAAAACAAAAAGAATTTTTCTTTAAATTAAAATTAATAAATTCACTTCATTAAAAATAAAAGGACAGGGCCAGAGTGAGAAATGGATTCACAGGTATAGTTACTCTCTGTAAAGCCTAATGTTCTGATTTCCACCACTGGGAGCCAAATGCTAGGAAGTAAGAACCACCTCCTTCAAGTTGCTTCCTAATTTACACACATGTGCACTGTGACAAATACGTGCATATGGACACATACGCACTTACAAATGAATAATACAATAAAATAACTTAAACTAATAGAACATCTAAAAATCTTTCTTAATCCTGAACATTTAACCAAGAATAATATCATTTGGAAAACTTATATGGTAGAAGCTAATGATTTTAATGGTATTGTAATAAGATTTCATACTATAACAGAGCTAATATTAAGTAAACACAAAGGTTGGTTATGAGTGTGTGTGTGTGTGTGTGTGTGTGTGTGTGTGTGTTTAATAGATTTCAAGATCCTAACATAAAACAGTGAGAATTAGACACAGATCAAGGAGAAAAGGCTTGAACTTTGGAAGACAAATGTTCAGATAGCTAACCATAATGGATTTTAAAACTCATCGTTTTTCTAATCAGTTTACTTAGTCTTACATGACTAATACTTGTTTTGCCTTATTTGGCAAAGTGTGCATGGAATAATCATATTTAATTTTAAAAATGAGGTAGAAATACTGACTATAAGAAACTTTTTAGCTTCTTATGGAGTGTAAAATCATGCCATCTGTGTGCCATCCCCAAATAGTCATAAAAAGGAAAGAATAAAGTTAGTACCAAGCACATCAAATTATTCTAATGGGAAAAACTTTTCATACCTAAGCACAGAAAATATTCTTTAGAAGATGCTAAATATTCCAAAGTAAATTTGTCACTTTAGCAACGGAAAAAAGACCAACACAACAGAATCTATTCTTATAACAAAAATGAGTAACAATCTTACAAGATATTTTATCTGTTGAATAACTATATCCAAACAGCCAACCTGTCAGTGTATGAACATGCTTCATTGCTTCCTTTTAAGTTTATCATTTACACATATTTAAACTAAAAGACATCGAGTTCACCCTCCTTCAAAACTTCTACAAGTTTCTGTATTTTCAAAATATGGTTTTAGTAATTTCTTTAGCTTTCAAGTATTAGAATACATGTTTACATTTATAGAATTAATTCTTTATTTGTTTGAGTATAAGGTATTACATTCCTGATTAAAATATATTCACTTTTTAATAGCCAGTAGCATTTACTTAATCACACTTATTCTATTATATTCTGTCATATTAGTTACAGTTTCCACTGTAGTCATGTGTATCCATTCCACATAAATATGGAGAAAAATAAAAGATGAATAATTGTGCCTGGGATAGATAGATCAACACAGCACACAAACATACACTTCATGTTTTCTCTAATTATACATATATATTTACATGAGCAGAAGATTTAGCATGAACACTGTAGTAGTGTTCTATCAGCATTAAAAAAATTACCATGATCTTAAAAGCTTAAAAACCAGAAATTTATTATTTTTCAGTTTCTGTCTACAGGGAGTCTGGCCAGACCTATGTCACTACCCACATCCAACCTGCGGAATAAGGCAACGACAACCGTGTTCTTCTTCAAGCGGTTTATTCAGCTATCCCTGTACATCAAGCTTCTTCTCTCTCCTTCTCCTCCCTATGCATCACCTTAAAACCTTTTCCTTGTTCCAATCAGCGATTGCCACGATGTCACTACTAATTGGCCACTCTCAATGTTGCGAGGTAAGGCGATCGGGTAACCACACCTCTTAGTGCATACAACTCCATATATGGAGTTGTCTTTTCTCTCAAGCAATGCCTATGCCAAGCACCACCTTGTAATGGCGAGAGCAGAGCTGCTTCCCACAGACCTACAGTCTTTTTAATTTTTTAATTAGTTATGAAAAAATGTCTATTTTCGTACAATATGCACAGTCACCTACTCTTCCCTGATCCACCTGCCTTCCCCATGCACTCAATTTTTGCTACTTTTTTTAACACTTCAAAACCAATTTATGTTGTCCAAGTAGTCTGGGGTGTATGGTCCTCTACTGTAGTTTGGTCAACTTATCACAGAAAATCTCATTTGAGATTGGAGACATCCTTGGAATTAAGCCAGCTGTTGGTAGAACGAAGTTCATTGTGATTGCAGAATTGAAATTTTGTTGTTGAACACCCTTTCTTCACTTGTAGTCTGTCCTCAGATCTTACCTCTGTGCTCATTAAACACTGCACCTTAATTCTTTAAAGTTATAATTAGAGGGTTTTTTTTAACCCACGATATGATAAAATCTCATACAATATAATGTGATTATAGCATTGTCAGGTTTATTAATTTACAAGTATTTTCAAACTTGAGGTAGAACTATTGACTGTAAACATATGGGGGCATATTAGAATTTTTTGTCACATATATAATAAACTATGTATATATGATTTCAAATCTATTGTCTAATGTCAGATAAAAATAGATGTGCATCTATAGCAAAGCTTTCTTTATAGATGCATTTTGAAATAAGCACAGATGTACTCTCCATCTAGGAGACAAAATACTACAAAAGAGTCAGTAGCCTGTGCAGCATGGATAACCAGGGAAAAGGATGGCTGACATCATGAGCATGGAGAATGGGTTGGTGTGTGCCTATGTTGCTCACAATGGCCAACGATTTAAAACTTGCAACTTGTTTATTTCTGAAGTTTGCGTAGAATACTTTTCAGAAAAGAAAAATAAAACTACAATTGAGATGCTGGGATATTGCACAGGGAGTTTAGATAAATTCAAATTTAGATACTTTATGAAAGGGGCAAATTAAATATGAAAATTTTAAATACATCATTTTATTTCATATACAGATTTTAAAAATATTGCCTCAGAAATCTCTCTCTTTTTCTTTAAAAGGTAGTACATGTGAATTACCAGTAACTAAGTGACTTGTTTTACAAGTTTCTAGTCTATTGACATAAGTATTATTATTCCCTGGCAACTGGGGAAAGTGACTTCTTTAATGTCAACAATTTTTATATTTTATTATGATACATCTTAGAAAATATTTTACACTGACAAGAATACTACTATGAATTAGTATCTTTCCTTACAGCTAAAAGGGCCAAGATCCCAAAGACCTTGCAGCTTCATTCAGTTTTACTACCATAATAAGAGAAGAAACAAAATACAGGCACATAAAGGTGTGGAAAGAGCTCCAGTGAG
The DNA here is from genome assembly GCF_011762505.2 of Arvicanthis niloticus. NCBI lineage: Eukaryota > Metazoa > Chordata > Mammalia > Rodentia > Muridae > Arvicanthis > Arvicanthis niloticus. The sequence goes on along the minus strand of NC_047668.1, from coordinate 6,188,188 downwards.
TTAAACAAATGAACAAAAATCAGCCTAAGTAATCGGACCACCTTTAAGAAAGGACAACTTTTTACTTCAATTAAAATATACTCCTTGCCTCTACCTTTCATCATTGGCAGAAAGGCTCCGTTGGGCTACAATTTTCCCTCCAATTTACTTTGAGATACCAAACTCCCTGATGCATGAAAGGCCTGAAAAAAAAAAAAGAATACAAATAGATACCTGAGAATTCTTTGATTTAATTCTTTGAAGCTTTCATATTGATGTACTGGAACACAGTCATGTTGGTTATCTTTTCATATTTTCAAAAGAACCTAATAAATACAAATGTAAAGAAACTAAGGTTTGTTTGGGCTTACAGAGTTCCAGCCTGGGATCAGTTGGCTTTCCCATTTTGAGGTCTTTTTGAACACAAGACAATATGTTGTCAGTAATAGAAGGTGAAGAAAAACTATTCACCTTATAATGGCCAGGAAGCAAAGAAAGAAGAGAAGACTTTGTATATGTAAATTTTATTCACTTGGTGTAATTGTCGCCTTATTGCTGAGTAACCTCATACTTTCTGGTTCTTTCTAAACTATGGCTGACTTGTTCAGTTTAGCTGCTCTGGCTTAAAACCCCTCTTCATGATGACTGATTCAATCTGACTGCATCAGGTTCTTACTGAATTCTTCCACAAATCATCAAATTAACCATAACAATTTTTTTCTAATCTCCTGGCTTCTTATAATTTGGCTTCAACTGTCTTGGTATAAATACCTAAAATGTACTGGACTGCACTCACTCAACTGAAGTTAACTTAGCTTTAAACAACTTTCAAGACAGTTTCAGTGGCAAAATAGGGACATATCTCCATTGTGTAAATGTACCACATTTTCTGTATTCATTCCTCTGTTGAAGGACATCTGGGTTCTTTCCAGCTTCTGGCAACTATAAATAAGGCTGCTATGAACATATTGGAACATGTGTCCTTGTTATATGTTGGAGTGGTATAGCTGAATCCTCAGGTAGAACTATTTTCAATTTTCTGAGGAACCGCCAGACTGCTTTCTAGAGTGGTTGTACCAGCTTGCAATCCCACCAACAATGAAGAAGTGTTCTCCTTTCTCCACATACTCATCACCATCTGCTGTAACCTGAGTTTTTTATCTTTGCCATTCTGACTGGTGTGAGGTGAAATCTCAGGGTTGTTTTGATTTGCATTTCCCTGATGACTAAGGATATAAACATTTCTTTAAATTCTTCTCAGCTGTTTGAAGTTCCTCTGTTGAAATTTTTTATTTAGCTCTGTACTCAATTTTATTAATTGGGTTATTTGGTTCATATCTATATTTTTGCAGTTTTAAAAGATTTACTCCATGTGTAAGTATCTTCACAGATGAGATTAATAGACCAAGTATTTTAAGTTCAGACTCCATTTTAGAGAACCTAAGTTTGAACTCAGGTAAATGAACAGGCCAGTACACTAGACCTAGCATTAGTTTACAAGTTACCCTCCCACCCCAACAAAACTAGAGCCTAGCTCCAGTTTCTACACTAACCCCAAGAAAATTTGTGTCTCCAGGTTAATCTTCTCCAACAAATCCACCGTTTCCAGGTTACCCCCCAACAAATCTGTACCCTAGGTTATAAACCCACCTCTGCCTAGTAACCACCAATGCAGAGGGAAGCAGAAGTTAAGTTTATGGTTTGACTTTCAACGCCAGCCAATTATGCTAAAGGCCACAGTAGCACCCCAATTAGATGCTTGCCAGGCTAGAAACACAGTCCTTGCTTGCCACTTTCTATAAAAACTTTCCCCATAAGTGTTCAGGGCTCTTCTCCACCTAAACTATACAAGGGTCAGTGGTGGGCTGAGCCCAGTCTCAAGCTTGAAAATAAAGGCCTTTATGTGATTATATCGGATCAGCACATGACTAGTTTTATGGGGTTCACTAAAACTTCCTTGGCACTACAAGATCTCTGAAACAGGCCATTCTCTCAACTGAGGGAAGACTCACCCCCAAGGAATGTTGGAGATGTAAAAATTGTATGCTTTTGTCATAAAAATGTGATGACATGATGACATGGGGAAAAGCACAAACACAGCGCAGATGAAAGAAAGAACAAAATTAAACTAAAAATGTAAGTTAAAAACAAATGGATTTGTGAATTTTACAAAAATTAATATTTTCTTCTTAAAACTGTTTGGCTGAAACCATATTTCAAAATTAAGTTGGGAAAAAATGAATGATACATCTCACATTGACCTCAGAATTGTTCTAACATATGCACTGGAGCACCTGAAGGACAGACACATATACATACATACACACACACACACAAACACACACAAACACACACACACAGAGGGGTGGGGGAGATGCTATACTAATAAAAAGCAAACTACAAATAGACAAATGAAGGCAAAAATACTTCAAAATTCTTAATCTGCTAAAAAGTATTTTTAAAAGAACCTCTCTATTGAAACAGTTTTGAAAGAGGCTGAATATTTAATCGAATACATAAAAAATATATAGCTAATGGATGGTAAATGAGATTTGTATAGGTTTCAGTCTTTAATGATTAGGAAAATGGCAGTTAAGTTGCAAAAACATATAGGTCAAATAAATTCTTTAAATTCTAACAAAAAACTAAGCTAATAAGAATGTGTCCTGGTTTGTTTTATTTGTTTGTGAAAAAATACTGTTGTAAAGAATTAGGGGAGGAAGGGTTTACTACATCTTACAGGTTAGAGGTTCTCATCATGGATAGATAGGGCTGGAGCACAAAGACAGGAACTGAAGCAGAAGCCAAGAAGGAATGATGCTTATTGCCTCTTTCTTATACATGCCAGGACCAACTGCCTAGAGTTGACAACATTTACAATATGCTGGACCCTCCACATCAAATGTTAATTAATGGAATGTTCCACAAATTTCTTACAGAAAATCTGATGGAAATATATTGTTAGTTGGGGTTTCCTCAACCCAGATGACTCTAGCTGATGTCAAGTTGAAAAAAAGCAATCAACAGAGAGTGATTGTACATTAGGTAGCATTTGGTTTTGTCCTAAATCAGATGGTTTATTTCTAGGAATTTACTCAAGTAATCTGAAGTGTGTATATTCACTAACATTTCTAAAATATTATTGTAATAAAAATGTATATGAATTGTAGGACCTATCAAGCAGTAAACTGATAAATTATGGTATATGCCTTGATAGAGTTCTAAACAGAAATGAAAATCATAAACATTCAAGTATCCATCTTGTGAATGCAATTCATTTAAAAGAGTGATCTTAACAAGAAAATTCTGATGTTAGACTCAAATTAGCAACCAAGGAAAATATTCTCCCATGATCAAAACATATAGGAAAATGAAGTTTTGCTCTAAGGTAGCCAGGCTCCACTCTGAGTTGGCAGTGGAACTTTGCAGTGTTGTCCATATGGCATATAGGACTGAAAGGTATAAGATTTAAAAAGTCATGGAGTCTTTCTCCATAATTCTAGAAGGCATCTGATGCTTGGTGATTTGTGGCAGTGTTCACTTGATGAAAGGTGCTCCTGAGAATGTACTGATAAGCTGGTGAAGTGAAACACAATGTGCCATGGAGACTCCAGAATGTTAGTACCACCAGGAACATCAGATGTCCTCCTAGAAAAACTGCTGGCATGGAGTGACACCTGCTCAAAAAAGAGTGTATATGTTCTGCAGGTTGTAGAGGCACAAGGATGTGGCTCTCTCAACCCTTTGAAACCTAGAAAGTTTTATCACGATCCCAGAATCTCAGACATGAAGATAAAAGATTCGCTGCTTTTTAAAGCAATATGACAAAGCAATAGCATAAGTGTGTATATTTACTAACACATACACATCCTTACTTTCATAAAATATCTCCATTCTTACTCCCTCTAACAAGGCAAAGCTCCTGATAGAACTGCCTTAATCCCTGCTGTTATGAGAACAACACTTAAAGAGTCTTCTTGTAAATGGTATATGCTATTGGTCTTTCTCGGCCTGGTTTATTTCCCATAACATAACCCCCTTCATCCATCTTGTAGAAATGACATGGTTTCCTTAAGAAATTGTTTTATTTCCCTTTCAAAATAATTGTTATTTTATTTACTTATGTGTGTATATGCACATATATGTGAAGGTGCCTATGAAGACCAGAAGACAGCATCAGAGCTTCAGTATCTGGAGTTACAAGTAGTTGTGAGTGGCCCCACGTGACAGCTTAGAATTTAACTTGGGTCCTCTGTAAGAGGAGGGGGTGATCTTAATCACTGAGTCATCTCTCTAGCTTCTGAATTCTGCTTTACATATCCTTGAATGAGGCTACTGATCATACATCACTGGCATCAAGAAACAGAACAGAAGAAAATACCCAGAAAGAAATCCATAAAGTTGTAGGCAATTTAGTCTCAGAAAACCCTCTCAAATATGTATTGAGGAAATAACAGTTCTTTTATTACATGAGACAGACTGATATCACAGTCTTTCTTTCATTTAAACTTATTAGTCACTAAAGGAAGGAGAATCATGTATTTTTCTTGATATCCTGAACTATTAAACAGGTAATTTGAACTTAATTGTTATCCATGGAGTACGATTTTTGTTTAAAAAACGTATTTTGTGTTTATGGATGTTTTAATTATGTGTATGCCTGTCTGGTGTTCACAGAGGCCAGAATGTGGTGTCAGATCCCCAAAACTCAAGTTATAGACAGTTGTGAATTGCAATGTACTCACTAGGAATCAAATCTTTGTAAGAACAACCTGTGTTCTCAGCCAGCCCATGAAATCAGCTAATTAAAGTGGTTTTGCTATTGTTTTGGGTTTTATGAGCTAATCAGGTTTATGTGTACCTTATTTATTCTCAAAGTATTTAAAACACGATTTAAGAATTGACAGTGGCTGCAATATCCTGAAATACTATTGAAATACTATTTTAAAACTCCTCATAATAACTCCTCATAATTACACACATTATATATGACTATAATATAATAATATATTATTAAAATATTACAAATATATTATAGGTTAAGTTATATATATGATATATATAAATTATATACACATATATAATTTAATATACAATTAAGCTTTTTAAATTAATGAAGAGATATCCACTCTTTTATGTTTCATTTATATAAAAATCTTAATTTGACATGAAAATAACAATTAACTTATTGATACATATCATATTAAACATCTTTAAAAATAACATTTATTAGGTTTATTCTATGCATATAAATGTTTTGATTGCATGTTTGTATGAAACAGTCCAGGTGGAGGTAAACTATCTAAATTAAGTTATCCTATCTGCTCAAGGCTGTTGAAGTTCAGTATGGATGTTTTTATGACTTTGATTTGATAATGATGTTGCTATAATCTGCCTAGCTGTAAAAGGTGAAATTTACTGACAGGCATCTGTTGCATTCTCTTTTTTACATTGTCATTTACAGTGCCATTTACAGTGCCAACTAACATCTAAAAGCAAGCATTCTGCTTTTAACAACTCATTCTTTGTTAGGGACTTCATCACTTCCAACTAAATCGTATTAGTTAGAACATAGCCACATGATTCTCACCTATTAGGATTGCTAGGAGATGGAGTCTCTGAGTAGATGTCCATATGCTTCAAAGTTGGACAGTATGAAGGGAGAAAAATAAAAGAGATATAGTTATTATGAAACAATTTTCATGTCTTCTAAACATGCAATTATTTGCAAGTGTATCTCATAACCCACACAAGAATATATATATATATTTCCGTATAGAAGAAAAACAATTTCAAAAGTCATAACTATTCTTAAATTCATGATTTCTAGGCAATATGTGAAAGTCTAATACCATCAAACTAAATCTGGATATATGCAGTCTTTTTTTTTCTGATTGCTATAAACTAAAGCCTGTTTTTATTTTCTAGTTTACCCACAACAAATATACAATAGTGATATTAGATCTATTCAACTTTAATAAAAATACTCAATATAAACTCATGCATTTTGGATAGAAAATGTGAGGATAGAGTTAGGCATGGTTACTTTCCAATAGTAGTTATTAAATTTTGAATGGCAGGAAATATGAGGGTCCTCTGACCTGACATATACACTTCTTTATTAATAGTAGGTTCTTTGATTTGTTTGTTCTTAAGCACACCAAACATGTTCACATATGTTGTCCTTTATTGTCTTTGGCTTTATTCCTTAGGAAGCTCTTTCACAATTATTATCATAAATTGCCATATCAAATGGCAGCATAATCCACAATCTCATTTACAGCAACTCAAATACAGAAATTTGTGAATATCAGTTGTAAGTTCAGGGCATACAGGCTAGTTTGAAAGGAAAAGTCTTATGTATGTAGGTGATATATCTGGTTTATTTGGTGATACATACTGATATATTCATTTGTTTTTAACTTGATTTTTCATACTTTGATTACATTTATTCCTCATTACATTCTTTTATACCCCTATTCCTACTGATCCCATAATTATTCAAAACTTTTGATATATTTTTAGCAGAAAAATCAGTAGTTTCTGGAATATTTTCATACAGTCAGTTACAGAATAAATGTAGAGGCTAAATAAATAATTCTAAGCCTCTCATTTATTTGATCAACTTTGGCTCATGTCTCTCTTTAGCAATTTAGTAAAAAAAATAACCTGTAGCTGTGAAACCCTTGGTATGGAGTGCTAACTACTTTTTCTGGTAAAAGAAATGAAAAGGAATGTTCTTGAAAAAAGATGTAGCATACCCTTTAAATTCTGGTTTTTAGAAATAGAAAAATTAGTATGCTTTTGTTACTAGGCCATTGAAGGAGGAATAGTTATTCCTCCACCCACTATCATTTCTATGCTGTACAGTATATGTCATTAAGATCCAGTAGGTTTAGTTTACAGATAGTAGATTATCTCAGTGGGACAAAACTGAACTGTTTGTAAAATATAAAATGGCCTAAGATGTTCATGACCAATGGTTTTGAAAATCATAGGATGGTCAATTGTGTGAATTGTCCTTCCATTTTCTCATAATGAGGTCAATATCACGATCTTTTATAAAATGACTATATATTTATAGCTGCTATAACAGTTTTAAAGGGTAGGTAGTTCAGCCAAAGGTTAATAATTTTCTGTTTCTTCGCAGTTGTTAGGTATCATCTTTCTTCCTTCAATTTCACATTCCATCCCTTCAATATCAAAAGCTACTTGATATTGGAGGGTAACTTTCAATGTTAGAAGTAGCTGTTAGTAAGTAGTGGGAGAAAAGAGCTCATGCTGCAAAAGTAGAGAGGCTGAAGATAGTAGTAAGATTGAGGGATAGGACAAGAAGGCCTGAGATGTTAAGGAAGATTAATAAGAGGCTTGATCACTAAATGTAAGATGACCAAGCTGAGATGAAGGACAGCACTCTGGCCCAGGGGCATTTGCTCAGCTCAATAGCCAAAGCTTTCAGAAACATATACCGTGGTAATTACTTCAGCTTTTGCCCACTTTCAGTGATAATCATGTAAAAATGAAACAAAGCTAAACAAACAAACAAACAAACAAGAAGCACCAGATAAGGATGCTGGATAGCATTTCCTCTCTGATAATCTCCTCCTATTCCTGAGAGTCTCCCACCTCTCCTTAACGTACATTGTTCTGACATTCTCATTACTAAAGCAGGTTTATACTTCACATGAGTCCATATACATCTGCTTCTTTGATTCTCAGAGACAGGAGACAAAATGCCATGAGATTGTCCCAAGCTCATCTCTGGTGACTATAAAAGGATCACACCCTAGGTCTTTGGGTCAAAGATAACTGGGTGAAGAGAAGACCTGTTATGCTCAAAACCCTGCAACACTTTCACATTGTCTATATCCTATTCCTATTACACTTCTATTTTATGTGCTCACTCATTCATTTCTTCATGACTTATGGAGTAATGTTTAGCTATCTCTTGTTATGTGGTGAGACCCCATTATTCCCTTTTTCCTTACCACATTTCTTCAAGTGTTTCTTGGCTAGTAGAAGTATCATTAAGTAGAATTGCTTTTTTATTAATGATGTATTTGTATTGTGCATTTCTGGGTGAATTTGTATGGATGTGTATGTGAAAGAAGTATGTCAACCAAATGCTAGAAGATGCCAGATGATACTACAGGTGACAGAAGAGGGCATTCAGTACCTTCCCTTATTAATCTTTGTTTCATTGGTTGGTTGATTCTAGTTGGGGTCTTTCCCTGAACCTGAGAATTACATTTGCTTAGCTGGGTTACATGAACTGCTAAGAGTCTGTCTGTCACCAGTCATCGCCCACCCTTACTGAGGTAAAATTTCCAGTAATGCTTCTGCTTTTAAATCAACCATGTTCCTGCAGGCATAGCCTAACCTCCTGTAAGAAACACTAATTCACTACGATAGCTATGAGTGGGTCATACTTAATCTTCCCTCCATAACCTGTTTGAAATGAGTAGATGTGTGTTCATATCTTCCCAGAAAAATATAACAAAGCATTAAAAGAAATGGGTCTTGCATATATTTCCAACTAAACATATTGCAGACATCAATCTCTGTGCATCCTTCCTAAACCTAAAAACTTTTCTTGCCTTGCATAAGAAACTATCTCTTCCAGGATTAAAATTTTCATTTCAAACAATATCTATCTGTATAGATAAACCCAATATCCAGTAGTTTAAAGATGAATAATGAGAGAGATAAACTTTAAAAACATCCAAATTCTTTAACTATTTTAACACTTTAAAAGTCCAATGTATCTTTTGTGAGCTGCTATAAATGAAAGTTATAACATACTTCTAGCCTAATGGCAAAAATTAAATTTTTCAATTCCAAAATTAAAGGACTGAGACATAGTAAGAAATAATCACACCAAAGCAAAACTAAATTCTAAAAAAGTAACCACTGGGCTGGAGAGGTGGCTCAGGGTTAAGAGCACAGACTGTTCTTCCAGAGGTCCTGAGTTCAATTCTCAGCAACCACATGGTGGCTCACAACCATCTGATGCCCTCTTCTAGTATAACTAAAGGCATTGACAATGTACTCACATACATGAAATAAATAAATTAAAAAAAAAAAAAACACCAAATCTCTTACAGCATCATATCTGATATCCAGAGCTTATAATTATGAACACCAATAGACTTGGGTAGTCACATATCTCAAGCTTTGCTGCTTGTAGTACATACGAATTTTCTCCTAGGAATAACTCCTCTTGATAGATGTCTAACAGTCCCGGCATCTCAAGTACCCTATGGTTTACAGTGATACAGGCTTCACTCTCAGAGCTCTATACAATGGCCTCAGATCCAGTCACCCTGCCGTTCATTGTCTGGCCTCAGTCTTTCCTTATGAGGAGTCTTGGTCTTATATTTTCCATGTTTTCAAAATCAATGTCACATGACCAATGTTTACAAGTTCTGTTGCCAGCTCAAGAGAGAGACTCTGATATTTTGCATGTTAACTGCAGATTTTTTTTAATGCATCAAAGGAAATTTTGCTACAATTCTTATCTCTGTTAATTAAAGATGTTTCTTTAGCACCATCCTAAATATTATTTTGTATCAGAATTTCTTCTGCCACACAAATAGTTCACTGCCTCTAATTTCAACTTTGATAAAGTTATGAAGGCATGGACAGGGTGAAAGTCTCTAACTCAGTTCTAATAGAGTCTTGTTCTCTAAAACATGAACCAGCTGCAATTAGCCACATTTCTCTTATCATTATTGTTTTACAACTTCACTACAAAATGGACCATTAAGTTCCTCTTCTAATATGCAATGGTTTATATATCCCAAAACCCTATATTCTTCTAGAGTTAATATTTACATATTAGATGTTTGCTAAGAAAACTCTGAATAATAAATAGTCTAAGGCACTTTTCATTTGCTGTATTTAAGCTTGTTTTTGTATACTGAATTTTTCCTAATGACTGTCTGACATTGAGACATTTCTTGACCTTGAGCTGAATTCAAAACATGAGTTTTATGAGATTACACTGTTTTTTTTTTTCTTGTTTCAAAGGTCAGATACAAAAATATGTCAAATAGTCTGTGTGATTTTTGACAAGGTTGAATTTGAATTTATAAAGTTAACACCAAATGTATAGGTGTTTTTTCTGCTACCAACTCCAATGTTGTGTTTAGGCTATACCCCAGTGATTCGGAAAGCAGAACTGCTGTTGTAAACACTTCAACTTGTGCCAAGTATTCTTAGTCTGTCATCATTGCTTTAAAATGCTATAACTTTCAGCTGTTCAGCCTCCAGATGCTGAAAGCCAATGGGTTTGTGTATGTCTGATGTTTTCATTTGTTTTTCTAAATAGGAATCATCTCCAAGTCCAAACAAAATCTAAAGCAAATTATTTTCTATTATTATTGTTGGGGATAACAATATCTTGAAGATTGTAAGAGGTTAATCATCATTCTAAATTATAATTTCATGCTTATACTTTCTAAATATATGAAAAACAAAATGATGAAATGTTTGCTTAAAATAATATTTCTGTGAAGTATATTATTTATGCATATACAATATATCACATGGTATTATATAATCTTTCATATGCTAATTATCTATAGTTTATTTTATATATCATTTATCTAGCTACATTGTCTATGTATCATGTAATTTTTTTACCTTTGACTTAATAGAGCATTTCAGTCAAACCTGTTTTTATATAAATAAATCAAAGTTTAAATTTTATCATTAAACAAGCAACAGAAGAAATTAAAATAGTATTATCATTGTAAAATTATGTTTATATATAGTTGATATAAATTCAAAAATATTGTAATATATAAAATCATTTTTATATATCATTTTTTTTAGATTTCAAATGCTAGCCCTTGTGTATTATACTTGATAAAACTGTCAATGTTTGAATTACCTAATAGTCCACTTAAAATTAAAGTTGATAAAAGATAATTTCATTAGTGACATAAAATAGACATAAGAAAGATAATCTCCATACACATGTGTGTGTTTATGAACCAAGTGAAAATATTGAACTCTCAACTCAAATTTCATACACACACACACACACACACACACACACAATATATGTTCCATTGCAATAAAGCATTCTATAATGGTTGTTAAAATAGCACAGCATATATATTTGGCAGTCTTAAGCTCACTTTCTATGCTAAGCAATAGTCATCAGCCTAATAATCATAAGTTGATATTGTAAATCTAATATATGGATTAGATACTTAGCATAGTGCACTTAAGGATATTAAATATATCAGTTAATATGATAGAAAACAGTTTTGGTATTTCAAAATTCAATAAACAATTTATTTTATTTTTTTTAAATTTATTCTTTCATACAATTAACTCTGACCACAGTTTCCCCTCTCTCCATTACTCCCAGTCCTTGCCACCACCTCTGCTTACTCAAATACACCAAAACAGTAATTATCTGTTTATTTCTGTAACTCTATATTAATTTTCTTATATTTTCAACATACAATCTCATGGATATTCATTGTTTGAAAGAGACTCATTTTGGACCTTACCATCTATTCTACTGTAAATAGCAAACAATTCAGGTCAGAAGTTCTGTGGGTGTGTTGATGTCCTTATCCGTCCACTAGGGTCCTGCCTGGAAACAGCAGGTGGCCTCTTTAGGTTCCATGTCCCCACTGTTAGGCATCTTGGCTAAGGTCATCTCATTGACACCTGGTAACCTCCCCCATCTCAGGTCTCTCAGACTTCCTACAGATACCCCCTCTCCCTCACCCATTAGCTGCAGATTTACATTCATTCTCTTGGCCCTCTGGGTCTTTCTTCTGTTTCTCTACATACCTGATCCTGATGCAACCATTTCTCTCCTCCTCCTTCTCTCCCTCTGCCTCCTATGACTATTTAGTTTCCCTTTCTAAGTATGATTCAAGTATTCACACTTGGGCCTACCTTCTTTTTAACTTTTTTGGGCCTGTGGGGTATATCATTGGTATTCAGTGCTGTATAGCTAATATCCACTTATTAGGGAATATATATATGATGTATGTCCTTTGGGGTCTGAGTTACCTCATTCATGATATTTTCTAGTTCCAATGATTTGTTTGCAAAATTACTGATGTCCTCGTTTTTAATAACTGAGAAGTATATCATTGTGTAAATGAACCACATTTTCTGTATCCATTCTTTGGTTATTTTTCAGTTTCCTGCATGTTAGGAATAAAGATGATATGAACAAAGTGGAACACAAGTCTTTGTAGTATGGTGGAACAACTTTTGGGTTCATATCCAGGAGTGGTATAGCTGGATCTTCAGGTAGAGCTGTTTCCAATTGTCTGGGAAAGTGCCAGATTGATTCCAGAATGGTGGTACACATTTGCAGCTATGGAGGAGTGTCCCTCTTTCTTCATATGCTCACCAGCATGTGCTGTCCCTTGGGTTTTGGATTTTAGCCATTTTGATTAGTGTAAGGTAGAATCTCAGGGTTGTTTTGATTTGTGTTTCCCTGATGACTAAAGATGTTTTGCATTTCTTTAAGTGCTTCATTTCTTGGCCATTTGAGATTCCTCTATTGAGAATTTTCTTTTTAGCTTTGTGCCCAATTTTTTAAATTGGGATGTTTGTTTGTTGGAGTCTAAATTGATAAATTTTTTATATATTTTAGATATTAGCCCTTTGTTAGATGTAGGGCTAGTGAAGATTATTTCCCTATCTGTAGGCTGCCATTCTTGATGCAATGACATGTTCCTGAATCATCAAAACACAGTATAATTATTGGAGAAATCATAGCATATTCAGAAAATTTTATTGGGAAAATAATATATTCACCTGTAGAAGAATGAAAGCAGACCCCTATGTCTGTTCACTTCCAAAAATATCCTCAACTCATTATGTATTAACTAAGTGTCATACTTGAATCTATGAAACAACAGAAAGAGAAAACAGAACAAATACTTTAGGATATTGAAAATGGCAAGGAATTCTTGGAGGATACCTTAAAGACTTGGGAAAAAAAACAAAATGGGTTTATGTCAAACCAAAACCTTTTAATGTTGAGGACACATTCTACTGACTGAAGTAACAACCACAGAATGGCAAAGATACTAACACACATATTTGACAAAGGATTGATATCCATGTTACATAAGGAACTTAATAGAATGAAGAACAACCAAAACCAAAACAAAAATCCAAATTAAAAACTGGAAAATAAATAAACTCAAAAGAATTAGATACATGATTGATGGATGCAAATGTACTTGACAGAGATTTGGGACTACCATGTAGACCATAAACTCTGATAAATTATATAAACTCACAGGCCTTGTCTAGCCTATTCACTAAAAAAAAAAAAAAAAAAAAGAAATGAACTTAAATATCCATCAGTGAATGAACAAGTAAATGTGGCAATATACAGATAGAATATTACTTTACACCCCCAAAGAATAAAGAAGTCTTATTTATGACAACATGGATAGAGATAGGAATTATCCCATGAAATCAAATAGAGCAAAACAAGCAAGGCATGATCTCATTGTTATATGCAATCAAACCACTGCTGTCAGAGAAATTCATAATGAAATGGCATTTAGTGTTGGGCAGAAAATGTGTGGTGAGAATGAGATAATGTTGATCTATGAATATTGGGTTATTGTTTAAAGAAGTTCAGCTGTGCTGTTGCCTATTGTAGTTCTACAGATAACAGTAATGTAGTTCACATACTAGCAGAGAAGACTTTGAAAGTTTTTCTTTATATATATTAAAGTTTGAGGAAATGTGTATATTTAATCTGACTATCACATTATACAATGTATAAATTTATTAAAACATCACAGTAGCTTATTTTTAGTTTTACAATAGCAACTGGACAGATTTTTGTTTGTTTTGTCTCTTCTTTTTGTATAGAAAATCTGGACAATATATTATGTTCAATCTTCTTCTCATCTCCTGCCAGATCCCCCTTTAACTCTCGCACCAATCATTTTATACCTTATTTCTCTTTCATTTTAGAAAACAAACAGCCTAAAATTTTTCAAAAGAAAAAAACAGAATAAATAATAGGAAAGTAACTATATAATACATACACATACACACTTGATACCCAATCTATAAGCAAAACAGATCAGTAAGATTAAAATTTTTTAAAAATTTCAAAAGCCCAAAGAAAGCAAAATGAGAGCAAACTTATCAAAAAAAATCTACAAAACACCACTGATGTCATGTTGTGTTGACTATTTATTGTTGGACATGGGGCCTTCCCTAGGTGTGGTGCATACACCCAGCGAGACTTCTTTAGAAAAACCATTTTCTATTCCCTTTGTAAATGGTTGTCCATTAGAGATTATCACAAGACATTATGTTCATTTTAAAAGTAGATTTTAAAAGAGCTATGTAGAGACCTTCTAGCTTGAATAAGAGGTGAAATAATTTAATTATTCAAGAGAGATTGAGAAATCTGAAATTAGAGAAAGTGAAGTTGAAATGGTAAAATGCATACTTGAGGAGGCATTAGCTAACTAAGATGGATTATAATGACTTAGTGACCAAAGAGCAATTGCATAACTGTTTTATCCTTTTTATAGGGTTTAAGATATCACTGGATTCGGTTTAAAGTCTTTCAAACTTTTATTTACATTCTTTAAGATATATGACGATTTTGTAATCACTCAATATGTTTGCTTTAATTTTAATATAGCATTTTATTTATTCTTTGAGAATGTGGTACATGAATACAATGTGTTTTAGTATTTGTTGTATTGTAGACTTCCTAAAGATGGAATTGTGTATTTGAATTTGTTGATTAGTTCCAACTCTCTCATAAAGATTGTAAATCAGTACTTTGGCATTATGTTTTCAAGTGATGGAAGTCTACAGGGAAGAATTTCTCCCCATGTGGAGAACCATTGTAATGGCCTTTGGAAATAACTATTTTTTATTTACTTATTTATTTTTTATATAATTGGTTATACAGGTTTCTATTCCTGTGGCTGCAATGATTTTGTAAATTAATGTCAACTATTTTTCCTATCAGATATCATGGGAAAACCATAAATAAAACATTAATTTTGTGTGCAAGTTTAGCACAATCTGTAATTAGCCAAACATCATGTTATATATGAAATAATAGCTTTCTTCTTGAGAAAGGACACAAAATATTTCCATCCTACCCAAAGAAGTAAAATACTGACTCTGTTCCTCATAGTAGGTCTAAAAGGGCAAAAGTGAAATAGAGTTTTACATTAATAGAATGGCATGCTTGGAACAAAGCATCAAATATACTGAAAGTTAAAAACTACTATTCAAAATACATGAAAAATGGAGTCAGCTTAGATTTTTTAAAACCTACTTCATTTAGTGTTCTCAAATGTTTCAACCTCCCCTCTAGTCCATGTACCAGAGGTAGAGGAGAAAGAAGAGAATAGGAAAAGGGAATTTATGGACCTGTTTAGAAGCAATTTTGGGGGGCAATTTCATTCTTTGTTGTCAGGATACCAGCAGTCCAGTCCAATAGCAAACACCAAATATGAATCAATAGCAGTGAGAGCACAATCCAGCAGAAACAGCAAGGTTCTGTGGAATCAGCATGGGTCAGCTGTAGTAGCCAGATTTAGCCAGAATACCACAAGAAGTTCTTGGGCATATTTATCTCTATAAAGTGAAGACCAGCAAAGACCAGTGAAAACCCAGGAAGCATTTCATGGAGTAGCAATGAAAGTGCCTCTTCTTACTGTTTGTGGGGTTCTATTTATATTCTTTCTAAATATCACATGCCCTCTCAAGTGTCTGTTTTCAGCAAAACATCACATGTCCTCTCAGTAGACAGCTTCCAGAAAAACATTTTATGACACTTTTGAGTTGTTGAAAAACACCAGAAATTTCTACTTCAAAGAAGAGTAAGATGAAGTCTAATTTAATTGGTTTAAGAGCCTATAAATCTAATATATTTTTTCTTTGTTTTTTTTTGGTTTTGTTTTGTTTGTTTGTTTTATTCTTCTCAAATACAATACATCCAGACTACAGTTCTCATTCCTTCATTCTTCCTAGCTACTCCCTCCCACATCCCCCAGATCCACTTCTCCTCCATTTTCTTTCAAATAAAAGCAGATATCACAAGGATATCAACCAAGAATAACAGAACATACTTAAGACTAGGCATATAACTTTATAGCAAGGCTGGATGAAGCATGCCGATTGGAGGTAAAGGATTCCAAGAGCAGGGAAAAATTTACAGACACCCCTAAATCCACTGTTAAAGAAGAATCTATGTTTTTTCCTAAACCTGAAATGATGCTTGACATTTGTTAATCAGCTTATGAGGAATGTGTCTTTCAGTATTCAGTTTTTACATGCCTAGGACTGAGCAAGTTTTTGGATCGGGCTATACTCTTAGAAGCTATCATTAAGCAGAAGTAAACAAGAAGGCTTCAATAATACTGAACCATGCAATTCAGTCAGAATAAATGTGACTTGTCAATGTCCTTTTTTACATTAATTGCTTTATTTACTTTATGTCCTCATTGCAGAACCCCTCTCTACACAGTTCTACCCATACTCCTTCCTGTTCCTTCTTCAGTTCTGAGAACAGGGTTGTCCTCCCTGTGTACCAACCCAACCAGGCACCACAAATCACTATAGGAATAGGAACATACTCTCCCACAGAGGCTAGACAAGACATACCAGTTAGGGAAGCAGGATTCATAGTCAGGCAACAGGGTCAGGGTAAGCCCCAGCTCCATTTGTCAGGGTACCCACATGAAGACCAAGCTGCACATCTGTTACATATGTTCTTAAAAATAATATTGTCATACAGAGCTATTCTAACTATTTTGAGAATAACAAGAATTGTTTATTCATTGTCTTCAAAGAACCAGAAAGGGACTGTACAAATATGAATTGTGCTAATTCATTGAATAGTAATTAGAAAGAACAACAGTGACAAAGAGAAAGAGGACTGAATTGGAAGACATAGAGTAGATTGTGGCAAAGGGCTTATATCGATAGCCTCTTCAGTTAGGCTCTCTGAAGAACGCAAAACTAAATGTTTGGACTATTTCGTCTGTGAGAAGGTTCACTCACATTTAAGCATTTAGGCAAAACAACTCTTTCTAGTAGGACAATACATTCTGTTACTGTGATAAAACACTGACAAAAAGCATTTGGGGGAGAAAAGGTTTAATTGTCTTATATTTGTAGGTCACAGCCCATCACTGATGGAAATGGAAACTCAACATAGGAACATGAAGCAAAAATCTGTGGAGGAACACTGCATACTGGATTTCTCACAAGCTTGCTCACTGGCTTATTATTAGATTTCTTATATGTTATGCGCACCTGCCTAGTGATGATGAGGTAAAAAAAAAGTATGGTATCCCTCATCAATCATTCAAGATAATGCCTCATAGAGCTGCCCTCAAGCCACCTGGTAAGAATAAGTATTCTACTAAGATGCCTTTATTTTAGGATTCTTGAGTTGTGTCAGTTTGGCAGTCTCTGTTAATTTAGTATAGTCTGCTATCACAGAAAAGACCAAATTAATAGTAGTTGAGTGAATAACATTCCTTAGGAAAGCATAAATTCTACCATATTTAACATTGCTGGCTTTGTTGCTGGTATCATAGACAAGGTTCTCCATTTGTTCTTGTTTTCTAGGATATCTTTTATCCAGGGATGGAAGACAAGATACCACTGTGCTCTCTACGCTGGCTCAAACTGGTAATTCTTCTGTCTTACTCTTTCTAGTATTACATGACCTGGTAACATATATTTCATTTATTAAAAATTTTTATAACTTTCTAAACAATTAGAAATTTTAATGAACAGTGGCATGTTTGTTTTAGGATATATATATATATATATATATATATATATCCTATATATATATATATGAATATATATATATATTCATAACTATGAATCTGTAGAGTTAGTACATTTCATTTATGAAAAATTTCAGTATACCAATTACTTGGTAGAGATTAACCTGTCAAATTTATCATCCATGCTAAATTGGCTTTCTGTTGAGTGGGAAAATCTTTATCTCCTTTTAATCCATGTCCTTTCCTATCCCTGAACTATAGATGTAATGAATCAATGAAAAGAGAGTTAGGGATAGAAGGCAGATTCAGACAAGAAAACTACAGTGGTTAAGGAACTAAAGATCGTTTAAAGAAATTCAGTCCCTTAATCATTTCTAAAAGGATATGTCTTTCCAGGAAAACAATACCACTGGTATGGGAATGACCTCATTGAAACTGAATATAAATGTACAGATACAAAAAATAACAGCTATCTGAGTTCACGAACTGCTTGCATTTACTGATGTATCAGCAGTAGGGTCCAAACTGAATTTTCTATTTTAAGAGCAGTTTCACTTTGTAATCCAGGCAGGCATTCTTCTTTCTCTTTTTCTATTGCTTGCACAAGGTCTTGCTATGTAGTGCTGGCTATCAACAAACTCTAGCTCCCCCTTCCTCAAAATCTAGAATTCATTATCTTTACAATGTTTCATTATCATATGTTAATTTTTCAATACACTTTTCATTTCTTGAAGGTAGATTGTTCATAGCTCCATATCCAGGAAGTATAAAAATCAAGCCCTTTCTAGAAAATAAAGATACGTTTACATTTTCACTTGTGGAAAGCATTATGCCTACATAACCCTTAAAAGAAAGGGTAGGAAGTGTAAAAGAAGAAAAAAGTGTTTAAATGCTTTCTTACTTTCTTTAGACATATTGACCCTAGAGTATAACTACTGTAAAGTCAGGCCATCACAGTCAGCCAAAGATACATGAGTATCACTTATTTTCTGTTTTCCTCATCAGATTTTTTTTATATGTATTTAAAGAAAATAATTTTTCAACTACACCCACCAGTGTCAGGACAACAACAGCAACAGAATTCACACATTCTAAGTGTTAATATGGTGTTTTCAAATATAAAAGCTACTTTTAATAACTAATATCTGTTTTACAAAATTATGCATATGGTTATATACAAACATGTAATTGTGATCAGTTAAACAATTTAAAGATATAGAATTGGTAAATGTTAGCTTTTCTGAAAAGATGTACAATCAAATTCATTATTTGCTATCTACTAGCTAGAGTTCTGTATTTATTTTAGTGGAAATTTCTACTGTTGTCTCAAGTTTACTTTATAGCTATTTTATAATTACATATTTTATCTGGAAATGTTCCATGAAAATATATAAACTGGACCAAAATTGTGACTCAACAGATAAAGATGTTTGCACCACTCTTGATGATCTGAATTTGATCCCTGGAATCTGTGTGGTGGGAGAAAAGAACTTACCTCTAATCAGTACACACACACTCTGTGGTGATCATCTCCTCATCTCACAAACACACACACACACACACACACACACACACACATTCAAAAACACAAACATACAATGAATAAAATATAAAAACATAGCACAAGGAAATTCTTCTACTTTGGTGTTAAAACCAATCTGATATGAAGTGAAATTATTTTCTGTGAATAATTTCTAGAATTCACATGTAATTATATTTAAAACTGTATTAGATCCTTAAGTTCCTTCAAATTATTAAGGTGTTCTGCATTTTGCTCAATCAAATTTCTGTTTTGATAAATATACTGTCTATTTGAGAAGTGATTATAACTGTATAAGCAGGAGAAATTCAGACAAGCCATCTGACCATCTGAATTCTTGCCTCTTTTTGTAGTATGAACCTTCTATGTGCAGTCTACACTAGCTGTCCAACAAAAGCTTTCTTCTTCCTTGCATACACTTTATTTAAGCAAATCACTGAGTGCAACTGTTTAATATTTTATTTCCCCAATATTGCTAAACTACACTCAACAGCAAAGTATTAAAACTACAATTACTTCCAGCAAATGTTTGGCTGAATCTTTTGTTTTGTACCAATGAGCATCCCTTTCTATCCATGATGTACAAAAGATACTAGATTGTTGAGTTACCAGAAGAAATTACATTTAGGTTTTAGAAAGTTCTCAATTTACCAGAATCTTTTCCTCTCTAAATTATCATGCCTCCTTGGTCAGTCTCTGCTCATGCATCTTATGTTTTTTATCTTCCTACTTGGATTTTTATCTAAAATCTAAATCCTGATGCAGATTGTTTATTTCTAGAAAGTAGTTTCTATTAGAGAGTGTTTGGCAAAACTTAGCATGACCTTAAATGAAATAAATACATTTTTAAATCCCTAAATTGAACAATATATTAAATTCTATTTATATTATTTGTTAATTGTTTCAAAATTCCATATATTCATACAAAGTGTTTTACTCAAATATACCCAATGCCCTCTTCTCCTATTCTTCCCAAACACTCACAATTTTTCTTTTTCAACTTCATGTTGTCTTTCTTTAAACCATTGGATCCATTTAATGATGCCTGTTCCCTACTGTTTTTATACTAACTTTTACTTGTTAAAATGATTATGTCATAAAAATCTTATAGCTTTCTAGGATTTTCAAAAATAATTTAAGATACTAACAAATTTGTTTATCTTTTTAAAACCTGTATTTTCTATGTAACTTCACCTGGACTAATTCTCTAAACCACAAATGCCTCAGAATCACATTATTGACATACTAAAAAATTTGAAAAACCAAATGAAAGTTTCTAATTGAACCTTGATATTTGACCAGATTTATCTTGATTTGTAATGAAATCAAAAGAGTTAGATGTATAGAAATTTGAAAATATTTCTTAAGTAACTTTTCAGAGCCACTGATGCACAAGTAATTTAAGGTAGCTGTAGAAGAAGAGGGAAAAACATATAATCAGATTCCTAAAAACGAATATCTGCATAGTAGCTTAGAGACAAAGTTACCAAGGACAAGTTTGGGAGTTTATTAGTCTTGGACCAACATCATCTGAATCACATCTGTGTTACTCTACTTGCTATTATTTTCGGAGGCATAAATGTATTCATTTTAACCTCCTAAATACAGTTGTTTCTATACCAACAGTATATAGATGGAAAACAAACTATCAGATTAAAATAACTTTCAAGTTTGAAAACTGTACAAAATCTAGCAACAATTATTTGGGTTGAAATTTTGACATCACATCCCAGAAAAATCATAATCTTATATATAGTGATAGCTACCTTGATTATAAACTCACAGTAATACACAGACATATAAGCTATTTAGAGAGATGTCTGAGGTTATGAGCACTTCTGTGTAGGATGTGTTGAGGATCAGACCTCAGCTTCCAGCACCCATATTTAGTACTATCACTGTCTGTAGCTTAGTCCAAAATTCGGATGACAATGTTTGTCTTCTGCACATACCCAAATTCATGTGCACATATGTGCACAAAAACCCAAAGACATACACAAATTTCAAGAAAGTTGAGTAGTCAAATAAACAACCACCCAGTTTATTCTATTAATTTAATTTTTGTATTTTTCTGAGACGATTAAGTGATGTTTCTATGTATATGATTTCAGAGCTGATCACTCAATATAAGATGGCCAATTTTAGGGGACTCATCAATGGGAAAGTCTTATCATTTCTTTCTCAGCAGGTCTTAATATTCCACAGTTCTTTGTCTTAGTGTGGGGCCCCATGAAATTTCCCCTTACATGATAGTGTGTCTGTTAGTGTTGTCCTGGTTTAAGTCCTGCTTAAGCAGATATATTGAAGCATTGTGAATGGAGCTTCCCTGTCCTTTTTTAGGAGACACAATCTCTCAGTAAATATCCTGGTCCTCTGGTTCCTGGTCCTGGTCCTTTCCATGCCCTCTTCCATTATGTTACCTGAACCTTAGGTATGGAGGTTATATTGTAGATATATCACTTATAGCTGGTACCACACAATCAGCTAATGTATTCACTTAATTTGTTGTAGATTTCTTTAGTTTAACTGCTAAAAGGAGAAACTTATGGTTGAAGAGGGAAAACTACAGTTAGAGTGGAAGAAGGATGGATGGAGTATGTGGTACTAAATTTTTCTCTGAGATCAGTGACCACACTAATCCTAAGTTTTTGGGTAAATTTCCAATATTGGGAACAATTTTCATTAAATGGGCTGTAAAACCAAGTATAGAGCTATTGCTTGCTGCCAGTGTATGCATGGCACTATTGTGCTCTTAAGGATATCTGGCTATGTATAGGGTGATTGCTGTGGATCATAGCTGTGATATCTGTATTAGACCCTTGAGTGCTTTCTTCCTATAGAAACTTAAATAGCACCTTCTGATGCTTTGAAGCTAGTCCTGAAGTAGCTTCCAGGGCAGATCCAGCTCAAATATACTGATTCCTGTTTTCAAAGTGCATGAGTTCTTCAATAATAAGGACTTACCTTTAAGCTTTAGGAAACAACCAACACAACAGTCCTATTCTACATTTTTGGGGGTTATTTCACATGCTTGGTACTAATAGTACTAGAAATTCTACCAGATAGTCTATGGTCCCATAAATATATGGAATTAGTTTATGCATATCTATAGGTATATATCATACACACATATTTTGACATGAGGTGCTATTGCTTATTGGACATATGGGACACAATTTTTTGTTTATGTAGATACTAGCATAGGGTAGGTAGCCCTTCTTCACCTGTTTCCAGACATTATATGTTTCAAATTCCATTCACTTTCAAATCTGGAATTATCTTTACTAAGTTATTCATTACAACTGCAATCTAAAAGTTTTTGCATGGCACAGAAGATTTTCTTCTGATTTCTGTAAGTGAAAATAGCAACCATGCCTTTAAAATGATTGTTAAGCATAAAGAAAACCAATGAAGTATGAGGTAGACAAGATTCTTTAATTTCAAAAGGTTCCATTTTGTAGGCAAGAGGAGTGTTATGTAATTTCAGTGAATTCATCTGCTTTAAATGCCTCATGCTAAATGATCCTCTTGCTTGGTTGTCTGTCGTGTCATGGAGCCATCTGGGCTGAACACATACTCAGTATGTGAACATTTCCTTTGCATTTTACACTTGCAAACATCCTATGCGTTATTTTAACAGTTTTTATGTACTCTTTCCCATAAAAGAACACATAGGCACATGGTTATATAAGTATGTAAATTTAATGTCAAAGTCACTAATATTTTTTGCATCCCCTAAAATACCCTAGGTAAAAAAATGAAAAATACGTCATATAGTCTAATTTTGCCTTCATTTTCCCTTTTATTTGTGTAATTTATGATTCAAAAACTTAAAATTAATACCAGAACAAATATTTTTTGGAGAGTGTAGGAATTAAATTGGCATATGGTCCTCTCATATAAGATGCTACAATTGTCTTTTTTAATGAATTTTTTGTTACCCATTTCCATTATTATTTTTGTTATCTCATTTTTTCTTCTAAACTTAGCTTTTCCTTTCAAATGTTTACACTTTTTAATTATATCTTTCACTCAAATCATTTCCATAATTTACGTAATGTATTTTTATAAAACAAATCTTTTAAATAGAATCTATAAAAGTATGTCTCAAATGTCTTCATTCTTGTCATCAAGATTTAAAAGCATTACTTCCCAAACTTATAAATTTGTCTACACAAGAAAAGTACTGGACAGATAATAATACAAAGCATGTAGTTTGAGATCTGTCATTTCCTTATTATTGAACCTCTTTTTGTAAAAAAATGCTAACATTGTTGTTCTTAACAAATCTTGGGAATTTTAATAGATTCAGATTTAATACTCATTTTTATTTATCCAACAATGGTCAAGTGGCTTGTCCATAGCAAGCACTTTCTCAGGTACAAAACCAACAAAGGTTAAAAACTTTATAAAGAAAAACTGTGTTAGTTAAACTTGAAGGGGAAATAAAAGTTAAGAGTTTGAGAAGTGGCTACTTATGATGGTGCAATATCTTTGTTAAACAATTTCATCTACACGAATTTCATAAGGTTAAAATAGCTTATCACATATATTTATAGTGAAGAAAATTGAGTCACTTAGCGATTAAATTATTTGCCAAAGCTCACACTTATATTAATGTCAACACCAGAATTAGGAGTTAATCAGCTTTACTCCAGAGTCTAATGTTAATTACAAAGCAAAATGATGTTCTCAAAGTGGTATTCAGCTTATAATTTAATAAGACCACCGTTTGTCAATGATTTCTGGAATGTTTACACTTCCCATCACATTTGTGTTATATGTGTTTATTATATATATATGTATATAATAATAATATATACATATATATATATATTATATATATATGTATATAATAATAATATATACATATATATATAATGGTATTCAAAGCCATAGAAACATTTTGTTCAAACAACTGTTCATATGTAACTCAACATCAGTGTTTTAAGTTCTTTGAATCTGATAACATTTTCCTATTTATCTTCATATGCAAAATACATATCCCCATTATAAAAATATATTTCATTATAAGGAGTAGATTCACACAATTATAGATTGAAACATCTCAATCTGTTATCTGCAAGCTGTGTACCCAGAAAAAGTGTCTATGTTATTCCAAGAATCTGAAGTCTACAGTGCAAATCTTATTAAAGAATGAAAAATAACTGATGTCCCAGGTCAACCAAACAATTGCCGAGACCAGTTTTGACTATCTGCACCTCCCAGAACCATAATACATTGACCCCATTTTGGTTTAAGTTACAAAATTTGAATATATAAAAAATAGTTCTGAAAAATATAACTTCTAAAGCATAGTTAATAATATGTCACAACAGATATCCTTCTCATAAGCCATGTAACTTGATAATAGAATATACAATGCCAAGGTGTCTTTAGCCTATGTCAATATCTAATGACAACTCTGCTTTTAGGAAAATGAGAAATGCATTCATTCATAACTAAGTATGAGTGGCTACAGTATGGCAACAGTGAGTTCACTTATCCTAAATGACATTTCCACATGGGTTAGGTCACATGAAATTTTATTCTTATGGAGAAAAGTATGTGAAAGGAATCCAGATTACCATGCTCGCTTTTATAAGTTTCAGACATTATTTGTTAGGATTCTTAGCTTTAGTATTGGTATAGGCTAGCAATCTGTTAACGATACGCTTTAGTGATAAATCTCAAGATGTTTTCCATAATTGCAGGACTAGAAATATTAGTCAGTCACAAGTGGTAAGGGACTAAAGGGCCTAAAATATTCTAAAAATAATTCTGAACAAATCTGCAAAAGTCTATCATTCTGCACAATTACCACATTCCTGTTGAATCTTTAACATATGTACAACTTCTTTCAAGCTTCAGTTCAGATCAGAAACATGAATTTGTATCCTTTCAGTAAAATATATCAACAACCAGTAATTTCAACGTTAAAATGCCTTAAATTATACATCCTCCCAGTCAGTGTCATTCCTTTGGTAAAAGCTTCAACTTTGTGAGCAGAAACGTGAATGAAACAAATTGTATTGGTTTCACTGAAATATGGAAACGACTATTTGGCACTTTTGTTGATAATACTCTCCATTTCTAATTTGAAAAACATTATTGACATTAGTATTCTTTCAAAGTAAGCATATAGTCTTTAATACCGAGAGAGAGAGAGAGAGAGAGAGAGAGAGAGAGAGAGAGAGAGAGAGAGAGAGAGAGAGAGATTATTAATGAAGTTATGGCACTGAGGGTGATAGTATTTGGTCTGAAAGTCATGGACTATCTAATGAAACCCCCGGTGACAGTTGTAGGAAATCTCCATTTTAGTTGTTCAGAGTATGCAATAGCTTTCCACACCATTAAGCTATTGTTGTTGTATTTTATTGTCTCCCAGAACTTGAAGGTGTGACCATTTTGGTATAGACATCATATACTTCCTACACAAGAATTCGAAGAACTTAGCTGAAACCAACCAGGAAGCCCAGTCTCTAAGAGCCAACTCTCATAGTATCAAAGGTTGCCAAGGGAGAAAAGCAATCAATTCTCTGCCTCAGCTGCAAAGCATGAGAACAGAAACGACTATCATAGTAAGATATCCCAAGAGTGCAATAATTTCAACAATGTCATGAAGTTAACCAAGAGTCACTTGAATGAACATAAGGTCCACTATGTAGAAATGAATCTATGTCTGGTACTTGAATGGAGAAGGAAATAAAACGAGAAAATTTTAAACTGTGTCAAATACCATTCATTCTATTAATATTATCATTCATTTTATAATATTGCATAAAAATCTTTTTTTCTCTTTATGTCTTTTGTTTTTTTAAATTTCACTTATGGATAAGATTAGATGGGATTGTTCTGTGTGCTTGGCTTACTTTGCAAACACATACACACATAAGTTAACAATTAGCATTTCTTGCATTGACTAAAGCACTTTTCTCATTTTAACAAAGTGTTTTCTGCTAAGGCATTTGTGTTCTTCACACATGTGAAAAATAAAAAGATTGAGATAGTTTCTTGGCACCTACTATGCTTAAGAAGCATCTAAAGGAGGTGGTATTCAACAGGTAAGCAATCACTCTGGGAAGGAGAGTTCTCAAGAACAATACAAAAGTACTGGGATGTCCAGATCTTACTTTATCTTTAAAAAGACTTACCACATGTACTTTCAGTGGCTACTTGATGGTGTGCTTTCCGTGTTACAGTAAGGAATTGACAGGAGAACAGTAGAGGTCTGTGATAGAATATTTCCACTTCACTGTTTGGTGATAAGTTCATCCTGGCCTACTCTCCCTGGAACAAGCCTACCTACATTTTGTGTTCAATTTCAATAGCTCGCATGAAAAAGAAAAGCTTTTATTTATGTACTAATTTATTTAGTTAGTTTTCTTTTATAGAACAAAAGTTTAGACAAAAGTTTGCTGTTGAAGTAGCTATTTCATCAAGTTCATGTAGCCAAATTCAAGTCTATATTGACAATATAAAATGAAGATGTACCCTACACAAAAATCACACACTTGCCCACATAGATAACCTAATAGCTCTTTCCTCAGGACTACAGGATAAAGTCTGAATGTTCATACAGACGTGTTGCAGTGTCTCCCTTCAGTTTAGTGATAAGAGAAAACTCTAGTGTCATAAGGGAAAAAGTAATTAGACTTAGCCTTGTCAGCTGCATCATGTAGACATGGCCTAAGCACTCTCTTAAGATAGTCACAGAAAATGACATGTACTAATCTCCCAGGATTAGAGTAGAAAAACCAAAAGTACAAATTATAGCTTGGACAGAAATTTGAATCAAACCCTAGAGTCATTGGCCAGATAGATTCATCAGCGATCTCACTGAAATATCTTTATGTTCTGATACCTGGTTCAAAAATATGGAATCAAAAATACCGTGAAATGATCCAATGCTGGAAGCTATTTTCTAGAAAACAAATTCAGTAATTTCATGTGTGCAGATGTTTGATTCTGTTGAAGGTAAAATCAAATAAAAAATTCTCTTTTCACAAGATTGTATGAAGACATAATCACAGATTATGCATCTGAGCATTCAGTGGAAAAGTGAATGGGATGTGGAGCATTTCATAATTAAACATATTGTGTTATTTTCCTATTATTTGAGGTTTCCTATAGCCAAACATTTAGAAGAAGAAAAAATTAAAAGAAAAGAAAACGAATAAAAGAAAAAAAAAGGAAATTTCTAATTTGGGTGAATTTGATCTAAATCAGAATGATTATTTCATTTTGAGCTTATTTTATACTCATGATCATTGATTTAAAATGGGACTTTGCCTCAATATATATATATTTGATAAGTTATGAAGTTCATAACTTATCAAAGGGCCCACTACAGTGTACAACATTTGAAGCTTTACCTTTGTGATATTATAGAGTTCTGTGGCTTGCAGCACCCTGCCTTTCTGTGAGGTAGGATATAACATTCACAGTAGAAAAGGATCAAAATACTAAATTTAAAATACATTGTTGTTTTGTCTAAAAGTATTATCAGTGTAGCACATCTGAAGGTGTAAGATTTATTGTAGTAAGTCAGACTATCTTCTCTACACAGGCAAGCAGGACGTTCATATCATCTCTTGTTAGATTTAATGATCAAAGAAAGAGGGCAGAAATAAGAGCTGGAGATAGGGAAAAGAGTTATGAACTGCTACTTTCTGGACCATGCATAGCCATGACACTGATGACCTCACAGCAGATTTGCCTGCCAGTCATGGCATAGGTGGGAGAGGAGATTCTTGGTCCCATGAAAAACAAACACAGAGTGGGGGGAGGATGTGAGGGTGGGAAGGGGGTAGTGGGAAGGGGGGTAGGTGGGGGCACAGCCTCATAGAAGCATGAGGAGGGGGGATGGGATAGGAGGTTTCTGGGTGGTGGGAGGAAGTGGGGTAAGGGG
The DNA here is from genome assembly GCF_011762505.2 of Arvicanthis niloticus. NCBI lineage: Eukaryota > Metazoa > Chordata > Mammalia > Rodentia > Muridae > Arvicanthis > Arvicanthis niloticus. The sequence continues at coordinate 6,159,972 of NC_047668.1, read as the reverse complement.
ATAAAACCTGAAATATAAATATAATACCCCCCCCAAAAAAACCCAAGACTGATTCCACTAACAGTCAACCCAGACTAGAAAGCAACTACCTGATTTCTACCTCTCCCTGGTAAACTATTGGCTACTGATGTATTCTGGAGGAAAAGCAGTAACTGTATTCCTCACGCACCCACTAAAGAACCAACTGGCTCAATGGATACTTCCTAATCCAACATTATGGCGATGATCTGGCTAAACTCGGTTTGTTTCAAAACAAAAAGTAACCAACCAACCAACCAAACAAACAAAAAACCAAACGTTGATGTGAGAAAGACACTAGTACAGACAAAGGAGGGCAATTTAGGTAGAGGGAGATAGGAAAGTTAAGTGTATAAAGAATTCACTTTATACACATAGTCAATTCAAATAATGATCCAATAAAATTGTTAAAAAGAGAGTAAACTATTTTCAATATTCAGCTTTCCAAAATTCTTAGATTCCTATTTATTTATGGTTGGTCCATATGTTTTATAGCATGAGCAGGGTTTAAAGTTGTGATAACTAATTAGCTGCCATGTCTAATTTCGAAATTCATGTGTCCACCTGTGCTGATGATTCCAAATTGTTGGTTTCAGTGTGAACATCTCACACACATAGGGAACCTTTTTTCTACAACACTATCACCATGTACAGAAGAAAATTCTGAATTTTCTTTTTTATTTCTGATTTTTAGATCAAGATACAAGATAGTAGTTAACCATGCTTACACAGATATGATCTGAGGAGGACTTTTTCATAGGTCCTGAAGTCACTGCTGGCTTTGGTCCAGGGAAACTGGCTCTAAACATCATCTTCTGGGCTCTGTGACAGGACAAGCTATCCTTATATTTTTGAAACACATTTGCTTCCATGGGGTTATTTAAAAGATTAATGATTCTGTGGAGGTTTTGATATAGTATAATAGTTCTAAAGCAGACTGTACTATATACCTCACTGTTTCTTTGTAAGTATATTATATTTTTCCATGACTGTTGCTGCCAAATGCGATTTTTTATGTTCAATTATCATTAAACTATTTGTACAACCTTATAGTAACCTATAGTATAGTTTAGATTACAGATATTAAAGTTCAACTCATCTTCATGAAAAATATTGTAAAATATTTCAACAAAGTATTATATAAAATAATCACCGAGGTGTGGCAGTGCATGCCTAGGCTGACACAAGTTCAAGAGCAGCCTGGAAAATATAATAAATTCCTGCCAAACAACAACAATAAAGTAATGAATGCATTTTTTCTTATGAGCTTAAATAATAAAAAAAAAATTAAAAATATTTGGGTGATAAAATAAAATAGTTTTAATCATGTAATCAACCAGTAATTCAAAATTTTAACAGATAAATTGTTCACTTTATGATAGAAAACTTAACCAGTAAGGAAAATAATAAATATTTGAGAAACTACAGATTAAAGAGACTCCTCTACACAGAGTAAAACATGTTAGAAGTCCCCTTGGCTTGTAGTTTATTATTACGACAATCCCATGTTTAGCATGATAATAAATGACTGAAAATACACAATAGAAATGGGTGGCTGCTGATAATTACATGTTAATCAATCCCAGACCTCATTAGTGCGGACTGACGGTTTCAATGATGCTTCTCAATCACTCTGTAGCAGATCATTAACACCATCATGTAGATCAAAAAATTAATGTTTAGAAATTTTAAATAATTTGTCTAACCTCACATAAGTGGTTAGATACAGAGGTAGGAAATTACTTCATTAATTCTTACTTTGTTATACTTTATTACCTGTGGTTTCTAATAGTTATCCTTTAAGGCACGTGTATAGCCATGTTTTCCTTATTAGAGATATCAGAGAAGTTAACATTCAGAGCACTCAATACAAGCGTATAACATGGGGCAGGCAATTGCTCTTCTGCTTATAAAAAGAAGTATCTTCTAGTTACATATTTTACTAAAAGCATATTTGAACTATTATAGCAGAGAATTTTGGGAATATTAAAGAAGTAAAATGCATATGCATATTAAAAACTAGGTAAATATAATGATGTCCTGTCTTATTTATTGTATGAATGTATAAGTGTGTGTATCTGTGTGGGCACAAGAGTGGGAGTCAGGGTACAACTCACAGAACTTAATTCTATCCTTCTACTCTCTTTGTTCTTCAGTCAGGCTGGGCAGAGAGTACCTTCACTCACTGGGCTATCTTGCCATTTTTCATTTTTAAGGCCATAATTTATTTAATACATTACATACTGAAGATTATAAAGCAGAATGATTTGATAAAGCTTTCCACAGAAGAAAAATTTCAGGCAACATTATTTTTCTTAAATTACATTGTAAGCAATGTCATCTTTTATTTGCAATTCAATTTATACAAGGGATAACATAGTCTTAACTTGATTTTGGTTTTGCATCATCGTTTTCAAGTATAGGAGTATTTTTATTGAAGGGTGTTATGCTTAAACAAAAGCCACCGGTATGTTATCTATTTTGTGAACCGTGGCTGAAAACAGCTTCATGTTTCTCAAAGGGAAATTATAGTAGCATGTCCAATTTTTATGTACTTTCTCCATAAAACTCAAGGTAAAGTGGATTACACAACTGTATCCAGAAAGCAATTATTATCACACAGACCCTCAAACACATGAAGCAAAGCAAAGAACTCTTAGAAACTTGCTTAAAAGCTGCCTGATTCCACCATTAAGAGACTTGTCTATCCCACAGAGACTGAAAGAGAGGCTGAACGGTACCCTGAAAGAGTATTGCTGAGAGACAGCAGAAATTTTGGTTCTTAATAAATTTCCTCTGACATATAACAGAAGAATAAATCTGAAGGAAGTGAAAGACATCTACCTTAAGGCTGTGTACATGTCCTGTTTATGGCTTTGCAAGCTGGCCTAGTCTACTTATCCATTTTGCAAGGATGTCTAAGAGACAGTCTGCTCTGTAGTGGTGGTATTTTGCCTTTCATTAGGTTAAGTTTCGGCCAGAAACTCATGTGAGAGCTGAGCTTTGTAAGTCTAAATCTATTTTTTAAAACTAGATAACAAAAAGTAATGCATCTGCATTTGGCCAAGAATACCTAATTTAGTCTTTAAATACATACATTGCAGTATTGATTTATGTATCTTATCTACCAAACATTTTCACTTGGGTAAGGTCCATATGAATGCACTAAAAGCATTCCACTCTTTCAGAGGCTGCTGTACCCACAGGACTTTGGAGAGAGTAGGGTAGTGAAAATCTTCTGGGATGACCAGGACCTCTGGCAGGACCAAAGGTTGTGGATCATTTTTTGGTTGTTGTTGTTGGGGTGTTTTATTTTGTTTTGTTTTGTTTTGTTTTTCGAGACAGGGTTTCTCTGTGTAGTCCTGGCTGTCCTGGAACTCTGTAGACCAGGCTGGCCTCAAACTCAGAAATCCGCCTGTCTCTGCCTCCCAAGTGCTGGGATTAAAGGCATGTGCCACCACTGCCCGGCTTGGATAATTTTTAAAAACCTATTAAAATCATTGTATTTCATAGTAACATATATGCCTTGTAACATTTTATAGGATAGTTTAACTAAAATATCTGAGACAGTCTAATTAGAAAGGCTTATATTTGTGGTCCCAAAGAATATCATTATTGTGTGGATATTCCTCTCAAATGTTTATTTTCCAAAATCTCTGGCTTGTTTCTTGCTTTTAAATTTGGCAATGATATAGTTTATTTCTTGAGAAACATCTTGTGTTTATTAAAGCATTGGAAACATTCCTGAGGATTTTTACAACTGGGGGAAAACAACAAAACATCTGGCCAAATGTTTTCTACAAGAGTTCTCCAATAAATAATTTAATGTCCATGGGCTAATATGGTTAAATAAAGCTACTCGTTGTTATGCAGTTGTATAAATATATTTAAGAGGTAAAATAAATTATTATAAATATTTTATTATCATTTTTACTTAAAATGACATGGAAGAAATAATTCCATAAGTTGTCAGTTTTCAGGGAGAAATAACAATTTCCATAATCCCTTCCTTCCCTTTCTTCCCGACTTTGTCCTCCCTCCCTCCTTTCCTCCCTCCCTTCCTTCCTTCCTCCTTTCCTTCCTTCCTTTCTTCTTATATTCTTTTCTGTGTTTCCTCCTTCATTCCTCACTTGTCAGCTCTTTTCTTTCCTGGGCTCACAATATGCTGGTTTATATCCTTCTGAGTGCTGACATTCCACAGATTTTTATTTATGTCTTTGACTCTGCACTAGCTAAGAGGTCGGCCATCTGTCCCTGCTCTCAGGAGCTTAGCTCTGGGAAGAATGAAGTCAGAGATGAGAGAGGGCAGCCTGGGGTCTTTAGCAGTCATGAGCTGGTAGAGTGCTAGTTGTGGCTTTTCTTTCTGTTCCCGTTTTACTTTGTGATTGTGTGATGCCTGAAGGCTTGCTCTGTTCTTGCCCTTTCTCATTTCAAAAATGCCTGGCTTTGACCCAGCCTAACTGGTCTCATTCACATTTGCCATCTGTTCTCCTATATGGAACAGATTTCAAGCTGCATATCTTCATTTCTGACACTTCAAGATCCAGAATGTGCCATCCCATAGAAATGACAGCCTGCCAACTGTCCCTTGGGCCAACTGGTCTACTTGTGAATATTTTCAATTTGAATATTCAGAGTTTTCTGTACCTCTGTTCTCAGCTCCTGATAGCTTGATTTGGGTGATACATTCACCAACCAGACAGGAGTATTCTTGAGGTTCTGACCATCAATAAATTCCTAGGGTTCAATGATTTTTTTAATACATAATTTGCATACACTTATATGTTCAAAATTCAATAAATACGATTATATTTTTGTAACATTTCCAATTTTATAGGGACAATTTAGACTCTGTGTAATTAAATCAATGTTTCCAAGTGGTAAAGATTTGGACTTAATTTTTAATGATCTACCATATCCACAGTTTTATGAGACATGTGTAATTCATAGCCCTTGGATTGCATGTACCCAGGGACAAAAATAAATATGATCAAATGTGAAATCATAAGCTTACTTAAACACAAAATATTTTCAAAATACTTTTCATAACTTGATTGAATAATTCTTGAGTGTGACTTTGGAGGTAACAATATTATATGGGAATGCCAATAGTGTTGATATGTTTCAGTGGTTCTAAAGGTGCATAATGGAATTGCTGTTCACTGTGGAACTTTATAGACTTTTTAATATTACGTCTTCCCCATACTTCATATAATATTTAATGCATTGGAGTCTATCATGCATTCTCAATGGCATAGTATAATCTATTAAGTCAATTCATGCTTTTATGGAAGAAATCCCAGTATATATATATACATATATGTATATACTAACAATTTGTTACATATTAAAAGTATATGTCTGTGTTGTTTCGTGGACTGCAACTTAACTCAATCATTGTCTTTTCTTCTTATGATAATACTCTTTTATTTATGTTTTGAAATTCTACACATGTATATAACATATCACTGAAAATAAGGATAATTAAATATTTCACTTCCTACTAGATGCACCTTACCTAACAAAGTTTTCTTATACTTACTATATTAATTTATTCTTTGTATTGTATGTCAGATGGGAAGATGAGGTTTCATCAGGAAATTGGCTAAGTAGTTACCCAGAATCTCATATATACTTTAGGAACACTTGAGTATTCACTGAATTTGTGTACAATTTTTTTACATATAGTTTTATGAGTTCTTAGGAATTCTATGTGAGTAATAATATTTTTTGTGTATGTAAATTTTCATTTCAGTTTAATAACATTCTATGTGGAAACAGAATAATTTACCATTTTAATGGCTTTTATTTTTATTATTTTTTATGTATGCATGTTTGTGGGTGTTCACGGCTGTGTATGATATGTATAGCGAACAACTGAGGAAGCTAAGAAAGGATGAAAGATAGTCTGTGTCTTGGTTAGGGTTTCTATTGCTGTGAACAGACACCATAAAAATGGAAACTCTTATAGAAAACATTTAATTTGAACTGGCTTACTGTTGAGAGGTTCAGTCCACTATCCTCATACCTGGAATCCATGCCTAACTGACAGAAATTATGTTAGAGCAGTAGTTCTAGCTCTGGATCAGTAGACAGCAGGAAATGAGTGAGACACTGGGCATAGTTTCAGCATCTGTGGCCTCAAAGCCCACCCCAAGAGCACACTTTCTAAAACAAATCCATACCTACTCCAACAAAGCTGCATCTCCTAACAGTGCCACTCCCTTCAAACCATCATTCCTTGGAACTGGAGTTACTACTTTTTGAGTCACCACATGGATGCTGGGAATTGAACCAAAGTTCTTCAGAAGAGCACCCAGTGTTCTTAACTGCTGAACCATCTCTTTAGCTTCCTCTCCCCCAAATTTATTAAAGTCACCAACTAAGTTGACGATTTAAGTTTAAGTAAATGAAACAAATCAGAAAATAAAAGTTTGCTAACACTTATATTTATTTTACTGCAGCCACATCAAGCAAAAACTTAAATCAAATTTATAACCCAACTTCCAAAATGTATTTCAAAATAATATACTTATTACGATATATTGTTCATGTGCAAATATTATTCTTATTTAGACATAACGAAAGACTTAGGACAGGGGAATTTAGTTCAGTTTACAAATAAGGAGTCTGGATCTTAGAATATGGGGTGCTCAGCTAGCAGTTATAAAAGCAGAAATTTGTAAAGCTATTGTCATTATTTATACCTCTATGCATACATCCACACCAGCCAACTAAGTACGATGGTACACTTTGTAAGTGGGAATAATTATTCCATAGCTAACCACCAATGTTTTGGTTTATTTTTTGTATGTATGTGTAGTGCATTTATGTGCTCACAAACATGTTTTGTTTTTCTGTGTGTGTAGGTACACATATGTGTGTAGGCTCCAGGCTGATAGGGAGAGAATTTTTCTACAATTATCCACTTTATTCATTGTTATAAGGACTCTAATTGAGCACAAATGGCTAATCTAGCTAGCATACTTACTCTGAGGATCTCTGATCTCTTTTTTCAAAGGCTATAATTAAAAGCCAGGCCATTATGCTCACACAGGATTTACACAGGTTTTGGTGATATGAATCCGGTGTCTTACCCTTGCACAGTACCGCCATTACTTGCTGAGTCATCAGTCCAGCCTTGCAGTATATTAAAATTCATTAAGTTAATAGATGTTATTACATCCATGATTTAGAATATCATCTGCCATTTATAGTCCTCACCACTGCCATCATCTTCATCATTTAATAGCATGAAAAACACTACTTATGCTTTAAATTCAAAGATGTATTGCTTCAGTACATTTAGGTTTCTACTACACAAATTAAGCTTTTCTCTATAGAATTCAATACAAGCCAAGTTTACCTATCATTTATGAGAATAAGAAACTATTTTTAGTAAAGAAGGGTATATTAATACAAAAATACTATAAGAAAAATAGTTCTTACAACTGTTTTTCATTGCAAATAATGGTGTAAGTAGTTTGCCAAACTAATCTCCTAAATATTTATTTGTTACTTTCCCTGTGTTTCATTGTTGGCTTTAAGAGTTGTGATGATGTACATGTATGTACTTAAAGGCAATTGGCCTAAAAACAGAGTAAACAGAGCTGGAGAGCTGGTTAAGTCACACCATGGGCTCTTCTAGAGGAACATGATCAGATCTGTATTCATGTGTAACTCCAGGTCCAGAGAATCCAAAGTCATTTTATGGTTCTGCAGGCACTTTATTCACATGGCATTCAGACATACATGCGGATAATACATCTATACACATAAAATAATAAATTTTTAAAATATTAAAATGTGGTTAATGAACAAGATATTATAAGAGGGGATTTCTAAGAAATTTGAAGAGAAATGATAAAGAGATTGCTTGGAGTTTTGGTATGCGGAAAAGAATAGCTATAAGGCTGGAATCCCAAAGAGCAGTATATATTTAGACATTTGTATTATGATTTGAAGTTTTAGAATACATTCTAAGATATAAAAAGTATCTTTGATTTCTTGTTGAATTAAATGCACTATTAAACGTGCATTTTCTAAGGTTTCTCATAAAGGAAATGGCTTTTCAAAATTAAATGCTTCATGCAAAAATTAACCATAATTATACATAAGAGGCACAATTTGCTTCATTATTATACAGCCAGATGCTTAAAGTGGCGGAGGAAGTTATAGTATTTTCAGAATTAAAAATCTCAGTGAAAGATTATGGAGTTAAAGGTATTAATGTGACAGCCTTACATGAATAAGTAGAAACACTTGGTATACAATCTATGAGTTACTGTTTAATGTCAATTCAAATTCATTTTTTATGAAATGGACTTCAGTGAGAAACAACATTTAACTTGTGCCTTCATGGAAGTTTCTTTGAACAATGACATGGTCTGCAGTTTCCATTGTGTAACAAAGTGCTTGCCTGTAGTATCTTGAAGATTTACTGAATTCCTATAAGATAGTACACTGTGTCTTAGAGACCCATGATAAAATATTGTGGTCTGTGATGAACAGTTCATAGGTAGGGTATCTCTCTTCAACCACTGTTTTCAATATGATTTTGACTCTGCAAACAGACAATAAAACATTGCTAATTTAAAATGGTTCAATAAAATTTAAAAGTGGGAAATAGAACTAGGAGGCTCAACTAAAAATAAAATGGTAGGCTTAGGAAAAGTTTAAATTAACATGGAAAACTATGCCTACCTGAGCTCCAACTCAGCAGAAGAAACCTCTGTTGTCAGGGATGTCCCCTCTGCTCTGAATGCATTTTTATCTACAGTGAAAAAAGATACTTTTGAAATAATGGCAGTATTTTAATTCTACTCAGTTATCTAGACAAGGTCCAACATAATTTATTTGCCATAAGGCAGACAGTTTAATTTGGATCTCCATTTTGCAGTTGAATATAGTAATGTTCTATCTATGACGAGTGTCACTGAGAATCAATTCATTATGTTCCCCTAGTGGACTAGAGGGTTTTTTTATTGTATAAAAGATCAGTTTATTCTTGTATGCCATCAATAATAAAATAAGAAATTATCACAACAGTGATATTTCTTGAAGCTTGTGTTGGTTATAGTAATAAAATGTCAAACTTTTTAAAATTTTGACTCAAAGGTACATTGTAGTTCTGTCCTGGCACTCAGGTGTAAGCTCTGTGTCTCGAGCCCAGTATGTTATCTGTCATGAGCAGGTTGTGATAAGGTTTTAGGGTCCTCTCGGGGAGCAGGGCAACAGACCTTCTCCACTCAGGGGTCATATACTGGATTGACTGTGAGAGGGTCAATTCCAAGAGAGAAGAGAAAAAGTATGTTAGAGGCAGGTTTGACATTCAATTGCTCTTTAATAATGCAAAGCAAACAATATATTGTTACCAATGCTAAGGCTATTGCTACAATGAAGTATTGCCACATTTCCTATGCATTGACTGTATCAATGTCAGCACGGTTAACACAAATAATAAATTGCTAATTACCAAAGAAATAAGCATCGCAATTAGTACATCATTATTCATGAGTTACATGACCTGAGTCATTATGACTGCAGTTTCCAGCAGCTAAGGTCTGGAGAGTGCTTGACCACGAAGATCGTGCTTGACCACGAAGATAGGGGTGTCAGTCTCTCGACTGTTGCTTTGATGGTCGGTGCTGCAGAGTGCTTGGCCACGAAGGATGCTGTCTCTCGGCTGTTGCTTTGATAGTCGATGCAGAAGAGACCTGATAGAAGGATCACACTACCCAGTCATGGCTATCAGTGTGATATTGTGCTCTGGTCGGAGGCCCTTCTTTTATACTGAATTTGGGGTTACTTCGGACGTGCACATCAGAAAACCAGTCATGTCTAGTTATCTCTGGACTATGACTTCATTACAGCTGGTTATCACACTTATTCAAAAGAACTTGTTTTAATGCACAAATATTTTGATTCATAAGGTTTCAAAACAACTTCTGGTTATCAATACAACTTCTGGTTATCACAATACTTCAAAACAACTTCACTTCAAACTTGTTTGCTTTCCTGTTACAAATATGGAGTCGGTCCTGTTAAGGGCCTGCTCCTTACACTCTGGAAATCTAATCTAGTTGGACAACATTCAATCTTGTGCTTCATTCAGAGGATAATTAATTTTTTGAGCTGAAACTCTACCATGAATCCTCTTGTTTCTGAACATAGTGTATAGAGTTGCTTGTGAAAAGTTAGTTTTCACTAGGATACTTTCTATCTATTTTCTAGAAATGCACACACTTAGTATGAACAGATCAAAGATATGAGCTGAGGGAACCACAATAAACTTACTGTGACTCACATATGTGACTATGAAAATTGTATCAGTTTAATTAATGTGACAAGGATCCTGCTAAAACAACTTATAAAAGGAAAACTTTATTTATGTTCATGGATTCTGAGATTTTAGTTCATGGTCAAAGAGTATTTTGGTTTTTTTTGCTGTGGATCTAAGGTGAGGAAAAATATGGCTTGGGAATTCTGATAAGGACAAGGGTACTTACTTCTGATCAGAGAGAGACAAGAGTGGGAGTAGGGTCCAGGGACAAAATGGAAACTTATAGATCATGGCTCCTGAGATTTACTTCCTTCAATAAAGGTCTGGGTCTTGGATGTTACTATGTTTCCATAATATGATGAAATTATATAAATCCATTTTCTGGTTAATTTATTTCATAGGTCAGAATTCTCATGAATGAAACTGGCTATAGCAGTTGAGCATTTGAGACTTTTTGGCAGCATTTTAATATTACCCATATTACTGGGATTCCTTATAATTGTCAAGGACAAGGGACTGTAGAAAGAGCCCATGAAACTTTAAAACAATATCTTCATGAATTAAAAAATGTGGAGATATATCCCATACATTAGAAGTTTATTTAAACCATGTTCTTTTTATTTTAAATTTAAAAAAAAAATATGGATGCCAAGGAACTCTCTGCTGAGTGTCTATGGCACTCTACAACTAGGCATACTTATGGATAAGTGAAAGAGAAGGATCCACTTACTGGCATACAGCATGATCCTGATCAGGTATTTGATATGGGGAAGAGGGCATATTTGTGATTTCTCTGCAGGATGCTGAAGGAGCATGGTGGCTGCCAGGACGACAAGTGAAACATGCTGATGCCAGGACAAAGAATGATGCTGACTTGTGAGCTTGCTGAGTGCCCTGACAATGGAAGCTATATTGGACATATGGTCCCTACCCACCTTTGCTTACCTATATCCTGGATGGGACAATCTGTCTTGCCTTAAGGTTTTAAACCTTATGAAACAGAGAACCAAAAAGAAAAGTTATAATGACTCTTGTATTGTTCTTAAATGTGACCAGTTATTCGGACTCAGTCATGGACTGGCCTAGAAATAAATCCAATATTGGAAATAACATTCTTCATTTGAAAGTCTGGTTCTGAACATTTTCAGAGACATATTTGGAAATTAGTTGCAGTTTTCTGTGATGTTATGTTATCAAGAGATAAAGTTGAGGCAGGATCTGGATTTCAAACAAGTGTTAATACATTTGTTAAGGCTCTTTTAATTGTCAAGTTAAAATTGATTATTTTTCTTCTTCAGTATTTAATATAAGTTGCATTGATTGTCCACATTCTAATTGT